>NC_058373.1:4945000-5586250 GCF_018350175.1 Felis catus | reverse complement strand
TCACAGGAAGCTGTCGACGCTCAACGCCTGGCTGCGAGAACACGGCTACGACCCCCGAGAGCTGTGGGGGCACATCGAGGACATCATCGTCAAAACCATCATCTCAGCCCATTCTGTTCTTCGCCACAACTACCGCACCTGTTTCCCCCACTATCTGAGCGGAGGTACATGTGCCTGTTTTGAGATCCTTGGTTTTGACATCTTGCTGGACCACAAGCTGAAACCCTGGCTGCTGGAGGTGAGGATGATCTTCTGGGCTTTGCAAAACCCCGGGGCCTGAGGCCTCCCTGAGCAGGACGCCTGGGCTAGGAGTGCAGTCAGGTGGTGGAACAGAGAATGGGGGACACGGCGGCCCCGGGGTGGGTAGGAATGGCAGAAGGCAGTAGGCGTCTACACTCTTGACCTGCTGAGTCCAAGCCGAGTGATCTCTGGCCTCCACCATAGGGATCCAGGAGTTGGATCCCAAGTGTTTCCCCTTGGAATCTTTTTGTCTTTAGGGACACTGTATCTGTAGAGTCAGGCTGTCTGGTTTGCTCTCAGCAGCCTGTGTACCGGAGGGATCTCTGTGGCGGGGTCCCGTGGCCTTGGAAGTCAGAACATCCAGCCTCCTGGGCCGAGGCCTCTGGAGGGGGATGTCTTGCCTGGACTGTCCAGTCCGGCCTGCCCGAGGCCACACGTGCTCAGGCAGTGTGGGAAGGGTGGGATGATGACTCCTCCTGGCAGGTAAACCACTCCCCGAGCTTCACCACTGACTCCCGCCTTGATCGCGAAGTGAAGGACGCACTTCTCTGTGATGCCATGACCCTTGTCAACCTCCGGGGCTGTGACAAAAGGAAGGTGATAGAGGAGGACAAGCGGCGAGTCAAGGAGCGGCTTTTCCAGTGCCACCAGCAGCCACGAGAAGCCAGGTGGGCCACGTGTCTGTCTTCTTTGTCATTACTTTCCTGACGGGAAAAGTGCTCCTGTAGGTGGCGAAGAGTCTGGGGGTAAGGATTAGCCGTGAAGCACAACTGTGGGTTTTTTGGCGTAGATGACGCATTACGTATCGCAGATAGTATGTTGGAAATTCAAAAGATCCTGTGAAGAATCCCTTCCTGTTCTCCGGCTACTCAGTTTCCCCCCGAGGAGCCAACCTATGCCATGTGTATGCTTTAGCAGTTAATGCACGCACACATACATAGGAGTGCGTATAGTATATACCTGTAGAAATAACTTATACAGATGTTTTTCTCTCTTTACCTACCTAGATAGTAGTGTAACCTTCACACTCTCTCTACTACGTGTAGCAACACAGCTTAGAGCTATTTTCTATTAGCTCATAAGAAGCTCTTTGCGGTTTGATTGGCTGTTTGTTTTTGGTTTTGTTTTTTAATGTTTATTTCTGAGAGCGAGAGAGACAGGGGGTGAGCGGGGGAGGGGCAGACGGGGGGGGGGGCGGGGGGAGACAGAGGATCCGAAGCGGGCTCGCTGCTGTCAGCAAGGATGTGAGGCTCTAACCCACGAACCACGAGATCACGACCTGCGTGGAAGTCAGGCGCTCGACCAGCTGAACCACCCAGGGGCCCCTTGTTTTTGTTTTTAACAAAGGTCCTCTAGACAGGTTATAATAATGAAACAGAAAACAGTCTAGTCATGCAACAATAAGAGGTTATTTAAATCAGCGTCTTTCACCCACTGTTGTTTTAAGATGGGTTACCAACACGGTGATTTGCTGCCGATACTAAATAACACATACAAATGGAGTGGAATTGGAAGCATTCCTATTACAGTGCTCTTCCCCACCGGGGTTGCAATATGCAGGCCCGTGTGTATTTGGTTTGCTAGGATATCCTGAGGGCCTGGCACATAGTAGGCGCTCTCATGTGTGAATGGAGGGGAAGCAGGACTGTCACTGGAAATACGCTGGCTCTTCCCACAGTGGGGCTGCACATGTGCCTATTATATCATGAGTGATGTCTTTCAGTGGGGAAAAGGGTTCACAACTACTGGACTTCATAAATGAAAGTACAATCACAGAACCACGTGACTACTAGGAAGCCATTTAGCAAGGTTGTATGATCCCATTTTTGTCAGAAACCAGAAAGGAAGGTAGTCGGTGGCAAAGCCAGGGTTCAGACTCGGGGGTCCCGCCCCTGAGTCCATGCTCATGACCAATATGCTAACTGCACAGTAAGATTATGGGAGGTTTTATCTTCTTTTTGCTCTTCTACATTTTTCTGTAATTAACATAGATTACTCTATGATCAGAAACCTAAAAGACTGTGAGAACTTGGAGTGCTAGCGTGCACTTAAGATGAAAACCAGATTTCTGGAAGTCAAGCCCAGATTTCCGTGGCTACACACAAGCGGGATTGGCCAGAGGGCCTTCGCAGCCCTCGCTACGTGGGCAGAGGCCAGAAAGGCCGTGAAGCTAGCAGAAGGTTCTCAAAGCCTTGGCCGGCCTTCTTTTCCCCACTGAACATTCTCAGAGCCCTCCCGACTCACTCTGGAGCTTGGTTTCCCTAGGCGAGAACAAACTGAACTGTCGCAAGCAGCGATACTGGACCAGGAGCGCCATGAGGACTCCCACCTCGGGGGGTACCGGCGGATCTATCCTGGGCCTAACACGGACAAGTACGCACCCTTCTTCAAGCACAACGGCTCCCTCTTCCAGGAGACTGCTGCTTCCAAGGCTAGAGAGGAGTGTGCCAGGTACTTTGCCTTACCTTGTCCTCTGTCCACTTGGGGGGCGGGGGCATATCCTGAAGCTGAACTGCTCGCCAGCAGGGTAGAGAGGAAGCCAGACACCTGAGCCAAGAGGAATGGAGTCATAAATTCTTTCGGGCTCAGTAACTCCATATAGGAGGTTTCCCATTTCCCCCCCTCATTCTTCTCTTGTCTGCCTCCCAGACAGATCTGATTTCCCACTCCCCCATCCCCACTTCCCCTCACCCTGCTTCCCCCCAACATAATCTCTCCAGTGTCTGAAGCTGCTGTGTCTTGTCAGACAGCAACTGGAAGAGATCCGCCTTAAGCAGGAACAGCAGGAGACCTCAGGAAATAAGAGGCGGAAGGAGAGCCGGGACCAGAACCAGGGTGAATCACAGGGAGAGAAGAGCCGATGCAGGGCCCGGCTCCGGGGACTCCCCGCCCACTTGGCTTACAGGAGCCGGAACCAGGAGAAAGAGGTGCCCGGGGTTTCGGTAGCTCTTGCCTTTCAACAGGAAATAGGTTGGGTCTAGAGAAGGGAGGGAGAGGGAGAGGAGTTCCTAATGAATACGTTGGATCTGACCTCGCGGAACGGGGGCTGGGGGCGGGGGGAAGAGAACGGACAGCAAAGGGGACCTTCCACTAGGGTCAGGGAATGCACAGAGGCAGAGCAGGCAGGAGTCCCGCAGCCATCGTCGTCGATGGTTTGGGACTCGCTCTCGGAGATCTTGCGTTCAGCCCTCATGTACCTCGCAGCTGCTCCCCGTACACGTGGATACCATGCATCCTCAAGAAATCGTGGAAGAGGAGGAGCTGGAGCGGATGAAGGCCCTGCTACAAAGGGAGAATCTCATCCGAAGCCTCGGTATCATAGAGCAACTCAGCCACATGCTGCACCCCAGCCACCAGGGCCACAGAAGGCTTCACGAGTATCGGGTGAGGGTCCCTGCGCAGCATCTCGCAGAACCAGGGAACAAGGGCTGCACCGGCACACGGGGGTGGCCGCGGCCCAGAAGGCTAACGTGATGGTGTCTGGCAGGCACGGAGCCTGGGAGAGCAGCTCCTGCTGGGCGCTGGGAAGGGGTCTCTTGGTTGCTTTTGCATTTGCTCCCACGCTCCCTGGTGTTTAGTAATGACATCCGGCAAAGTGCAGGTCCTGACCTACTCGCAAGAGGTGTGTTCTCTTTATTCCAGTCTTGCAATAACCCCAAACTCATGCCTGACGAATAAGAAGGCCGCCGCCCTCAGTGGCTTCTGTGTAATCTCTCTCTAGCCCTGCCAGTGCCGTGGCTCTAACGGGAGATAAGCAAACAGACTTGGGCCAAGAGAACAGCTACCGCATTCACTGTTCCCTGGGCAGGTGTCAAGCCTGTTGGGTCTTCTGTTTTTGCTGAGCCCCCAAGGAGTAATTGGTTAAATAGGGGCCACGGCCTAGAAGAGACGTTTCGGTTACCTACTTTCTTCCTCCAGTCCATCCAGCCTCACAAGAAGTGTGGTAAGGGGCTGCTCTTCTCCTCTAGCCTAGATTTCACCAGGACGGGCTGGGCAGTCAAGAACTGCAGTCTGTGAGTCTGGTCCCACTGGTCCTCCTGAGAGGGGCCACCAAAGAGCAGGGCCCTCCTCATTTCCTGCATCCAGTTCGGCCCCACGAATTGATCCCCAGGATCTTAGGGCCACAGCCAAGCATGAATGCTGCAGTTCCACATCATTCCTGGTGCCATCTACAGCCCAAGAACTTCAACTGGATAGGAGCTCGAGCAGCCATCGGCCCCTCTTCGTTGTCAATGAAAGCATCGGGAAGGCACTGTTTTCCCAGTGCCAGAGTCAGGCTCAGTAGCCGTAAGTACGCAAAACTAGCTCTGGTCACTCTGACTTGTGTAAACATTACAGCTGGGACAGTCCCAAAACACCACAGGCCACTTCCACCAGTGTGGGAATGGGATGGGTAGTGGACCCACTACCTCCTTCTACATACTGGACCCTGGGAGAAATGGCAGTACAGTCCTAGCACTCAACAAACACAACAGGGAAACAGACAAGTAAACAATTACAATACAGTGTGGCAAAGATGCTGGAGGGAAGCAAGGGATGCCATTCTTCTATGTTGGTAATTGGGTGACAGTTGGTAAAGAGGGAGTGAATCTCCTGTGAATACCAACTCAGGGGGACCCATGTTTCCACTGCAGAAGGCCAAGCCAGCAGAAGGCTAGAAGCCATAAACACAGCCCTGGCAGGATCAGTGCCATCTTCTTTAACCCCAAAGCAGGGCTATCTTCTGCAACCGGAAAGAGTGGCAAGTAGCTCATGGACTCACTGCACCTTGCCCTCGGTGGTAGACACCGAACACAGTGCACCCAAGGCCCAGGATCTCGCTCTCTGCCCTGCCTCTACGCCCCTGATGCAGCATACCACTCCACTCCTTGACATCAGCCACCACCGGTAAATGCAGGACGGAAGCCCAGCACTCCACCTCTCCTGGAGAACCCCCTCAAGTTTCCGAAGGCGCAGAGGGCCTTCAATCTTCGCTAAATGAAAGACTGCCACCGGGCTTCAGTTTGAAAAGTCCTGGCCAGGAACCCTGCTTGAACAAGGCAAAACACAAAGATATCAAGAATTCCTCAATACCCTAAGACTATCTCCAGATCCGTAAAGACTAAAAAGATGAAGAGGAGCCAGGGCCGGCATCTCCGCCCTTCAAACCTTAGCCTGGATTTATCGCTAGGAGATGGGTCTGAACGCTGGGTGCAGCCCGGGGCTGGAGGTCATCCTGGCGACAAGGGGCCCCCTTCCCAGAGGAGCCGAGTGCCCAAGGCACGGGGCAGTCGCCATCGGACGACCGCCAAGGAGACGCCCTTCCCCCTGCCGTGGCGGAGACAGGCCGGCCTGGGCAGCCATTGGGGCGGAGGGGTGGCTCTTGGCAAATGACTCCGACTTTTTATTAAAGTTTATGGCGTTTTCCAGGAGCGTTCTCTAGCTCATTCCGGCCCTTGCGTTCCAGGGTAAACGCTCGCCACTGCTCCTCTCCGGAAGGGTGAACCGCAAGCGGGTTCAATCCCAGCTAACGCACCCTCAGCCGGAAGCGGAAACCACGCACGACCATCCTGGCTTCCGCCGCGCCATGCCACTTCCGGTCCCGCCCCCAGACTTCCGGTCTCTCTGCCCCTGTCGGACTGTCCCGGGCTGTTTTTGTCGACATGGCGGTCGCTCTGAACCTTTTGCTGGGCTTGCGTGTTCGTGCTGCCGTGGCTCGCTGTGGTTTCGCGACCCGGGGGATGGTAGACCCGGGCACGCTCGGCCGGGAGCCAGACCCCGATTCCGACTGGGAGCCGGAGGAGCGGGAGCTGCAGGAGGTGGAGAGGTACCGGCTGCTTCCCGGGCCCTCAGCCTGAAGCAGGGCTTCGCGCCCCCTTGGAGCCGGGCGTTGTAGCGCCGCATCCGCCGCAGCCCTTCTTTCTTACCCGTTGTCAGGGGGCGCAGGGGCAGGTGTGCGGCTCCTTTGGGACGGCAGGTTTCTTCACCAGTGACGTGTTTCATCACCCGTTTAGAAAGTTCGGCATGCTTACGGGCTGTTTTAGGGATTAGGTTTCTGGGGAGGTTACAGACGTGGCCTGGTTTCCCTTGCAAACAAAAAGAAGAGGGCTGGGCCTGTGATTTAGCGCGAGGCTCCTCAGCCACCCGTTTTGCTCCCACGCTTGGCTTCTGCCATTGGTTCTCTCCCCCAGCACCCTGAAACAGCAGAAAAAAGCCGCCCGATTCCAGAAAATTCGGAGACAAATGGAGGCGCCGGGTGCCCCGCCCAGGACCCTGACGTGGGAAGCCATGGAGCAGATCCGGTGAGAATCATTGTAATAGTTTACTTTTTATCATTTTAAGTTTTCTAAATGAAAAGGAGAATAGATGAATTTGCATAAGCCCCTCATCTAAATTTAGTAGTTTTTAACATGAGGACACGGTTCGTTTTTGCTGAAATTTTAGAATAGTAAGCTGTAGACCTCACAGCCTTTAACTTCAAAATAGTTGTCATGACGTTCTTAGGCTAATGTCAGGGATGGGGACTTACAAGATTATGTACGTTTTTCGGGAGAGCAAACCCATATCATTAAAATCTTAGATCCCTTTTTAAGTTTTAAGTTTGTTTTGAATAACAATGCGTGGCATATAGTTCAAAATTAGAACATTATTTGTACACATTGAGAAGTTTTAATCCCAGCCAGTCTTCAGTGAGACTATTTTTAATGAATTTTTGTGCCTTTTTTCAGGTTTCCTTAAGCAAATACAAGCGACTATGAATGTAGATTAACTTTTCTTTTTTTTTTTTGCATGTTTTAAAAAAAATTGTTTTTAACGTTTATTTATTATTGAGAGACAGAGAGGCACAGAGTGTGAGCAGGGGAGGGGACAGAGAGAGGGGGAGACACAGAATCCGAAGCAGGCTCCAGGCTCTGAGCTGTCAGCACAGAGCCCAACATGGGGCTCGAACTCACAAACCATGAGATCACGACCTGAGCCAAAGTCGGTCACCTAACCAACTGAGCCACCCAGGCGCCCCTACTTTTATTTTCTTAAGCACAAACAGTAGAATATTGTAAATACTGTTCTACACGTTTCTTTTTTCATATAGTTTTTTTTTTTAAGATATTATTTTCACATAATTTTTACAGTCGACACGGCACTTGAACTCACAACCCAGAGCTTAAGAGTCTCATGATCCATTGGCCCAGCCAGCCAGGTGCCCCTTTTCACATATTTCATAGATCTTTCCTCTTCAGAAGACAAAGCTCCTTTTTGAAGAAGTAATAGTAAATCGTAATTTTTGTTTTTAATTTTAAGTAATCTTTGTGCCCAACGTAGGGCTCACACTCGGGACCCTGAGATCAAGAGTTGCATGCCCTACTGGCCGAGGCATCCAGGCGCCCCAGCACATCATAATTCAGTTAACCAGTCTTTTATGAAGTGTGTTTCGGTTGTTTGCATTCACTTGCTATCACAGATAGTACTCTGATGAGTAACTTCGTGTACACCTCGTTCCACATACCTTCCACGTGTATTTGTTGTGTACATTCCCAGAAGTAGAGTTGCTGCGTGGAAGGACACATGGATTTGCCTTTTGATGAATATTGCTAAGTTGCCTTCTGTAAGTTGTGTGTCATTTCCCATTCCCATCAGAGTGACTCTGAAACAGACACTTAGAATGAAGGGGATTCTATAGAGCAAGGAGATTTTGTGAGCCTGTAGTACTTCTCTCATGTCCACTTCCTTTCCTTTCTGGAACAACTGCTCTTCCACATCTTCCTGTCACCTCCCCTTCTGTGGCTAATAAACGTCCTTTTACTTCAGAGAAAAAATTGGCCATTAATTAAGAGCTCTTTAAATGTTTCTTTATTTTTGAGAGAGAGAGCTTGAAGGGGGAGGTGGCGGGCAACAGAGGATCTGTGCTGACAGCCGAGAGCCAGCCCGATGTGGGGCTCGAACTCAGATCATACCTGAGGTGAAGTCGGGTGCCTAATCGAGTGAGCCACCCGGGCACCCCTAGAGCCCTTTAAAGCTTCTTGGTCTTCCTCCTTATTTTCCTTGCTCGATGTTAATACCCTTATTTACATCCCAGGGGAAGTGGTAGCCCTTCATTTGTCTAGGACCCATCCTCTGTGTGCACTAAGTCTTAGATGTATCTAATTCCCCAGAGACCTACCGTCAACTTAAGGTTCTCCCTCACCCGTTTGTTCTTTGGCTGCCTACCCTTTGTTGTTTTGTTACAACAATGAAACTATTGTCCACAAATCTTATCAGTGACTTCCTCAGTGCTAGGCATTCCTGCCATTCCAGTCTCTAGCCTCCCTAACGTTTTTTGCAGCGTGTGACCCTGTAGTCTGCTTTCTTGAGATTCTTTCTTCCCTTGACCACGGTACTACTCACTTCTCTTTCTAGGACTCCTTTTCTCAGTTTCCTTCCTGGGGTACCCTTAGAGTTGTGTCCTTGGTCATTTTATCTCCCCATATTTCCCTGCCTAAAGCCAGCCACTCGCGTGGCTTCGGCCACCATTGGTCTTGGCTTGTGACTTCCAAGTCTGTGTCTCCCGTCTGTGTTTATCTTTTGACTTGTATATCTTCAACTGTGCGCTAGCCCATCTCTGTTTGAGTGTCACGTAGGTTCTTCAAACTGAACATAATCGCAAACTCAACAAGAGAGAATTTATTGTTGTCCCCTGGCAATTTCACTTTGTTCCTGTTTTCCCCGTACCCCTGAATGTTCCCACCAAACACTCAAACTGAAATCTGGAATCTCTGCCTACTTCTGCCTCCAGTTATTTAGTCCTTACCAAGTTCTTCCGTTTGGCCTTCCTAAAATATTCCTCAACTCTCTTCCTTCTCTGCTTTCATTGCGGCTGCCTCAGTTCAGACTGCCTAGATTACCATGAAAGCCTCTTGGCTGATCCTTCCATTTCTAGTGTTGCCACTGAAAACTACTCCCTAGATTGAGCTTAGAAAGGAAAAGCTGCTCATGGCATTCCACTGCTTAAACTCCTTCCTGGATCTGCTTGTGGTTTGCCATAGCTTGGATGTCCTGAATGGCAATTCTTTTGCTGTTTTTTTTAATTCTTTTTTTTTTTTAACGTTCATTTATTTATTTTTGAGAGAACATGTGCGTAAGCGGGGGAGGGGCAGAGACAGGGACAGAGAGAATCCCAAGTAGGCTCCGCACTGTCAGCACAGAGCCTGCCATGGGGCTCGAACCCATGAACCACGAGATCATGACCTGAACTGAAATCAGGAGTCGGACGCTTAACCGACTGAGCCACCCGGTTGCCCCCGCCTTCTGCTATTTTTGAATATACCCACTTAAAAAAAAAAAAATCCTCCCTTGATTCACTGTTGATTTGGGGATAAACTTCAGAGTCGGAAGCATGACATCATCTTGCTTCTGCCCTCACCGTTAGACAAGTTGAGCTGTTGCCAACAGTGGTGATGTGCTGTTTTGCATTTTACGTGCTGCTCTCCCTACCATCAATACCTTTGAGGGGCGCCTGGCTGGCTTGGTCAGAAAAGAGTACGACTCTTGATTTCAGGGTTTGTGAGTTCAAGCCGCACGTTGGGTGTAGAGGTTACTTAAATAAATAAGACTTAAAAAAAAAAATACCTTTGAGGGGGCACCTAGGTGGCTCAGTCGGTTAAGCGTCTGATTTCAGCTCAGGTCATGATTTCATGGTTCATGAGTTCAAGCCCTGTGCCAGGCTCTGTGGTGACAGCTCAGAGCGTGGAGCCTGCTTTGGATTCCGTGTCTCCCTCTCTCTCTGCCCCTTCCCCACTCGTTCCCTGCTCATGCTCTGTCTGCCTTTCTCTCTCAAAAAGAAATGTTTAAAAAAAAAAAATACCTTTGATCTCTTCTTTCTCTTCTTTCTGCCAGCTTCATCTTTACTCCTCTTCATCCTTTTAGGCCTTTTAGAGGGACTTCTGAAGCAATTCCTGAGCCACCCGGCAAATGTTGTGATAGCCTGTTCCTGGGTCCTCTGGGTGCTCTCACAGCATTCTCTGCTATGCCTTACCACAGTAGTGTTGTATGTTAATATATCTGTCTCCACCGCCAGATTGTATGTACTCTGAAAGGAAGGACAGTATTCGTGCATCCCCAGGATCTAACTGGGGCCTGGTACACATTGGGAGGAGTTTAGTTCTTGTGAAATAAAAGTGACCTAAGAGTGGTTGGGTGTTGCTGTCGGTGTATGGGAACGGAACGTAGCCATTTGATGGCACAAGATAGAGACTGTGTTCACGCTTTTTCCAAGCCCTCTTCTTTTCACACAAATATAACTAGTATTGTCAGTTAGGTACTCTGATAGCAGACTTTTTCACAACTTGAAAACCTGCTTGTTTTTCCCATAGATATTTGCGTAAAGAATTTGCAGAGTCCTGGTCAGTTCCCAGATTAGCTGAAGGCTTTGGTGTCAGCACTCATGTGATCCGGAGGGTTTTAAAGAGCAAGTTCGTACCCACATTGGAGCAGAAACTGAAGCAGGATCAAAAAGTCCTTAAGAAACCCGGGCTTGCTCTCTCGTTCAGGCAGCTCCCAGGTTCTCAGGATTCCTTGAAGCCGCTCTCCGCGAGCCACTCTGGATCAGGCTCTTCGTTGATGCCAGCAGATGAAACCTCATTCAAAGGCTGGGGTCACAGCACAGCTTTGAAAGTGATAGAATCGAACACTCACAGTACACCAAGGAGACAGAAGGGAGGGGATAAAGGAATCCAGGATCCGCAGCGGGAGCACTCTGTGCCTGTTGCAGATCTAGGTCACGGGCAAGAGCTGCAGAAGTGCTCCACCAGCGATCGTGCGGGTTCTAGACGAGCCGACGGTGATGGATTGCCAACTGCCAAGAAGCTGGAAGAGTTGAAGGCGCAGGACCCAGGTGACCAGAACTTCAGCAGCAAAGTAGTCCAGAGGGGGCGAGAGTTCTTTGACAGTAACGGGAACTTCTTGTACAGAATTTGAGCTGGAGCCTGGTTTGTGGAGATGCCACCTGAAACGCAGCTGGGAGAGTAGGTTTGGAGCTGCCTGGACTTTTGTGTGTGGATCATCCGCCTTGGGATGGGAGGAAGTGATGAGCCTGGACCATGGGAGGAAACAACTGCTCAGATATGAATCTGACAAGAGGGCAGTGAACTTCATAGGGCCGATGTGTATGGCAGGGCAGGGTTAATGACTGGCTGGGTAGACTCCAGTGTCCTGGAGCTCTGCTCCTGATCTGACCCGTGTGGATCTTCAGTACTCCCCATTTTTGCTTGGGCTCTCTGTATGTTGAAACCAGCCCATGTTGCATGCGTTGTTAGAACTTTTCTGTGAAATTTGCAGTATATGTTTGGGAAAAAATGAAAAGTTTGCCTTCTGATCTCATTTACTTCTTGATTAATGAACACTAATAGTTCTGGAACTGCTTTATCAGTAGAATGTTTTCATTATGTGCAAAAGAAAATAAAATGTAGCAGTTTGTGTTGATTGGTGCTCTCTGGGGTGGGAAGAGTGAGGGTTCGAAGAGACCAGAGGTCCTTTGTCATTAAACATAGGAGAGAGATGGGGCCAGAGGAGTTCCCAACAAAGGACACTGTGCAGATCACCCTGCTTAGTAATTGATGTTGACAGCTAAAAATTAGGACATCATACCTTCGCTGCATCACCTGGTCTAAAGGAGCTCCTCTTTCCTTCTGTTGGTGGGGCTCTGAAAGAGATTAGGGTATGGGGGGGTTTGATCCATGAAAAAAAAAAAAAAGGCGAAGGCTTTCGGGCCTCCGGCAGCATCTCTAGCTACTTTCAGAAGCTTCAATAGCATCTTCACTGTTGTCATCAGATTTTTGCGATGGAGCTGTGATGGGGGCGAGAGCAGATTATTGGCCCCTTTCAAAAATTAGGGGACAGTCTCATTTTCAGATATGCTCGAGGCCACATGGCTGCTGCTGAGCAGTAGCACAGGGACTTGAACCCAGGTCTGACCTTTAATTCAGGGCTTCTAAAATTCCAGGAATCCATTCCTGCCTGGCATAATTTCTGTTAATTTCCCAAATCTTTTAGAGACCTTTCATTATAACCAGCGTGATTATCAGTAGAAAATTCAGTGAGACACGTGCACGCAACGGAAGAGCCCAATGACGGTTTTCAGCCATGCCTCATTTTAACAACTTCCTGGCAAAAACTGGTTATTCAGAATTGAAGTGCAGGGTGTTTAATGAAAATAATTGATTTTCCAAACCTGTCATTGAGTGTGTTTGTGAATCTCCTTGCTATTTCAAATGTCATTAATAGCCATTACAGTATCATTGATTACTGTTAACTTGGGAATTTGTTCAGTATAAATAGCAAGGCCCTACCACCTGCCAATCAAAGAGAATCCAGTTTCTGGTAATACAGCAGCGGGCAAATAAGGTCCTATTATCACTGCTCTGTCACTAGCCTATTAATACACTAAAAAAATCTTTTTAATGTTTATTTTTGAGAGAGAAAGTGCGAGAGAGAGAGCGCGAGCGAGAGGGAGGAGCAGAGAAAGGGAGTCAGAATTCAAAGCAGGCTCCAGGCTCTGAGCTGTCAGTACAGCCCTGTGGGGCTCGAACTCACCAACCATGAGATCATGATGCCCAGGCGCCCCTCAGTACTTTTATGATTAAAACATAAGGTAACTAGAACTTTTTAGTTTTAAGAGGTAGAAGATGCTACTTTAAAAAAAAATTTTTTTTTATAATGTTCATTTATTTCTGAGACGGAGACAGAGCGTGAGTTGGGGAGGGGCAGAGAGAGAGGGAGACACAGAATCTGAAGAGGCTCCAGGCTCTGAGCTGTCAGCACGGAGCTCGACGTGGGGCTCGAACTCCCCAACCGTGAGATCATGACCTGAGCCGAAGTCAGACGCTCAACCGACAGCCACCCAGGCGCTCGAGAAGATGCTAGTTTTTAAATACATTTTTTATTTTAGAGAGCGAGCGAGGGAGAGAGGTAGAATCCCAAGCAAGCTCCAAGCTCAAGCGCTCTGCTCAATGCAGGGCTTTATCCCATGATACTGGGATCATGACCTGAACCAAAATCAAGAGTTGGGTGTTCAACTGACTAAGACACCCAGGCGCCTTGGAAGATGCTATTTGATTAAAGTGGCATTTAAAAAAATACTTATTTGGGGGAGACAGAGCATGAGTGGGGGAGGGGCAGAGAAAGAGGGAGACAGAATCCGAAGCAGGCTCCAGGCTCTAAGCTGTCAGCACAGAGCCCGACACGGGGCTCAAACTCACAAACTGCTAGATCATGACCTGAGCCAAAGTCAGACGCTTAACTGACTGAGCCACCCAGGTGCCCCGGGCATTTTTAACTCCTGTAAGTCATTTGACCATGCCCTCTCCCCAGTTGGCTACGGAAAATTAGAAGCTGTTGTTAAAAACTTACCTGATAAGTTTGTCATTTACCTCATTCCCTACCATCCTGTTACTTACCAAGCTTAAAGCTTTTTTCCATTCTTAAAAATGCCAATCTAAGGTTTTGTCCTTACTAGTTCTTTGTCTCCAGATTTTCACATGGCCAGTTCCGTGTCATTCAAGTCTCAGATCAAATGTTACTTTTTTAAAAATAAATATTTTTAATGTGTGTGTGTGTGTGTGAGAGAGAGAGAGAGAGGGTGGGGGAAGAGAGATTGGGAAAGAGAGGGAGACAGAATCTGAAGCAGGTTCCAGGTCCAAGCTGTTAGCACAGAGCCCGATGCATGAGGTCATGACCCTAGCCGAAGTTGGACGCATAGCTGACTGAGCCATCCAGGCCCCCCTCAAATGTTACTTTCTTAGGCTTTCCCTGATTACCCAGTCTAAAGCAACTCCCTTCACATTCTATCACCACGTTCACATTCTATCACCATGTTTAATATTCCCTGCCATTTGAAATGGATTGCCACTGTATTGTCTGTCATCACATACTTTGCCTCCATTAGAATGTAGACCCATGGGAGCACGAGACCGGTCTGTGTTCATTGCTGTAGTTTCAGCTCCTAACATAGATTTCAACATTGGTTGAGTGAATGAAGAAATGGTTGGAAAACCTCACCGATCAGCCAGTCCACAATGGCAGAAAGCCCTGCCTTTTACCTCTGCCAGCCTACTCATCCAGACCTCAGCCAACAAGACCTAAGCTTTCTCCAAGTTGATCGGTTCCTGCTTTATTCTGTCAGCATGTCTCACATCCTAACTCACCAGCACTGCAGTGTTTTGGGAAACTGCGCACCCTTCCCCCAACCCAAGCTGGAAAGGGGGAGGTGGGATTCACCCAGTCTGTTCCACTGGGCTGGGGTCATAGGACTCTATAGTGCCCTCTCCCCAGGGAGTCCCATTTCATGACACGATGAAAGCCATTGACATCACAACATACAAGGTGGAGTTGCACTTTGGGGGCATAGGTGCAGGGTCAGGTGGAGGAAGCAACAGTCGACAAGGCTCTGCCCAAGTTGGAGAGAAGGCGGCTGTGGGTGGAATGGAAACTCTCTGCAACCTTGGGGCCAAGCTCAAGAGGCTAGCGAACTACAAACAGAAGGGACTTAAGTCCCTGCGCCCCGGAGGGTATATGTGTCACTAATCTGCTCAGGGCAGTTTCCACCTCCGCAGCTGAGATTCAACCTCCTGAGGGGTGGGGGGAGTAGGAAAACCTCAGTACAAAATACTAGATGAGCTCTTGAAGCCCAGTGTGAGCAGAAAAGCTTCTTGTTTGTTTTTTGTTTAATCTTGTATTAGAGGATTTTTCAAGCATATGAAAGTAGGGATAATATTGTAATGCAGTGAACCCCTGTGTACCCATTGCTCAGTTTCACATTTAACGTATGGCCAATCTTTTTTCATTATTTGCCCCACAGGTCCCCCTGGCTTATTTTAAAGCAAATCCTAGACTTCATATTATTTCATCTGTAAGTACTTTAATATGTATTTCAAAGAGATTAGGACTCCTTTTTAACATAGACACATAAGCCATTACTATACCTTAAAAGTTTTAGTATTCAATATCAGCTAACATCCCGATAATATTCTCTTACTGTTTCATAAATGACTTACTTCCACGTTTGATTTCTTGGGATTAGGATCCAGACAAGGTCCACATTTTGCAACATTGCATGATGTGGTTCTGTCCCGGGAGTATCATATTCTAAAGTGGTTTCTTCCACTTTATTCCCTTCACTGTTTTATGGGTTATTTACCTTACGAATTTCCTGTGTTTTGGATATAGTTTATTTTATTCCTATGATGTCTATTATCATGTCCCTACTACTCTCTATATTTCCTATCAACTGGTAGTTGGATCTTGAGACTTGATCAGATTCAATTTTTGGTATTGAGTGATGCTTTGTACTTCTATGTGTCTCACCACGAGATGAGGATGTGATGTTATAATTGATTAGTGAGTGCAGGTATTCTCAGCGGATCCGTCCATTACAATGGCTTAAAAACAAAACAAAACAAAAAAACAAGGCGGATATGGATGATTACTATCACCCCTGAAAATTCCCTAATTTCTCTTCCCAGGCAATTCTTACCCCAAAGCCAATTACTTTTCTGAAAAATTTTCCACCACTGATTATGTTATCCTGTTCTAGAACTGTATATTAATGGCATCATACAGATGCCACCCTGTATCTGGGTTCTTTCATTTATTCCGTTATTTTTATTGTATGAATATGCCACAGCTTATTTATCCGTTTTCCCAAGAAGGATATTTATCCAAACTCCGGTAGCCAAAGGGGGCGGGACTTAGCTTCCATTGGATCCTAACGCTTTCCCCTTCTTTTCTCCGCCGCATCCCATCTCTCTGCGTCTTGCCTCCTGCAGCTGGGAAGCCAGAGCGCTCCCAGTTGGCGGCCAAGTTTGTGGAATAGATTTGACTGACAGCCAAGATCCCCAGAGATCAGTGCCCTCCGGACTCCGAGTCGGCCTCGCCCATTTTACGAAGTTCTCAAAATCTAGCAAGTGTCCAACCCTCGCTTGCGCGAACTGGGAGAATTGGGTGTACCCTTAAAAATTAGTTTAAGATGTCATCCTTTTATGATAGGAACCCTCCCCTCTGGCCAGGTATGAGACTGGAACGTTTACCCGTTGCTCCCGCGTTTTTAACTGTCCCTTCCAGGACGCCGTCCCTTTCCCGATACGCTAAGCGCTGGTCGAACGCACGGGACTTCCGGGAGGTCTAGGAAGTCGCTTCGCTCTCTGGCAGGAGGCGGGGTTCTTCCCGCACACGCCGCGAAAGAAACCTGCGGGTGTAAACCGGAACCTGGGACGGGGGGAGTGGACCAGGGAGGGGCGGGTCGGTCCCGGGGCTGCTGATCTGGACGAGTGTCCTCCGACGCTGCGGCTGTCTGACCGACAGGTGGCCATTCATTCCAGTGCAGGAGCGAGAGCCCCTTCGGGGGGCTCTTTCGAACGGTGCCCAAGCCCGAAGGAGCGCCGCCCTGCGCTTAGCCTGGGCTGCTGCCGACTTTCTCCGAGCGGAGGGCGTCCCCCTTGCACGCTGCGGCTCCGGTTTTCGCTGCCATGGCTTTTCCCCATCGGCTGGACGCCCCAGAGCTACCTGACTTCTCCATGCTCAAGAGACTGGCCCGAGACCAGCTCATCTATCTGCTGGAGCAGGTCAGTGCCCGCCACGCCTGGGGCCTTTTCCGCATCAACAGTTTAGCGCTCGCTGCACGCGTTGTTCTTTCTTGCGGAGTCCCTTGGTCTGGGTCCAGGCCCTTGGTATTGTCCTTGGAGTTTCTATAGCAGGTCCAAAAATGAAGCATTTAGGGAGGAAAACCAGAGGGCAGTAAGAGCTGCTTGGGACCTGACGCACAGTTCATGAAAGTCACCCGTTTTTCGTAGAGGCAAGGGAGACCAGTCGTGCCCCGCATCACCGGGGATGGAGAGATGGTTAAGACATCTTTGTCGTTAGGGATTTACTCTAGTAGGAGCCCTGTGAAGCGCAAATTAACCACATAGGTGATATCACGTGGTAAACGGGTGACAGCTAGAGTGTCAGAAGCATTCAGAACAAGCAGCCATTTCTGGTTGGAGTGGTCGGGAGTTTCAAGGATTCTAGCATTGTGAGGAATAAGCATATTCTCCTTGGAAATGGAGGACGGTGTTCCAGGCAGATAGACTGGTTGGTAGGAGCAAAGTTGAGGAATCAGGGAAGGACAAGGCATTTACAGGGAAGAGAGCAATCAGCAATTATGCAGTAGGCTTTAGGACCCACTGAAGATTTTCTTTCCCCACTTAACTGCGTGAAGCAATGCTTGAAGATGGCTCATAGCCATGTGTGGAGTGGGGTAACCTGGGCAACAAGAGAAACGCTAGCTGGGAGACCATTGATGAGGCAAAATTAGTGACAGTGGGAATGAAGGGAAGTGATGGATTTTCAGTCGGGGCGGAAGAAGACTCAAAGGTCTACTGATTGTTCGTGAAGGTGGAGAGAGAAGCAAAGCTGAACTTGAGATTTTTATCTTGTCTTACTTGGAAAATAATGTTGTTGCTATAGTGGTAATGGGTTATATGCTTATTTATTTGTTTAATGTCCATGTTCCCCACTAGATTAGAAGGTCCTTGAGGACGTCTGTTTTGTTCAACACTGCCTCCAATGAGTCCGTAGTGAAGAATCAAGCAATGGCATGTGCTTAATAAATGTATATATTTATATATATATGTGTTGAGTGACAGGCCTTAACCTTGGAAAGAAGGTGAAATAATTTTCTACTGGTACAGGAAATGAGAAGACAGACGGGGTGAATATATAAAGAAATGTCCAGTGTGGATATAGACAATGAATAAGGTGCTGGAGTAGATGATATGATGCCCCCCACACTCCCAACTCGGTCTGTGCTTTTATTAAGTGGATGGCTGGACAGGCTCTCAGCTGAGGGAGCGTGTGGGACCTGTGAGTGACCCAAGATACTGTGTCCTTCAGCTCCCGGGGAAAAAAGACTTGTTCATTGAGGCAGATCTCATGAGCCCTTTGGATCGTATCGCCAATGTCTCCATCTTGAAGGTACCTGCCCCTCTTCCCAGTGGACTCTGGCCCCTCTTTCCTCATTAAGCAGTTTTGCTTTTGATGAGCAGTACGAATTACTAAAGAGTGACTACCCTACTAGTAAACGCAGAGTAGCTGAATCGGGTGGATGAAGGGGGATCGATGCTATTGTTTGGATTGTTTTTGAATTGTTTGGTCTTGGTTTTTTGTTATTTTTTTCTGTTGCCAGCGTGAGGAAAGTTCGGTGGGATGGTCGTCAGGGAGGCAGTTTGATTCCTAGAAAGTACCACGAACAGGAGCCCTTACTGCTGTCCCCTTTGTGTCATGCTTTGGGTTTCAAGCACTTACATCCTTGGCCTTGTCGGCTTCTCTCTGTAGCAACATGAAGTAGACAAGCTGTACAAGGTGGAGAACAAGCCAGCCGTCAGCTCCAGTGAACAGTGAGTGTCTGGGAGAGTCCGTCCGGGCCCCAGGCTGGAGGAGGGCCCCGCACGTCTGCCCCCGGTCCGGCCTTGGCTGGAGCCTGGCGCCATGTTTGGGCTCTGGTTCATCTCCCTTCACTTCTACCAACTCACGCCTAGGTCATGCCGTGGCCTCGTAACTGGTCTCCCTTTCGGCACTTTCTCCCTCCCTTGTTCTCGTCTCTCTCTAATCCAGTCTGCCGTCGCTAAACCAGACTGATTAATCGTCCAAAAATATTTCCACTATGCTCCTCACAGGAACCTCCAAGGCTCCCCTTACTTACCGAGTGAAGTCCAGATTGACCGTCACAGATTCCAAGGCTGTCTGCAGCACGGCTCATGCTGCCTTTCCAGCCTCGTCTGTCACTTGTCCCCTCAAGCCTCTACTTGACACACACACACACAAACACACACACACACACACACACACGCCACCCAGCTATGCCTTTGCCCCCTGCCCTGGGCCACTCCATTCACTGCGTGCAGTTCTCTCCTGCCCTCACTGCTCCTGCGAAAACCACCCAGCCTTCAGAGCCCGGTGCCACCTGCTCCATGAAGCTCTGGGTCGCCCTTCCACTCCTGGGGGCTTTTCTCCTCCTCCGCATTTCCCTGGTGTTTAGTATCTGTCCTGTTCACCTGGCACTCGGTCGCATACAGCCTGTTGTCTGGCCTATGTTTTTATTTTGTTTGTTTTTCTATCGTAAGTAACATTTATCCTCCTTTAGAGGAAAATACCCCAATTTGAAAAACACTATACTTTCTTGTGTTGTTTTTTAACACTTGATTATTAATATACTCCATACATACGTGCATCTCATTTTGCCCAGTAGATTGTAAATTATGGGAGAGCAGGAGCCCCTGGCACCCCCACCCCCACCCCGAGTGCCGGTGTAGCTGTTGTACGGAAGGGAGTCTTCTGTAGGCCAGGGGAGCCTGGTCGAGCTTTGGCTCGGCTGAGAACGGTAGGCCCGGCAACACAAGCAGATGGTGAGAGAGTTCACGTTTCAGTTTCTCCCAAGCTGCCATCACCGCCTCCATGACTTTCCTTCACTGCGGCTTTCTGGTTCTTTTCCCTTTCTCTCCCGCAGGTTGTGCTTCTTGGTCAGACCGCGGATCAAGAACATGCGATACGTTGCCAGTGAGTATGCCATGGTGCTGCGTGTAACTAAGACCTGGGAAGGAGTGGCCAAGATTAAGGGCTTGGGCCGTGAGGACCTTTTAACATTTATTTATTTTTGAGACAGAGAGAGACAGAGCATGAATGGGGGGAGGGCCAGAGAGAGAGGGAGACACAGAATCCGAAGCAGGCTCCAGGCTCTGAGCTGTCGGCACAGAGCCTGATGCGGGGCTCGAACTCACGGACCGTGAGATTGTGACCTGAGCGAAGTCGGACGCTCAACCGACTGAGCCACTCAGGTGCCCCACGTGAGGACCTTTTAAAAGAAAAGATGGTTCGAGGGGCTCCTGGGTGGCGCATTCGGTTAAGCGTCTGTTTAGCTCAGGTGGTGATCATGTGTTCCATGGGTTCGAGCCCCATGTCGGGCTTTGGGCTGACAGTGGGCTTTGGCCTGCTTGGGATTCTCTCTCCCTCTCTCTCTCTCTTTGCCCCTCCCCCACTTGCTCTGTCTCTCTCTGTCTCTGTCTAAATAAAGAAGCTTAAAAAAAAACCCACTTTAAAAAGAAAAGATGTGGGGCGCCTGGGTGGCTCAGTTGGTTAAGCGTCCGACTTCAGCCAGGTCACGATCTTGCGGTTTGTGAGTTCGAGCCCCGCGTCGGGCTCTGGGCTGATGGCTCAGAGCCTGGAGCCTGCTTCCAATTCTGTGTCTCCCTCTCTCTCTGCCCCTCCCCCGTTCATGCTCTGTCTCTCTCTGTCCCAAAAATAAAAATAAACGTTAAAAAAAAATTAAAAAAAAAAAAAAGAAAAGAAAAGATGTTTCGAGTTGGCCATACCACTTGTAGAGGATATCCGCTTCCTTGCTTCTAGTCTAACAAATGGCCCATGGCTTTCTGGATTGCGTTCCTTGTGTCTGTAGGTCTCGTCAATGCTGACAAGTTGGCTGGCCGAACTCGGAAATACAAAGTGATCTTCAGCCCTCAGAAGGTGAGTCTGGGTGCTGGTGGGAATAGGAGAAGGTAGATCAAGATGGAAGGCTGGGAAGGGGCCGGGGCCCAATAGCCGTATCTCCTGCGAAGCAAACTATGTGACTGAACAAAATACCCGTCCTGGTCTTGTCATTGACATGGTCCTTACCGTTTAGCGGAGGGTCTGTCATCAAACTGCCCCAGTTAAGGACTGTGGAATTGTGAGAGGTGGCCTCTACGTAGACTTCTTGTGAAGTAGAACCTGCTGTGTATCCCTTCTCACACAAATTTCTGTACTGTAAGTTGCACTGTCTTATGGTTTCAGTGACTTTCTTCTTCTATCCCTTTAATAATAAATACAATAAGTCATTACCCGCCCCCCCCCCCCCCCCGCACCCCCTGTCATGCTCATCCAAGGCATGTGGCCAGCTGCCTCCGGGTTACTAGAACTATACCGATATACTTTGGAAAAGCCTTTTCTTACACGAGAAAGGAACCTTAGAGACCATTGAACTCCACCCCAGCTTTGAGCAGCAGAGGGAAGTAAGGCCCACGGTCCCACAGGAGTTAGCACGACCAGGCTAGGTCTCTTCCATCCTTTTTAGCTCAGTACTTGTAGTGTTTGGTGACCTGCCGTGGCTCCTCCGTTTCCTGAGTCCATCCAACTCTGCTCTCACCGCCACGTCAGCAAGGTGCATCATGGGTACATCCTCCGTCTTACTGATGAGAAGGAATGATGTACCAGGTCTTTGCACTGCCTGCCCTAGGCCTATAAAGCTGTACCAAATAGTGCATGTCGCATGTAGAGCAGATGGAAATTAAGGTTGAAAGGACAGAGGCTTATTCTTTTTCAATTTTCCCCAAAAAACTAGAGAAAATGGAAGCGGTAGCTAAGACTAATAAAACCAAAGTGCTGTGAATCCTTGCTTAGCTCTGATTAACTGTGTGATCTTGGATGGGGTTCCTCAGTGCTCTGTGTCCCAGTTTTCCCATCTATGAGATGGAGTTGATAGTAGTACTTACCTCTCTTTTTTATAACAGGGCTGAGCATTTTCACTTTTTGTTATTTTAATTTCGGTATAGTTAACATACAGCGTAATTAGTTTTAGGTGTGTAAGGCAGTGAGTCACCAGTTCCATACATCACCCTGTGCTCATCACAAGCTCCCTCCTTACTCCCCATCACCTGTTTCCCCCGTCTCCCCACGCATCTCCATCTGATGACCGTCAGCGTGTTATCTGTAGTTAAGAGTGTTTCTCGGTTCATGTCTGTCTCTCTTTTGTTTTCCCTTTGCTCATTCGTTCGTTAAATTCCAGAAGTGAGGGGCGCCTGGGTGGCTCAGTCGGGTAAGCGTCCGACTCTTGATTTCAGCTCATGTCTTGATCCTCTGGTTGTGAGATTGAGCCCCACATCGGGCTCTGCACTGATAGTGTGGAGCCTGCTTGGGATTCTCTCTCTCTGTCTCTGTCTGCCCCATCCCGCATGCTCTCTCTCTCTCTCTCTCAAAAATAAATAAATAAACATAAAAAAATTCCACATATGATTGAAATCATATGGTATTTGTCTTTCTTTGACCGACTTATTTCTCTTAGCGTTACACTTTTTAGATCCATCCGTGTCGTTGCAAATGGCAAGTAGTTACCTCACTTGATTTAAATGGCTTTTCAACATTTATTGTGAAATCACAGGCTTATATTGTTTTCTTATCATGTGAAAGGAATAAGAAGAAAGAGTCAGTGATCTTCCATTGAAGATCACTTGAAAATTTGTCGAAGAGTCTTACAGCTGTTTATTCTGTTTAGAAATACAGATATTTCAAGTATAACATCATTACCAGGGCAAGAAATTATTGAGTATGATAACTGTTCGGAGTTACAGGTTACTTTTTAATGTTATTAAAGGAGCTGTGGCAGTAAATTCCAGCTTTTGGAGTCTTACAAAACCCCTTTTTTCAAAGTGTACTTCCAAGGACAGATTTGTTTAAATGGGATAGAACAAGTTGGTAATAGTTTCAAATAATCCTACAAGCCTCCCTCTTATACAGGAAAACAAAATCGGTATTTCAGTGAATCTTCTCCATCTCACATCCTAACTAATCAGATTCTTTGACCGAATTTTCTGTCACTGAACCACCTCTTTCTCAGTAGCCATAGCAAAGAGGTTATCTCTCTCTCTTCCTGAGACTCCTCTTCTTAATTATGAAGATTGGCAGTTGTCGATCTGGGCTCTGGAACTCTCAGCCCTAAAAGTAGGCCTACAGTTTCAGTTTTACTGACAGAAATGAGTGAGAGATGGGGCACCTGGCTGTCTCAGTCCATAGAGCACATGACTCTTGATCTCAGGGTTGTGACTTCAAGCCCCACATTGGGTGTAGAGCCTCCTTTATTTTTTATTTTTCTTAAAAATTTTTTTCTAATGTTTATTTTTGAGAGAGAGAGAGAGAGAGAGAGAGAGAGGGCGAGAATGGGGGAGGGGCAGAGAGAAAAGGAGACACAGAATCCAAAGTAGGCTCCAAGCTCTGAGCTATCAGCACAGGGCCCCACGCGGGGCTCAAACTCAGTAACTGCTTCAAGATCATGACTTGAGCCGAAGTCAGTCGTTTAACCAACTGAGCCACCCAGGTGCCCCAGAGCCTACTTTAAATTTTTTTTTTCAATGTTTTTTATTTATTTTGGGACAGAGAGAGACAGCGCATGAACGGGGGAGGGGCAGAGAGAGAGGGAGACACAGAATCGGAAACAGGCTCCAGGCTCCGAGCCATCAGCCCAGAGCCCGACGCGGGGCTCGAACCCCCGGACCGGGAGATCGTGACCTGGCTGAAGTCGGACGCTTAACCGACTGCGCCACCCAGGCGCCCCCCCCCCCCCCCCGAGCCTACTTTAAAAAAAAAAGAAAAGAAAAGAAAGAAAGGGACACCTGGGTGGCTCTGTCGGTTAGGCATCCAATTCTTGGTTTCGGCTCAGGTCATGGTCTTGCAGTAAGTGAGTTCGAGCCCCACGTTGGGCTCTGCACTGACGTTGTGCAGCCTGCTTGGGACTCTCTCTTCTCTCTCTGTCCTTCCCCTGCTCTCTCTCAAAATAAATAAGCATTTTTTTTAAAAAGAAAAGAAATAAGTGAGGGATGAATAGGATTTTTCTGTGTAAAGTAAAATAAGGAACACGTAGCATTAATCTTCCACATCTTGTAGAGTCAGTCTAGGATTGTGAGAGGTAATCCTTATAAAGCGCTAAGGACAATGCCTAGCACGTGTAAAATGCTGAATGTACATTGGTACCATCATCGTCAGTATCAGATGATATGCTTCACTGTTCTCCTCATCGCCTCTAATTATTTTGCCTTCTTCCCACTGGTCTCAAAGGAGGAAGTGACTCTGGCCTCTTCCCCTCCCTGATCAGCTGGTTCACCTGTGTTCTTAGCCCTACATCCATGCTCCTTCTCTACCCTCTTGCTTTGTTAGGTAGACCTTTCTCTTCTGTCTTCAACCATGTCTGCCACTTTTTCTTTTTTTTTTTTTCTCTACTTTTTTTTAGTGTTTATTTATTTTTGAGAGAGAGACAAAGTGCGAGCAGGGGAGGGGCAGAGAGAGGGGGAGACACAGAATCCGAAGCAGGCTCCAGGCTCCGAGCTGTCAGCACAGGGCCCGACGTGGGGCTCGAACCCACGGACTGCCAGATCACGACCTTAAGCCGAAGTCGGACGCTTCACCGACTGAGCCCCCCAGGCGCCCCTGTGTCTGTGTCTTCTAGATGATCCTCCCTGCTTCGTGTCTTCTCCCTGTCGGGGGCCCTGCCTCCTGTTGTGTCCACACTTCTGTGAAGAGGTCTTGCCGCCGCTGCTCCCACACCCTCACGCCCACCTCGGTCTTTAAGCCGAGTCCTCCCAGGGCTCTGTTGTCAAATCCAGTGAGGCCTGGTTCATGCGCGTCCTAATGTCTCCAGCGTTGACACTGTTGCCCATTCTTCCTGAGACTCTGACCGTCCTGCCTTTAGAGGTGCTGCGTCCCCTGCTCCCCCCTCCATGCCACCCTTGTCTTCTCTCCAGGTCTCGCACGGTGTGCCCTTTTAATTTCCGTGTTCCCTAGAATCCTCCCCGTAGCTCTCGTGCCCCTCCCTGTTCTCTTCTCTCGCACACACCACTTACTTTAAACACCCTGTGCCGTTGACTCCCGGGCTGGATCCCCAGACCCCTCTCAGCGACTCCAGGGGTCCCCTGGACATGCGCTGACCAGCCTCTCCATGCCACCACCCCTTTCCTCCGAGGCGCGGTCGTGCCCTCCCTCGCACGTCTGTCTTTGGGACTCACCCTTCGGTCACAGCTGAAATACCTTCTCCTTTGTGCAGTTTTCCAGTTTCTCGGGGAGAGAGGAGCACTGGACTGAATACATAAATAAAGGGGATGAGAGGGAAACAAAGCCCTGGGCTAGACGGTCCCAGTGGTCCTCCCTGGCCGTCCGAGTCCACGTTCCCTTGTGGGTGCTGGGTTCAGTAGGTATTGTCCTCAGCAGCGACAGTGGAGCTCCAGAGACGGAAGCACAGAGAAGGCGGCGGTCACCGGCCACTCCCTCTTGTCTTTCAGTTTCACGCGTGTGAGATGGTGCTGGAGGAAGAGGGAGTCTATGGAGGTGAGAGAAGGCCACTGTGAGTGGAAACGGGGAGCGCGAAGAAGGGAATGATCGCTGGCTCCCTGTGTCTGCCTGCGGGCCTGGGAGGAGGGGAGGCTCCTGACGAGGGCGGGGCCGGAGAGGGCCCTAAAGGGAGGGCCGAGGGGGATGCCAGGTGCCGCCATTCCTACCTTCCGAGACTCCTTCCCGCAGGGAGAGCGCGCTCTCCATTCTGCTTGCCTCTGCATCCGGCACAGTGCTCCCCGTGCTCCTGGCTGGAACTCCGAACTCCGCCTGTGCCGGGACCCGGGGGCCTCCTTGGCCTCCTGTGGTTGCTCCCTCCCTCCCCCCTCCCCCTCACCGTGTGCTGCTGCCTCCTTTCCTCCTGCCTTGGCCACTTCACACATGCTGTTCCCGTTGCCTAGAATATTCTCCACCCTCAGCTTTTTTTTTTTCCATACCCAAATTTTACTCAAATTCTAAGCTTAAATGTCGCTTGTCTTTCCTCTGCCCCGGCACCCCTATACTCTTCCATGCTCCCTATAGTTGAGGTTCGATCCCTGAACATTTGTGCTCCTGGATTCCTCTTCTAGCTCCGTGGGGCACAGCCGTGATGAGATGTGTCTGGTGCGTTTCCACTAGATCGAGGTTCTCTCGCGGAAGATGGGGAGTGTGTCCGTTCCATTCACCACAGTACCCCCAGTGCCCCAGTGCCTGCGCCTGTGTGCCTTCCTGTCAGTGTTTGTCCACTAGGGAATGATGTTTCCTCAGCACTTTTGTTGGCGCCCTCACGCACACACACCCCTTACCACGTGGTGTGGCTGTGGTGTACGGGTCTCCTTTCGTTATCAGACCGTGAACTCCTTCAGGGCACAGACTCTGTCTTAAACTTATCTTTGGGTGTCCTGTGCTTCGTGTCATGCTGGGCATGTGGCAGGTGCTCCGATAATTCGGCATGACTGTGGGGACCGACCTTCTCAGCGCGGAGCCCCGTGCCTTCGGCAGGGAGACTCACGCCGTCTGTACCCGCAGATGTGAGCTGTGACGAATGGGCCTTTTCTTTGCTACCTCTTGATGTGGATCTGTTGAGCATGGAGCTCCCAGAATTTTTCAGGGACTACTTCCTGGTAAGTGCAGGGTCCTTGGGTCTTGGCATTGACGGGTGGGGACAAACATGGAGTCCAGTGGGCTACAGTGGGCCGGAAATACTGATGGAACCTTCCTTTAACTCGACATACTGGTTTCTAGATCAAATGCTACTGGTTGATGTCCGCAGGACTTGTTCTGGGGCCAATCAGAATGAAAGCTTTCAAGCAGTCCCCACACCCTGCCTTCCTGCCCTAGCCCCTCTCCAGATGGGTCTGCTGGCTTGGCCCATATCTTTGTGGCCCATATGGCCCCTGCAGGAGGGAGATCAGCGTTGGATCAACACCGTGGCGCAGGCCTTACACCTCCTCAGCACTCTGTACGGACCCTTCCCTAACTGCTACGGAATTGGCAGATGTGCCAAGGTGGGCACTGGCAGCAATCTTGTCCCGATAGCCCCCATTCCACCCGTTCTCTACCCACCAAGGACTGCCCATGGGCATGTGTGATAAGAGGTATATTCTTTAGCTTGCTTTTCTTGTTCTGGAATAGGTCCTCAGAGAGGAGGACTTGTGTGGCTAACGGAAAGGCCAGGGCCAGGGCCTCAGGGGTAACACTCCTACATGTCTTCCTTGGGGCCAAGGACATGCCTCTATGGGCATGGGGAGGGGCAAGGGGTGGGAACAGGTGCGGGTGCAAGAGTTCGTATTGTTAACAATTAGTTTCCCTCCTGGGGTCAAATAGAGGTGTCATGTGGAAAAGAGGGCTTCAGTAGGTGCGGGCTGTCACAGGGACCTGGACACAAGACTGGGAATTTCCTGGTCCCTGGCAGATGTCGTATGAATTGTGGAGGACACTGGAAGAGGAGGAGGATGGCGAAACCAAGGGCCGAAGGCCAGAAATTGGACACATCTTCCTACTGGACAGAGGTACGTTATACTCAGCACTCCCGTTGTCTTTGGACCCTCGGAGACGTGAGGATATGGCGAACGTGGCGGCCCAGATGGGATCCTCAGGTTGGGGCTGTGAATGCCATCGTTGATGGGGAGCGTGGCGCTTGGGCCCTCTGGAGGCACGGGAGCTGACGCGGAGTGAACTGGGTAGACGTATAGGTCCGGGAGGACCCTCATGGGTGGGGATCTCATTTCAGACGTGGACTTTGTGACGGCACTTTGCTCCCAGGTGGTTTACGAGGGCCTGGTGGATGACACGTTCCGCATCAAGTGTGGTGAGCGGCGTCCCGGCAAGATGGAGGTGGTGCTCGGCGGCCGGGGCCTCTTGCGTGGGGCAGGGCTGGTGGGAGAGCCCCAGACTCAGAGCCCACTGCTAGCTTCCAGATAGTTCAGGGACTTTTAATGGCAGTTCAGGAAAGGGTAGGAGAAAGAAGGCCTCAGCGGAGGTCCTCATAGCTGCTCCCTCTGCTCTCAAAGGAAGTGTCGATTTTGGCCCAGAAGTCACATCCTCTGACAGGAGCTTAAAGGTGCTACTCAATGCTGAGGACAAGGTGAGGGGATGGGTGCTGGCTGTGGGCTTGCCCGGGGCGTGGGCCCCGGCTCTGGGAGGGGAGGCTGAGCCTGTGGGAGAGGGATTCCCCACCGGGAGCGAGCACACCCCGAGCACGGAGCTGGTATTTGACACACACTTAGGAGATCAGCTCAGCTTTCTCCGTGATTTTGCTAGAACAGCTGGGAGCTGCTCTCGTGCGCTCATCACACTGCTCAGGGAGGAGGCGCTGGTTAGGTGTCTCTCTGGTAAGTCGTTGCCGTCTTGTTCCCCTTGCAGGTGTTTAATGAGATTCGTAATGAACACTTCTCCAACGTCTTTGGCTTTTTGAGCCAGAAGGCCCGGAACTTACAGGCTCAGTATGACGTGAGGCTCTAGGCCGGGGTCCTCTGTTCTGTTTCCCCAGTGGCTTCCCAAGGCTGCTGCCCTTCGGCTCCCTTCTGATACGACGACAGCCCCCTGTCTTTTCTCTTGCATCGGGGGGATCCGGGGGAGGGGGGTGGCTGCTCATGTCTGAGGGCCGGGAGAGGCTGACGTTAGGGGATCTTCCGCCAGCGCCGGAGAGGCATGGACATCAAGCAGATGAAGAACTTCGTGTCCCAGGAGCTCAAGGGACTGAAACAGGAGCACCGCCTGCTGAGCGTCCGTAGGTTTCATGAGGGGAGGGCGAAGGGATGCCTCAGAGATCTCTCCCAAGAGAGGAGCTCTCTGTTCACCCAGCACACAGTGATCTTGCTTGGTCTGACATGGGAAGAGGGGCTTCTGCATTTTGCCTTAAGAAGTTTTGTTTGTTTGTTCGTTTGTTTTGTATACTTCTATAGGTTTAACGGCAGTAACGATTACAACGTTAGATAATTTTATTACATAGTTGAAGCGCCAGGTAGCATTCTAACTAATTTATACGCACTCTCTCACGTAATCACATAACTGTCTCCAACATGGCCAGTAAGAAGTTTTTATTCTTCTGGACATAAAGGCACATCTTTTTAGAACCAGGAGTACGTCAGCTCGCTTTTTGTCCTATCTGTAGATATCGGGGCCTGTGAATCCATCATGAAGAAGAAGACCAAACAGGACTTCCAGGAGCTCATCAAGACTGAGCACGGTAGCTGCGGCGGTCCTGCTGGGCTCCTGCCCCTGCTGAGGCTTCCCTTGCTCCCAGCCCCATCCCACCCGGCAGAGATGCCTTCTGGCTCCTTTTGGCCGATGCTGGCTGTGGGGAGTGCTGCTTCCTGCTAGAAGTTTGGGGGTCCTTAACCCACCCCAAGGATGGAGAAAGATGGGGAGGCAGACACCTGTTAGCAGAGGTGGCAACCCCCCCGCCCCGCTACCTTCCTCCCCACCCCAGCCCCATAACAGGCTCCCCTGTGTTTACTCACAGCGCTGCTGGAGGGCTTCAACATCCGGGAGAGCACCAGCTACATTGAAGAACACATAGACCGGCAGGTGAGCAGGTGGCCGGGGTTCCGGGAACGGTGTTTTGTGGTGGGGTTGGCCTCCAGCGGGCGGAAGGGAGAGAACGTATGTCCTGAAACTTGAACTGTCTTTGACTCTTTCTTCCCGTGTAGGTGTCGCCTATAGAGAGCCTTCGCCTCATGTGCCTTTTGTCCATCACTGAGAATGGTGAGCCCCTGGAACCGAAGACGCCAGATTGCAAAACTGTACCTTAGGGATGGCAGAAATCATTTTGAAGGACGGAGACGAATGTCCTAGCAGACAGAACGTTTCCCAGTAATTTGGGTTCTTTCCCCTGTAAAATAAAGCAGTTTTTGTTCTGAGTGAGACACCCCAGGTCCTAATTTATCATCCCGACCCTAAGCAGGACCACAGCCAAGCTCCCAAAACAGGCCCCGTCACATCGTAGGACCGCAGAGGCTTAGCGCAGAGTGGCATTTATTCCATCTGGCCTCCTGCCTTCAACGAGGTTTCCTAATGAAGATACAGTCCAGGAAAAGGGGACAGCCTTTTGGAATTGCACAAACATTTCCAAAAGCTCAGATCCTGCGACCTTTTGTGGCAGACCTTTTACCTGCTTATGCAGCCTTTTCACCTGCTTTTTTTTCAGCGGGAAGTATAGTTGGCACACGACGTCACGTTAGTTTCAGGTGTGCGGCACCGTGCGCGTGACGCTGGGCTCCCCACCAGGGCAGCTACCGCCTGTCACCATACAGCGCTGTTACAGTGCCATTGACTATTCCCCGTGCTGTGCCATTCTTCCCCGTGACTTACTCATCCGCGGCCGGAGGCACCTTCCACTCCCTTCACCCTTTACGGCAACTCGTGTGTACGGCAGAAGCCGTCCAGGTGGGGACTAGTCTTCAAGGCTGCTTTCCGCCCCGAGGAGTGGTCAGCTTATTCTACATCTCCTTTGACTATCAGAGTCGCAAGCCCATTCTCCCTACCTCCCTGGAGGAAAGCATGGCAGGCTGCACTTTTGGACTTCATCTGAACATCTGTCCTATTCCTCGGTAGCGGTAAAGTGATTCGCAGTAGCGCTGGCCCAACGCAGGAAGAAACGCGCAGGAGCCCCCTCCCTCCTGCCGCATCCCTCCGCCACCCCCGCTGGGAGCAGCCCGCCTCCCCGCGTCCCTCCCTCGGCGCCCTGGCGGCTCAGGCAGGACTCTGCCATGGAACTCTCAGACCCAGGCTCTGTCTCTCACTGAGCAAGCTTAAATTTAAGAGTCAGTTTAGAATCGGCTGGATAGGATGCAAGGTTAACATTTACCGATTCCTTTCCTCCTGATTAAGGGTTTTTTTGGCAGCAAGAGGATGGTTGGGTGGGTGGGTGGGTGGGTGGTCTGACTGTAGATTTCAGGACACTTCAGCTGGTGTTTGCAGGAGCCTGTCTCCTCTTCCTTACCAGGTTTGATTCCCAAGGATTACCGATCTCTGAAAACACAGTATCTGCAGGTAAGGCCAGGAGAATGCACTCGGGGGAACTTGGTGGAGGAAGGTCATGGGACGTTCCTAAAAGACACAGAAGAAATGGCCCCTTTCCTGTCTGTGTCCCCGATTTGTTCCCCGTCTGCCTCCCTCTTAGAGCGTCTCAGGACGGTCACCTTTCAGCACGTGGAGACCCTCCCACGCCCTTGTCTCTCCCACTCTCGGTTCTCTTGGTGGATGGCCAGTGCTGGGAGAACTGGAGCCACAGAGCTGAGTTCTCACCCCTGGGACTCTCCCTCACTTCAGCACCTTGGAAGGCATTGATACAGCTTTCCTTCTAGGTCTTTCTCCAGTCTTACCTCATCTGTGAAGCCCTTCCCACCACCCTTACGTCAGTGACTTTCTCTGTTCTCTCTCAGTTCCGTGCTTTTTTTTTTCTTTTTTGTTTGCTGTTTGGTTATTTCTTCAGGGCACAGAATACATGACCCTTCTGTCCCTCACCTCCATATCACCCAATGTGATACGGTGTGGCGGGTGCGCAGTAAGTGGCTGAATTGCATTTTCTTCAGAGCTATGGCCCCGAGCACCTGCTAACCTTCTCCAATCTGCGGCGAGCGGGGCTCCTGACGGAGCAGGCCCCTGGGGACACCCTCACGGCCGTGGAGAGTAAAGTGAGCAAGCTGGTGACGGACAAGGCTGCAGGTGAGCACAGGGCACGGGTAGCCCCTTCCTTGGCCCGAGTCCCCTCTTCTCACAACAGGCAGAGCACCCCGGGAGGGAGAGAATGAGCTGGGGGAGAACGGGATTCTTCACTCTCACTGTCATTACCGCTGCTGCCGCCGCGAGCAGGTTCCACGTATTGTCCACTTACTGAGTACTAAGACCCTTTAGGTAACAGTTTGTCAATCCTCACAAAGTAAATTCATAATCTCCATTTTATAGATAAGGCAACAGGCTTAGAGAGGTTATGTGACTTGTTCAACATCCCTCAATAAGTCAGATTTGAGCCCAGGTCAGTTTGACTCCAAGGCCCACACACTTAGCCAGTAAGCGAGGTTCACCCTGGGGATTGCGCTTAGTAGATAGTTGGCACCCTGTAGGAGGAGGGAGACCGTGCTGGGGAGAAGGGTGGTGATGTCTTGATCGGGTCTAGGGAATTCTAGGTGAATGGCTTTGAGGAGAGTCTTGAGACGTGAGCGGTCCCGCCGTTTGTCATTTCCTGAGTGCTTTCACCTGTGGCGATGTCATGACCCTGTAGACCTTAAATGAAATCCAGCACAGATTTCCTTCCCAGGGAAGATTACTGATGCCTTCAGTTCTCTGGCCAAGAGGAGCAATTTTCGTGCCATCAGTAAGAAGCTGAATTTGGTACGTAGGATCAGGACAGACGGGGCAGCCGTGGGTCCAGTCCTTTGTGGAGTGCTTTGAATTCACACAGACCTCTCTGTTGTTTTGTTCTTACAAAGATCCTTGTGTTCAGTAGCGTTACAGCATGAGCTTAATTTAATAATGAGACAAGCAAGGCACAGGGCACTGGGGTGGCTCAGTCGGTTAAGCGTCTGACTTCAGCTCAGGTCATGATCTCACAGTTCGTGAGTTCGAGCCCCGTGTCGGGCTGTGTACTGACAGCTCAGAGCCTGGAGCCTGCTTCAGATTCTGTGTCTCCCTCTCGCTCTCTGCCCTTCGCCCGCTCCCACTCTGTGTGTTTCTCTTTATCTCAAAACTAAACATTGAAAAAATTAAAAAGTAACGAGACAAGACACAAAGATTCATTTACTTAATAAACATGTAACAAGCACCCGCCAATGCCAGAGGATAGGCTGAGTGCCACGTCAGCGACAGACCTGTCCCACGTCACCAAGAAATCAGCAAAGGGGCATCTTTCTTTTCAGCCCTTCACAGGGAACGTGGGGAGCTCATTCAAGGGAATCAGTGGATACTGAACAAAAGCTTTAATCTTTGGTTATGGAGTCTTTTTCCTTTTTTTAAATGGGGATTTTGCCAGTTTTCCCCTTATTTGAAATAAGAACTGTTTTGGGCGATATGCTACTTTTCCCTGACTGCATAAAGGGCTGGAGGGATGAGTTGTCACACGCCTCACATAGTCCCCTTTACCCCTTAGATCCCACGCGTGGATGGCGAGTATGACCTGAAAGTGCCGCGGGACATGGCATATGTCTTCAGTGGCGCTTACGTGCCCCTCAGCTGCCGAGTCATTGAGCAGGTGAGGACAGGCGACCCGCTCCCATTCATACTCCGCACTCTGCTTTCTCTGGCCGCCTGGCCTGTCCCGACTGTTAGCCGCCCCGGTAACTAACAAGAGAAGCGACGGTCACCTGCCGCCTCCCTCCTTTCCCAGGCCTGACACTGTCTCGGGCTTGAAAGCGGTGCCTGTGCCCCCCCCTCCCCCCCAGGTGCTGGAGCGGCGGAGCTGGCAGGGTCTGGACGAGGTGCTGAGGCTGCTCAACTGCAGCGAGTTGGCGTTCACAGGTGCGTGGCATTGACCGTGCGGGCGGGGCGGGCGCCAGCAGCGGGTGGAGGCGGGCACCGCGCCACACACGAGTGTCTGCTCTGATCTTCGCAGACATGACCAAGGAAGACAAGGCTTCCAGCGAGTCCTTGCGCCTCATCTTGGTGGTCTTCCTGGGTGGCTGCACGTTCTCTGAGATCTCAGCTCTCCGCTTCCTGGGCAGAGAGAAAGGTAAGAGAGAGCAGAAGGTGGGATGTGGGGGACAAGGGGCAGTGCTCAGGAAGGCTCCTCGACTGGCCCCGGCACCGCTCGCCGGTCTGGCTGTGGGCGGGATAGCAGGGCGCCCTTTCCACCGAGTGCTGCAAGCCGTCGTGTGCGGGACCGGGGCGCGGATGTGCCTGTGTCTGATCCAGCTGGGACCGTGGACCCGAGGGCTTGACGTGGCTGGTGCTGGGGGCCCGCGACCTGCTCTTAGTCACGGACGCCGGTGCTTTTGACTCCATAGGGTACAGGTTCATTTTTCTGACCACGGCAGTCACAAACAGTGCTCGCCTCATGGAAGCCATGAGTGAGGTGAAAGCCTGACGTTCTCCCTGCTGCTGTCAACGTCTTCCCTGGACACGTTCCCGAGGGGATGCAGGAATTGGTCCCAGCTGCTAATGTAGTGTCCACCAACCACCCTACTGGGAGCTGGGGAGCGCAGAACTTGTGTGGGCTTTAGCAGAAAGTTACTTGAGCAGAGCGTTCACTTCCTGCCCCCAGGAAATTTCTTTTTTGTTGATGAAGTGCAGCTTGTGCTGAAAAGAGGGGGAGGAAGAGGTACGTTTTGCTAAATCCTGTTTGAGTATCATTGTAAATAAAACCTCTGCTCTCAGATGTCATGTTTAGTCCTTGTCATGCACTTCTGTCTGCTCAGTGGAGTACAGGGGCGCCTTCCACTGGGGGTTCGTGTGTTCTCTGGCCTGGACTGTGCAGGAGCTCTGGGCCGGTCTGGTGCTCCCCGAAATTCACCCTGTACCAGAGTTTCTCCAACCCTAAAATGAGGTGGATGGATTAGATAGGTGATCAGTAAGCACCCTTCCAATTCTAAAAATCTGTAATTCATTATTCTTTCTTCCTTTTTCCTCCTTCCCTCCTCTCTCCATCCCTTCCTTCCTTCCTTCCTTCCTTCCTTCCTTCCTTCCTTCCTTCCTTCCTTCCTTCTTTTCTTTTTCTTTCTTTTTCTTTCTTTCTTTCTTTCTTTCTTTCTTTCTTTCTTTCTTTCTTTCTTTCTCTCTCTCTCTCTTTCTCTCTTTCTCTCTTTCTCTCTTTCCCTCCCTTCCTTCCTTCCTTCCTTCCTTCCTTCCTTCCTTCGTTCCTTCCTTCCTTCCTTCCTTCTGTAAAACTTCATCCAACGCAGGGCTCAGACTCATGACCCCAAGGTCAAGAGTTGCGTGCTCCACCAACTGAGCCAGCTAGGCACTTCTTGTGATTCATTATCCTTTTAGCAAAAATGTGTCCGTTACTGTTTTAACCTAAGAAGGCACTTCACTTTTAAGCATTTGTCTTTTATTACAGAATGAAAGCTCATGTCCTGTTAGAGCAGTTTCAGGCATTGGCAAACAGTGCTTCTAAAAAGGTCAGCAGTGCTCCCCAATTGATGATTTTAGTGGCCTTTCTCTCCCTTGATCTTTTTTTTTTAAAGGTTTATTTATTCATTTTGAGAGAGAGACAGAGAGAGAGGGAGCACACACTTGTGAGCAGGGGAGAGAGAAGGGGAGAGAGAGAGAATCTCAAGCAGGCTCCCTGCTGTTAGTGCAGAGCCCGATGCGGGGCTTGATCTCATGTTGAGATCATGACCTGAACCGAAATCAAGAGTCAGACATTTAACCGACTGAGCCAGCCAGGCTCAGCATTTAAAAACTGTGAGCTGTAACCACATCTGTGAGCCTCTTTTCAGTCCTCCTCTAACTTAACCTCACTGATAACTGCCTTTCCTTTCTCCCGTTCAGCTTCCATGATGCTCTTTTGTTGTCCTCCTGTGGCCTCCTAGATTGTCCTTCTGTCTTCTTGGATTACATCTCTCTGCCTATCCCCTCTCCATCCTTTGTTGTCATCCACTTCCAGATCTCAAGCTTTCATCTTGCTGCTGAACTTGACATTAGTATTTCCAACTCCCTGCTTCCATAGGCACTTTCAACTCAACATGTTCACTATGCGTGTGAACCTGTCCTCACTTTGAATCCCTACATCTGCTCCTTTTCCTGTAATCCTGTAATTGACATCCTCATTGTCTACCCAAGTTTTGTTCATGCAACAAATTTTATCCTAGACCTCAGATGCTTTCTTTTATCCCCCACATTCGGCTGGTCCCACTACCCATTATTTCTTGAAAAAAATTTGTTTTAACGTTTATTTATTTTTGAGAGAGTGTGTGAGCAGGGGAGGGACACAGAGAGAGGGAGACATAGAATCGGAAGCAGGCTCCAGGTGCTGAGCTGTCAGCATAGAGCCTGACGCGAGGCTGGAATTCACAAACCATGAGATCATGACCTGAGCCGAAGTCAGACACTTAATGGATTGAGCCACCAGGCGCCCCTCCATTATTTCTAAACGCTTGTGACTCATCTTTTCCTAACTGTCCCCATGGCAGAGATACTTAATATTTTTTGCCTGGGTTTTTGCAAGACTGTCCATTCCAGTTGCTCTGCTTCCTATTTGTCCCCCAATTCACAGTGCTGCCACTGTGGAAGAAAGATCTTGGAAGAAAGATCCAAATCTGTGTTGTTGGATCATCAAAACTACTCAAAACAGAATGCTGTGTCAGCGCATATTCCAAGGAAAATGCATACCTCAGGTATCCAGCTAGAATTTTTACAGGGCCGTGTCAAGCTAGTGTACAAGATCAAAGACACCGCAGCAGGGCTGTTTGTATAAAGAATATGTGGTGGTAGGGGGCACCTGGGTGGCGCAGTCGGTTAAGCGTCCGACTTCAGCCAGGTCACGATCTCACGGCCCGTGAGTTCGAGCCCCGCGTCAGGCTCTGGGCTGATGGCTCGGAGCCTGGAGCCTGTTTCTGATTCTGTGTCTCCCTCTCTCTCTGCCCCTCCCCCGTTCATGCTCTGTCTCTCTCTGTCCCAAAAATAAATAAATGTTGAAAAAAAAAAAAAGGAATATGTGGTGGTAGTACAATGATTGTATGGCCAAGGGAAAAGACAGTGGCACCACACTTACGTTCTGGAACATAATTGTTCTAGAAAAATGCTGTCCAACAGAAATACATGATCCTGTAAAAGGGTCCTATTTAAACACAAATTACATGGTGTTTTACACGTGGGTATATACTCTGGTTATCTTCCAACGGTCCTATGACTTTGTTGGCTTCAGAATTACAGAGTAAAGGACATGATAGCAACATTTCCTTATCTCTGGGTACTTACAATGCTGGCCCCGGGAACGTGTCTGAAGATCACAAATTTTTGAAGCTTTCTGAATAAGTTTCAAGTTAATCAACAGAGAGTGCAAGTAAATTTAAAAAGTGGTATCTAGGGACACCTGGGTTTGCTCAGTGGGTTAAGCATCCAACCCTTGATTTTGGCTCAGGTCACGATCTCACTGTTGGTGAAATCAAGCCCAGCATTGGGCTCGGTGCTGGCAGCCAGGAGCCTACTTGGGATTCTCTGTCTCCTGTTGCCCTCTCTCTGCCTCTCCCCCACTCATGCACACTCTCTCAAAAATAAATAAATACACTTTTTAAAAAATGTGGTGTCAGGGTGCCTGGCTGGCTCAGTTAAGCAGCTGATTTCAGCTCAGGTCATGATCTCACAGTTCATGGGTTTGAGCCCCACATCAGGCTCTTTGCTGACAGCTCAGAGCCTGGAGCCTGCTTCAGATTCTGTGTTTCCCTCTCTCTCTCTGCCCCTTTCCCGCTCACGCTTTGTCGCGCTCTCTCAAAAATAAACATTAAAAAAAAATTTAAATGTGTCTGCGGTTCGCTCCATGAACCATGTGAATGTCTGGTGTGCTGCTGACAAGTTAAAGGATGTTGAAAGCACCAATTAAATTCTGAAAGTGAGAGATACATGATCCTGCACACGAAGCAAACAAGCATCCATTACTTTTTTCTTAATGGAAAAGCAAATGAAAAGGGGTCATCAAAGTTATGGATGGCCAATAGACACAGGCACAATGTGCACTTTCATCTGTAATCCAGCAAGTGCGGATCAAACGAGGAAATGACACTCTCTGCCTGTGAAATTAGCAGAGATTTAAAAGGACAGTAGGAGCTGTGGAGGGTGAGAGGAAGGTATGCTTCTGGGGAGGCTGCCATCATGGGAAGGGGAGTATTCAGTAGCTCCTCTTCTATGAATCAACTGTAAGAAAATAAAGCAAGATGCAAAGATTTATGTATGAAGACATTTATTTGTAAAAATTACAATCTAAATAACTGTTGTTAGCAAAACAGTTGAATTATGCGAATTTTCCAGCCATAATATCATGCAACTGTGAATCACTGAAAACCAAGCTATATATTAGCATTTACAGATGTATCATATGTTCAGCGAAAAAAGGGTTACAAAAGTGCTTTACTGTCCATTTTCAGGTTTTTTTTTTTGTTTATTTATTTTGAGAGAGAGAGACACAAACACAGAGCAAGGGAGGGTGAAAGAAAGGGAGAGAGAATCCCAAGCAGGCCCTGCCCTGCCAGCACAGAGCCCAAGGTGGGGCTCCAACTCTCAACTGAGATCACAACCTGAGCCAAAATCAAGAGTCCAATGCTTAACCCATTGAACCACCCAGGCACCCCCGACTTTTGAGTTTAAAAATTTTTATACAACCATATAACCCCTGTTATTTGAAAGAACCACGCCCAGGCGATCTCCATTTGTGTGCCAATTACGTGACCTGGATAAGCCCTTCAAGCTTTCAGAGACCGTTCTCTGCTGCGTGAAATGGTGATGCGATAATACCAAACGGGGCGGTCGTGGAGATTAAATGGGACCACCGTCTAGAAAGGTGCCGGCCTGTGAGACGGGTGCAGGGCTCCTCCCCTTCCGCTGCAGGGCACGGCTCCCAGACGTGGGGAAGGCCGCCACCAAAGATCACCTCCAGGCTCGCCTTCTGGACGCGCTGGGAAACGAGATAAAACGCGGAACGCGCTCCCGTCCCCCGGCCCCGGGCGGTTCTCGCCCCTTCCCGGCGGCCTCCGGGCGGCGGCGCGCACTTCGAATCCAAACTGCGGCTGGACGGGGTGGGGCCGGGACTCGGCGGCTGGCCGGGGCGGGGCTGCGTGGGGGGGACCGGACTCCCGGCCACCGCGAAGCTGAGAGAGGAAGCCGCGCACCTGCGAGACCCGGCGCACGCGCAGACACAGACCGCAACCCAAGCCGGCGGGCGAGCGCCTCCCCCGCCCAGCCCTGCAGCCCCCGCCATCAGCCCCGGGGCGCGGGGGACCCAGTGCGCGGTCGCGGCGCGCCGCCAGGGGCGGGGCTTCTCGAGGAGCGTCGGGTCAGGGCGCCAATCGTGGAGCCGCTCCGCCCCCGGGCTCGGTTTGAAATTCCGCGGGGGCCTAACGGCTCGCGGAGCCGCGACCCGGAGCCAGGCCGCCGGTGCTTGCGGGAGGTTGCTGCGCTCGGCCCTGCGTGGAGGTCTGGGGCCTCGACGCCAGGCTGCTTGGAGCGTCCGCCATGAGGAGAAGGTGCGGGCTGCGGGGGAGTCCGGGGGACGCGGGAGGGAGCGACACCCGTCCCGGGTGCGGGCCGGTGCGGGGTCCCCGAGACGACCCTCGGCCCGGGCGCGGGTGTCACGTTAGCCCGCGCCGGGGGAGGCCCGGGCGCGGCCGGCAGGGCCGCGGAGCGCAGAGCTGGCGCCCGGCCCGAGGGCGCCGGCGGGGCTGAGGCCGGGCCCGAAGCTCACCGGCCGGGGCCGCGCGCTCCCGAGGCCCCGACGCGCCGGGTGTCCGCGAGCCCCGCCCGCCGCGTTTCAGGTGCTGCCGCTCGGCCCGGCGGCTCCTTCCAAGTCCCGGCTCTTCTGTGGGCCGGTTTCTCGGTTCTCTTTAAATAAGGCCGGCCCGTTCTCATTTCTCCTTGGCTTCCGCGGCGTCGGGGCTGCAGTGCTAACATTTTACTTGAATTGGAAAGTAGCCGGGTCTCCTTGCAACGTAAACTCCTTTAAGGGGGCGCCTGGGCGGCTCAGTCGGTTAAGCGTTGGACTTGGGCTCAGGTCATCCACGGTTCACGGTTTCGAACCCCGCGTCCGGCTCTGTGCTGACAGCTTGGAACCTGGAGCCTGCCTCGGATTCTGTGTCTCCCCCTCTCTCTGCCCCTCCCCTGCTCGTGCTGTCTCTCTCTCTCTTCCCAAAATAAATAAACGTTAAGGAAAGAAAGAAACTCCATTAAGGAATTCTTTTCCGGTGGTTTTAACAACAACTCATGCAGTGCTGGGACCAGACTCACCACACTGCTACTCACCAGCCTTGTGACTTGCGACAGGACGGTGCATGTCCGTGTTCTCTTATCCCCATTTCTCCGCCTGATTTCTCTGCATAGCACTTACTGCCATTTAATGTATGCTGTGCTGGTTTATCACCCTTCTTTTGCTATTAGACTGTAACCTCCAAAAGGGCACAGATGCCAAATTTGTTCTAAAATAAGAATAAAACCAGGGCACAGGTTTTGTGTTAAGAGTAATAAAAACGTTGACCTTACTTTCTGTAAGCAGCGGGTGAGGCAGTGATGATTCATGGCTAGTCTGCAGTTATTGGTCAGACTGGCTGCCTTGTGGCTGTAGGAGGCTTTTCCTTCCATAATTACTAATCCCATAGTTCTTTTTCAAATGCTTGCCTTCCACAGAATGGGAATTTAGTACAAAGAATGGTACCACTGGAAAAACAGGCAGGGCTTTAAAAGTAACCTCAATAGGGGCGTCTTTGTGGCTCTATTAAATGTGAGACTCTTGATTTACAGTCAGGTCATGATCTCACCGTTGGTGACATGGATCCCCACGTCCGGCTCTGTGCTGTCAGCGCCGAGCCTGTTTGGGATTCTTTCTCTCTCAAATAAATAAATAATAAACTTAAAAAGAATAAAAATAATCTCAATAAAGCTGGTATTTTAAAAATTTTGGCAATCATCTGAAGGCTTTTTTGGGGGGGGAGGGGTTGTGACTTAATTGAAAAACTTAGCTGTTTACTAATTAATTTAGCCACCTTACTTTCACAAAATTAAGTGACATGAGATTTGTAGATCGCAAATCCAATTTAAACCAAAACAAATATCTACACTATACGAACTGCTAACCTCTGGCGAGGTTAGGGCCGCCAACTAAAAGCAGTATGGACAGAATTGTAATTGTTAACCATCCCTCGGGGTTGATTACTTTAACAATATTGGGCCTCTTGGAAAATGCGTGTTTGGAATTCCAAATCTTCTACTTGGAGAACTGTTCTCACGCGAGTGTAAGTTTCAAGGAGTTAAAAAATGTTCCACTCTTGGGGAGCCTGGGTGGCTCAGATAGTTAAGTGTTCCACTCTTGGTTTTGGCTCTGGTCATGATCTCATGGTTTCATGGGTTCGAGCCCACGTTCGAGCACTGACAGTGCAGAGCCTGCTTGGGATCCTCTGTCTCCCTCTCTCTCTGCCCCTGCCTCACGCTGTCTCTGTCTCTCTCAAACTAAATAAACTTAAAAAAAAAAAAAGTGTTCCACTCTTCAGAGCACTCCTGCTGATTGTTCTGTCACTCTGACAACCCTTTCTTTCATTCCTAAGATTAGCTTTACTTTCAAAAACCAGCCATAATCTCACTCCCCCCCACCTCTGCTGTCACCACCCGGGTCCAGGTCACCACCATTATCTTTTGCCTGGTCTCCCGGCTTCTGCCTTGGCCTCCTGAAGCTTATTGTCAACACAAGACAAGGAGCCACAAGGCTGGATGCCCTATCTTCTATTCAGAATCCTCCAATATTCTGTATTTTAGAGTAAAAGCCTCTGGAGTCCTGTTGTACTCTACTCCAGTCACACTAGAGTCCTTGATTGTTTTGGAACCCCAGGCACTGTCCTGCCTCAGACATGGGCATCTGTTGTTCCCCCACCCAGGTCTCTCTTCCCCCACATGTCCTGTGGCTTGACTCCTTACCACCTTTAGGTCTCTGCTGAGATCACCTTCTCAGGGAGGTCTTTCCGGCCAATCTCTTTAAAACCGCACTTCCCCTTTCCTACACCTTCAGTAGTCCTTGTCCCCTTTCTCTGCTTGATTTCTCTCCACACCACTTACTACCATTTAATGTGAGATTCGCTTATCAGTTTTTGTTGTTGTTGTTGTTAGAATGTAAACTTCAAAATGGCAGGGATGTCAGTTTTGTTCAGTGCTGAATCCTCAATACTTAGGATGCACCTTGTATATAATAAACATTCAAGTAGTATATTTGAATGAATAACTGGACGTTTCAAAAAAGTATGGTCATAAGATGCCTTAGCACATTCACTGTGAATATAATTCTCTTGGTGCAATTATATACTGCCTGTAAATAGATCCAGGGAACTTCCTAAAAGGTGGAAATTTGAGATTTTTTTCTTCTAGCACATCACTGAAAAGCTGAGGATACGTACAAGAATACATCCCAAGGACGCAAAAGGTTGTAAAAAGGTCTGGTTTTTCCAGTCTCTTGAACCTAAGTCACTGGACTGGAAAAGATCTCAAATGGTCTTTTAAACGATTTCTTACCTTTGTGTAGCATACAATTTAACAGGTGTCAGTATATTCGGAGTGCTACACTTACCACCACAGTCAGTTTTAGAACATATTCAGCCTCCTTTCAGAAAGCCCATACCCATTAGCAGTCACTCCCCTTTCCCACCCTCCCTGCCTACTCCCCAGCCCCACAGAACTACTAATCTACTTCTGTCTCTGTAGACTGGCCTATTTGGAATCATATGATACTTTGTCATTTGTGACTGGCTTCTTTCCTTGGCATCATGTTTTCAAGGTTTATTGTCAAATAATATTACACTGGATGGGAAAATCACATTTACCTATTCATTAGTTGGTGGCCATTTTGAGTTGTCTGTACTTTTTGGCTATTGTAAAAATGCTGCTGTAAACACTTGCATACGAGTTTTGTGTGGACATGTTTTCATTTCTCTTGGGTAAATACCCAGGAATGGAATTGCTGGGTTATATGGTAACTCTGTGTTTAACTGAGAAACTGTGAGACTGTTTTCCAAGGAGGCGGCACCATTTTACATTCCCACCAGCAGTGTATGAGGCTTCTGGTTCCTCCACTTCCCTGTCAACACTTGCTATTGTCTTTTACTACAGACATCTTGGTGCCTGTGAAGGTGTCTCTGTGGTTTTGGTTTGCACTGTACTAGTGGCTGGTGCTGTTGAGTCTGCTTTCACGTGCTTTTTGGCCTGTGTATCTTTCTTTGGAGAAATGTCTATTCAGATTCTTTTCCTGTTGTGCTAGATTTTTATCGTTCAGGAAAATGATCGCTTTACCTTCTGGATGTTTTACAGAGCTAGGCAGCCCTGCTTATAAATCTCCTCTGAATTGTAACTAGACGTTAGAGGCGTAATGAACCTTTGGCAGGAACTGAAGGCCATTCATATTACATTTATTGAATAATTGCTGTGCATTCGGGCCTGGTAAAATGAAGATGATAAGATGTGGCAGTCCTTGTCCTTGAGTCTATGGTCTACGGGGTGGGGGGGGGGGGGTAGAAATGACCGTGAGGAATCCACAGCTGTCCGCAGAAGGTGATGGCAGGTAGAAGGTAATGGGCAGAAGCATGGCAGCATCAACAACTGAAAGCTACACATGGTCGAGTGAGGAGCAACACATCTATGGAATGTTCCGGAAGTCCCCTTGGCTGGAGTCTTAGGGAATGAGGGGTAGGAGAGATTAAGAGACAAACCTGGAGAAAGGTTTTAGAAAGCCTTTCCTTTGAAGGTGGTTGAACTGTTTCCTGAGGGCAATGGGAAAATTTGAAGGGAGCAGTTAAGCCTGACTGGATTTTGTTTTCACAAGAACCTAGCTGTCCTGTGGAGATTGGCTAGAGTGGAGTGGGCCAGGCAGCCTGGAAGAGACTGGAGAGCATTCTCTGAAGTAGTAAGCCTCATTCAGAGCAGTGCCCCATGCTGGTCTGGCTCAACACCAGGGTTTTACGTTCAAATTGAATATTGACCACAGATTGGATCTTGTAGATCATTTTTTTTTTTTTTTTTTTTTTATGTGAGAGAGCAAGTGTAAGTGAGGGAGAGGGACAGAGAGAGAATCTTTTTCTTTTTTTAAATGCTTTGTTTTTGAGAGAGAGAGATCAGGGGAGGGACAGAGAGAGAGGGAGATACAGAATCCGAAACTGGCGCCAGGCGCAGAGCCCCACGCGGGGCTCAAACCCACAAACCGGAAGATCATGACCTGAGCCGAAGTCGGACGTCCAACCAACTGAGCCACCCAGGCGCCCCAGAGAGAGAATCTTAAGCTTCACGCTCAGTGTGGAGCCCGACATGGGGCTTGATCCCACAACCCTGGGATCATGACCTGAGCTAAAATCAAGAGTCAGCGCTCAACTGACTGAGCCACCCAGGTACCCCAGATCTTGTAGGTTATTATTATTTTTTTTTTATATTTTACACTTCTATTTATTTAGTTAGTTTCATTTTACTTTTTATTTTTTAAAATTTACATCCAAATTAGTTAGCATATAGTGCAACAATGATTCAGGAGTAGATTCCTTAGTGCCCCTTCCCCATTTAGCCCATCCCCCTTCCCACCACCCCTCCAGTAACCCTCAGTTTGTTCCCCATATTTATGAGTCTCTTCTGTTTTGTTCCTCTCCCTGTTTTTATATTATTTTTGTTTCCCTTCCCTTATGTTCATCTGTTTTGTCTCAAAGTCATCATATGAGTGAAGTTGTATGATTTTTGTCTTTGACTAATTTCACTTAGCATAATACCCTCCAGTTCCATCCACGTAGTTGAAAATGGCAAGATTTCCTTCTTTTTGATTGCCGAGTAATACTGCATCGTGTATATATACCACATCTTCTTTATCCATTCAGCCATCGATGGACATTTGGGCTCTTTCCATACTTTGGCTATTGTCGATAGTGTTGCAAAAACATGGGGATGTGTGTGTCCCTTCGAAACAGCACACCTGTATCCTGTGGATAAATGCCTAGTAGTGCAATTGCTGGGTCGTAGGGTAGTTCCATTTTTAGTTTTTTGAGGAACCTCCATACTGTTTTCCAGAGTGGCTGCACCAGCTTGCATTCCCATGTAGGTTATTTTTAATAAAATGTGAAAATTAGGTTTTTGGTTTATGCATTCTTTTATCTTAAGATTGGAGTGCAAAGGGATTATTTGGGAAAACTCTGTAGTTGAACTTTAGTTAATTGAGATTAAAATAATTAACTAGTTAATTGAGATGAAATAAATGCCTTAATTACATATTAACCTTTCTTCTTTCTTTTTTTCTTTCTTCCCCTTCCTTCCTTCCTTCCTTCCTTCCTTCCTTCCTTCCTTCCTTCCTTCCTTCCTGTCTTCCTTGTAGACTCCATGCCCAGCATGGGCTTGAATTCACAACCCTGAGATCAAGACCTGAACTGAAATCAAGAGTCAGAAACTTAACTGACTCAATCACCCAGGGGTCCCTACATGTTAGCGTTTCTAAAATGAATGGATATGAATAATATTTTTTAATCTTTATTTATTTTGAGAGAGAGAGAGAGAGCATGTGCAAGGGAGGGGCAGAGAGAGGGAGAGAGAAATCCCAAGCAGACTCTGTGCTGTCAGAGCAGAGCCCAGTGCAGGTCTCAGTCTCACAAACTGAGATCATGACCTGAGCCGAAATCAGGAGTTGGACATTAACCTACTAAGCCACCCAGGCGCCCTACAATAAATTCTCGGAAATGCTATTCATTATCTGGGTATTGATACTGGCCATCTGGTATAGGCAACTGGTGTTTGTGCCAAAACTTCTCTTCACCCAGGACAGGCAACCTTTATTTTATTTATGTATTAAAAAAAAATCTTTTTTAATGTTTATTTATATTTGAGAGAGAGGCAGACAAAGCATGAGCCAGGGAGGGCCAGAGAGAAGGGGAGACGGGCTCTCTCTGCTGGAAGCAGGCTCCAGGCTCTGAACTGTCCGAGTAGAACCCTAGAAAATATTGAGGCCTATGGAGAAACTGCTATTCTTGGAGATCTAGCCTGGTGATTCATAAGAGCCACTGAATACCCTGAGGCACAAAGGGGGCCAGTGAGAGGCCCTAGCCCCATCATTTGTAGATGGCACACCCTCAGTTTAAGTGACTTGTTCTGGGCCTCACTGCTGACTGGTGGCAAAGCACATCTAGATTCTAGTTTCTCTGGTGCCAGAGCAATGTCTTTGTTATCCATTTGTATCTAAGAAAGGAGAGAAAATTTCTCTGTTCTTTGAATGTTATTTTTGAGAGAGGGTGCATGCACTGGAGGGGCAGAGAGAGAGGGAGAGAGAGAATCCCAAGCAGGCTCTGTGGTGTCAGCACAGAGCCCAGTGTGGGGCTCCAACCCATAAGCCACGAGATCATGACCTGAACCAAAGTCCGGATGTCCAACCAACTGAGCCACTCAAGCACCCCTGGTTATCATTTTTAAAGTAAACTTTTTTTTTAAAGATAAAATGCAGGGGCGCCTGGGTGGCGCAGTCGGTTAGGCATCCGACTTCAGCCAGGTCACGATCTCGCGGTCTGGGAGTTCGAGCCCCGCATCGGGCTCTGGGCTGATGGCTCAGAGCCTGGAGCCTGTTTCTGATTCTGTGTCTCCCTCTCTCTCTGCCCCTCCCCCGTTCATGCTCTGTCTCTCTCTGTCCCAAAAAAATAAATAAATGTTGAAAAAAAAAATTTAAAAAAAAAAAAAAAGATAAAATGCAGGGTACCCAGTTAAATTCGTATTTCAGATAAACAATGAAATTTTTAAATGAGCTTTTTGTAATTGAAGAATAACATACAGAAATGTACATAAACTCAAATGCAGACTCAATGGATTTTCACAAAGTCAGCACACATGTAGGTAACCATTGTTCCTTGTACCCCGTCCCAGTCACCACCTCCCAGAATAATGGATCACCGTCCTGCCTTCTGAAAGTACACCTTAGTTTTGCCTGTTTTTTGAAGTTTATATAAATGGAATCACATAGTGATATATGCTTTCTTGTCTGGCTTTTTTCACTCAAGACTGTTTTTCCTTTTCTTCTCCAACTTTTGTTTGTTTTTCCACAGTAGTTTGTTTTACTTCCTTTTTTTTCTTTCAGGTTTGAGGTATAACTTACATACAGTAAAACTGACTCATTTTACATGTACAGTTCGAATTTTGGTCATTGTATACAGTTAGGTAATCACCGTTGAGATCTAGGACCACTCCATCACCCTGAAAAAATTTCCTGGTGCTCTTTTGCTCTTGATCCCTTGCCCTGATCCCAGGCAATTAATGTGCTTTCTTTCACTATAGTTTTGCTTTTCTAGAACTTCATAAAATGGAATCCTATAGTACGTAGTCTTTTTGCATTTGACCTCTTTCGTTTAGCATAGTTTCTCGTAATGTTTCTGAGATTTATCCATGTTGTGTATTCATTGTTGTAATATTCCATGATAGGAATGTACTGTTTATTATGTTGATGGACATCTGGGTTGTTTCTACTCTTAGGCTATTATGAGGAGTGCTGCTCTGATCATTCCTGTTGCCTTGAGTGCGTATGTGTGCGTTTCTGCTGGACCTGCATATAAAAGTGGAACTGCTAAGTTCAGGTTTAATAGGTGCTGCCTCCAGTTTTAAAGTGGTTGTACCGGTTTATACTCCAACTTTATGAAAGTTCTGGCTTTTCTATATCCTCACCATCACTTTCGTGTTTGATGTTTGTTTATTTTGAGAGAGAGCCTGTGTGCACGCATGAGCTGGAGAGGGGCAGAGAGAGAGGGAGAGAGAATCCCACACAGGCTCCACACTGTCAGTGCAGAGCCTGACCCTGGGCTCGATCCCAGGAACCACGAGGTCATGACCTGAGCTGAAATCAAGAGTCAGGCGCTTAACCAACTGAGCCACCCAGGTGCCTCCTCACCAAAACATGATGTTTATCTTTTGTAATTTTAGCCATTCTGTAAGTCAGTAGTTGTAATTTAAGAACAAAAAATTAGTGTGATAAATTGCCACCTGTTTTATAGGATCTTCTCACCAAGCAAGCTCTTGTGTTGGTGGGATTTTATTTTGTCTGGTTTATCTTTACTTTTTTTTTTTTTTTTTAATGTTTATTTATTTTTGAGAGAGAGAGAGAGAGAGAGAGAGAGAGAGAGAGAGAGAGAGAGAGACAGAGTGTGAGTTGGGGAGGGGCAGAGAGAGGGAGACACAGAATCTGGAGCAGGCTCCAGGCTCTGAGCTATCAGCACAGAGCCCGACACGGGGCTCGAACTCATGAGCTGTGAGATCATGACCTGAGCTGGTTGGTCACCCAACCGACTGAGCCACCAGGCACCCCTACTTTTTTCTTTTTTTTTAACTAATCTCTACACCCAACGTGGGGCTCGAATTCACAATCCTGATATCAAGAATCGCATGCTCTACTAAGCCAGCCAGGCGCTCCTGTCTGGTTTTTCTTTTATAATTCTGTATTGTACTGCCATGGGTAGAATTGTTGATGAAAGTCCACATTCTATTATTCAGAAGATTGAACTTCCAGAGTAAGGCAAAACTGAATTTTGCTTTGCCAGTGTTGTGTTTTGGGGAGACGAGTGGTTAAGCTGAATGCTTGTTTTCAATTTGTTTTAGCCTTCAGGCCACTGAGAAACTAGTATATTTCGTTTCAGTAAATTTTTATTTTAGTCTGGAGGCAGTGGCTCATGTTACTGGCTTCTCTTTTGCTTTTCAGTGAGGTGCTGGCGGAGGAGTCAATAGTATGTCTCCAGAAAGCTCTGAATCACCTTCGGGAAATATGGGAATTAATTGGGATTCCAGAGGACCAGCGGTTACAAAGAACGGAGGTTGTAAAGAAGCATATCAAGGTGAGTTGGGTAGTACTGGTCTCTTTACGGCGGTTCAGGGATAAGGATATTGGTGTCTCATCTGACATAGCTACAGAAGTGACACGAAGGTGTCACAGGCTCTTCCTGGTTTTCTTTGTATTTAAGTCCTTTCTTAAGAATTTGAGGGGCGCCTGGGTGGCGCAGTCGGTTAAGCGTCCGACTTCAGCTCAGGTCACGATCTTGCGGTCCGTGAGTTCGAGCCCCGCATCAGGCTCTGGGCTGATGGCTCAGAGCCTGGAGCCTGCTTCACATTCTGTGTCTCCTTCTCTCTCTGCCCCTCCCCCCTTCATGCTCTGTCTCTCTGTCTCAAAAATAAATAAACCTTTAAAAAAAAAATTAAAAAAAAAAAAAGAATTTGAAATTATGAAGGTTTTGGTGTCGTTTGTTGGTTTGGGGTTTTTTCCCCCCATTGGCCTCAGACTTTTATGGGACTGTATTGTATTCTCTTTTGTAGGACCTCCTGGATATGATGATTGCTGAAGAGGAGAGCCTGAAGGAAAGGCTCATCAAAAGCATATCCATCTGTCAAAAAGAGCTGAATACCCTGTGCAGCGAGTTACACGTTGAGCCATTTCAGGTACATGGCAGAGTCTCAGGGGATCCTGCTGGGGTCTGAGATTAGGAAGGAACTCTGACTTGGGGCTACCGGTGGAAGGTTTCCTTGTGAAATCCTGGCCATGAAAGCAGGGAGAATTTGTCACCTAGTTACTTAGTTTCACCAAAGTAACTTTCACTCATGTGAAGAGTTGCCCTGTTGAGAGATACTAGCTAATAAGTGGTGCAATGCTTTGATCAAAAACAAGCCCTATATTTGTGGGGTGTGTGTATAATATATATACATATTATGTATATTATTATATTATTAATATATAATATTTATATTAATATATATAAATAATATATAATGTACCTTTTTTTTTTTTTTAATTCTAAGGAAGAGCTAAGTACAGATGGTACCATGCTATTCTTTCTTTGAAAAAAAATTAAAAGCACTACCTAGGAAGCAAAAGGGACTAGTGATACAAGGGAAAGTTACCAAAAAACCTGCCTTTGTGGTTTTTTATACCCAGTAGCTGCACACCAGTGAACCAGCCAGAATGGCTACTTGGGAAGAAGTGTCTCAAAAGCTGGAGTGTCAGGAGAGCATAGTCAAATTCAGAGCATGATTATCTCTGTACCACACTGCCAGGTTGCTGTTTTGTGGTCCAGCACAAGGCAGAGCTTGAATGAGGACACCAGCAAGGATGGAATGAATAACAGGACTCCAAAACATGTCCCTGGTTAGATCCCGTATAAGTAGTGTTGGGATCATAAAAGTGAAAACCACTGTGGAGCTTGGCAAGGTAATTAGAATAGATGTGAGTGCAGGGCCAGCACAGGATGGCTATGATGTGGTGCCAATAAGATTCTTGGGTCCCTCTCTCTGCTACAGGAAGAACTACGTGGGTATCTAGATGGAATCAGGCTAGGAGGGAGACCGCCTTTAAGGGGTTAATGATAATTCATACCTGGCAGCCAAGAGCAATCAGATTGTGATATCAGTGTAGTTTTTTGGAATCTACAGAAATGGCATATATATCATTGATTTTGAACAAATAGTTTCTTTAGTCTTTTTTTTTTAACTTTCAATGTGAAATCGGGTGAGAAGTTAGATATACAGTGATAAATATATATCTCCCTTAAATTACATGACAGTTTTTATTAGTTCACCAGTGTGGAATAAAATTCTATAAATTTTTAAGACCTGTAACTGCCTCTCCCCCCTACCCCCTGCCACCTGTTTATCTGTTGGAGTAAAGCAAGGACTATCGATTTGTATTGGTTAGGTGATGTTTGTAGGCTTTTTAGGATGAGCATCAAGTTATGAGCTAAATAGACTACCCCATAGCTAACTCAAAACAAGCTTTCCAACCACTTTTCACCTCTTGCCAAAGTGCCCTGGTACCTTTCCTTTACTAGAGACCTTCCTTAGGGGACCCTCCTTGTGCCATATTTTGTTGGCCGTGAGTTGATGTACTGTTAAGTTTAACTAAAAGTCTGTCATCCTAGGGGTGCCTGGAAGGCTTAGTAGGTTAAGCGTCTGGCTTCAGCTCAGGTCATGATCTCACAGTTCATGAGTTTAAGCCCTGACATCAGGGCTTACTGACATCAGTGTGGAGCCTGCTTCGGATCCTCTGTCTCCCTCTCTCTGTGCCCCTCCCCTGCTCACGTGCTCTCTCTCTCGAAAATAAATAAACATTAAAAAAAAAAGTTTGTCACTCTAGCCTTCTTCCATTGGCCTTCTCTTCGTGTGAATAAATCCACTTGAAACCTTGTAACAGTGGCACATTGTCTCTTGCAGGAGGAAGGAGAGACGACCATCTTGCAACTAGAAAAGGATTTGCGCACTCAGGTAGAACTGATGCGAAAACAGAAAAAGGAGAGAAAACAGGAACTGAAACTACTTCAGGAACAAGATCAAGAACTGTGTGAAATTCTTTGCCTGCCCCACTATGACGTGGACAGCTCGTCCGTTCCCAGCCTAGAGGAGCTGAGCCAGTTCAGACAGCACGTGGCCACTTTGAGGGAGACAAAGGTATACTGTTTGCACTCATACTTCCTAAAGGTCGGTTTGACTTTCCTGGAGGGGCTCGTAATCATTTTATTTTATAGGCCTCTAGACGTGACGAGTTCGTCAACATAAAGAGACAGATCATACTGTGTATGGAAGAACTAGATCACACCCCAGACACAAGCTTTGAAAGAGATGTGGTGTGTGAAGATGAAGATGCCTTTTGTTTGTCTCTGGAGAATATCGCAACACTACAAAAGTTGCTACGGCAGGTAATGGCCACTCACTACTCCATCGTGTCCAGCAGTTTGAAAAAGCTGACAGTTTCTTCCTTCAGTCTTAAATAAGAAGCCCATAGAAGTGAAAAGGGGAAGGATAAAGATAGCAAATGATATGAACATCTTTGATTTGCACTTTTTAAGCCAAAAATGTATATGTAGCTCAAAGAATGTGAAATCGAAATTTTGAATGAGATACTAACCGTCTGTGAATTAGCTTAGTGTTTAATTTTTTAAGTTAAAAATTTGATTCTTGGTTCTTGGTGTTTGAGATCCTACCATAATGACAGCCATACAGTTTGTGTTCAGAATCACAAAAATACACTTCTTCTCAATCTAGTCAGAGTACTTCTTGTGAGTCCAGACATTTCTTTGTGGGAAGGCAGCGGGCTGGGCTTCTTTGTTCTGTCTTTGCCCTAACTGTCAGCTCTCCTCCCCACAGCTGGAAATGCGAAAGTCACAAAATGAAGCAGTGTGTGAGGGTCTGCGGGCTCAAATCCGAGAGCTCTGGGACAGGTTACAGATACCTGCAGAAGAGAGAGAAGCTGTGGCCACGGTTATGAGTGGGTCAAAGGCCAAGGTCAGGAAAGCGGTAAGAAATCCAATGGGTGCTAGGTCAGCAGTCTCTACAAATGTCAAGTCTGTTGTCATTACCAGCTTCCTCCTCAAGCAAGCCTGTTTTTAAAGACAAGCATCAGGGGTGTCCGGGTGGCTCAGTTGATTAAGCGTCCAGCTTCAGCTCAGGTCACGATCTCACAGTTCGTGGGCTCGAGCCCCTCGTCGGGCTCTGTGCGGACAGCTCAGAGCCTGGAGCCTGTTTCGGATTCTGTGTCTCCCTCGCTCTTTGCCCCTCCACCATTTGCGCGCGTGCGCTCTCTCTCAAAAATAAATAAACATTTTAAAAAATTTTTATTTTTTAAAAAGACAAGGGACGCCTGGGTGGTTCAGTCAGTTAAGCGTCCGACTTCGGCTCGGGTCATGATCTCATGGTCCGTGAATTCTAGCCCCACGTCGGGCTCTGTGCTGACAGCTCAGAGCCTAGAGCCTGCCTTGGATTCTGTGTCTCCCTCTCTCTGTGCCCCTCCCCTGCTCATGCTCTGTCTCTCTCTCTTTGTCAAAAATAAATAAACATTAAAAAAAAATGACTTAAAAAAAAAAAAAGACAAGCACCAGACGAGGGTGGTGATAGCTGCTCCTCTTCTGTCCTGTTGCGTGCCGTTCTTAGATTTCTGGCTCCCATGAGCTCATTGTTGCAAAGAGTATTGATTTACCTCTGTTGCTTCGTGTTATAATTTTATTTAAAAGGGGGAGGGGCACGGGAGCTTTTGGATTCCCGGGGGAAAATGAATGTGTGGCAAGCGCCTTTACCAGAGCTCCTTGTTTCAGCTGCAATTGGAAGTGGATCGGTTGGAGGAACTGAAGAAGCAGAACATGAAGAAAGTGATTGAGGCGATTCGAGTGGAGCTGGCTCAGTACTGGGACCAGTGTTTCTACAGCCAGGAGCAGAGACAGGCTTTTGCCCCTTACTATACTGGTCCGTACAAAAGTGGTGGTCTTCGTGTGGCCTGCTCGCTTGTCTTTATGAGGGCAGACGTTTGCTGGGAAGTGTTTCCTCTACCCAACAGATACGGCTCCCCTTTCAAGCCATTTAGCATCCGTTGCCATTCCTGAATAAACAGACATTTGCAAATGCTACTAGGAAGTAAGGGGTCTCTCGATTTCTGAAGCAGTATATCACTGTAGCCTGTGGTTGTGAGGCTCAAGTCTGTCAGGTGCTTACTCTGGGCCAGGTGCAGTGTCAAACCCTTAATGATATTATCTCACTTAGTCCTCGTGTCAAGAGATGAGCACGCAGAAGCACATAAATGCTCAGCAACTTAACCCAGAGGCGGCACATAGGCAGCAGAGCCCGCATTTGAGCCCACAGAGCCTGTCCCCAAGAGCTCAGCAGAATTCTAGTCTGACAGACGAGACTGTACTAAATTCAGCAGTGGTTTTAGAAATTGTGGGCAGGATGCAAAGGAAGAATATGAAGGAAACCAAGGACAAGGCAAGAGATGACCTAGAGGTTTGAGAATCTTCATCGCTGCGGCCTGCACCCTAATCCCTCAGCCCCTCCTCTCCTCCCAGACTGATCATGTGACAAAGCTGGCTTTTATTATCCACGATATATGCTTATTCACGTATCACTTTTACTCTATGGAAGAAAAATTGATTTCCATTCTAGGAGGATGAGGATGAGGGTTACTAAACACTAGAAGTTTTTCATCTCCTGGGCTTGTATCTTGCAGAGGACTACACAGAAAATCTGCTTCAGCTCCATGATGCCGAGATCGTGCGGTTAAGAAACTACTATGAGGTTCACAAAGAACTCTTTGAAGGTGTCCAGAAGTGGGAAGAAAGCTGGAGGCTTTTTTTGGAGTTTGAGGTACCGCCCTAGCTTCTGTTTCCCTAGAGTGCGATCAAGTGTTAAGAAGGCCTGCCCTGGACAGTCAGAGTCCACTCTCCTTTGCCCTTTACCAGGCTTCTAAAACCCTGTCTTTATCAGTAAGTCTGAGTTACTGCTAACCTATCTGTACTTGTGAAGCTTATATGCAGGAACGTGGAAGAACAAAATTAATGCCTTAAGTAAGGTAGGAATTTCTTGCATGAAGGAAGTCGAGAGGTAGAGCATCCAGAGCAGGTATGGCTGTTCCACACTCAGTGGTGTCCCAGGCTGCTCCAGCCCACGGCTCCCCGACCACTAAGGGGTGGACCTTACCCCGACCACTATAAGGTGGTCCGAAGTGGCTCTAGAGCCCCCACCGTTGCACTTCAAGCATTGCCCCTTCAGCCCCTCTAAGGGCTCTTTCCAATATTAAGCTCCCCACACCAGCACTGGCGTGCGTGGGGCACCTGCTGCCACAGATAAATTCAGGTTCTCGGTACTAGTAGGAGGGAGAGAGTGGATGTTGGGGCAGGCAGTTAATATTCATTACCAGTCCAACTTTTGCTGTCTTCTTAGAAAGTTTGCCTGGGTATCAGGGCACATTTATTTAGTCTGAATTCCTTTTCTTCTGGTAGACTGGGCACTCAAAGCATTTCAGAGCTCGGGACTGGGACTGGGTGAGCCACACAAGACATGTAGGGCACAAGGAGAGTCCTTCTCAGAGCTCAAAGGGGTCCTAAGAGAATCCCGAGTTCAACTCCTTCAGGTTTATAGGTGGGAAACTAGGACTCACACGTGGAGAGAGAGATACGTGAGGTCTTACAGCTGTTTCAGAACAGACGTCCTAGTTCTCAGTTACTCCTTAACTTCTGGTTGAATGCAAGAAAGAAGAGTATTAAGCAAGTCTTGTTGATGTGCTGGTATTTAAGGAGATGAGAAACTGATTACTGTCCCTTTAGTTAGTGTTTAATAGACAGTCATCAATCAAGGGGTCTGGAAAGGAGATAGGATTTCTTTACAAGCTCAGCCCCCAGATTGTCAAGATTGTTTCTAAACTTTTCTGATGATCTGCTCCTACTGTTGAGTGTATAAACCTAATTTACACTTACAAATTACACATTTAGATTACTGTTCTGATATAATATATGCATGACAGAGGAACAAAAACCAGAAATGGGGGCGCCTGGGTGGGTGGCTTAGTTAAGTGTCTGACTCTTGGTTTCAGCTCAGGTCATGATCTCATACTTGGTGAGATCGAGCCCTGCATCTGGCTCTGTCCTGACAGTGCAGAGCCAGCTTGGGATTCTCTGTCTCTGTCTCTCTCTCTCTCTCTCTCTCTCTCTCTCTGCCCCTCCCCTGTTCACAATCTCCCTCCTCTCTCTTTCTCAAGAATAAACATTAAAAAAAATTTTTTTTAAAGAGTAAGAAGCCTAACACTTTACATTTTAACTTGCCCATTTTGTGAGTGTTAATTTCATAAAAACCAGATTATGAACCTCTTAACTGGGCACATTTAACCTGCATCATTAGTATGCCAGAGCTGAGTGGGTACACAGGGTTGTCACCACCAAGTCCTCCGAGTGTAGATCTCTCCCTTGTCCCTCCAAATACCTCATTCTCTGTAGGTGACAAGTCATGTCTGACATCTGGACCAAGTAAGGGAGCCAGTGACATTGTGCACTCCATATTAAAGCTTAACCTCACTCTTAGATTAGAAAGGAACCGAACCATAGTCTTCCTGCACCCCAGTGGATGACCTCGCATATGCCCACGGAGCTCACACCCCACTCCCCTTGCCTTGGAATACCATCATTTCTCTCTGCTGCAGTGGATGGAATGCAGAACTCTCCTTAGTATGGATCAGTTTACGAAAGCAAGGAATCTTAGCAGAAGTAACTGGTCTGACCATCTCAGGGCTTACTCTAATTAAAATCTATTTTTCACAGAGAAAAGCTTCAGATCCAAGTCGATTTACAAACCGCGGAGGAAATCTTCTAAAAGAAGAAAAGCAACGAGCCAAACTTCAAAAAATACTCCCTAAGGTAATACTGCCACTGAGAGTTTTTGTTGCTTGGCTACAAAACACCTTACTTTTTGTATATCCTTGGCTTTGAAACATCTTGCCCCAGAACCGTCTTCTCTTCTAAAGCTTGGGCCAGGATAAGTACATACTGAGCCTTCCTCCTGACTGAATATCAAGGCTTAATAGCTTTCTAGGGCCGGCGTAGCAAAGTACCACAGACTGGCTGGCTTAAACAACACATTTATTTTTTCACAATTCTGGAGGCTATAAGTGTGAGATCAAAGTATCAGTAGGGTAGGTTTCTTCGTAGGCCTCTATCCTTAACTTGAGGATGACTTTCTTCCTCCCTATATCTTTCCATGGTCTTCCTTCTGTATGTACCTATGTCCCGATTTTTCTCTTACAAAGCTACCAGTCACATTGACCCTAATGATCTCATTTATCATTTAACTTCATTACCTGTTTGGGGGGGGGGGGGGGAGTCACATTCTGAGGTATTGGGGGTGGGGGTTAGGACTTAAATATGAATTTTGGGAGGATACAATTCAGCCTATAACAAAAGACAAACTTTTGAGAAAGTGCTGTGGGCTTTGTTACTGTTCTCTATTTTAATAGTAATAGTGTTTATTGAATTAAGTGCCAGATACTATTCCAAAGTATTTTCCAATTAGTCATTTCCATTAAAAATTTTTTTAATTTTTATTAATTTATTAAAAAAAACTTTTTTTAACATTTATTTGTTTTTGAGAGAGAGAGACAGAGCAGGGGAGGGGCAGAGAGAGAGGGAGACACAGAATCCGAAACAGGCTCCAGGCTCTGAGCTGTCAGCACAGAGCCCAGTGTGGGGCTTGAACTCACAAACCATGAGATCATGACCTGAGCTGAAGTGGGACACTTAACCGACTGAGCCACCCAGGTGCCCCTTAATTAATTCATTTTAAATTTACATCTAAGTTAGTTAGCATGTAGTGCAGTAATGATTTCAGGAGTTGATTCCAGTGATCCATCCTCTATGTGTATAACACCCAGTGCTCATCCCAACAAGTGTCTTCCTTAATGCCCCTTCCCCATTTAGCCCATCCTCTCACCCACGGCCCCTCCAGCAACCCTCAGTTCTCTGTATTTAAGAGTGTCTTATGTTTTGCCCCCCTCCCTGTTTTTATATTATTTTTGCTTCATCTGTTCATCTGTTTTGTATCTTAAATTCCACATGCGTGAAGTCATTTATTTGTCTTTCTCTAAGTTCACTTAGCATAATACTTTCTAGTTCCATCCACATTGTTGCATATGGCAAGATTTCATTCTTTTCGATTGCCGAGTAATACTCCGTTGTATATATATACCACATCTTCTTTATCCATTCATCCATTGATGGACATTTGGGCTCCTTCCATATTTTGGCCATTGTTGATAGTGCTGCTATAAACATGGGGGTGCACGTGCCCCTTTGAAACAGCACACCTGTATCCCTTGGATATATACCTAGTAGTGTAATTGCTGGGTCGTAGGGTAGTTCTATTTGATTCATTTCCATTTTTATGCATCAGGAGACTGAGGCCCTGAGAACTTAGGTAACTTTTCATAGCCTATAAGAGGTAGATTCTAAATCGGGACCCAGATTGGGGTGCTCTTAATATACATCGTGTTGTTTTTTTTAATATATATATATTTTTTTAACGTTTATTCATTTTTGAGAGAGAGAGACAGAGCACAAGCAGGGAAGGGGCAGAGAGAGGAAGAGAGACAGAATCTGAAGCAGGCTCTAGGCTCCGAGCTGTCAGCACAGAGCCGGACGCGGGGCTTGAACTCATGAACTGCGAGATCATGACCTGAGCCTAAGTGGGATGCTCAACCGACTGAGCCACCCAGGCGACCCGTAATGTACATTGTTCATTTAATGTTGCTCGTCCCCCCAGTGCCTCCAGCTTTAAGCACCAAAACCCAGTTAGACTCTGGCTTCTTGCTGTTTCCCACCTTCATGTGTGTTACGAATAAATCGTCCCTAGGATTTGCTTCCTGGTCACTCTGACCTGGGCCCATGTGAGTCCAGCTACCTGAAATTAGGCTTACGTGCTCTGGGGCGGGAGTCTTCCTTTGGGAGAATACTTTCATTCGGGCTTCATACCAAGGATTTGAAGTGATTAACATTTCTTTCTTTACGGTCTCAGCTGGAAGAGGAGCTGAAGGCACGGATTGAAATGTGGGAACAGGAGCATTCGCAGGCATTTGTGGTGAATGGGCAGAAATTCATGGAGTATGTGACAGAACAATGGGAGATGCATCGAATGGAGAAGGAGCGAGCCAAGCAAGAGAGAGTAAGTGAGCACAGTGCGGGCGAGAGGACGATGGTAATGTGAGAAGCCCAGGGTCTCTTCCAGGGATCTGGGTTGGCTGAAGGGCTAGCCCACCGCACCTCTTTTAGCTCTGGGTTCAGGCCCTTGGCTCTAGATATCTGGCCCAGCTTCTGCCCCATCCCAGACCTGTTCCTTTCCTGGGAGCTTACACTGTTCCTTCTGACTTTCATACAGCAACTAAAGAACAAGAAGCAGACCGAGACAGAGATGCTCTATGGCAGTGCTCCCCGAACCCCCAGCAAGCGGCGAGGACTGGTACCCAACACACCGGGCAAAGTGCGCAAGGTGAACGTGAGGCTTTGTGAACCACCGTTTGTGAGGGGTTGTTGAGGCTGGGGCTCTTGGCCACCTTTCGCCTTCTGCCCTGCAGATGGGAAAGGGCTTTGGGGACCTTCCAGGTTGAGTCCATCTGAAAGTGTGACCAGAAGGCAGTACTTCATCCCAAGTAATAACTTGATAATGACAGTCAAGGACCTGGCTTCGATGTGTGCCTGTGGTTGAGGTCTTGGATTAATCTTGGGAGACCATAACTGTCACCATTCCGTAATGATGAAGACCTTCAGAGGTTCATCCTAGAATTCCAACAAGTGACAATGATATTCTGTGAGAGCCTTTCATGTTTAGTAAATGGGATAGTTTAACTTTTCCTTTGATAAATGAAATAGAGCAGTATTTCCTTTCTCTTTCCTCAGCTCATATTTATAACCAATAGATCTTTTAAAAAGCACCTGCAGGGGCACCTGGCTGGCTCAGTTAGAATGTGCAACTCTTGATCTCAGGGCCGTGAATGTGAGCCCTGCGTTGCAGGCAGTTTAAAAAAAAAAAAAAAAAAATCACCTGTAGTGTAGTACTCCAAGAGAGCTATTGAGAGTATTTGTTTTTTCTGCTTTTTAATTTTTTTAAATGTTTACTTTTTTTTTTTTTTTAATTTTTTTTTTTTCAACGTTTATTTATTTTTGGGACAGAGAGAGACAGAGCATGAACGGGGGAGGGGCAGAGAGAGAGGGAGACACAGAATCGGAAACAGGCTCCAGGCTCTGAGCCATCAGCCCAGAGCCTGACGCGGGGCTCGAACTCACGGACCGCGAGATCATGACCTGGCTGAAGTCGGATGCTTAACCGACTGTGCCACCCAGGCGCCCAATGTTTACTTATTTTTAAGAGAGAGCACGAGCAGGGGAGGGGCAGAGAGAGAAGGAGACACAGAATCTGAAGCAGGCTCCAAGCTCTGAGCGGTAAGGTCAGAGCCCGACTCAGAGCTCCAACTCACATACCATGAGATCGTGACCTGAGCTGAAGTCAGACACTTGACTGAGCCACCCAGGTGTCCCTGTTTCTCCTCGTTTTTAAATAATGTATTTTTACAAAATAGAGGTCACATATGATTTGGATTTCTGCCTTTCCCCTAGTTGGTATTGGTTGTGGTTCTTTTTTCATAGTATCAAACTTTCTTCAAATACATGCTCGTTATTAGCTGTATATTCTATTCTCTTGACATACCATCATTTATTAAACTAGTTCCCTATTGTTGATAGATTTTACTTTTTGATTAAAAAAATTTTTTTTAATGTTTATTTTTGAGAGACAGCATGAGTGGGGGAGGGGCAGAGAGAGAGAAGGAGACACAGAACCCAAAATATGCTCCAGACTCTGAGCTGTCAGCACAGAGCCTGATGCAGTGCTCAGACTCAGTAACCGTGAGATCATGACCCAAGCCAAATTCCAATGCTTGACCAACCGAGCCACCAGGCGCCCCACTTTCTGTTTTTAGGGAGACGGAGACAGTGCGAGTGGCACGGGGTTGGGGGAGCAGAGAGAAGAGACAGAAAATCCCAAGTCTGATGAGCTCTAACTCACAAAAGCATGAGACCATAACCTGAGCTGAAACCAAGAGTTGGATGCTTAACTGACTGAGCCACCTAGGTGCCCCAATAATAGATATTATAAAGATTTTATTTTTAAGTAATCTCTACATCCAACGTGGGGCTCAAGCTCATAACCCTGAGATAAGTCACACACTCTACTAAGCCAGTCAGGCACCCCATAATAGGTAGTTTTTTTATTATGAAAATCATGTGATGGGGCACCTGGGTGCCTCAGTTGGTTAAGCATTCGACTCTCACTTTCGGCTCAGGTCATGATCTCATAGTTCAGGAGTCTAAGCCCCGCATGGGGCTCCACGCTGACAGGGCAGAGCCTGCTTAGGATTGTCTCTCTCTGCTCCTCCCTGGCATGCATGTGCACGAGAGCGCTCTCTCTCAAAATAAACTTAAAAAAAATGTGATAAGCTTTTAAAAACCTAGAACACTAAAAATCAATTATAGAAAGATGTTTTAATTAAAAGTTTGCAGACCTCTGTGCTACATGTTGAGCATAAAAGAGAAGCGAGAGGCCCTTGCTCTCAAGAGTGAAGTCAGGGGCGCCCGGCTGGTAGAGCAGCTCTGGATCTCCAGGTTGTGAGTTTCAGGCCCATACTGGGTATAAAGATTGCTTAAAAATAAAATCTGAAAGTTTCCTCTAATCAGACATTTCTGAAGCCCTAGGTGCACTGATTAATGATCTGTGCTGCCAGTGCCTAAGTGTCAGACTCTGATCCTTGTTAACAGGTGATACTTTCATACTTTGTCCATCTGAGGGTGTAAGTTATGTGTCATGATTTTAGTTTGTATCTCCCTCCTTACTAATGGAAATTGAACCTTTTGCCATGTCTACTGGCAGCATTTGTGTCTTGTGTAGTTTGTGTTTTTACTCTTTATGGTGTTTTGTTGATGAACGAAAAGTGTTTTATGGTTTTGTTCACTTTTTTATTAAAAAAAAAATTTTTTTTAAGAGAGAAAGCACAAGTAGGGGCAGAGAGAGAGGGAGAGAGAATTCCAAGCAGGCTCCACACTGTCAGTGCAGAGCTGGACATGGGGCTCGAACCCACAAACCATGAGATCATGACCTGAGCTGAAATCAAGAGTCAGATGTTCAACCGACTGAGCCACCCAGGCGCCCCCAGTTTGCATTTCTAACGTTTAAAAAATTTTTTCTTTACATTTTTTTTTAAGAGACAAAGAGAGACACATTACAAGTGGGGGAGGGGCAGAGAGAGAATGAGACACAGAATCTGAAGCAGGTTCCAGGCTCTGAGTCATCAGCACAGAGCCCGATGTGGGGCTTAAACTCACAAACTGTGGGATCATGACCTGAGCTAAAGTCGGACGCTTAACCAAATGAGCCACCCAGGCGCCCCTCTTAACATTTTATGCAAATACAATTATACAGTATGTATTCTTCTTTTGGTTTGGCTTCTCTCGTTTAGCATAGGTTTTTTGAGATTCATCTATGTTGTTACATGTATAATAGGCCACTCCTTTTTACTACCGAGCAGTATTCCATTGCATAATTTGCTTATCCATTTGCCTGTGGATGGACACTTGGCTTGTAGGCAGTGTTTTGGCTATTACAGATAAAGCTGCTCTCTATATATGTATAGGTCGTTGTAGGGATATCTGCTTTCATTTCTCTTGGGTAAATCCCTAAATATGATAGAATTACAAACAAAATGGCTACCATTTTATAGTGCAGTCTGGATAGAAATACTTTCAACACTTGTCACAATTTTCCTCAAAGCTCTTAACCATGTAAACCCATCTTTCTTAGACTATTTCCCATACTCCTTTCTCTATAGTGTAGGGATGGGCTGCCAGGCATGTTACCCCACCTCCATAATCTCTGTTCTTCCCCTTAGCTGAACACTACCACCATGTCCAACGCTACGGCCAACAGCAGCATTCGGCCTGTCTTTGGGGGGACAATCTACCGCTCCCCTGTGTCTCGACTTCCACCTTCTGGCAGCAAGGTTAGTATGTATGCTCCATGTACAAGGGACATCCCCAGCACACCTCCAGCCCATTTACCCAGGGGCCCCACCTCGTCGTTCGAGTTTCTGAGAACCCTGGATTCGGTTTTCAGGGAGATGCTGTGAGTAAGCCAGCTTATCTGCCAAAAAAAGAAACCAACAACAAAATACTCCCAGCGGTCATTCTGAACCCCGGTAGTATCATGGAATCACCGGGATGTAACTAGGTTCAGTGCAAAGCCTGGTCTTCAGCTGCTGCTGAGTGAGGTCCCTGTGTGTGGGTTCAAGCCCAGCGACACTGATCACTAGACAGAATCGGGTACTCTCACATCAGGAGAGGTGGGGAATCTGTGCTGAGTGTGTCTTCCAAGTATTCTACAGACTATGCTCAAGATAGGTATTTTGCAAGTCATTAAGAATTCATGTATTTTTTGAAACCACAAGTAGAGGATTATAGGCCCATGAGTAACAAAGACGGTATCAGCCTTTAGCCATTTGCGTGTGTGTGTGGGGGGGGGGGGGGTCACTATGAGGATGGTGCGCGGATCTCTCCCTTTCCCTTCTCTGCAGCCGGTCGTCACTTCCACTTGTTCGGGGAAAAAAACGCCCCGTGCTGGCAGGCATGGAGCCAACAAGGAGAACCTGGAGCTCAACGGCAGCATCCTGAGTGGTGGGTACCCTGCCTCGGCCCCCCTCCAGCGCAACTTCAGCATTAATTCTGTTGCCAGCACCTATTCTGAGTTTGCGGTAATTCACCTTTTCTAATATCTGCCAGTCTCTGGGGAGCACACAGTTGGGGCAGAGTGGGTATCTTCCCAAGGGCACCCAGGCCGTGAGGACAGTTCTTTGGAGGCTGAGAATCCCTTTCCTGCCTTGACCATGGCATGGGGCGGGCTGGTTTAAGGAGCATACAAGAAGGAAGTTGGCAGCAGCAACTAGACGTTTAGCCTGGATCCTTCTGCTTCAGAAATACCATTCCCTGGCTGCAGGAGGTGACCCTCTGATCACGGCCCTGGTGCTCTCTTGGTGGAGTTCTTGGTAATTGTCTTAATTCTTTGTTCTTAGAAGGATCCGTCCCTCTCTGACAGCTCCACTGTCGGGCTTCAGGTCTGTATGGCAACCCCTGCATGTCCCATGTCCGCTTTCCAAACTCACCTGTCACATCTGCTGGCTTAATTCCCGTCTGGGCACGGGGCTACACTAACCAATAATCTCAGCTGTACTACCACAGAACCTTTTTTTGACAAAGGAGCAGAAGTCCTAATGCGGACCTCAAGGATATCTGACTTCAGTCCCAAGAGACTAATCTGCTGATTAACAAGAAAACTTGTTCAGACTTGAATTGGATTCTCAGCCCTACCTAAAGTCAGGCAAAGTTGTTTTTTTTTTTAATCCTGTCTTTCACAACAGAAGACCTTCACCCTCCCCAGTTGTGACATCAGAGGCCTCCAATGTGCCGGAAAGAATAGAGGCCCCATCACGTGGGGAGGGGAGCCCCAGCTGTGTGCTGCCCATCATGAGGTTCTTGGCCTGTGTGCTGATTGTTTCCTGGAGTATATGACTTACTAACCCCTTAGGGCTGAATTGCCAACTTTCTGTCTTCTGTGAGCTAGCCAGTGTTCATTTCCTTGCCTCTGCCTGTTTCTACCTCATTAAGCTGCTAAAGCATATGTGTGGCATTGGGAGATTTTTCCAGATGCTCTTTAGTTCCTAGTAACCTACTCCGTGTTTACTAACACTTAGCTGCAGTGCCCTTTACTTACCAGTGTGCGTTCTCTCTGCCCTCCGTATCTTCCTGCTGGGAAGCGAGGCTGTTCCTCACCGTGGGTGAGGGGATACGGCGTTAAAGCCATGGTGCCCGCTCTCACTGCTGCAGTGACAGAACGGGGCAGTTGCCCAAGGCAAGAGCTTGTTTTGAGCATTGAAACAGTTTCATATTATGGCACTTGTTTCAAATTAAATGACTGGTATGGTTTTATATATAGAAGTGTACGTTGCTCTGGCTAGCTGATTGCTGGACAGAGGGTCCAACTTTCTCTTCCTTGCTTGTTTAGCCAAGCCCCGTATCATCCCCGTGGGGCTTAAATGTACCCTGCTTATCTCTAATCTGGTTTTGGCTGCTTTGGCTGGTAACAGACTCCACCAGGCGGCACCAAAGCCGGTAGACTAACCTTTACTAACCTCTTTCTCAGTGGTATTCGTGCTTTATCTTCTTTTCCATGTGCTCCAGCATGAGATCATATCACCAGCAGGTTACAAGGCCCTCAGCCCCAGGGATTGGTAGATAAAGGTCTGGCCCCTTGCTTTATTCAGGGCTCAAAAGACCAAAGGTTGTTGCCTGCCTAGCTTGACAACTCAATAGAGTACTTTGTGAAACTTGAGGGACTGCTATTCTGTGAGGTTGTAACAGAACGAACTGGCTAAGGACGAGGTCCCGGGCATACGTGTGCACACGCTTAATCTCTGACTAATAGAACGGGGCTCAGAGCCTCTCATCTTGTGTTCCTAACAACCTGTGCTGGAGAGGGACCTCTGTCTCAGAGAAACAGCCCTCAGGGGACCTTGTGCTGACATTTACCCATGCTTACAAGGGCGGGGCATGCAGAGGAGGGACAGTACTGCCACTGACATTATTTATTTTTCAACAGCGAGAACTTTCAAAGGCTTCCAAATCTGATGCTACTTCTCGAATCCTCAATTCGACCAACATCCAGTCCTGAGAGGCCCTGAGCGGTCAGCCAGCTGTGGCTTCCTGTGCCTAGACTAGACCTAATTATCTATGTGGCTTTCATTTTTCTTGAGTTTAGGTGTGCTTGAGAATCCGGACAGGTTCCACTACCACGGGCCTAACTTACAGAAGTGAATGAGGGTCACAAAGTCCATCATAGGCTTAGTGGGTCTTCAAAGACTTGATTTTGTTTTGACCCAAGAAATACATTAAAACTTAGTTCATAGCAGTAAGTGCAAATTTTAGCACATGGAACCTAATTTTTCTCTACCCCGTAATTCTGCTTGCTGACGCACGAGCAAGGGCGTGTCGTATTTCACCACGGTGTGGGAAAAGGAGTGTGCCGGTCCTTGGGGTAGGGACCTGAAGCAATACTGGCTCGTGGGCTGTCACTAGTAATTAACATCTTTTTTGTCGAGGGACGCTGAGTTAACGCTCTGGCTACAGTAGCTTTGCGCTCACCTAAAGATCTGTCTCCGCCACACAGGACAGCCTTCCTCCTGCTGAGGATGTGTGTGTGTCAGAAGTGGAGATGGCCTGACCTACTGCCAAAGAGGTGACAGGGAGGCTGGGAGCTCCTTTGTTAAACTGTGTACAGTTCTGTTATTGTGCAATGCCCTTTGTGGGGACGTGTGTGTGAACACATGCCTGTCTGAACTCTGTTTCTGCAGTTTTCCTCTGGGTCGAGTCCCCCCATCCCTCTGCCCGCTAGGTCCGAGTTCATCTACCCCGGCAGTTGCCGAGTTGGGAGGCTGTTTGGATGGGTTGGGCCGTTTCTGTTGTGGAGATCTGGAACTTTGCACAAATCGGTATTGGGGAGTTGTTTCTGCTCCAGCGTCCACGTCTTTACCTACCCTACTGATCACTACTGCTCTCCCCAAAGCACTATTTATTCTTACCTTGTCTGCCTCTGTCAGCACGTTCAATGGTTCTCAAAACTCACCAGCATGGATTTGGTCTGTGTCCGCCATGCTGCTTAGACGTATACATGTCCTGTTTTTAAAATATAAATATATTCTTAAAAATAAATTAAAATGTGTATACTTACCTTTCAAAAAGATATATTGGTTTTTTTTTCTCCCCGGCCAAATCACTTTTTGGTTGCTTTGGTCTGTGGAAAACAGAAAAGACTAAAAAGAAAATATAAGATTTTTTTGTTGGGAGTATGGTTTTATGTTCTGTGCATTTCTAAATATATCTTGAGAAAAGTTTGAGAGAAAAAGTCCAATTCCTGATATGTAAATTTCCATTTGCACTACTCTCTGTCCCTAACAGGACATCTTTTATAGGCCTGGCTTTTTGGTTTTTTAACAGCCTTTATTTTTATTAGAAAAGCCCATTTACAGTGTACACTTGGATAAATTTTGACACAGTTTCACACACTTGTGAAACCATCACCACAATCCAGTTTCTGAACATAACCATTACCCCCAAAATTTCCTCCTGCCCCTTTACAGTTTTCCCCTCCCCACCCCTACCAACCATTTATCTGCTTTGTGTCACTGTGGAGGAGTTTGCATTTTCTAGAGTTTTAGCTAAGTAGAATCCTGCAGTATATATTCTTTTGGGGGGCTTTTTTTTGTGTGTGGTTTTTTTTTTTCAATATATGAAGTTTATTGTCAAATTGGTTCCCATACAACACCCAGTGCTCATCCCAACAGGTGCCCTCCTCAATACCCATCACCCAGCCTCCCCTCCCTCCCACCCCCCCATCAACCCTCAGTTCTCAGTTTCAGTTTTTAAGAGTCTCTTATGCTTTGGCTCTCTTCCATTCTAACCTTTTTTTTTTTTCCTTCCCCTCCCCCATGGGTTTCTGTTAAATTTCTCAGGATCCACATAAGAGTGAACACATATGGTATCTGTCTTTCTCTGTATGGCTTATTTCACTTAGCATCACACTCTGCAGTTTCATCCACGTTGCTACAAAGGGCCAGATTTCATTCTTTCTCATTGCCACGTAGTACTCCACTGTGTATATAAACCACAATTTCTTTATCCATTCATCAGTTGATGGACATTTAGGCTCTTTCCATAATTTGGCTATTGTTGAGAGTGCTGCTATGAACATTGGGGTACAAGTGCCCCTATGCATGGGGCTGGCTCTTTTGACTTTGATTTTGAATTTCATCCGTACTGTTGTGTCCATATTTCTTTCCTTTTTATGGTTGAGTCCTATTCCGGGGTATGGGGAGACCACAGTTTATTCACTTTTTATGTTTATTCACATTTGGCTTGTTTCCAGTTTAGGGCTATTAAAAATAAAGCTGCTGTGAACGTTCACGTACAAGTCTTTGTATGGAGCTGTACTTTTTGGGGGGTAAATACCAAGGAGTGGAACAGCTAGGTCAGATGTAGCTCTACGTTTGTTTTCCAAAGTGGTTGAACTATTGTATGTTCTCACCAGTAACAGATGAAGGTTTCAGTTCCTCTACCTCTTCTCTACTACTTGGTATTGTTTTTATAATTTTAGCCATTTTAGGAGATACGAGGCAATATCTCATTGTAGTTTTAATTTGCGCTACCCTAATGATGTCAAGCATCTTTTCACGTGCTTATTTTGCCATCCTTACCTTGTTTGGACAAGTACCTAGTCGCGGTTTTTGCCCGTTTTAAAAACTGGGTTGAGTTTTGAGAGTTCTCTATCCAAGCATGCCTCAGATAATGCAGGTTTGGTTCTAGACCACCACAATAAACCAAGTCAAATGAATTTTTTTCGTTTCCCAGAGCATGCAGAAGTTAATAAACTACTACAGGATAGTGAAACCTTAAGTGTGCAGTAGCATTAGTTCTAAGGAAAAAAAAAGTACTTACCTTAATTAAAAAATACTTTATTGCTAAAATAGCTAATAGCCATCATGAGCTGTAAGTCATAATCACTCATCACAAATCACCAAGTATGAAATATTGAGGGAATTACCAAAATAGGACACAGAGACCAGAAGTGAGCAAACTGTGTTGGAAAAATGGCGCTGAGAGACTTGATGGATGCAAGTTGCCACAAACCTTCAAGCTGTAACAAACACAGTATCTGCGAAGTGTGATAAGATGAGGCATGCGTGTATGCTTTGGATACAAGTCTGTTGGTCCCGTTTTGCAAAGATTCTCTCTCAGTCTGTGGCTTCTCTTTCCAGTCTTTTAACAGTGTCTTTGAAGAGCAGAGGTTTAAGTTTGATGAATTCCATTTTTCTTTGGATTGTGTTTTTGTTGTTCTAAGAAACCATTACCTAACCCAAGAGGTAAAGGTTTTCTAGAAGTTTAAAATCTCAGGTTTTATGTTTATGTCTGTGATCCATTTTGGCTCTGTGTGTATCCATGTATATGGCTCCAGCTAGGACTTTCAGTTCCTTTGCTTCGCATGTAGATATCCAGTTTCTAGCAACATTAGTTGAAAAGGCTGTCCCTTTCTCCACCGTATTGCTTTTGTACCTTTGTCAAAAATCAGTTGCCTTGAGTTTCTGTTCCATTGATCCATTTGTCTTAATGGCCATACGACATGGTCTCGATGACTGTAGATTTATACTAATTCTTGAAATTAGGTAGTGTTAGCTTTCCAATTTTATACCTGTAAAAGTTACTTTGGCTGCTCCAGGTCCTTTGCTTTTTCAGATGAATTTCAGAATTAGCTTGTCAGTTTCTACAAAAGAATCTAGCCTTCTTGAATCTATTGATCAATTTAGGGAGAAGTGACCTATTCATTTATTTAGCTCTTCTCTCAGCAGTATTTTATAGGTCATATATCCAGATCTTTCACATCTTTGTCAGATTTATCCCTAAGTAGTTCATATTTCTTGATGCCACCGTGAGATTTTTAACTTACAATTTCTGGTTATTGCCTGCCTGTAGGAACACAGTTGATTTCTGTATATTGCTCTTATATTCTGAAACCTTGCTAAACTCACTTATTAAAAGAAAAATAAGGGGCACCTGGCTCAGTTGGCGTATCCAACACTTGATCTTGGGGTCCTGAGTTCGAGCCCCTTGTTGGGTGTAGAGATTACTAGAAATAAACTTAATTAAAAAAAAAAAAAAGAGGAAAAAAATACCCTCTTAATCAATTGGCTCTGCTTTGTGGACCATTCCTTCATGGCTCAGCCAGGCTATTCACACTCTGTTTCAGCCTCTACTTTTTTTTTTTTTTTTTTTTTTTTTTTAGAGAGAGTGAAAGAAAGGGGCAGAGTTTGGGGAAGGAGAATCCTAAGCAGGCTCCACTCTCAGCATAGAGCCCAACACGGGGCCCCATCCCACAATCCTGGGTTCATGACCCGAACCAAATCAACAGTCAGACGCTCAACCGACTGAAGCACCCAGGCGCCCCTCAGCCTCCACTTCTGCTTGTGTGGAGCCTGAAGACGAGCCAGAGTGCGAGCTGAGTGCTTTGTCAGGCCTTTCCTGGAGTACATCAGCACTGGGCATGGGCTACGTTTCCCCAGTTCGTCCTTATGCCTGTGGGAGCTCGGAAAGGCCTTTCCCTAAGTAGCCCCTTTCCCAACGTTTTCTTTCCAGTCTTCTTACAGGTCTGTTGCTTGTCCCAACGATCGTCCCTTGTCCAAGTTGCTGCAGCCAATTCCAGGGCCATGGAACACTTTTGGCCAGAGCCACCCAGCCTTGGGAACACAGAGTCTGGCAAAACAAAGGCCAGCTCTTAGGTTGGTCTTTCAGGCAAGGGCCAGATGTGTTGAAGCCCACAGTCCCGAAGCTTTGAGAAGGACTATATTCCTCCCGCTGGTGCTAACAGCACGCACCAAAACCGTGAGCTCTTGTCCTCCTTATGGCCCCCCACGTGCGGTGTAGTAGGCAGGCAACTGGAAATGTCCTAGCACACTCACCGCAAAGCATCCGCTTCTTTCTTCCCCGGGTCGTGGGAAGTTTTTGACTAGATTTCTAGAGTTCTGCAAAAGTAGATTCTGACGGTTTCCACCACCAGTTCATTAGCTGCTTTTGTGGAAAGGCAGAGCCTTGGAGTTCCCTACACCATTTTCAGTGACGTCCCAATTCTAAATGTTTATACACCTAAAATGGCTTTGAAATATAACAAAGCAAAACTGATAGGACCGAAAGGAAAATATGGACAAATCTGCCATTAGACTTCACTTTTCTCAGGAATGATAGAACTGGATAAAAAATAGTCAAGGCTATAGAGAAAACGATTCCCACCAATAACCGGTTGGACCCAGTTGTAGAACAACATCCAGCAACAGCAGAAACGTTCTTTTGCAAAGTGCATATGGAACAGTCATGAAAATAGACCATAGTCTGGGGCATAAACCTTAAGTTTTTAAAAACTTTAAATGATGCAGGCACCTGGGTGGCTCAGTCGGTTAAGCATCCAACTATTGGTTTTGGCTCAGGTCATGATCTCACTGTTCAACAGTGTGGAACCTGTTTGGGATTCTCTCTCTCCCTCTTGCCCCCCCCCCCCACGCTCCCTCTTTCAAAATGAATTAAAAAAATCTTAAGAAAAATTTAATTCCATTAAACTTAACTATAACAAACTCTCAGAAAATGCCCCAATGCTTGGCAATTAGATAACACATCTAAATGATACAGAAAGGAAAGGAATTTTCAAAGGAAATTTGCAGACATTGTAAACTGAAAAAAAAATACTACATATCAACGTTTGAGATGCAGCTAAAGCACTAGAGGAAATGTTACAGTATTAAATGCTTATCTTAGAAGAAAAGTCTCAGTGCAATGAGTTTCTATGTTAAGAAACTAAAAACAACAAAATAACCTGAAAAGGAGAAAGGAAGTAAATAAACATAAGAGCAGGAAGCAATGAAATTGAAAAGACCAAAGCAACATAGAGGAAATAAATAAAAAATCGGATTCTTAAAAAAAAAAGTAAACTTTTAGTGATAAAGAAAGGAAATAACAGATTAATGTCAGGAATGAAAGTAGGGCTATCACTGTAAATTTTTTAATGTTTATTTTTGACAGAAAGACAGAACATGAGCAGGGGAGGAGCAGAGAGAGAGGGAGACACAGAATCCAAAGCAGGCTCCAGGCTCTGACCTGTCAGCACAGAGCCCGATGTGGGGCTTGAACTCACAAACCATGAGATCATGACCCGAGCTGAGGTCAGATGCTTGACCGAACGAGCCACCCAGCCACCCCAAGGGTAGCTATAGTCTCCACGAACCTGAAAGGGATCATGAGTGACAGTTACAAACTCTCTGCATAGAAATTTTGACAACTTAAGCAGATAAATTCCTTGAAAGACATAAATTACCAAACTCACCCCAAAAGGGAGAATCGGAATAGTCCTATAGCAATCAAAGAAATTTAACCCATCATTAAAACCCTGAAAATGAAAACTCTAGGCCTAGACAGCATTATTGGTGGATTCTACTAAACATTTAAATTAGATGGAACACCAACTCCATGCAATTTCTTCCAGAAAACAGTAGACCTACCACTTTTCACTCATTTTATGAGAAGGACTCTGGTACCAAAACCACAGAAACACGAAACAAACCACAGACTAATATCCTTTGTGAACAGATACAAAAATCCTTAATATTAGCAAATTGAATCCAAAAACATAAAAGAATACATCATGACAAAGTAGGGTTTACCCCAGCAAAGACAAGGCCGGCTTGGGAATGTAAGATAGGACCCAGAAGTTTCACTCCTAGGTATTAACACCCAATTGAAAACATGTTTGGGGTGTCTGGGTGGCTCAGTCAGTTGAGCATCCGACTCAGCCTCAGGTCACCATCTCACAGTTTGTGGGATGGAGCCTTGCGTTGGGCTCTGCACGGACAGCCTGATTGGAGTTCTGTCTCTCCCTCTGCCCCTCCCCACTCGTGCTCTCTCAAAATAAACTTTATATATATTTTTTTCAACGTTTATTTATTTTTGGGACAGAGAGAGACAGCATGAACGGGGGAGGGGCAGAGAGAGAGGGAGACACAGAATCGGAAACAGGCTCCAGGCTCCGAGCCATCAGCCCAGAGCCCGACGCGGGGCTCGAACTCGCGGACCGCGAGATCGTGACCTGGCTGAAGTCGGACGCTTAACCGACTGCGCCACCCAGGTGCCCCTCTCAAAATAAACTTTAAAAAAAGGTGGCAGGATATATTTTTTTAAATGTTCCTACAAAAACACATACACAAATGTTTACATTATTCCTCATAGCAAAAAAGTGGAAACCACTCAACTGTTCATCAGTTGACAGAAAGATGAACAAAATGAAGTATCTCCACACAGAATATTATGCAGCATAAAAAGGGATCCATGTGGGGCACGTGGCTGGCTCAGTCGGTTAAGTGTCTCTTGGTTTCAACTCAGGTCATGATCTCAGGTTTCTGAGTCCAAGCCCCACGTTGGGCTCTGCACTGACACTGTGGAGCCTGGTTGGGATTCTCTCTCTCCCGCTCCCACACATTCAAATTAAAAAAAAAAAAAAGGAATACATGCTACAACATGGATGAACCTTGAAAACACTGCTATTATGTCAAAGAAGCCTGACGCAAAAGGCCATATGTTGTAGGATTCCATTTATATGAAACCCCTAGAAGAGGCAAATCCTTACGAAAAGAAAGTCGATTAGTGGTGCCAGGGACAAGAGGTCAATGGGCAGTGACCACTAATTGGTAAGAGGTTTCTTTTGGGGGTGATGAAAATGTTCTGAAATTCGATTGTGGTGATGGTTGTTGCACAACGTTGTGAAGGGACTGAAAGCCACTGAACCGTGTCGTGGCTCCGTCGGTTAAGCGCCCAACTCTTGACTCGTGGTTCAGGAGATCAAGCCCCGTGTTGGGCTCGGGGCTGACAGCGCTGAGCCTACTTGAGGTTCTCTCTGTCTCTGCCCCTCCCTCTTGCACATGCGTGCTCTCTCTCAAAATAAACTTTTTAAAATAAGTAAAAGTGTGAATTCTACAGTATGTGAACTATGTATAATTTTTAAAAACCAGTGTAATCTACCATATTAACCAAAAAAACCCACGTGATCCTATCAATTGATGTAGGAAAAGCATTTGACAAAAATTATAAAATTTTCCAGAAAATGAGGAATAATAGGAGAGTTCCTTAACCTGATAAATTGCATCTACCAGAGTCAACTTACAGGTAACATATAAAACTAACCACTGGATGTTTTCCTCGTAAGATTACAAATAAGGCAAAGCTGTGTACTTGTACTCCTCCTATTGAATAGCATACTGGAATTCCTAACCGGTGCGATAAGGCAAGAAGAAATAAGTGACACACAGATTGGAAAAAAGAAATGAAACCATCTTCATTCACAGGGATCATGGTTGTGTAGATCCCAAGGAACCTACCTACAAAAAGCTCCAATTAGTTCCACAAGGCTATAGGATACAAGGTTTACCTACAGAATCAACCTCATTTCTACATACTATGTAATCAACAATTAAAACTAAAATTTGCAAAAGCATTTAAAAGAACTCCAAAACAAATACCTAGGTACAAATCGAAACATGTTATCTGTATGCTGAAAACTGCAAACTACTGATGAAAGAGACAAGACCTGTTTCAATAGACCTACTGTGCTCTTGGGTCGGAATCCTCAGCAAAGTGAGACAGCAGTCCTCCCCAGTGGTCTGTAGAGCTCATGTAATTCCAGCAGATAAGCTAACACTAAACTTTATATGGAAACACCAACGAGAACAGCCAAAGGATTTTTAAAAGAACCAACTTGGAGGCTGGTTCTATCACCCTATCTCATCTGAGACTAGCCTGTGCTACCGATGAGTGAAAAGACAGAAACATAGGTCAGTGAACAGAACAGAGAGTCTAAAATGACCCACACAAATATGGTCAAATGGTTTTTGAAAAAGGCGTAAAGACAAGATAGGACAGTGTTTTTAACAGAGGGTGTTGAATAATTGGATATTCTTATGCAATAAAAGGGAGCTATAGCTATGCCTCACTCACTCCTCTTGAGGCAAAAATTAACCCCCAAAGATCAAAACACAAAATCTACTTTTGAAGAAGAAAAAACACTCATGGTATTTGGCCAGGCAAAGTTCTTAGTTATGACATCAAAAACATGATCCATAAAAGAAAAAAAGTTGGTAAGTTGGACTTGAACTATTAGACTTGCTTTGCATGAGATACTTACAGACCAAAGAGACAAACCGCCAACTAGGAGCAAGTATTTGCAAATCATGTATCTGATAAAGGACGTGTATCCAGAATATATAAAGAACTTCCAAAACTTAAGAAACAGCTGGACTACAGGAGGGGGAAGGGTACAAGCCCTATCAGAACAAAATATCCTACACAAAGCTTCTGTGGTGCAATGGGGTACAGATCAGAAGGTCTAGAAATAGACCCAAACACATACAGAACGTAGGTAGAGGACAGTGCTGGCATCGCACGTCCCTGGATGTGGGGACAAGGGCCAGCCATCGGAAAGAGGATACAAAGGAGGCAGAAGGTAGAATGATGGTTGCGGGGGTGGGGGTGGGGGGGCAGGTACCAGGAGTTCGTGTTTAATGGGGATAGAATTTGTGTAGAGAGTTTAAAAAAGCCCTGGACGTGGATGGTGCTCTTTGGACAACAATGTGAACGTATTTAATACCACTGAATTATACACTTAACATAAAATTTACCACTTAACCATCTGTAAGTATATTTTACCACAAGAAGACAGAAAGTATCTTAAAGGCCTCCCCACAGTCAGAAAATTTTCTTAAATCACCTACATACACACAAATTAACATCAAAGGAAATGCTGATGAAGTTGAGCACATTAAGAACTCATGTTCATCAAAATAAGGTATTTGTAAAGCACCCTGAGCATTGCCTGGCACAGAGTAGCACCACATAAATGTTTAAAACAAATGGCTAACATCAAAAGATACCGGAGCCTGAGGAAACGGCGGCGGAAGGCACTTTGAACCCGTAACTATTAAGGGACTTGCGGCTAACATTTACGAGGAAAACAAGTCACTACGAAAAATACAGAAAACTTCAGAAGGGCAGGAAAACTTCAACAGCCACTTGAAGACAGAACAACTCCAAACGGCGGATGAAACGGACGCCGCCCGACATCGCCAGCACGTGGGGAAACGCGGCCTCCGCCACCTGTCCACCTGGTGTCTGGGCCGCGACGAACCGGACCCGCTGGCAGAGACGCCTCGGCCGCCCGGGGCTCCCGAGTAGTGCGCAGATGAACTTGTGCCCGCGCACGCGAGGTTTCTGACCCCAAATCAGAAACGTACATGACCCATCAGGGAGGATTCCGGGAAGAGGCAGGAAAGCCCCCGGCTCCACACCGAGGCGCCAGTTTCGGAAGGCGGGTTTGCCGAAGGCTTGCAACTTCCAGGGGAAGGCTTGGAGGGTCAAAACTGACCGGTTCTGGGCGGTTTCGGCGCTTTGCACACTAGCGGCTCCCCACCCCCCACCCCCTGATGCGGCCGCACCCGACCTACAGCAGTCAGGGTGGGCGAGAGGCACCTGTCCTCGGAACACCAGGGGTCCGTGTTCTGGTCGCCGCTTCTGATCGCAGAGGGGCAGAGAGGCAGGCAGCCGTTATTGTGGTACCTCCCCTCAGAGTCGCCAGCCTGTCCCCACTCCGGTTCAAGTGACTTCCAGGTGATTCAAAGGGCCGGTGCCCTTTTGTTCCCTCTTCGTTTTTCACTTTTCCCCTTTCAGGAGCCACACATTAAAAGACTGGCACATTCACAAATATCCGCATATATGGGAAAAATTAGAAAGTCACTGCTCATGCTCAAGGAAAGGTTTAGAAAAGACAGAAGAAGACAAAGTCTACACCTCAGGGGATCCTCGCTACAGAGACAGCTTACAATAAAGCAAAAGCAATAGCAAAACACAGCAAACCCTGGGGAAGTGGGAGAATCCAATTCCCAGAGTTACCACACAACTGGATTCACATGTCCAGTGTTCAACAAAAAGTCACAAGGTATACCAAGAAATAGGTAAATATGGCCCATCATTCAAAGGAAAAAGTAGGGACACCTGGGGGGCTCAGTGGGTTGAGTGTCCGACTTCCGCTCACGTCACGATCCCATGGTTCGTGAGTTTGAGCCCTGCATCGAGCTCTTTGCTGTTAGCACACAGCCCGCTTCGGATCCTCTTTCTCTCTCGCTCTGCCCCTCCCCAGCTTGGGCTGTCGCTCTCAAAAATAAACGTTTTAAAATAAATAGGTAAATAAAACAATGATCTGAATGTGCTTAAAGAGCTAAAGGAAGATGTGGAGAAAGTCAAAGTGTGAAGAGAAATGGAAATATTAAGGAGACGGAAAACCTAAAAAGAAACCAAGAACAATCTCTGCAGCCGAGAAGCACAGTAACTCGAATGAAAACTTCACTAGAGGGATTCGAAGGCAGACCTGAGCAGGCAGGGCCAAGAGTCAGGTATTGAAGACACGGCGATGGCAATGACCGAGGCTGAGGAAGGGGGAGAAAACAAAATGACTAGGCAACGGTGACCAGAGCCTCAGAGGCCTACGGGACATCAACACAGGGACCAAGGCGCAGGTCACAGGCGTCCCGGAAAGAGAAGAGAGGAAGGGGCAAAAAGAACATTTGAAGAAATAATGCCTGAAAACTTCCCAAATTTGAAGAAAAACATCAACATCCAGAAAGCTCAATGAACTCCAAGTAAGAGGAATTCAAAGACCCACGCTAAGACACATCAGTCACATTTTCAAAAGACAAAGAGCAAAACTTAAAAGCAGCAACAGAGAAAGAAGCGAATCATCACCTACAAGGCATCGTCTTTAACATTAGGTAACTTGAAGCCATATAAACAAACGAAGATCTCAGTAAAGGTAAACATAGGCAATGACAAAAATTCGTATTACTGTAGCATCTGGCTTGCAACTGTACCTAATTCATTTAAAGAAAATTAGGGGCACCTGGGTGGCTCAGTTGGTTGAGTGTCCAACTTCAGCTCAGGTCATGATCTCGTAGTCTGTGAGTTCGAGCCCCATATCTGGCTCTGTGCTGACAGCTTAGAGCCTGGAGCCTGTTTCAGATTCTGTGTCTCCCTCTCTCTCTGTCCCTCCCCAGCTTGTGCTCCGTCTCTCTCTCAAAAAATAAACAAACATTAGGGGCGCCTGGGTGGCGCAGTCGGTTAAGCGTCCGACTTCAGCCAGGTCACGATCTCGCGGTCCGTGAGTTCGAGCCCCGCATCGGGCTCTGGGCTGATGGCTCGGAGCCTGGAGCCTGTTTCCGATTCTGTGTCTCCCTCTCTCTCTGCCCCTCCCCCGTTCATGCTCTGTCTCTCTCTGTCCCAAAAATAAATAAACGTTGGAAAAAAAAATAAACAAACATTAAAAAAATTAAAAAAAGAAAAAAGAAAACTAACGTAAAAGCTAGTATTCCTGTACCTTTGGTTTATAACTCCCAATCTTGTTTTCTACACGATCTGGGAGACGAATGCACTTATTTTACTTTTTAAAAAATGTTTAATTATTTTTGAGAGAGTGAGAGAACATGAGCAGGGGAGGGGCAGAGAGAAAGGGAGACACAGAATCGAAGCAGGCTCCAGGCTCTGAGCTGCCAGCACAGAGCCCAACGTGGGCTCAAACTCACCAACAATGAGATTGTGACCTGAGCCGAAGCTGGACGCTTAACCAACTGAGCCACCAGGGGCCCTGACAAAATACACTTTAAATAAAAAAGGGGAAGCCTGGGTGACTCAGTCTGTTAAGCATCTGACTTTAGATCAGGTCATGAGCTCACAGTTTGTGAGTTCGATCCCTGCGTCCGGCTGTCTGCTGGCAGTGCAGAGCCTGCTTTGGATCCTCTGTCTCCTTTTCTCTCTGCCCCTCCCCCGCTCACGGTCTTTCCAGACTAAACATTAAAAAAACGTTACAAGAGTCAACAAAGGACATTATTAATAAAAGGCTCCATACAACAAGAAAATATGTAAAAAATGCACTTAATGACAGACCATCAAAATATAGGAGGCAAAAACTGACAGAACTGAAGGGAGAAACGGTTGTACAGTAACAGGTGGAAACTTCAGTACCCCACTCACAATAACGGACAGACCAGACCAAAGGAAGGAAACAGGATTCACACAACATAGTAAACCAATAGACCTAACAGACACGTGCACAACACTCCACCCGAGAGCAACACGCACATTCTTCTCAGGTACACATGGGACACCTTCCACAACAGACCATACATTAGGCCACAAATTAAGTCTCAAAGACCTCATACGGAGCAATCCCTATCAAAATACCAACAGCATTTTTCACAGAACCGGAACATAAACAATCCTAAAATTGGCATGGAACCACGCAAGACCCAGAATAGCCAAAGCCATCACAACAGGAGGCATCACAATTACAGACTTCAAGTTATATTACAAATCCGTAGTAATCAAAGCAGTACGGTACTGGCACAAAAAAATAGACACATAGATCAGTGGAACGGAATAGAAAACCCAGAAATAAACCTATAATTACATGCTCTGTTAATCCTTGACAAAGCAGGAAAGCATGTGCAACAAGAAAAAGTCTCGTCAACAAATGGTGTTGGGAAAACTGGAAACCACATGCAAAAGAATGAAACTGGACCACTTTCTTACACCATACACAAAAATAAACTCAGGACACCTGGGTGGCTCAGTCGGTTAAGCATCCAACTTTGGCACAGGTCATGATCTTGCGGTTTGTGGGTTCGAGCCCCGCGTCAGGCTCTGTGCTGAAAGCTCAGCCTGGAGCCTGTTTCAGATTCTGTGTCTCCCTCTCTCTGCCCCTCCCCTGCTCGTGCTCTGTCTCTCCCTCTCAAAAACAGGCATTAAAAAAAAAAAATTCTTAGTAAATAAAAACTTAAAAAATGGATTAAAGATTGGATTAATGGATTAAATGTGAGACCTAAACCCTTAAAAAACCTGAGAAGAGCGCACAGGCAATAACTTCTCTGACATCAGCTGTGGCAGCATTTTTCTAGATAGGTCTCCTGAGCCAAGGGAAGTAAAAGCAGAAGTAAAAATAAGCTATCGGGACTACATCAAAATAAAAAACCTTCTGCGCAGTGAAGGAAACAGTCAACAAAACTAGAAGGCAGCCTACCTCCAAAGAAGACATGCATGTGGCCAGCAGACACATGAAAAGACGCTCAACACGATTCATCGTCAGGGAAATGCAAATCAAAACCACAAGGGAGAGGTCACCTCACACCTGTCAGAACAGCTAAAATCAACAACACAAGAAACAACAGGTGTTGGCGACGATGTGGAGAAAAAGGAACCAACCCTTGTGCACAGTGGGTGGGAACGCAAACTGGGGCAGCCACTCTGGAAAACAGTATGGGGGTCCCCAAAAAGTTAAAAAAAAATCACTACCCTACAATCCAGAAATCACACTACTGGGTATTTACCCCCAAAATACAAAAACACTAATTGATTCAAAGGGATACATGCACCCCTAAGTTGACTGCAGCATTATGTACAATAGCCAAATTATGGAAACAGCCCACATGTCCATCAACAAACAGATGGGATGCCTGGGTGGCTCAGTCGGTTGAGCGTCCGACTTCGGCTCAGGTCATGACCTCACGGTTTGTGGGTTCGAGCCCAGCGTCGGGCTCTGTGCTGACAGCTCGGAGCCTGGAGCCTGCTTCCGATTCTGTGTCTCCCTCCCTCTCTCCCCGCTCCCGCACTTGCCCTCTGTCTCTGTCTCTCTCTCAGAAATAGGCATTAAAAAAATTTTTTTTTAAAAACCCAGATGAATGGATACAGAAGATGTGGTGTACATACACAGTGGAATATTATTCTGCCATGAAAAAGAACGAGCTCTTGCCATTTGCAACAACATGGATGGAGCTAGAGGATAGGATGGGACGTGAAGTCAGGCAGAGAAAGACAAATACCATATGATTTCACTCATGTGGAATTTAAGAAACAAAACAAGCTAAGGAAGGACAAAAAAAAAAAAGACAAACCAAAAACAGACTTTAAACTATAGAGAACTGATGTTTAACAGAGGAGACGTGGATTGGGGGAATGGGCGAAGTAGGCAGCGGCATTAAGGAGTGAGCTTATCACGATGGGCACCAGGTGCCGTATGGAAGTGCCCAATCACTATATTGTACACCTGCAACTAATATACCGCCGTATGCTGACTATCCTCGAATTAAATTCAAAACTTAAGAAAAATAAAGATACCATATACAGTATCTTCTCTGACCACAACAGGGTGAAGTTAGAAATCAATAACAAAACTGAAATTTCACAATGTTGTGGAAATTGAACCATACATTTTAAGCAACCAGTGGATCAAAGAGGCAATCACAGGGCAAACTAGAAAACAGAGACAAATGAAAATGAAAGCACAACAGTCGAAACTCACGGGATGCAGCAAGCGTGGTGTCAAGAGGGAAATTTCTAGCTATAAATGCTCACATTTAAAAACAAGAAAGATCTGAAGTCAACAACCTAACTTTAAACTAGGATAAAAAAAAAAAAAAAACTAAAGCAAAAGCTCACAGAGGGAAGAAAATAGTAAAGACTACAGCACACATAAAGGAAACCAATAGGGAAAAACAAAACCAAAAGTTGGTTCTCTGAAAACATAAATAATATTGACAAACTTTGAGCTAGATGGACTAAGGAAAAAAAGAGAGAAGACTCAAATTATTAAAATCAGAAATGAAAGTGGGGACATTACTACTGATTCTACAGAAATGAACAAGATTTGAAGAGTATACTATGAAAAATTGTATGCTAACGAGTTGGATAACCTCCATGAAATGGACAAATTCCTAGAAACACAAAACGTACTGAGACTAAATTACAAAGCAATAGACAATCTGAATAGACATATAACTAGTAAGGACATTAAATCAGTAATCAAATCTCACCCAACAAAGAGAAGCCCAGGACCTGAAGGCTTCACTGGTAAATTCCACCAAACATTTGATGAACTAATACCGATGCTTCTCAAACTTTTAAAAAAAAAAATGAAGTGGGGGTGGGGAGAGCACTACCCAACTCATTCTATGAAGCCAGCATAACTGTGACACCAAAGCCAAAGGCATTACAAGAAAACTACACACCAATATCCCTTTTAAACATTGACACAAAAATCCTCAGCAAAACACAAGCAAACAGAATTCAGCAGCATTTAAAAAGGATTACACACCAAGACCAAGTAGGATTTATTCCTGGAATGCAAGGACGATGGATGATTACACCACATGAACAAAACGAAGAAAAAAAACACACGATCATCTCAATCAATAAAGAGCATTTGACAAAATCCGACACCCTTTCATGATAAAAGCACTCAATAAAATAGGGAAAAGAAGGAAACTATCTCCACATAATAACAGCTGCATATGAGAAACCCACAGCAAACAGAATAAATGGTCAAAGACAGTTTTTCCTTTAAGATCAGGAATAAGGCAAGGAGGCCCACTCTCACCACTTCTATTTAACACAGTACTGGAGGTTCTAGTCAGAGTCATTAGGCAATAAAAGAAATAAAAGGCATCCAAATTGGAAAAAAAGAAGCAAAACTATCTGTTTGCAGATAATATGATCTTATATAGAAAACCCTAGAATCCACAAGGAAACTATCAGAGTAAATGAATTTAGCAGAGTAACAGGATACCAAAGCTGTACACAAAAATCAAGTGCATTTCTATACCCAAACAATGAACAATCTTAAAAGGAAATTATAAAAACAATTCTATTTACAATAAAATCAGAAAGAATAAAACACGTAGGAGGTGAAAGACCTGTACAACGAAAACTACAAAACACTGCTGGAAATAATTTAAAAAGACATATATACACGGAGATACAGCCCATGTTCGTGGAAAGATTTAATATCGCAAACATGTCAATACTACCAAAAGTGATCTACAGATTCAATACAATCCCTATCAAAATCCCAGTGACATTTTTGCAGAAATAGGAAAACCCAAGGTGCCTGGGTGGCTCAGTTGAGCAACCGACTCTGCATTGCAGCTCAGATCATGATCTGACAGTTCACGAGTTCAAGCCCTGCATCTGGCTCTGTGCTGACAGTGTGGAGCCTGCTTGGGATTCTCCCTCCTTCTCTCAGTCCCTCCCCTGCTTGTGCATACACGTGCACTCTGTCTCTCAAAATAAATACATAAGCTTTATTTTTTAACGTTTATTTACTCTTGAGACAGAAACAGAGCATGAACAGGGGAGGGATAGAGAGAGAGGGAGACACAGAATCCGAAGCAGGCTCCAGGCTCTGAGCTGTCAACACAGAGCCTGATGCGGGGCTCGAACTCACAGACCGTGAGATCATGACCTGGGCTGACGTCAGGTGCTTAACTGACTGAGCCACCCAGGGGCCCCAATAAACTTTAAAAGACAAAAAAACAAAAAACAAAAAAACCCATCCTAATATTTACATGCATTCCTGAAGGGACCCTGAATAGTCAAAAAATTCTTTTCTCCTCTTTTTTTTTTTTTTTTTTTAAAGAGCCTGACCCAGAACTCCATCCCATGACCCTGGGACCATAACCTGAGCCAAAATCAAGAGTTGGATGCTCAACCAACTGAGCCACCCAGGTGCTCCCCAAACATTTCAAAGTTTATTTGGGGAGAGGGGGGCACAAGCAAGGGAGGGACAGAGAGAGAGGAGAGACAAAATCCCACACAGGCTCCGCACTGTCAGCAAATAGCCCATGAGATCACGATCTGAGCTGAAACCAAGTGTCAGACGTTTAACTGACTGAGCCACCCAGGCACTCCCCCCACGTTTTTAAAAATTTGAGAGCGAGCGAGAAAATATGAATCCCAAATAGGCTCCATGCTGTCAGTGCAGAGCCCAACGCAGGACTCAAACCCACAAACCACGAGATCATGACCCGAGCTGAAATCAAGAATCCTCAGATGCTTACCCCACCCCCAAAACATTCTTGAAATAGAAAAACAAAAGTGGAGGACATACTTCCTGATTTCAAAAGCTACTACACAAAGCTACAGCCATCACAACGGTGTGGCCCTGGCATAGAGACAGATATAGAGATCGATGGAACGGAACAGAGAGCCCAGAAGTGAACCCTTGCAAGTGATTTTTGACAAGGGTGCCAAGACCAGCCCGTAGGAAAAGAACAGTCTTTTCAACAAATGGTGCCGGGAAAACTGGACAGTCACGTGCAGAAGAACGAAGTTGGATCCTTACCTAATACCAGACCTGTAAATTAACTCAACATGACAAAAGGACCTACATGCAGCTCCTAAAACAATAAAACTCTTGGAAGAAAACACAGGAAAAATCACATATCTGATGGGGAATTAATATCCACAATACATAGGGAACTCCTAAAACTCAACAAAAATCAAATAGTGCAATTCAAAATGTCCAAAGGACTTGAATAGACCTTTTTCCAAAGATACATGAATGGCCAATAAGCACATGAGACGCTCCACATCGCTGATCATTAGGGAAATGCAAATCAGTATCACAAGGAGATCGCACCTTACACCATTATTAGGATGGTGATTATCAAGGACAACAGAAAACAAGTGTCGGGCAAGGAGGTGGAAAAATCGGAAGCTCGTGCACTGCTGCAGGAGCTAAAAATGATACCAGGCTCCTGGCTCACTCAGCGGAGGGCGCGACTCTTGATCTCAAGATTGTGAGCTCAAGCCCCACGTTGGGAGTGGAGATTACCCAAAAAAATATATAAAATCTTGGGGCACCTGGGCGGCTCAGTCAGTTGAGGGTCTGACTACGGCTCAGGTCATGATCTCATGGTTCATGAGTTCGAGTCCCACTTTGGGTTTGCTGTCAGCACAGAGCCTGCTTCAATCCTCTGTCCCATCCTTGCCCCTCCCCCATTCATGCTCTCTCTCAAAAATAAACATTAAAAAAATTTTTTTAATATATAAAATCTTAAGGGCACCTGGGTGGCTAAGCATCTGACTCCTGGTTTCAGCTCAAGTCATGATCTCACAGTTCCTGCGTTCAAGCCCCGGGTCTGGCTCTGCACTGACAGCATGGAGCCTACTTGGGATTCTCTCTCTCCCTCTTTCTCTCTCTCTCCCCCTCTCCAGCTTGTTCTCTTTCAAAATAATAAATATTAAAATATATAAAATCTTTAAAAAAAAAGTTAAGGAAATGGTATAGCCTCTGTGGGAAGCAATATGTAGGCTCATCAAAAAATTAAAAAGAGAATTACCATATGACCCAGAAATTCCACTTCTGAGTATTCACCCAAAAGAATCAGAAACAGAGCCCCAAAGAACTATTTGTACACCTATGTTCATAGCAGCATTATCCATAACAGCTGAAACACAGAAGCAACCCTGCGACCATCAACTGAGGAGTGGATAAACAAAATGTGGTATGTACATGAGATGGAATATTCTTCTGGCCTAAAAACGAAATCCTGCAATATGCTATAACATGGATGAACCTTGAGAACATTATACTAAGTAATAGAAGCTAGCGACAAAAAAATATATAAGATCCCATTTATATGAGGTACTTAGACTAGTCGGAATCAGAAAGACAGAAGGTATAATGGTAGTTTCCAGGGGAGAGTAGGGAATCATTGTTCAATAGGTAAAAAGTTTTGGGGCACCTGGGTGGCTCAGTGAAGTATCTGACTCTTGATTTTGGCCCAGGTCATGATCTCAAGGTTTGTTCAAGCCCTGTGTTGGCTTCACATGATGGAAGCCCGCATAACAATAAAAATGAATGAACTACACACAGGACACCACATGGATAAATCATACCGTGTTCAATGAAAAAACACAAAGGCAGAATGGTTCCATTTACATAAAGTTCAAAAGCAGACAAACTATAAGGACACGCGCAAGGGTGACACAATTCTAAGAGAGAATAGGGGAGGGAGTAACAAAAGATGACCCCCAGTGGTTCCCAATCTCCACCCTATATTCAGTCACCTTGGGTCAGGTGGGGGAGCTTTAAAATCTACCCCAGCCTAGGCTCCCCATGTGGAGGGTCTGATCCCACAGCGTCTGCAGTGCTGGCCTTGGGCTTCCCTTCCAAAGCTCCCAGGTGTTTCTAACATGAGGACAAAGTGGAAGGCACGGCCCTAAGGTGAGGCAGGAGGGGCGGGTGCGGGCATCTGGGCCGCTGGCTTCCTTGCCGGGGGTGGGAGTCTCACAGATGTTAACTGTAGAATTTACTGTACGTTTCTTTTATGCCCTTATCTGGAGCCGTCAGCCCTCCGCTTTCTCCACAGCATACACGTAGGTGTTCCAGGGCCCACAGCTCACAGCCCTTACCTGGAGCCGCCTGTCTACAAAATACTCCACTCGACGGGGCCGATCCAAGCTGCTCGTGTCCTTGTGGCCAAGCTGTCCGTATTTACCTAAAGTGAAACGAGCCCCTTGGCCATCCTCGCCACTCGACCTTGGGGCTGCCCCCCTCCAGGAAGGAAATTCAGTGCATGCACCAAAGTGCTGGGTCTAATCCTCCACTCCGCTGGGGTCTGCTCTGGGAGATCAGGAGACCAGGCCACAGAGTCCTCAGGGCCAGGCGAACCCCCAGGCCCCCAAGGGGGCAGCTGCCACCAGCCATTCCGGGCAAGATGCTCTTCCGGGCGGCCTGCTCCTCGCCCCAGATACTCGGAGCAGAGATTTCTGTTGGAACCTTTTTTTCTGCCCGGTGCAGACCAACAGACGGGTCATCAACGCTGCCCAACTATTCCCTTAAGACAATTTTTCAGAAAGACAAATGGGAAGTACTAACAGCGTCTCTTTTTCTCCTGTCTGGTCTCTGAGCTTCGGTGTGCTTGGACCAGTTCTGGACAAGGGGATACACAGTTCAGTCCCTGACTCCCCAGTGGTCAGGCCGAGGCCCCTGCTTCCTCACGGCTGCATGGCTGTCGTCTCCTGGCCTCTCCTTCCCAGTCCCTTCCCCTTCCACTGGCTCAAGCATCACCCGAGCAAGCCCTTACTTACCCCAGCCCCAGGTGTAGAGCTCCCCCGTTCCTACAACCAGAAAGACAGGAAGGGGCTGTCACAAGGCATTTGTCTACACGGCCCGCCACAACCCACAGCCAGCACCTTGTACGTGTCACGAGCTCTGCTGGGCACAGCAAAACATACTCTCTAACGACTGTGTGATGGCACTCAGGGTGGTAAAGGACGCAGGCTGAACCAGTCTACCTTCCTTTCTGCCAGCTGAGGGGCTACATCTCACAGCTACCGAGTTCAGGAGTCTCAGAGGCTGGACTGGGCAGGCCCCGCTCTCAGACAAAGGAGGCCAACACTAGCCTCCCTCTAGGAGGGGGGACCTTCGGGGCCTGCCGGCTGGGGACCTACTGCTGACACCCCACGGGGGCTGGGGCCGCAGTCACTGAAGTGAGGCAGCTACTCAGCACTCGTCAAAGACCCTGAAAATAGCAGTGTTTAAGGTGATCACACTCTTTCCCGGAGCGGGTGTGGGACCGGGAAGAGGGACTTCCTGCTCCATTGTGACCCAGCCCGCCCAGCCCCACTCACTGGTCACCACTGCTGTGTGCCGGGATCCACAGCTGGCCTTGACTGCATCTGTGCCCGGGGGGAGATCCAGTAAAGCGGGGAAGGGCTGGATGGCTATGAAGGGGGCCAGGCCTCCACTCTCACCCTCGGCTGTCCTCACGTCACAACCGTCTTCCTTCAGTCCACTGGCTTCAGGGAAGCAGGGAGCGTGATGAGGATAATGGCGGTTCACAGGGAGCACGGACCTACCCCTTACCCACACATTAGCTCCTCTGGCACAAAAGCGCCACGGAGCACCTTCTGTCCACCGCCCGCACCCCCAGGACGTGCTGGGCTCGACAGGTCCGCAGGGAGTGTGGTGTTGACGCACCAGCCTCACCGCTCTCCCGTCCCTAGGGGCCAAGGGTCCTGCAGCGGGGCCTGGGGTCCCACGTTGTCATGTGTCCCTTCTGAGCACCGTGGGGTCTCAGGCCAGCACGTGGCCAGGAGTCGGGACTGACAGAAACACGCATGGAACTGACGCTCACCTTCCCCTGCGGCGGTCTTGCCAACCTCTGCCAGGCTCCTGCTGGGCAGGGCCAGCTGCCCGGATTCGTTCCAGCCCCAGATATAAATATCGCCAGTCTCTGAAAAAGAGATAAAGGGGACCCATCAAATAGACTGTAAACCCCCCACAACCTCCAAGGACCCCTGAATCCATCCAAACTCCCTCGTACCCTCTAGCTCCCTGGGGACAACAAATGCCTGCCCTGCCCAAGTTAGCACGGGGCAGAGCCTCCCTCAGCCCCCAGCAATTTCCTGGTCCTTTATTTCTTTCTTTTTTATTTCTTTTTATCTATTTAGAGTGAGACGAGTGGGGGAGGGGCAAGGAGAGAGGGAGAGAGAATCCCAAACAGGCTCCGCATTGTCAGTGCAGAGCCCAACGCGGGGCTCCCTCTCACGAACCATAAGATCATGACCTGAGCCAAACTGAGCCCCCTAGGCGCCCCCGGACTAACACCATCTTGGACAAGCCTGCCATGACAACAGCCCTGTGGCCTGAAGCCTTCTTGAGCACAGCCCCCTGACACAGTCTTTTTTAGATCACGCACACAAGAGCCCTTAAGAACAGCCTTGGGGCATAAGGTCTTTGGATCTGCTCTGGAGAGGAGTCTGACACTTAACTATTCTCCGTCTCCTCCAGGTGGTCCCCCGGCGTGGACTCCCCAGCCTCGAGGGCTGGGGTGGGAGGTGGGGTCGCAGCCGACTTGCAGCTGCCCACCACACACGTCCGGAAGCAAACTGTTTCTCGCCAAGCTGGACTAGGCCTTTTCTTTGGTCCACAACTTCTTTGGAGGTCATTTTGCACAAACTTCCCTCTCACGGAACGTCCCACAACACACACTTCAGAAATGTGCCCTTGGAAGTTCCCAACGTTTTCCTTTCAAACCCACTGAGCCCTTTGTTAACATCCCTTTGTTAATCCGCCCTCCCCCCTCCCAGGTACCATTGAAGGCCTTTTCTGGAAGCTCTCACCTCCCCGTCTCCCACAACACTACAGTTTGTTGGCTGGAGCAATGGCCCTCCTGTAAAACCCCACTTACGACTGTAGCTCGCTTTTATCAAGCGTTCGATCTATGCCAGTGTTTCAAGCACTTTTCAAATATAATCACTCACTCCTCGTGACAGCCCTACAGAGGGTCACATGACCACATCCCGTTTTATTTACGAGAAGACACGCGGCATGGACGGGTTAAGTGCCCTGCCCAAGGTCACAGGGGGCAAAAGGATGTCTGCTCTGAAGCACCTGTGCTCCAAACGCTCTAGGAAACAAGGCTCCCAGCTCCTTCCGACCCATAAGTGTGAGACTTCCCATCCAGCTCCTCTCTTCTCTTCCCTCTGGCCCAGCAGTTTTCAGGTCTGGCTGCCAACCCAGGGCCATTACATGAGACTACGGGGGGCGGAGGTGCAGGCCTAAGTTGTTGTTACAGCTGCCCCCGACCCACGGAGATGTAAGTGGCAGCCAGAGCCCCAGATGCAGACCCTTGACTAGATCTGCTCCCAGCCCCACCCAACACCCCAGGAATCAGCTGCAGCCGGGGCCCTGCCAGGGCGGCGAACTTACAACCCGAAGCGAGGGTCCTCACTCTAGGCTCACCCTCCCCACCCTCATCCTCCCCGTGGGCATCTGAGCGTCCCCTGTGGGCCACACGTCAGGGCCACCTGACTCACTGAGCCTTTCTTCTCCATTCTCCTTGGCTCAGCTGACCCCTCACCCCTTCACGCACCCTTGCAGTGTTTTAGGAAGGCAGCCCTGCCTGGAGGCGGAGGGATGGGCGAGGTGGGAGGCCAACAACAGAAGGTAGAAAACAACTGCAAGTACCGGTGTGAGTGGGTAATGGTTGTGGCAGAGGGGCTGAATTTTTTTTTTAGTGTTTTATTTATTTCTGGGAGAGAGTGCTTGAGCAGGCACTCCTGTGGGGGGGGGGGGTGAGGGGGGAGGGACAGAGGGGGAGAGAGCGAGACAGAGAATCCCAAGCAGGTTCCACGCTGTCAGTACAGAGCCAGACGCCGGGCACCATCTCGCAAACCCTGAGATCATGACGTGAGCCGGTATCAAGAGTCAGATGCTTAAGGGACCGAGCCACCCAGGTGCCCGAGAGGAGCTGAATTTGAAAGGCATGTAGGAGTCCCGAATGACTGAGCTGATTAACGCAGGAGGCCCGGCTAGGCTACCCACCCACACCGGAAAAGAAGAAAGGTTTGGAGCCTTGGAGCCCCGGAGTTTGTCTGGAGAGGCGCTAGGTCACTTACCACTCACACACACGGAGTGCCAGCCCCCTGCAGCCACCTCAGCCATGGGTACGCCCTGCAGCGCCTCCAGCGGCCTCGGCTCCAGCTCGGCCTCCAGAGTCCCGTGGCCCAGCTGTCCATGCCTGAGCAAGGGAGACCCCGGTCAGGTCTCCCCTTCCTTACCGCAATCACGCTCGGCTTAGCCCCACACGGTCACTCCCACGCGGAGCCACGTTTATCTGCCCCCGCCCCCGCCAGAGGCCCACGGGCCACACCTGGCCACGCCCCCCACTCACCGGCCCTGGCCCCAGGAGAACACCTGGCCCGCCTCGTCCAGCAGCAACGCGTGCTCGGCGCCCAGCTCCAGCCGGCGCGCCCGCAGCTCGGGGGCCAGAGGGCTGTAGAAGGGCGGCCGCGGACTCACGTAGGCCCGCCCGCCGGGCAACAGGGGCAGGGCCCCGGCCTGGGGCTCACCGCCCGGTGCGTCTTCCCCCTCGGCCTCCGGCCCCACGGTGTGGGCCCACAGGGGCTCTCCGCTCAGCGCCGAACCCGGCGCCCAGGCCTGCAGCTCCGTCCCGGACCCGCGTCCCGGCCCGGCGCGCAGCACCACGAGGAGCGCCTCCGAGGCCCACGCGTCCCTGCAGCCGCCCGCCGCGCAGCCCGCGGAGCCCGACAGCTCCAGCCGGCCTCCACCTGTGGGGACGGAGAGGGGGCTGGGGAGCGGGTAGGCCACTCACCCGGGGTCGTGACCGGATGGGGGGGCGCGGTTGGGGGGGGGGGGGACGCTCACGGGTCACGAAGGCGGTGTAGCTCCAGCTCGCGCTCACGCGGCAGACGTCCGCGCCCTCGCCCTCGCCCGGGGTCTGCAGCGGCTCGGGGCTGTGCACCTGGCGCCCGCGCCCCGAGCCCAGCGCCTGCCCGAAGCCGCAGAAACCGAAGCCGAACCAGGATCCTCGGCGCTCCTCGGCCATGCTCGGGCGGCGCCCTCTGCTGGCCGCCACCTGAATGGGGTGGGCGGCGGGACAGGGTTAGGAATCCTACCAGATTCAGGGGCTGCCGAGAATGGAGGCACTTTCCCTGTCCTCCCTTGGACTCAAGCAAGCTGGGCGTCGCCCAGAGTGGGCACCAGGTATTTCAGTGGCCTCTCCCTTAGACGTTGGCCTAGGATCTGAGCACCTCCAGCTCCCAATTCCCAGTGTCAGGTACGTTATCCCGTGTAATCTTGGGAACCAGAATTCCCCCCCGCCCCCCATTTGACAGAGGAGACTCCCAGAGAAAGTAGCCTTTACAACCACACTGTGTTCCTCCCACCAGCGCAAAGCGGAGCGCTTGGGAGACAGTGCCCTGTGCAGGTTACAACCAGCTCCACGTTACAACCAGTTCACACGTTTGCCTCTGCAGGTGGCCGTGTCTGTGTTCTTGGCCAATAAAGCTCTCTGAGTCCGATTCCGTTTCTTCAGTTTTACAAAAGCAAGGGGTAGGAAAGGGCGCTGTCTGTACCTACCCCGTCTGCGTGGAACAGATGGAAAAACGGGTTTAAGTACTGGCACATATCACGATAGGCACAAGGGAAGTATTGGTTTATTAAATCCAGTACTTAGAGTGGATTTAAAAAACACCAGTGGTACTGGTTTTCCAGGGACCTATATAAAAATAATTTCAACTGGACCTCACCTAGTCATTTATTCGTTCTACAGGCATTTATTGATTCCTTGCTCGGGGCCGATGAGAAAGACAGCTGTCTGTCCCCGAGGAGCTCACACACAAAGGGGAGACAAATCCACAGTTCAGTGGTTACAAAAGCAACGCCGCTTCTTCCGTACAGCATGCTCGGCCTGATCAGAATTTCACATTTTCAAGCGTTGTAAGTCAGCTACTGGGTCCCTTCTGCGACCAAACCTCCTTGACCCGGACCTGGGCTCCTAATCCCTTCCGTGTAGTCCCAACCCAAGGGAGTCTCTGACCTCGTTCCTGACCCTGTGCCCTCCATGCTCTCGGGCAGCCCCTTCCGACCAGCACTCTAGAGGGAGGAAAAGCGGGGGAGCAGGGCAACCGTCCAGGAACGGCGTGCCAGGCCCTGGAAGGACCCGGCTGACAGCCGCCGCGGAGGAAAGGTTTGAAGAGCCGCGCCCCGAGCGAGGCGCCCATTGGCTGCCGCAGCCTCCCCCGGCCAATCGCCGGCGATGAAGGTGACGTCCCGTTCCGGGCGGCGCTCACCTCGCCGGCCGCGGTCAGCGCTGCGGTCTGTCCAGCTCGAGTTCCGTCAAGCCGGCCCCGGGGCTTGCGCTGGGCCGCTGCGCCCTCGGTGTGAACGAGGTAACCTCCGGTGGGCGCGGGCCCGAGGCAGAGGTCGGGTCGGACGGCCCCGCCCTACGCAGTCACGCGCGGGGCCGCGCAACTCGGGTCAGAATCCAAGTCGAAGGGCTGGCGAGGAGCCACTGCGGAGACACGTGCTCCCTGTCATTCCCCTCACTCCGGGACGGCTGCAGCTCACCCACACGCGCGGGACCGATGCCCAACAGGAAGCAGCCGTACTAGGCGGGAGCCTCGGCGAGCTTAACCTTCCACTGGCTCGGGACCTGTCACTCATCTATGTGAACCAATGAGCCTCAAGCTGGGCTCCCAGAACGGAAGCAGGCTTCTCGCGGACGGCCCGCCCGGGCAGGTCGGGGAGCTCTTGCCCTCACCTGTTTCAGCTAAGGGTTTTTTCCGGGAGGGAAGAGCATGCCCCGAGGACACACCCACCCCAAATCCAGAGCAAGGCCCGAGTGGAGGCCACTGGGAAGTCTCAATACAAAGACAAAAATATTGAAGGGGCAGCATCTAGGAGTCCAAACCCATTTATTCCCAAGCGACGGAACAGATTTTTATTAGCTTCCTAGGTTTACCCCTTGACCCTCGAGCAGAATTAAAAAGCAACTCAGCAGGCTCCAGGGTGGAGAAGCCATTGGCTTCCCTCCGTCCAGGGGGCTGTGCTGTGTAGCTCCGCTCTAGACTCAACCAGGCCTGGCTCACAGCCAGCCCTCCCTGCCTCGGGACAGGGCACACATTTCACTTCCTATACGTAGAGGGTCGAGGCAGTCCCGCTAGCAGGCTCGGGAGTTGCTCCCAGCTGGTGAGGCTGCTTGATGCGCCCTTTCCCAATGCCAGGAACCCACAGGCTGGGTTAGGATGCACCTTCCCCATTCCCAGCTCTCTACAGTAGTACAGGAAAAGGGCTCTGCTGCGTGAGGCTGGAGGCAGTGCTGGCAGAGCAGGGCTGTGACTGAAGGTGGTCCCTGACTTAGCAGAGGACGTCAAAGGGCAGCTACAGACAAGCCAGTGTGCAGCATCCCAGCCCCCACCAGCCCAAGCTGCGTATGTCCTCACTCCTCTGCTGCAACAGGTGACGTGTGCATGAGGCAGCCCCTCATTCTCCATCCTGGTTGGGTTTGATAAGCCCGTATTCCACCGCTTTTGCCAGGCAAGCTGCGGCAGCCCTTGTGACAGGGCTTTCCTTGCCCTTAGCCAGCACCGACAGGATCTCCAGCACTTCGCTCTCCATCAGGCTGCTGGCTATGTCTTTCGAGGCCTCCACCATGTTCAGTGCCACCAAGGCACCCCGGTGCTGCAGCTCCTGGTTGGAGCTTAGAAGCAAGGCCTGCAGGATCTCCAGCCAGTGCGTGGTCTGCGGGAAACAGGGCAGTGCCACCCCCGAGCCACAGGCTCAACCCTGGCAGAAGCACATCTGCGTGCCCTGGGATCCCCCCCAGAACCCACCAACCGCCAGCATGCAGGGAGTTCCTGGCCCACCTTCCCTCCCGCACCGAGGCACTGACCACTTGGGGGATGCGGCTGCAGAGGGAGGGCCGCATGGAGGTGAGCATGGCCAGGCCCCCAGCAGCTGCCCGCCGCAGCAGCTCGTCGTCCTCCCCGCTATACAGCACCAGCAGCTTCAGCCGGTCGTTGCCCTTGGCTTCAAACAGGTCCTGCACCTGCAGCCACAAGAGGGGAGGGGACGGAGTCGGCTGGGGCAAAGCCTGGCGGGACACAGGTACTTCCGCATGCCTGCCCGTCAGGACCACCCGGACCAGCCCTCACCTCCTTGCTCATAGCCAAATTACACATGCACTCCGTGGCTGCCCGGCGGATCATCTCGTGCTCCTCGAACATATAGCCCTCGATCATGGGCACGGCCTTCTCCTTCAGGATCTTCTGCCTGTAGGGCCGAGGGTGGAAAGGTGAGCCTCCGCATCCACCTCCCCCACCCCAGCGTCCCCACACAATCGAGCCCCAGGCCAAGGATTTCCCAGGGGGTATCCAAAGACCCTCCTGCACCAGGTATGAATGGCACTGCTTTCCAGCTTCTTAAGCAGGCCTGGGGGACAGCATGGGACCGTGGAAAATGCTCTACAGTAGGAGTTAGGAGACCAGGGGGCTGGTGATGGTGATGCTAACAGCTAACATTTAAGCACCTACCCTGACCCCGAACTTGGACTATCTTTCTTAGTCCTCACCACGGCCCTATGGTGTAGGTGCAGGTATGATTATAACTGTTTTGCACAAGAAGAGACCAAGGCTGAGTAGTGGATAATGGGGCCAATATCACAATTAGTAGTGACAGCTGACACATGTTGACTGGGCACGTTGCTGGGAGCCACGTTCTGTGTACTAAGTGCTTTTGCCTGCGTTTTCTCATTTACCTCTCCTTGCTACTACCCCTGTAGTACCTATGGGAACTATAACCATCCCATTTCCCAGAAGGAAAATGGAGGCACAGAGCAGCACTCGTTTGAGGTTGAGGTTGCACACCGGTAACCAGTGAAGTCAGGATTTAATAAACCCGGGCAGTCTGACTCTAGAGCTTGCGCTGTCGCTGCCCAATGCCTTGCCCACTCGTGGAACACTGGCCTAGTCAAAACTGGCCTGTCTCCCCAGCTACATAATACACAGAGGTCACCGCGAGGCTCAAATAAAGCAATGACCCAAGAGTGCTCTTCACGCTGTCAAGTGCAGTCCCGGGGTAAATGCCCTCCCTGCCCAGGCCCCCTGTCCCGAGGGACCTTACCGGAGCCTCTCACTGATCCCCGCCAGGTTGGTCAGAGCCATGAGTGCCTCGAAGTTCTGCAAGCCTGAGCAGTTGAGGTGCAACAGGGAGACGAGGGGCCGGACCACCTCGTAGATCTGTGATACATCCACCTGTCAGGGCCACTCGCCCCGCCCCCACCGCCCTGAGGGGCAGAGCCCGCCCTCAGAGAGAAGGCCACCCTCCCCACACCAGGGCTCAGCAAAGCTGCCACCTCCTGTCAGTCCCAAGGAGGAGCCACAGCCCAGGTCAGAGGCCACCAGGACCCAGTGAGAGGTGGAGGAGAGGCCAGGGCTGGGGCAGCAGGACACATACCCGCTCTCCAGGAAAAGTCATCTCTGGGTTGGAGGTGATGGTGAGCTTGGCAAGAGCCTGGGCAGCCTTTGTCTGCCCCACATCAGTGCCTTCCAGGGCCAGTGGGAGCAGAGCCTGTGGGGACAAGCCCATGAGTGTCCGAGACGTGTCCCAGCAGGTCAGGCCCAAACCACCAGGCCCTGAGCCCTGACCGGGTGCTCGCCTCTCTCCTCCCCCGGGCTTGACCACATTGCTCAGATCTCTTCATGTCTCCCAGGCATCCCCTTAAGCTGCCCAGACACTTCGGGAAACACCTATTAAGGGCCAGCCACGGCTTGTGCTGGGCCCCAGACCATGCAGGTCAGTGACACGAGGGAGAGGAGGAGAACTTGGGACCTGAATGGGCACAAACCTGCCCTCGTCGGCATCACTCACTCGGCAGGAGGATGTTCCTGCCGGTCATTCGTAATGCCTTCCGGCCTCGTCTCCAGTGTGGCGGCCGCTGACTCACGTTTTACAGACCACCAGGAAGGAGCGTGCAAGCTTACCTTGCCCCCTCCCTGAGCAACCACAGTGCCGCGGTCTTCTACATCGTCCACCAAAGCCAGGAAGACCCTGCGGGGAGAGGGTGAAGGTGGGCGGGGGCCGGGGCTCCGGCTCACACCGCACCGTCTGGACTCAGCGAAGGCAGGAAGCTACACGGTGGCCCCTCACTCCCAGAGGCCCGCAGCCCCGGGGACCTGCTCCTCTGCAGTTACACGGACCGTCTCGAGGCTTCTGGCTGCGCCGAGGCGGCCTCACCTGGAGAGCAGCTCTCGGCAGGAATTGGTCAGCACGGGGCTCTCGGTCTTCACCATGCACGTCATGGCCGACACCACGCCCGCCGCCAGCAGCTTCTTCACCCGAGCCCGCACGAAACCTGCTTTGTCCTGGGTGGGGAGGCAGCTTATTAGCAGAAGAGCCTTGGCTGGCTGGACAGGAAAAGGGGGACCCTCCGTACAGCACAAACTGATGAACAGGAGTACAAAGGGAAAGAAACTTGCTCACATGGAAGTTTAAGCTGCTGTGGATGCCCCAGGTCAACTGGTCCCAAAGGCACAGAGGCCCCCAAAGCCTCTCAGGCTCGCTCACCTTGGGGTGCTGCTCCGGAACATGCTGCTTGGCGTACTTGGCCAGCTCCACCATCTTGGGGTCCGGCTCCTCATAGTCGTAGCTATTGGTGCAGTTCACCAGTGCCGAGGCCACCGCAAAGAGCACCGACCTCTCCTCGGACTGCCGGCAGCAGAGGGGCGGTCAGCCGGCCATCCCGGGGCAAAGGAGCATGGGGCAAATGCTGCCCAGGCCACCGACTCTACCCCCAGCAGGACCGCTCGGGCACCGGGATGAACGTGGGAACCTCCCAGGCCCAAGCTGGCCCCAGACTTTGGGAGCTCACACACCCGACCCCCCGAACTCCTCCAAAGAGACCATCCATCCTGTCTGACGCTGCGGGTGCAGCCACGGAGCACCCACGCGGGCTGCCAGCCCTCCCCACCCATCCGAGGCCACAAGAGCCTTTGGCCGAGGCCTGCCACAAGAGCTCGGTAAGTTCTAATCCTAGACGCTGTTCCCAGAGGACTCCAGGAAGCCACGAGCTACCCTGCTGAGCTGGAACAGAGCCTTCAGGGCGGCCTCATCTTCCACAAACTCTTCCTTCACATCGGCGTCGAAGGTGAGGTAGGCCAGGCCCTCCACTGCCCAGCGCCGGGTGCCTGCATCGATCAGGTCATTGCACAGCCACCTAGGGACATGTGGGGCGGCGGATGACCATCAGAAGGGCTGGGGGAAGGGGCCGCCAAGACCGAGCGGGCAAAGCCACAGGCTTGTGCACCCCCTCCACGCACGAAGCAGTTCACGTGGCAGGATCCAGGAGGGTCTGCCTGGAGGAGAGCAGGGTCGTGAGGAGGTGCCACCCTCCACCCAGACCTTTCTCTCGAAGGTGGGGAGCCATGGCAACACCAAATAACTCACTTTCGACACTGCTTGGCGAGTTTGAGAGTAGAGCCTTCGGCAAACTGCTTCATGCTGAAGTCCGTCCCTCCAGCCGAGCCGAGCTTGCACAGCCCCTGGAGGAGGCGGCGAGAACCAGCTGTCGGTCTCCGGGGACCGAGGCGGAGCTGGGCTCCTCTGAGCCCGGCTCTCTCCCTGACATTCTGCCCGGCCCTCTGGAGGCCACGCACATCCACCCCAGGCTACCACCTGCAGCACCGGCAGCAAATCAGCTACGGGGGTGGCCACGTGACACACATCTGGAGAGACTGGCGTATCGTCTCCCGCGCAGGCCTGGATCCCAGCCCCTCCAGATCTACACCTGGACTTGCTCTGTTCATTTCCGTGTCAGACAAAGAGCTCTTTACAGGTGGAGCTACGACACGTGTGGCGAGAAGACAGGTGCCTCGGCCAAGGCAACATCCTCCCGGGATGGAGAAGTCGGAGACTAAGCTCATTTTCTCTCTCTGGGTTTTCAGGCCTCCCCAAGGAGGAGGACTGGCTTTCCCAAGCTGCATGGAGGCCATCCAGTGCTCAAGCCACCAGCACCTGGGGCCGCCTGCAGGCCCCGCCTTTCCGCATGGCCCCTCTGACTAGCCTGGCCCGGCGGTCCTCTTCCTCCTCCACCATCTCCTCCTGGAGCTTCTCCTACCACCTCCAGGGGGCAGCATGAGTCCTCTCAGGACGAGGCTCATCTCCCCGACTGGACCATGAGCCCATGAGCCGCGTGGTAGAAGGAGCCAGGGCTCATGTCTCCGGCCTCGAGGAGGCCCCGCACATCCCGTATTTTCACCAGCATGTGCCGGAGCCGCACCCTGAGATACGGGCCACCCGATACCCCCGCCTGCCCGCCCACCCGTGTGCCCAGCCCAGGCCGGCACGTCTCACCACCAGCGCCCGGATCCGGATGCTGTCCTTCTCGCTGCGCTTATACAGGTCCTTCAGCAGCGAGACGCCGTTGGCAGTGATGAACGAGGCCCGCTTGGCCTTGCCGGCCGCGTGGATGAGGGCCTCCACGGCTACCAGCTGCTCTTCCTCCTGCTCAGAGGCACACAGAGCGATCACGCTCTCCATGACGCCACTCAGCTCCAGGGCCCGGTTGCCGGCTTCGCATGGGCCCTGCAGGAGGCAGGACACGGTCTGGATGGCCCGCAGCTTCCCGGCCAGCCCTTGGCCCTCAAACCAGCTCCTGAGGGGCACAGGGTGACAGCTGTCACACCAAAGCTGACATAACGGGACCCTCCTCCCCCCCCTTTCCGTCCACCGGCCAGGCATCTGCACTACTTAGGCGGGAACAGCAAGAAAAGCCACCAATGCGAAGACTAGGACGTTCCCCAGGAGGCCAGCTGCCCATTTTCTCTCTCTGGGCTTTCAGGCCTCCCCTGATTATATGCCTGACATAGGTTACTCTCGCTCACACCACCGTCCATTGCCTTTCCTGTACTCATCAAGACCTGAAATTGTTCTGCTTAGTTTACGATGTGTCTTCAGCCCCACCTGTCGCCTCCTTAAGGGTAGGAGGACTGTCACGCTGCACCACCGTGTGGGAACGGATACACAGCAAGTGCTCAGGAAGCACAGGGAGTGCTCGAGGACATTGCTGCATCGTAGAACGGATCATAGAACGTCCCTGGGGAGGCCACTTTGGGAAAAGAAGTGTCCCTGTCCCCGGCTAGGCCTCCCCCAGGCTGCTCTCCCTGCTGAAAACCTTTCCCTGCCACCCTTCCCTGAGGGGTCAGGACTCCTGTCGGAGCCCCCGGCAATGCGACAAGGGGCCAATTCCCTTACTTGATGTAGTTTTCGCAGAGTCGGTGGAAATTCTCCCTCTCAGCATCACACTTCAGGTCATCGAAAAGCTTGCTGAGGAGGACGGAGGCGCTCATGCGGCTGTTCGCCGTCACCATGAGTTCCCCAGGAGGGTCCTGCACAGAGCCCCCCACCTCCAGAATCTTTTTCAGGCCTGAAAAGACACACTATTTAGGCAGCAGAATGCTAGTTCCAACCCCCAGTGGCAAAGGGAGGATGCTCCCTGGGAGAGGCACGGAGAAGAGGGACCTCTCAGGGACAAGGGCATAGGGCGTGGACAGCCACACGCAAAGCAGGCTCAGAGAGCATGGCCAGCTAACCACCACTGCCTATGGAGGCGGCTCTGGGGTCAGGGAAGGAACTCAGAAGTGAGGACCGCATGGGGGCACCTGGGTGGCTCAGTCAGTTACACATCTGACTTCAGCTCAGGTCATGATCTCTCAGGTTTGTGAGTTCGAGTCCCACATCAGGCTCTGTGCTGACAGCTCAGAACCTGGAGCCCGCTTTGGATTCTGTGTCTCCCTTTCTCTCTGCCCTCCCCCACTCATGCTCTGTCTCTCCTTTCCCTCTCTCAAAAAGAAACATTACAAAATAAATAAATAAAACTAAAGAAGTGAGGACTGCATGGTGGCCCTACCCATGGGGCCAAATGTTCTGGGGACTCTGAGGCTCCTGGTCTGTAAAACCGAAGGGGAAAATCACACCCATGGCTCACACCATGACTGGGACACGGAAGGATGAGCCCCCGATAAATGTATTCATGCAGGGACTTTGCCAAACCTTCCTCACTTACGTTTTAAGGGAAAAGAGAAGTACGAATTAGTTAATGAATATATGCGTGTACGTATGTACGTAATACTCTTTTAAAGTACTCTCTCTGCCCAATGCAAGGCTTGAACTCATGACCCCAAGATCAAGAGTTGGTGTGTTCCACCGACTGAGACAGCCAGGCGCCCTGAGAAGTATGAGAAGTATGAATTTATATAGTAAACTAAGCATTTTTTCTCTGAGTATAGAAGTCTGAATTTATATAGTAAAAGTATGAATGAGAAGTATGAATTTATATAGTAAACTTCTAAGCATTTTTTCTCTGAGTATAGAAGTAATTTACACTCACTGAAAAAACTTCAAACACAGAAAGCTGGTCCAGCCTCCCCCTTAACCTGCGTGCAACGCCTGCTCGATGTACAAGCATGTGCACAAGCTCACGGCTGAAGGGTCTAACTCTGAGTTCTCTAAGGATACGACGCAGCCACAGGGTACACTTCAGTGCAGACAGATGGCAGGGAACACTCCTCACTGGGGATAACTCGGCCCAGTCACCCAAGCAAGATGTAACACATACGCTCAGGAACCTTGTCCTTCTTTAAAACTGATCACCAACCTTGGTCAATGACCCAGAGGGTGAGGCTGTTGTTGGGGTCCTTAAGAGACTTCCGGGGCACTGTTTTAATCAGGAGGGTCAGAGCGTTGTCCCGACCTTGACCAGAGACCCCCACCTCAGTCAGCAGTTCCAAGAGGTTACTGATAAGGATCTTCAGCTCCCGGGCAGGATCTGGCAATGAAAAGACATTAGTGGGCTCCACAGTGGCCCAGCCCTGTCTGGCCCCTGAACTTCCCCTGTAGGCCAGGGAGACACAGAAAAGGGAGACCTGCATCCTGGGCTCTGGCCTGGGCTCCAGCCTTCCCTGCAGGTACCCTGGCTTAGAACCTAGAGTCAAATACTGTCCCCAAGCCACATTCCTCAACAGCCTGCAGCTGCAAAGAGCTGGCTTGTTTGGCTGAGCCCCTTCCCCTCCACGATCGCAGCACCCAAAGGACCGTGGACCTGATTGTACCCACCCACAATGATGGCGCCTTCTTTGCCTCTGAAGCCTTTCTTGACGCCTTCCTTGAGGGCATCAAATATAACCTGCAGCAGGTGGCAGGCAGCCAGGGACACGGCCTGGTTTTCCACGCCCAGGATGGAGACTACCCGCCGAGTTCCCAGCACGCTCAGGGTTGCCACTGTCTGTGTGGGACAGAGAGGGACAGAGCCTCCAGTTGGTGAAGGGCGGCTACAGAGACCCCTAAGTGTGAGTTGCGAGTGTGGCCAGAGGGGGAGAAAACATCTGGGTGGAAGGACCAGCTCCAAGTGGAATCAAAGTGGGCCTGAGGGTGTGGCCAGGGGTAATGCCAGGATTATTCTGCTGGAAAGGCTTCCTAAAGAAAGCATTCCAGAGGCATCCACCACTACCTCTCCTCTCCTCGGCTCCAGTGAGAGGAGACAAGGAACACTGTGGCCCCAAGAACAGCTGCTTTGGTTCGTGTTTCCCTAGCAAGGAGTCACATAAGTCTGGACAAGCTCCGGGACTCAGCTCCAGGGACACCTAGTTCCTTTTCAATGCCAAGTGTGAGGCTCTGTCTACAGTCTGGGCATGTGGACATGCATGGAACAGACTGCAAGGTCTCTCTACCCCATTTCTAAGCTGGATATTCACACTGGCACAGGCAGGAAGGCAGAAGGAGGTAGATGCAATTCGCATGGTTTCACCACTCTTAGTCTTGGGAGACCCAGAAATACAACCTGAGCTTGGCCCAAACATCTTTCACAGAATGTCCCACAGCTCCATCCCTGATCTAGGAATCACGGGTGACTCTGGAAGGAACCAAGGCTCGAGTCCCTGTCCCCTGGGTCCAGCCTGCTCAGGCAAGAGCGAGGGCGCAGGCTTCATCGGGGTAGGACTGTTCTTGTGGAACTGTCTGCACTGGATGTGCCCCGTCTATGCTGAGAATCTGTTCAGGGTCAGGCCCCGCATATGTGGTCACTGTCTCGATGGTCCAGATGCTGTGGGTAACATCACCGACCACATCATTCGCTGGAGGATGCCCCGCAGGGGAAATGCCAGTTTGATGGTTAGGGAAGGACAGGGACCCTTCTCCTGGTACCAAGCTTCTCTCACTGTGTGGACGGTGCGTGAGTCTGGGGCCAAGCATCTCTGAGCCCGCCGCACACTTCAAGGCCCCCAAAAGCAAGGGTTTGGGGTACCGGTGGGCTGCTTTTGCTCTTTTCAGGCCCCAGCTCATCCCAAATCACATTGGGCTTTTTCGAGCTATTTTAATTTTTCCTCTCTTGTTACAGGTCTCCTTGAACTCTGCCTTCAGTTCTTCTGGGAATACGATGAGGGGTGGGAGGGTGGGCGGAGGGAGGGACAGACAGATTGACTGAGGTAGCAACCCCACCCCTCCGCCCCACCTACCCGAGACTGGTGCTCGGAGCAAATGCCGACCAGCGTGCGCAGAGCCGCCAGCATGAGGTCGGCCTCACCCGTGTCCAGCAGGCGTTGTAAGAGCTGAACCCCATTGCTCCGGAAGATCTTCTCAGCCCCGGCATCCTCCCGGGCCAGCACCACCAGGTTCTGGGAAGCCTGTGTCAAAGGAAGTGCGCCACAATGCGGACACTACATGCAGCACAGGCCAGGGCAAGCAGAGACCCTGAGCTCTGGACCTCACTGCTTCCACTCAGCACCTGAGTGACCTTGGCCATAAACTGAACCTCTCTGAACTGCAGTTTCCTCCTCTGTAAGTAGAAGGAAGAGCTTGCTCTCGGGATTGATGGTTAGAGTAATGGAATCCCGAGTCCCTGGCAGAGCCCGCCTCAGTCACCTCCACGGCCCTAGCCCCTGGCAACAAGGCGCTCAATGAACACAGGTTCCCTCTCCGTGCCTCACACTCAGGCCCCAGGCCCTGTAAGCTGTCGCTCAGACTCTGGGAGCTCGGCTGCCAGAGGCACAGCAGCAGCTTCTGGGCCAACATCAGCACACAGGGAGGGGCAGCTCCAGTGGGAGTTCAGCCCCCACTCACTCAGTCCAGACATGGATATACCTTCTGCTTTTTCTCGGTGCCTTTCTCTTGGGGGTCCAAGAGTATCTGAAACATCTGTTCCACTTTGGCGTCCGTCGAGGACATGTACCGCACCTACGACAAACCAACAAGGCATGGAAGAAATCACTCTTTTAGCCAGAGACATCACATTCCCTATTTGTTCTCTTCGGCTCCTCCCACGGCCTGGCTCCGGTCTCCGGGAGGCACAGCTAGGACATTTGGGTTTAGGGCGGGCACCAAGCTACCTTGGGCAGGAAGAGACTCGCCTGGCAGCTTCACCCAAACTTCCCGCGGCTGTTTTCCTTTCTGAGCGGCTTCCCGCTTGGGCAGGACAGGTGGCGCCAATGCTGAAGGCAGTGCCATTCAGGAGGGCGGGCATCCTGTTGGCCATGAGGCAACCCATTCCCACTGCTACCCTCTGTGCTGTGGCAGCCTGGGTACTCTGCCCACGACACAGAACTCGGCATTGACGCCTGCTGCAAGGGAGCCAGGAGATCAGGAGGTAGTTGCTAATGCTCCCTGTGGCTCCAGAACTCTCCTCTGACAATTTCTTTCTTTTTTTTTTAATGTTTATTTATTTTTGAGAGAAAGAGGGTGCAGGTGAGGGACAGAGAGAGGGAGACAGAGGATCTGAAGCGGGCTCTGCGCTGACAGCAGAGAGCCCGATGCGGGGCTCAAACTCACCAACCGTGAGATCATGACCTGGGCTGAAGCCCGACGTTTAATCGACTGAGCCACCCAGGTGCCCCTCAATCAGATTATTTAAAAAACTTGTCAGAAATCGGGGCACCTGAATGACTCAGGCAGTTAAGCATCGGGCTTCAGCCCAGGTCATGATCTCAAGGTTCGTGAGTTCAAGCCCCGCATCGGGCTCCCTGCTGTCAGTGCAGAGCCCGCTTCAGATCCTCTGTCTCCCTCTCTCTTTCTGCTCCTTCCCTGCTCACTGTCTCAAAAATAATAAATGAAATAATAAAATAATCTGATTAAGACCATCCTAGGCCCTCCCCCCACCCAGGGTTACGGACAGGGGCACATACCTAGCCCGTGCACCACTCCCGGCTTCCCCCTTTGCATTCAGGGCAGACGGACAAATCTGTCATGGCACATTCTGCTAGCCCCGGGCCACCTGCTTCCTAATCCTTCTCAACACAGGGCCCTAGGCAGCTCCTGCTGACCACACAGAGCTGGCATGGAGACATAACGATGTGCCTTCCCAGGTCTCAAGCTTTCAGTAAGGTGACTGCCATGGTATTTCCTGCTTTCACTGTGCCAGCGTTGTAACATCACGTTATCTGATTAATTCAAGCTTGGGCATTGTTCAAGATGGTCTTCAGATATTTTTTCTCCTAAGGTAACTTTTAAACATATGTACTGTACAAACAATGTCTGTTCCTAGATCATAAAGGTAATGGATGAAGCAAAATCTCCTTTGAAAAACCCCATCGGGAGGGAGGGGGGAACTGACTGGCTCAGTCGCTTAAGGGTCCGACTCTCGATTTCGACCCAGATCATGATCTCACAGCTGTGAGATCGAGCCCCACCTTGGGCTCCACACTCAGCGTGGACAGAGCCTGCTTAAGATTCTCACTCCGACTCCCTCTGCCCCTCCCCCACTCGCCTGAGCGCACTCTCTCAAACAAAACATCAATCTACTCCTTTACCAAGGAGTCATGCTGTTATCATTCTGACGTCTATTTTTAAAAAGATTTTTCTTCATATTTACACACCCAAACGGACCCACAGAAAAAACATGGTATCATTTTGAGGGTGTATGTGGGGTAGTGTTTTAACATAAAGGATATCATACAGTGTGTGTTATAGCCCACTTTGCTTTCTCATTTAACAAGTAGCCTCTTTCCACCTCTGTACACGTGCATCTACCTATTCTTGGTGACGACGGCATAGGAGTCTATAGTAAGGGCAGCACCCGGTTTATTTAGCCATTCCCCTATTGCCGGCGGTAAGACAAAGCTCCAATTTGATTTTTCATTACTACAAACAAGTCTGAAATAAACACACACACGCCTGCTTGTGTACATGCGCAAAGCTTCTCTAGGGAAGGCAACAAGAAGTAAACATACTAAATCACAGATATGCTCATTTAAAATTTTAAGACATATGCTAAGGAGATGTGCCAATTTATACCAACTCCAGCAGTGGGTGAGCAAGCCCACCACTTAAGTGTCTGCCTCCCTAATTCTAGCAGAGTGTAAAAGCTTAAAAAGTTTGCCAAACGAGCGCCTGGGTGGTTCAGTTGGTTAAGCGTCTGACTCCAGCTCAGGTCATGATCTCGCGGTTCATGACTTCGAGCCCTGCCTCGGGCTCTGTGCTGACAGCTCAGAGCCTAGAGCCTGCTTCATATTCTGGGTCTCGCTCTCTCTCTGCCCCTCCTCCACTCGCTTGCGCTCTCTCTCTCTCTCTCAAAAATATATAAACATTAGGAAGAAAAAGCTTGCCAAAGAGACAACCAAAAAACGGCACGTTGCTGTTATTTCTGTTTGCTTTTCCCTAAATACTAGCAAGACTGAGCCTCATTCCATAAGCTCATTTGCCATCAGTATCTCCTCTCTGTGTTTACACCCTTTGCCCAGATCCATTGGCCAATGTCCCTCTACCACCTCTCTCTCCTCCACCCCATGTCATTTACATACCTTCTCCTGAATCTGGCCCCCGATGTTTCTCAGGGCCTCCTGGAAAACTTTGTTCTTGGGCTCCAGGCTCACACATCTCTGCAGGTCAAGGACAGCCTGGTCAAGACGGCCCAACTTCTCTAGGGCTTGGCTGCGCCGGTAAAGTGCTTTGACATCCCCTCCGTCCTTTTCAATGGCTGAGTACAAACGGGAGCTCCGTCAGCACCCATGAGGCCACCAATCTCCAGGCAAGAGCGGTAGGGGAAAGATCTCGAGGGCCAGAGGAAGGTGGGGGGACAGATGTGGGACTCAGTAATCCAGCCTCAGAAAAGGTGAGGGTAGCTGCAGAAAAGGAAATGCCCAAGGAAGTGGGAAAGAAAGAAAGCAGAGGTGTTTCAGGGGCCAAAGGAAAAGGAGAATGTGAACATGCAGTGCTCCCAGAATCCCTGCCCCCCAGGAGAAGCCCCACAGCTCCACACCACCGCCCACAGTCCCCTACCTTTGGACGCTTCGGTTTCGGCTTTGTCGTAATCTTCCTGCAAGAAGAGGTTCAGGGGCTTGAGAGGCTGGTCATCTCCCTTTCCCAGCACTAGCGGGGCAGCAGGGTAGTTCCCTAGAGCCACTCGATTCACCACCACCCGGAGGCCCAAGAGACATCAGACCGGTGTAGGTGGCCTGGGAAGGTGAATGCCCAACCGGGGCCCAAGCAGCAGCGAGACGGGGAAACCGGGCCGTGGCAGGGCAGAGGAAGGGCAGTGGGCTCCCTCACCAGCTTCAGGTGGCAGGCGGCCCGGTTTCGGTGCAGGATCGCCTGGTCCTGAGGCGTCGCACCCAGACCCAGGGCCTGAGTGTAGGCCGTCAGGGCGCCCTCGTAGTCCCCGCATTTGAACAACTCGTTGCCCTCCTTCCGCAGCTGCTCCACCGAGCTGGCCTGTGGAGAGAATGGGTGGAAACACTGCGGGTGGGCTCCAGCCAGGGCCAGGGAGCTGGGAGAGAGGAGACTGGGGGTCAGGGGCAAATCCCATGGAGGGCCAAGACTTGGGGAGAAGGAGGGTCGGGAACGGTCAGAACAGGTGGGAAGTAGCCATGGCGCGGGCGGGACGGGTACGCACCCCGGGGGCAGCCGGCCGGGGCTCGGGGGTGCCTGGACCACTCACAGTCATCGCGGAGCCAGAGTCCAAGGCGCGCGCAAGCGCAGTCTCTGGGGCGGGGGTGGGATCAGGCTCCGGAATCTGACGTCGGCCGCCCCGCCCCGGTCCTGCGTCAGAGCGGGTGTCGGGGAAGGGGCGGGGCCAACGCGAGAGCGCGCCGGGCGAGGGGGCGGGGCTCGGGGCCGCGGCGCAGAGTAGCCGTGGGCGCGCCTAGTGTGTTCCAGCCGAGATCCGCAGGGGGCGCGCGGCAGAGGACCCAGAGGGAGGCCCGAGGCTGCCTGGGCGCCGACCCCTTGCCCGACTGCGGCAGAAGTGCACGAGGTCGGCGGTCATCAGGGCCACGAGCAGCAGGGTATAGAGGCCCAGCGCTAGGAGCGGACCCCGGCCCCTGTGGGAGAGGCGAGAGTGTCAAGGTGCTGGCCCTAGCCGCGCGCTCATTGCTGCAGCCTTTGGGTTACTGAGCCCCTTAGAGTCCGGAGAAAGCTCGGGACACCCCTCTCCCCAGATAAATATAGAATTCCTAACTAGAAATTCAGAGGGCTCGCAGGTGCCGTGAAACCATTCATGGACGGATTCAGGATTGAAAACCCCACCCACAACGGGTGTAATCCTCCTCGGACTACAAAATCCTCTTAGTCTAGACACCCGTCCCACCCCGCCCCAGCCCCTCGATGCATGCAGTGGCTCCCTGTTACCCGCTTCCACAGCCTCCTGAACTTCCTCCACAAAACTGTTTGTAAGCATGCATTCACGCGATTTTCTGTTCGAAGTCGGCCCCTCCACTAGTCTGTACTAAGCCCTCCATCACAGAATTTAAAAACAGAGCCCCGGATGCTGGAACACCCTGTCTGGATCCCAGTGGCTCTGGGGCTGGTGTTCTCACCTGAGGAGGGGTGGGGGCGGAAGGGCGGACAGGTTGACCTGGTACAAGGCCTCAAATTCAGCCCGGGTGCAGCAGGAGCCCCCTGCAGACTGCAGGTGACAGCAGTAAGCTTCCTCCGGGGTATCCGACAGCCGAGGACAGAAAAAACCGGGGTAGTGGCGGCCATCAGCATCCCAGCTAGTCTGGCACAAGTGGGGGTGGTGGGCCAGTGCTGAAGGGAGGAGCAAGGGGGCTGGAGACGGGCAAGAATGGTCTGCCCACACCCCACGTCGACCCCTCTGGAGAGTGAAAAGGACCGTTCTCAAAAGCGCAGATTCCTTTCTCCCCACAAGCTCCCCAGAGCAGCCCATCCCCTGCTGAAAAGATAGGGGATCTGAAGAGGGGCACGCGCAGAGGGGAGAGGAGAACGCTGTACCTGAAAGAGAGATGGGCTGAGCAAGCGTCACCCAGCTGAAAAGCAGCAGTAGCCCCGCGCTGAGGGCTGTGAGCAAAAGGCCCAGCCTCCTCTGAAAGTCCATGCGCGGTCACCTCCACCCCGGTCCTGGCGGTGGGAACCCCGACATCTCTCTTTCTAAGCCATGGCTGCAGACAGTAAGGAAATAAAAATCAAAACCACAAGGCCCCTGGGCACCATTAATACAAACCTGAAGCTTCTCTGTCACCAACCTCTAGAGAGAGATGAAAGGGACTGAGTTTCTATCTTCTGATGGAAAACATGGGGACTGTGTCTCCAAGCTGCCTAAGGTTTTCTGAGCTGAAGGGGGAAAGCCTCAGAAGGCCGGAAGGCAGAAGCAAGCATGAGAGGGAAGCTGGGCCATGAGCCTGACGAACAGACAAGCGTTTCTGTCTACGCACTCTCACCTTCCAGGCTGTTGTGGAAGCCTTGGGAATTCGGATCGTTCCATTTCAGGCCCCAGGGACCTCAGTGACAGCTCTGGAGCTTTCCTTCCTAACTTCTGCATCATGACAACCACCAAGACTAGCTGAAAAACAAGGGCAAGTCCTTCCATTAACTTTTCCCTTGAGCCCTCATCTGCCCCAGCTCCCAGCCAAAAGCACAAAAGCTACCAGTCTGATTGGAGAACTGTACCTCACAACTAGCCAGTCCCAGTGCACAGGAGAAGCTCTTCCAGGGTCTCCGGGTCTCTCTTGCCCCTTAAACCTCATAGATACCATCTGCGGTGACAGGGGATTTCTCTAGGAGGCTGATGGCCACCAGCCAGCAGTGTTAAGCGTTATCCTAGGGCCTACTGAGGCCTGACAATGCCACGCTCCCAGAACAGCAAGACAACAGTTATCACCCGAGGGGCCCACAGGAGGTGCCTGGGGACTGAAGCAGGAACACTTATGGCACAAGAAAGAAATGCAAACATTTTGTCTAGGCACCTGAGAACAAAGAAGACAGGTCTTGCAGAAACATCACTGCCGCCTGTGAGTCTACTGGGCAGGCTTCTAGTGTAGGCTCCAATTTCCAGAAGATCAGGCCCAAAGGTGAGGCTCCCATGCCCATAGCACCCAGTCCCATCCCTGCAGGGAAAACCGCTTTTGGACCACTTTGAGAATTTTCAGAGCATTGACAGATTGAAGGTTGTCTTTTCATGGGAGGAGAGGATCCTCCTGGGAGAGGCTGTCTTTGACCCCAGAGGCTAGGTGAACGCCCTTCCTCCAAGGTACCATAGCCCCCTATGTCTTCCAGCCCTGGATGTGGCACACTGTGAGGACACTGTCTTATTTCTTGTTTGTCTTCCTCCTTCCCCGAGACTGTGGCCTCCCAGGGAGCCCCGCCACGTTCTTCCTGCACCTTCCGGAGAGCGCCTGCGCCAGGGCCTGCGATGCTGAGGGCAGCTCCCAAACTCCCTTACTCTCTCCGCCAGGGTATCAGCTGCAGAGAACCAGTGAGCCAGAACCCCCACCCCGGCCTCCGAGGCGCCAGGGGGCGCTGTGAACGCTCCGTCTCGGGCTCCAGGGGCCCTGGGGACCTCAGTCGCCTGCCCCACCCCGGCGATGGGCTCCGAGGCCACGCAGCTAGTGGAGGCTGCCGACTTCGCAGCTCGCAAGCACCGACTGCAGCGGCGGAAGGACCCCGAAGGGACACCCTACATCAACCACCCTATCGGTGGGCGCACCGCCTCGGGAGCAGCCGCAGCGGCGTCTAGGGGGTGGGGACCGGGACGGGAACGCGGAGGGCCTACACCTCATTGAGCACCTGCTCTGTACCAGGCTTTGTGCCAGGCACCTTTCGTGTTTAAGCCTCAACCCGGGGCGGTAGGCATCACTGTTCCTCTGCACAGTTGACACCCAAAGAGAGTAAAGGACTTGCCCAAGGTCATCTGGCTAGTGAGAAGCCACATCTGGCTCTACAGAATCCACAACACGCAGCCTGGGACTCCCTCAGTTCTGACTTCCTGCTTTGCCCCGTCAGGTGTGGCTCGGATCCTGACCCATGAGGCGGGAGTCACTGACATTGTGGTGTTACAGGTAACTCTCGTCGTTCCTCCACTAGGAGCTAGGGTGGGGATCAGGGGCCCCATTCAGCCCTGAGCACCCCTTGGCTGGAGCCGCAGGGCTAAGCGGAAGCCTGTCCCCAGGCAGCGCTGCTCCATGACACAGTGGAGGACACAGACACCACCCTGGATGAGGTGGAGCTGCACTTCGGGGCACAAGTGCGGCGCCTGGTGGAGGAGGTAACAGATGACAAGACTCTGCCCAAGCTGGAGAGAAAGCGGCTGCAGGTGGAGCAGGCTCCCCACAGCAGTCCCGGGGCTAAACTGGTGAAGCTGGCAGACAAGCTGTACAATCTGAGGGACCTGAATCGCTGCACCCCAGAGGGTACGCTCCCCCCACCTGCCCTGAGGGGAAGGGGAGGGACGCCCACCTTCCCCAGGCACAGGTTGGTCAGTTCCCCTGGAAAGAAAAGAGCCTGGGCTTTCTTGCTGACTCCCCAAGCTAATACTAGACCACTCTGGTCTCCTTTCACACCGTAGAAATAACAGTAACTGGGCCCAGGGCAAGTGTTCTGGACAGATCCCATCAGGCACTCATCTCACGGCCGTGCACCACGCCCTCCAGGAAGTGGGCAAAATCCAATACTGTCCTGGATGTCCTATGAGCAGTTTTCTGTCCGTTCTCATGCAGGATGGTCTGAACATCGAGTCCAGGAATACTTCGAGTGGGCGGCGCAAGTGGTGAAGGGGCTTCGGGGAACAAACCGACAGCTGGAAGAGGCTCTAAAGCAGTTGTTTAAGGAGCGGGGGCTGACACTCTGAGCAGTGCTTGCAGCCACCAGGTGGCCCAGACTTCAGCCTCCTCCGGCCAGAAAGGAATCATATTCCAACCTTTTGGTGCCTCTGGATCTCACTCCCTGATTTATTCAGCCCAGATATCTCTCAATGTTTCCTGCCAACTAAGCTGAGCCCTGGATTGAGGAAATCAGATGCAGCTCATCCATCTCTAACGCATTTACTGCCCCTTCTCCTTGGGTCTCTGCTATTTTGCATGGGCCAAAACCCTGCCCCCCTCCCCCCCCCCGGGACTTGGGCTTATATAAACACGCATAAGTCATTATGGAAAATAAAACATTTTGGGTAAAGTTTTAAGTTCTTGCTGCTCCTTCCCCAACCTCCTGAATGGGGAACTGGGATGCGGGATTCAGCATGGCAGGGTTCCAATTGTGTGTCCCCCGGGGAAAGGTTCCTCAGGTTGAGCGCCTCAACCCCTCTGAGCCTGGTTTCCTTAACAGTGAGACAGGCTGTGTAATTATTAGGGTTAGATTATGTGACGTCTCAGATGGAGCCTGACACATAGGTGCTCAAAAAATGGTAGTCGTCGTCCTCCTGAAGAAAACGGGATGGGATGACTGACGTTTTGGAAAGGAATGCCACCTGCTTACTGGCTGCTCTTGCTGAGCCCTGGAGAGACCCCAGGAGCAATATGACAGGACCGGTGGGGGACTGCGGGTCCCAGACCGCAGCCCATCCCAGGTCTCAGCGCTAGCCTTCTGCCAGTGCCTTGGGTTGCTAAGTGACATGGACTTCCGGGCACCTCCGGAAGTGGTCGAGGCGGCCCAGCCCGGGAGCACTGGGGTGGGCGGAGTTTAGGGTAGGGGGCGGGCCGCTTCGTGGCGCCGCGGGCAGAGGTCTTCCGGTGAAGGGTTTTTGGTCACTGCTGAGCAGCTGGGGCTTATTGGCCCCTCGGAAAGGGTACGCCTGGGAGGTGAGGAAATCGTTGTTAGGTCAAAGGCCATTTCGTGCTAGACCACGATGGTTACGTACCCAACGAACGCCCATCGCGGTGTCTGTGGGGGGGACAATGGTGAAGGGCAACAAGGTGGCCTTTAAAAGGAAAGGAGTTTATTGGGGCGCCTGGTGGCGCAGTCAGTTGAGCTTCCCACTTCCGCTCAGGTCATGATCTCACGGTTTTTGAGTTCGAGCCCCGAGTTCGACAGCTCAGAGCCTGGAGCCTGACTCGGATTCTGTGTCTCCCTCTCTCTGCCCCTCCCCTGCTCTCACTCTGTCTCTCTCAAAAATAAATATTAAAAAAAATTTTTTAGGGGCGCCTGGGTGGCTCAGTCGGTTGAGCGTCCGACTTCAGCTCAGGTCACGATCTCGCGGTCCGTGAGTTCGAGCCCCGCGTCGGGCTCTGGGCTGATGGCTCAAAGCCTGGAGCCTGCTTCCCATTCTGTGTCTCCCTCTCTCTCTGCCCCTCCCCCGTTCATGCTCTGTCTCTGTCTCAAAAATAAATGTTTAAAAAATTTTTTTTAATAAACATTTTTTTAAAAAAGTATAAAGGAATCGAGTTTCAGGACCATCCCAAGTAAACAGATCAGCAGAGTTCAATGTAATCCTCTTAAGGCAGACTGGGGTGTGGTATGTTTTGGAGAATTTTGGTTTTAGTTTTTTAATAAATTAGTTTGGGGGGGGTAGGATTACAGGATTTTTAAAAATTTTATTCCCTTAAACTTTATACACACACACACATACACATATATACACACACATGTAATAAATCTACAGTTTTTAAGTGACCTAAAATTAAGGCTTCACGACAATAAAAATCACCCTACTGAACGCTGGGGTAAATTGTCACAAGGTGCTTGCTGTTTTACAAAAACACCTTTTAACTTGTGTTACTTCATCTGTTCTTTATAATAACCACATGAGACAGTGAAGGGTGGGGATACTGTTCTCCTTTCACAGAGACAAAATGCAAGGCTCAGGGAGGTGAGAAGACTTGTTAACGATCAAATAGAGGGACAGTAACAGAAGACCACAATCCCCTCTCTTTTTGGACATTACTGGGCCTTTAAATTTTTTTTTTAAGTTTATTTACTTATTTTTAAGTAATCCCTACACTCAACATGGGGCTGGAACTCACCATGCCAAAATCAAGAGTCTTGCTCTGCTGACTGAGCCAGCCAGACGCCCCCTACTGGGCCCTGCCCCGCCCCCCCCCCCCCCCCCCCCGCGTCTCTGCCCCGGGCCTTTATTTATTTATTTATTTATTTATTTATTTATTTTTTAAATTTTTTTTTTCAACGTTTATTTATTTTTGGGACAGAGAGAGACAGAGCATGAACGGGGGAGGGGCAGAGAGAGAGGGAGACACAGAATCAGAAACAGGCTCCAGGCTCCGAGCCATGAGCCCAGAGCCTGACGCGGGGCTCAAACTCAGGGACCGGGAGATCGTGACCTGGCTGAAGTCGGATGCTTAACCGACTGCGCCACCCAGGCGCCCCCCCGGGCCTTTATTAACCAGACAAAAGTGACCACACTGAGATCAGCTCAAACTACTGGACATAGTAAAGATCAGGTCTGAAGTGGCTAGTGGGGCTGGATGATGAGTCCAAGGCCTCCCTAGATGTTTGATTTGAGCCAATGTAGTAGGTATCTGTTTTTTTAATCTGTTAAATATGTATTTTTGAACAACCAGAAACTTCAAAGTTCGAAGTACAGAATAAGGAACTTCTTCCCCTGAGCCATTTGAGATTATGGGCATACCTTGAAGACATCGTGGGTTCTGTTGCAGACCACGACAATAAAGAGAATTATCACAATAAAGCGAGTCAAATGTACTTTCTGGTTTCCCAGTGCATATACAAGTTAGGTTTACATTATACTGCAGCATATTAAGTGTGCAACAGCATTAGGTCTCTAAGAAAATAGTATATGTACCTTAATTTTAAAATACTTTATTGCCAAAAAAAAAAAAAATGCTAACCATCATCTGAGCCCTCAGTGAGTCATAATCTTTTTGCTGGTGAAGTATCTGTCTTGATGGCTGCTGACCAGGGTGTTGGTTGCTGAAGGTGGGGTGGCTGCGGCAGTTTCTTAAAATAAGACAGTGAAGTTTGCCGCACTGACTGACCCTGCTAATGATTTCTCTGTAGTGGACAATGCTGTGTGATAGCATTTTACCCACAGTACTACTTTTAAAATGGGAGTCAACCCAGATTTAAGTAATATTGCAAATCCTTTGTTGTCATTTCAACAGTCGTCACGGCATCGCACTAGTAAATTCCATCTCAAGAAACCACTTTCTTTGCTTATCCACAGGAAACAACTCCTCCTCGCCCAGTCACGGTTGATCCTGAGAGTGCAGTGACGACGACTCAGGCCCATCTTCAGGCTCCACTTCTGATCCTAGTTCTTTTGCTGTTGTTTCCACCGCGTCTGCAGTGACTTCCTCACGGAAGTCTTGACCCTCTCAAAGTCATCCGAGAGTTTGGCATCAGTATTTCCCAGTTGGAATCCTGTTAATGTTGATATTTTGCTTTCTTCCCGTGAACCTTGCATGTTCTTAATGGCATCTAGAGTGGTGTGAATCTTTTCCAGAAGGATTATTGCCTGTGCTTTTGGTGTCCTAAGAAATCACTGCCAGATTCCTCATTAAGATTTCCTCCTATTTTCTTCTAAGAGTTTTATAGTTTTAGCTGTTACATTTGGGCCTTTGATCCATTTTAATTTTTGTATATGGTGTAAGACAAGCTTCCAACTTCATTCTTTGGTATGTGGCTATCCAATTTTTCCAACACCATTTGTTGAAAAGACTGTCCTTATAGTACTTGGAGTATTTTATCTTAAGTATATATCACTCTGTAAACTTTTTTTTTTTTTTTTTTTTAAGCAATCTCTGTACCCAGTGCTGGGCTCAAACTCACAACCCCGAGACCCAGAGTCGCATGCCCTACCAACTAAGCCAGCCAGGCACCCCTGTAACTTTCTTTTCCTTTAGCAATGCTCATGAGATGTATCATGTTGATGATCATAAGTGTTTAGCTCATTCCTTTGAACTACTTTATAGTATTTTGCCATATGAATGGACAGTATTTTATTTATGCATTCCCCTTTCTGATAGACAATTAAGTTTTGTTTTCAGCTTTTCACTACACCATGTAATGCTCCAGTGAACATCCTCATCCTCAAAAATTCCTTTGTGCGTGTGAATCTTGAGGTGTGCTTATATTTCTTCTGAACAAGGACCCCTGGAATAACACTTAACATTATTGCTATCTAGAATTCTCATTCTGGTTCTTTTTAAGCTATATTATAATTTATAGCCAGTGCTTATTAGGTATACCCCCCCCTTGGTTGATGCACCCTGGATTTTTTCCCAAGTACACCTTTTTTCTTCCACTGAAGTTTTGCACACTGCAAACTCTCAGCCTTTGGATGTCTGAAATGTGATTTCCCCCTCACTCTGAATGACAGTGTAGCTAATACCAAATCCAGAGTTAGTGGTTATGTTCTCTAAGTGTGAATGTACTATTTCTTGGTCTTCAGGTACCCTGTTCACTGTTGCTAACTGTCTGCTGTCATCTGATAGTCTTTCCTTATGGAGTTTCTTTCCTAAAAATCTGGTTGATTTTTAGGGATTTATTTGCAATGTATGTAGGTGAGGATTGTTTTTTTTAATGCACCTTTCTTGGAACTTGGGTGAGTACTTTCACCACAAGGAAGCACACCTGTCTTTCTTCGTTTCTGAAGAGTGCCTCCACTTTCCTTTTGAAGGCTTCCTCTTCCCTATTCACTAGTCTCTCCTAAAAGAGCTACTAAACATTACGGTAATGCTTCTAAATCTATCTGCCAGATTTCTTTTTTTTTTAATTTGTTTTTGAGAGAGAGAGAGAATGGGGGAGGCACAGAGAGAGGGAGACAGAGGATCTGAAGCAGGCTCCAGGCTCTGAGCTGACAGCACAGAGCCTGATGCGGGGCTCAAACTCACGAACCGTGAGATCATGACTTGAGCTGAAGTCAGACGCTTAACCAACTGAGCCACCCAGGCGCCCTTCTCTGCCATCTTTCTTAACCTCTCTTTTAGGTTTTCCTTTTATCTCTGCGGTGTGGTCAAGTAGATTCCTTAGTTCTGTTTTCCAAATCCACAAAAGTCTCCATACCATTTGCACAGAATCCAGCGTTTATCCCACACGTAGACTGTATTTCCATAAAGCATTGTTTGGGGTCGCTTCTATTTTGTCATGTTTCACTGGCAGCCTCTGCTTTGCTTTCCTCTGCTCTTTGCTCAGCCTGGTTCTGGCCTTCCTGGGTTAGTCTTGGTGCCCTGTCTGTGCCAGTGCTGCTGCCCTTTGCTGGGCTTTGTCTCGAGCTGTGAGCTTCACGTCTGCTCAGGCCTGTAGCTGTTCTCTCCGTTCTTGGTCAAAGGAGAGTTCCTCTCGTTTTACTCTATGCTTTGGCATTGTAAATATCTCACTTGCCACTCGTAGGCACGAGGAGTCAAGGAGGCAGATGTAGGTGCACTCACTCCTCCGGTTTGAGTGCAAGTCCCCAGGCAGGCTGACAGGGACTGTCACTGTCACTGTTTCCTCCTCCACTGAGAGAGCTTCTCGAGGCTTCCATACTCGGTGCTGTGTTTTCAATCTTCAACTCTGTCACATTCCAAACGCTGGGAAGCCTTCATCTCCAACCCCGAGGGTTTCCTGTGCCCAGAGTGGACTTTCAGATCAGGTTTCCTCTCGGTTAGGAAGGCGCAAGGTCAGGCCCCATAATGGACAGAGACTCTTCGCAGACGCACTTGGGCCGGGTAACTGTTAAGATCTGAATTATTTCCCGCGGACTTTATGTAAAATTGGTTTGAAGGATCTGGTCTCCTCCTCCATTGCCTGTTCTCGCCCTTGAGGTATCTGTTATTTGTACGTATTTTTGCCAGTGAAAAACAAACATGTTTTTCAGGGTGCTCCATTTTGGATGGGAAGCTTCAGTCCTGCTCCCCAGACTGGGATGTCCCCCCTCTGCGAGCCCATGAGTGCAGGTAGCTGACCTCGGTGACCGTGGGGTAGGCAGGTGAACTCGGAGGTTAGAGAGGTCGCTCTTTCTACAGGTTTCTCTCTCTGTGCCCACCTCCTAGGCAAGCTGAATCAGAGCGCCACCTGCGCCTGCCTCAACCTGCATGGGAGGACTGGGTTCTTAGTTTCAGCCTCCCTTCCATGGTTCCAACTGGGCATACAGTCCCCTCTTCGTGGAAATGGGCTAGAACTTTGTATTTTAAGTTCTAAGTGCATGGAAGGTTCCCGGGAGGAACAGAATGCTATTTCCGGTGGTTGAGTTGCTTCTGTGTCACATCCGGATTCTAATGACGACTACAACCCTCAGAACTGAGGCCTCAGTGCCAGCACGTGGTGGTAAAGGGTGGCTGCGTGCCTGAAAATCACAGGCCCATTTCTAAATTATGTGTGCAAAAGAATCACCTGGAAGCTTGTTAAAAAAGTAGATCCTTTGACTGCCATCCCAGAAATTACTTCAGTAGATTGTGCCCAGGAATCGGCTTTTTCCTTCTACTTTCTTCGACGTTCTACAGGAACGTTTGTTTCTTGCTCCTGTTACAGACCTGTCTTAGCGAGTCTTAGTCTCTGCTCCACAGGCCCTCAGTCCTACGTCCAGGCTGAAGGAGCAGCCCTAGTGAGGAGAGGCCAAAAAGCCGGACTTGAAACAAGTATTTCTGGTGATGCCGGACCATACCTTGAACGCTAGGTCGTTTTAAAAGGCCAGTGGGTAGCATTAAACGTTGTTCCTGGCAGATAAATGATTTCATGGTACATCTAAGATATCCAAAGATAAACAGCCTTTATTTTGCTCATTTCCTAGGAGGCACACAGTCTCCCTTATCATGTGATTATAAGCCATCTTATACGAGTAATTGACACCTGCTATAATATAACTGTTTAGCATCCTTTACTAGTAAGATCATAGCTCCTATTTATCGAGCTCCTCTGTGCATCAGACACTCTGCTGAGCACCTCACATCAATAATCTTATTTCTTCCATAGTGATACAGAAAGGATTCTGTGTGCCCTGGCCTGAAGCTGCCAACAGCCCTGGATGATCTGGAAGAACTCTTGATATTCAGGTAGGGGCCCAGCAGGCCCAGGGGACCTTCTCTGAGGACCCCAAAGCAAGCTTTCACCCAAAATGATTAACTCACCGGTTTTTGAGGTGTTGCAAACATCTTCTCCCAGGTTGTCATTTGTATTTTAACCTTGATGTTTTCCGTCATACATAAAACTTTCAATATTTCTTGGTAATAAAATCTGTTTAATCTTTTCCCTTATTACATCTTTCAGGTTTTGTGTTATGTTTAGAACAGCTCTCCACACCAGAGGTATAATAACACCCTGTATTTTCTTCAGTAATTTTGTAGTTTAATTTTTTGTTCCTTTCTCTGGGACTAATTTCTGTGGAAACTGTGAGCTACAGATCTCTTACTTTGATAGTGACTTCAAGTACTATTTAAAGCAATCCATCTTTTTCCCACTTCAAATAATCCTTTTATCCCACTAAATTCCCATCTACCTGGGTCTGCTTCTGGACTCTGACTTTGGTTCCATCAGTCTGTCTTTCCGATCCCACACCAGGTCACACGGACCATGTGTGGTTGCCTGAGAGTCCCTGGGGCAATGCCATGGGACGTGTGCCCTTTCCTCCCCTCGGCGCCCCCTCCCACCCCCAACTCACCACCATTCAGAATTTGTTAGTACTCTCATGTATTTACTCTTCCAAATGAACTTTAGAACTCATCAAAATTCCAAAAGTATTCAATCACACTGGAACACACTGAATTTATGGGCTGATTTGGAGAGAGCCGAAATCCTTACGGGAGCATGATGTCTATCATTTACGTCCACTTACAGAATGGTCTTAGGTCTCCAGCTGATTCTCGTAGATTTTATAGGTTGCCATTCTGTTGTCTCCAAATAATGACGGTAGTAACTTCCTCTCCTTCGCCTGCTCTACTGTGGGGATTATGGTGCCAGGACCCTGCTAAATAATAGTATGTCCTTGGCTAATTTCTTTTATAGCAATGCCTGTGGTGTCTGACTCTTTCGAATGTCATTAACTGCTGGTTTCTGATAGAGATTTTTAATCTAGATTAGGAGTTTCTTTGTAGTCTTAACTTACTAAGATTTTTAACAAGGGATAGATTTTAAACTTTACCAAGTATTGCTTCGGCATCTATAGAGACCGTCAAAACCTTTGCTCTATTAGTCGAAGCTGAATGAAGGCTGCTGAACAGACATACTGCCTCCTAATTCACTCTACATAACCCTAGTCCCTGTGCCAGGATCCAGATCCCTCTGTAGAAGCATGTACCACAGCTGAAGCTCCATGGCCTGACCGTAGGGACGGAGCAGAAAGCCTTCTCAAATCGCTCACGCTCATGGGGAGGGGCGGTGGACCGGAGGCTTCATTTTCCTTCCAGGGAAAGGAAGTATGCCAGACCAGATGCCCCCAGGGTGGGAAGGGGCTCGAGGACAGTGGTGTACAGAGTACAGGAACAGAAGAGGCGTCAGCGAGGACGGAAGACGCCCCCACGTCCCTGCCACCATCTCCGACATCAACACACGGACCAGGCGCCCGGGGCCAGATGGGGGTTTTGGTACCTGAAGTGTGCTATGACCTCTAGCCATGACATGGTCTCTAGGGACGCATGGTCTCTTCCTGCCGCACCACAGCCGCTAGCCGAGGCGTGGAGTCCTCCCAGTGGAGTCATCACAGAAAGTGGAGATTCCTCTTCCTCCACTCTGCTAACTCTGGGTCCCCACCCAGCCATCACTCGGTTCCCGCTCACATCAGGACATCCAGTCCCTACGTAACCAGAGGACCCCCCCCCCCACCCAGAACCAGCTCCCACCTCCAGTGACCCTGGCACTGGGCTCCTACCCACTCAGCCTCCCCTATCTTTCCTGACCCTGCTTCTCCTCCATCCCATTTTGGGAGAAAGGTGGGTGCTTGAGCCTGTGCCCAATGGGTGCTGCTCACAACCCAAAGCAGAGGCTGGCACCGCCCGCTCTGACCAAGGACCCTCTGGCCAAGATCTCACTAGCATCTGCCCTGTCTACCCAACACCGGGTTTGGGGTTGCCACCGAACACAGAAGCAACGAGAAACAGAAAATGAGGGCAGAGCCCAGTCTGTCACAGTTCTGAGAGGTAGATCGGGACAGGATACCCATCTGGTTTGTCCAACCCGACCTTATGTAAGAGGCAGTCTCTGTGGATGAACTTTCTCTTCAGGCCACAGGAAGTGCTAGCCCAAGCGGAGGCGGAAGGTGGCAATCTCCATGGGCTCCAAATAGATGTCAGTGCTGTTGGAGGGGGAGGCCAGAGGGTACAGTAACGTCAAGGAGGTTGGCTGCAGGAAACCCACATCCAGGCCGTGGAAAAGGCTCCCCAGGGCCACCTGTGGAGAGAAAAGATGGCACAGGGCCGTGCTGGGTGTTCACACGTTACGTGACACAGCTCTTTTCTCTGTATGACTTGCTGCCTCTTTAAGAACCTCACAGAGGCTCTGGCCCCTCTGGGCAACATGGTGCCCAGCTGTGCACGAGAGCTTGTGTCCGGGCCAGGGGCTCACTCTGCTCAACCCAAGCCCATCCACAGACCTCAGGGTAGGAACCACTGCACTGAGCAGCGAACTCCTTGAAGACAGGGACCGTGTTAGGTCCACTCCAGAATCGCCAGTGCCCAGCATGGGCTGTGGCACACGGGGGCACCTGTCAGCGCCTGCCTGAACCATGACCAGAGCTTTCAGAGTCGCAGCATGACGGCTTTGGATTTTTTTTTTTTTTTTTACTTTTTTAACCTTTATTGATTTTTGAGACAGAGAGAGAGAGCATGAACGGGGGAGGTTCAGAGAGAAAGGGAGACACAGAATCCGAAACAGGCTCCAAGCTCTAAGCTGTCAGCACAGAGCCCGACGTGGGGCTCAAACTCACGAACTGCGAGATCATGACCTGAGCCGAAGTCGGACGCTCAACCAACTGAGCCACCCAGGCGCCCCTGGATTTTTATATCTGATGTTTTCCACTGCATCTGGCCGTGGCCCCTACTCACGGAGCACATGCCTTGTACAGAACGTGCCCTAGCCAGGCCTCAGTTGCTTTGAAATCACTCATCAACGGCTGCTCCCTTTTCTCTCCGCTGCCCACCTCACCGCAGTCTCCCAAGCCCCGTGCCTGCTGTGCCCCGGTGCACCGTGTTCCTACTTGTACCAGGCCCCTCTCACCTTGCCTTGGCTCGTGGTGCAGTTGAAGCCCAAGTTCTTGGCCTCAAGGCCGCAGTCGAAACCCTTGCGGTGTAAGATGAGTGCGGTTTCTGCCGAGGGCAGGGCATCGTCCTGGGTGACAGACACGTAAGGGGTGGTGGGGGCGGGTGCCGCTCAGCGCTCGCGGGTGCAACGGCACTGCCCTCGAGGCAGCACCGGGACCAGGACCAGGAGGAGTGTGGGTGAGGAAAGGCCAGAATCCGGTCCTGGAGGTACAGAGCGGGGCGGGGTACTCACCTCGGCCTGCAGCGTCCGCAGGTTAAGCAGGTGGAAATCGCAGGGCAGGGAGGAGGCCAGGGGATGAAATGAGCGCAGACCGGGGCCCGGGAGCTGCCTCTTGGCTACGGGCAGGGCAAGCACGGGGGTATTCAGGTACGTGGAGGTCAGGTGGCTGAGGAGGGATGGGTAGCTGGTAGTGCGGCCATCCTGGACCTGCAAGGTCGGCCGAGATGTGGGTGAAGGGGCAGAGAGCTTTCCCTGAAGCGTCTGGAAGGCACCAGCACCCTCCACGTGTGGTCACTCCCCATCTCCCACAACCTACAAGGGACACGTCTCCTCTACCTTGGGGGTTTCTGCTTTCACACTAACATGAGCACACGCCCTGTGAGCACCATCCATCTCCCATCGCAGATCCTCAGTGTGGGAGAGCGGGTGACAGACAGATGTGTGCCCATAACGGACGGAGCAAGTACCCTGAGTGATCCTGCGGTTTCGGGTCCAGCCCCACACCCATAGTGCCAGCCCCGATCCTCGGGCCCAGTGCTCCCCAAGCTGTTCCGACCGGGGGCGGCCGCTTGGGTGACTGCCCTGTATGCCACACTCACAGGCCTAAGCTGCACTTCCCCCAAGGCGGCCACTTTTCTGTCCTCTGGACTTCTGTCCCTGGTGCCACCTTCCTTCCAATCGCCCAGAATCTCTCCCCATCTCGGCAGTATCCTCACACCCACCCCCAACCTTTCCCTCCCGTGGCTCAGTTCAAGCCACCAACATTTCCCGCTGGAACAGCTTGTAAAGTATCACCTGCCTCCAGGCTCCCCGGAGATCCGCCCTACTCCTACTGTTAGATGGACAAGCTCAGGGCAGAGTCCGACAGCGTCCCTCCGTGCTCAGATCCTGCACTGGCCTCCAACATAAAGTCCAGACCCCACAGCCAGCCGTTCTGGGCCCACTAGTCTGGTCCAACCGAACCCTGACCCCATGCTAGCCCAGCAACGGCCACTAGAACTTTCTGCAAAGATAGAAATAAGCTATACCTGCACTAATAGAGTAGCTGCTAGCCACTTGTGGCCACTGGGCACTTAAATGTGGCCAGTATGACTGAAGAACTGAACTTATTATATTTAGTTCTTTTAAGTCTATTTATTTTGAGAAGGAGACAGAATGTGAGCGGTGGAGGAGCAGAGAAGGGGGGAGAGAGAATCCCAAGCAGGCTCCATGCTGTCAGAGTGGGGCCCAACACAGGGCTCAGACTCAACAATTTTGAGATCATGACCCGAGCTGAAATCAAGTAGGATCCTTAACCCACTGAGCTACCCAGGTGCCCCTATATTTAATTTTAATTAACTTAAATAACCACATGTGGCTAGAAGCTACCACGCTGGACTAGCGGCTGTGGTCTAGCTGAGTGAACTCACTGCTCTTCCCTGTTTACGTGGTCTCCCTCTGCCTTAGTTTGTGCTTTTTTTAAAAAAAAATTTTAAAGGTTTATTCATTTTTCAAAGACAAACAGAGCGTGAGTGGGGGAGGGACAAAGAGAAAGGGAGACACAGAACCGAAGCAGGCTCCGGGCTCCGAGCTGTCAGCACAGAGCCTGACGCGGGGCTCAAACTCACAGACCGTGAGATCATGACCTGAGCCGAAGTCGGAAGCCCAACCGACTAAGCCATCCAGGCGCCCCAGTCCTTGTGTTTACATCAGACCCCCATCCATCACAGCTGTGCCTGGTCAACATGTCCCCCAGAACCTGTCCTCGATCCCCTTGGCTCACAACGTTCTCCCACTACTAACCAGCCAAGCTACTTCTGCCTCATTTGTACGCACGTAGCCTACCCCCCACCCCTACTCCCGAGGGAAGTCCTGGAGAGCAGGGTCAGTGTCAGAGTCTGTGTCCCTCTCAGGCCCTAAAGCACAGAGGGTGATCAGTCGCTCCTTGGTGGGTGAGGACTGAGCCACAGACAGGGAGGCTGGGTGGCAGGCTCCATCCTCCGCAGGCTCCGAGTCCAGCTACCGCTGGCCAGTACTAGTTCGACCCCCCGTGGCTGGCCCTTACCTCTCGGTTATCGCTCCTGCTGCTGTGAAAGATCAAGCCCCTAAACATGGCTGCCAGTTTGGAGAAAAAGCCAGGCTGGTGGGGGCAAAGAAAGCCATGAGATGAACGGGGCTGGAGCAGAGAGGGTTAGAGAACATGGCGGCGGGGAGGGGGCACAGAGGAAGGCGGGAGATGGCTCGGGGGCATGGGCGACAGGACGCTGTGGGAGAAGGGAGGTGCCAGGCTGCCGGAGATGGAGAAGCAGAGCGTCAGACTGACCCCCCGCACCCCAGGAGAAGCACTACTCTCGCTACCCCTCGCCCGCCTCTAGCTCTGCCGCCCAAGGGACCAGCCTGACCTGGCTCCCCGGGAGGGAGGTCCAGAATTTACCTCACTGCCCAGGGTTCGCCGTTCCAACAGCAGGCGGAAATGGTTGCAGGTTCTTTTGTTGTCCTTGAGCCCTTGGCCCAGACCCCGGTTGTCGTCCTGCATCAGCCGACGGTCCAGGATCACCTCCAGCTGGCCTGGGGAAGTTCACCGTGAGCCCCAAGCAGATACTGGGCTTTGGAAGAATCCCAACCACAGGCCCCGAGGGAAAAGCCCGGGGAACTACAGCCTCAAGCGGAGTCACTCAGGAGAGGAGGAGCGGGGGCCTGGGGCTGGAAGGGGACCGAGTGAAGGGCCGGTATCACAGAAGAGGAAACAAAAGAGGCCGGAGGGAGCAAGCGGGCCCTGGCAGTTTACCGCCCACGCTCCGTGCCCGAGGAGGGGGAACAGACCTGGGAGCTCGGGCGGCGATCGCTAGCTGCACTGGCCACTTGAACAGAGTAAACCAGCGAACACAAAACTGCCATCGCCAGCCAGCAGCGCTTGCTGCAGCGGCCCCGATCCAGGCAGCTGGGGCAGAGCTTGCTGGGACTAGAACCCGCGCCCTCCCACCCTCCTCCCAGGCTGGGAAAGACTCCAGCTCTGCCGCCTCGTCCGTCACAAGGAGAGTGCGGAGAGAACAGGCAGATGGCAAATCAGACAGAAGCTCCAATCAGGTGTCGTTTGTGGTCACCCTGGGGAACAGGGATGGCAGATGACCGCCTGTGCTTTCTTCGTAAAATACGCTTGGGGAAGGGCTGGCCGCAAAGCAGACATATGTTGGGGTGAGGATTTTTCCCAGCACCTGTTTTTCTAAGAATCTCTTGAGAGCGTCCACTCAGATGGCCCTAACCATCTCCCCAGCCTGACATTCTGACTTTTGTAGTTCCTACGTATTTGTATTTTGAGCAATCTTTTTTTGGAAAGATATCCGAAGGCCCTAAAACGGACCCGTGCGTATGTAACAATAATCTCTCAGCACGCTATTTTCCAGAAAGGCAGAGAGAATCCCATGGGGTTCAGCTAGCAGTCGACAGCGTAGACAGAACCGTGGCAGAGCCTGACAGCGGGGCGATCAGAGCCACACTCCTGCAGCAGGGGGTCAGGCCTCCACTGCCCCAGCCACCAACCCCCGGGCGAAGCCTCTCGGCTCAGCCCTGCATAAAGGCTCTGTCCCTAACACGAACCATCTGAAGGCCTCAGAGGCCACCAAGAGGAAAGTGTTCACTTTACTCGGAGGACGTAGGAGCCACCTCAGCTGGCCCGGCGTGCCCAGCCCCAGGCCAGCACTCCTCATGCCCTTGTTTGAATTCTTAAAAATGCCATTCTCTCTTTTAAAAACAGCATATGTTTTTCTTCTTTGCTGTTATAACATCATATGCACTTTTTCAACTGTCCCTACTCCCATTCCTGACCAGGAGAGTAACTGTTCAATACCATGATGCTTCTTAAAGGGTTCCAATGGGGCACCCAGCCCCCCCCCCCCTTGTCACCTCCAAGGCTGCCTCTGCTAGGGGCGAGGGTGACGGCAGTGGCCTGCCCTCCTGCCATGCCCGTGTGTGACTGGCGGGAGTTAACGGCTTGCTGTTAATGGTTCTACAGGCATGGAGGTGATGTGGACTGGATAGGGGTGGGGACCGCTGAGGGGAGAGGCCGGGGGCACAGATGGGCTTCCACCCCGCCCATCACTCTGTGCACCAGCTCCTGCCCCGCTCACCATCGTGCAGGCTGGAGACACCCAGGGCCTGCGCAGTGTGCAGGGTGAGGCGGTTCTGGGCGTCCTGGATGTAGGCCATGACCGGCATGGGGTAGAAGTTGGCCTGCAGGGGTAGCTTCTTCAGATAGCGCCGGGGCTGCACCTGGGAGGGGAAGGCCAGCAGGTCACAGGCATCCGGGCACCATGTGGGACCAATGGGTCCCCAGTCTGAAGGAGTCCCTGATCGCTCTCGTCTCTGATTCCTCCTCCTCCCTCAGGCAGACCGCTCCCAGTGCCTGCTGCCTGCGCTCTCTGGGGCCCCGAAAATCACCTGAAAGCCATTGAGGTCCGTGAAGAAGGCACCCTGGCTGTCAATGTCTGTGTGGATGCGCAGGGCCAGCTCCTTGTTGACGTAGTCCCGAATGTCCACCAGGGACGACATGTCCAGAGAGAGCCCCTCCACCCCTGGGCACAAAGACAAAGGGCGAGCATGGAGAGGCCGGAGAGACTGGGCAGGGAGAGGCTGTGCCCAGACCCCCGGCGACGCCCGCATTTCTGGAGGACCTTCTCTCTCAGAGAATTACTGTGACCCCACTGCAACGATACCTCTGTTGGGAACAGACGCATGAGCCGTGAGCAAAAGGAAGAGCAGCGCACACCCCTGCAGCCCCCGCCTCCCCTCGGACCTTCCGAGCGGCAGGGCTCACCTGGCAGGTTATAGAGCCGGACCACCTGGCGAACGTGCTCGTAGTACGCGACCACCTCTGAGAAGAAAGGGCCTTCGGTGACACGCAGCACGGGGGGGTCCCTGGGGACGTAGGGCTGGGGAAAGAGCAGGCGGCAGCTGAAGCCGCAGCACGGAAGGCAAAGCCTGGGGGCACCGGCCCGACCTCGGCGGAAGTACTTCTGCCGGCAGGCCTCCGCCCGAGACCCCTGGCTGGGCCGGCCCAAGCCCTCGCGGCCGTTCCTCGGCCACCCCGCCTCCCGGAGGCGGCCCCCGCGAGGGCCCTGGCAGCAGGCACCGTCCTGGAGGAAGGCCCGTGCCCCTCCGCCTCGCCGCCTCGGGTCACGTGGCTCCTCGTGCCCTCCGCTGGCGGGGCCTCCCGAGGCCTGCGGGGGTTTTGAGGAGTCTTTAGGGTACCTGGGCCTCCCCGTCAGGCAGGAAGAGGTAGGCTCCGCTCTTGTCTTTGGACGTGCGGGTGCCATAGACGAGGAACTCCACGTCCACCCGCCGCTCCTGCTCCTCGTCCACCCTTCGGATGCTCTGCCAAGAAACACAGCCCTGACCCCTGGCCCCACACCAGCATGTCAGGCCTGCCCCCTGGGAGGGCACGGACGAACTTCCCCAAGGAGCCAGCCCAGCTTCCCCGTGCCGTCAGCCCGGAGCCAAGACGGCCCGCTCCGAGGCCCCGCCGTCAGTCGGGTGTGGGCTCAGCACCGCCCCACCGCCGCGCACACCCTCCTCGGCTCCCCGCCCTGGCCCTTTACCTTGAGGAGCCCGGTAAGGCCCGAGAACCAGACCTGCATGTAGCGGTTGCTGAGGGCGAAGTCACCGGTGCCAGAGTCGATGACGCGTAGAGGGAAGGCGTCCTGTCTGCTGACGGACAGCTGCCGGCCGTGCAGGTAGATGCGCACAGAGGAGGGCAGGGTGCGGTGCCCGTCCAGGCCCAGCTGCAGCTGCAGCACGCCGAGGCCAAGGGCCGGCAGGCGGATGGGCACAGACACCTGCTGGCACAGGAAGGGTGAGGAAGCGCGGCCCACAGCACGGGCACCAGTTCTGGATGCAGGCCCGGGATTCTAGTCCTGGGGCTTTCTTACTAACTGATAAAGTCTGAGCAGATCCCTCTACCTGCTGGGGCCTCTGTCCCCTCCTCTGAAGGTGGAAGTGACATTACTTGCTTCGGGTCAGACTTTTAGGAGTCTCAAATGCTATTTGAGAAACTATGAAATGGCAATCGCACATTAACTTTCCATAAACACTTGATGAACGAAGAAATAACACGACACCCCGGCCCCCATCCTCGCTATTATCATAGTTTATCAAACTTCACCTGCCTTTCGAAGACAGACCCAAATGCCAACAGTGCTTGTCCTCTAGGCAACCCCTCTCCCCAAGACGGCTGTCCCCAACCTGGGGCGCAAGCAGGAGGGCGGGAGGCGGGTGTCACAAGGCAGAGGGAGGCCCCGGGGAGAGGCCGAGGATGAGCACGGAAGGCTGGGGCTCACCTCCCGGGCCCCCACCTTACCTGGTAGACGTCAGGGACCACGTCAGTGGCAGAGCTCCAGTGTGCGCTGATCTGCACGGCCAGGGGCTGACCCTCCTCAGAAAGGACACGCACCCGGGGCGAGCTGACCAGCAGGGACACCACACTGAACCGCTCCTGTTCCAGCGGGTTGAACAGCACCACGTACCTGCAGGTAGAGGCAGGCTCACCCAGGCAGGCTTTTCCTGGGCAACGGAGGCAGAAACAGAGGCCAAGAGTATCTGGGCAGGTGAGGGGGAGAGACGGTGTCGGGAGCCAGAGTGGCTTCGCCTCTGTGCCTGGCCTGGTCTGGCTCACCTGGGCGAGGAATCCAGTTGGATTACTGTGCGCTCCGGCAGGGCATCGTGATTTAAGCGGGTGTCATCCTGGAGTTAAGGGGGTGGCAAGGGAAGAACCGTCACGGGCCTTGGCCTGGCTCGGAGTCTTGCCCCCTCCCCTACCTGTCCCGGATGTGGACCACCAGCTTCCCTGGGCACAGATCCTTCACCCCAGGGCAGGGAAGGAAAAGAAGAGCGACACCCTCACACCACTGCTCTTGGATGAGACCGCACGCGCCCGAGGGCGCCCGGAGCAGATGGAGGAGGGGGCTCACCATTTGGAGGAAGGGAGCCTCAGGGTCAAAGTGGTAAGCCTCCTTGTCCCCCAGCACCAGATAGTGTGCCGCGTTGATGATGACCTGCTTCAGGCTGACGAGGGAGCGCAGGAGCCTGCGGGGGACAGGGGGTGGGAGAGGGACCATGGAGAAGATGGCCACAGACTGTGCACCTCACCGGCAGGCCTGCCCCTGACCGCCAGCACGGCCTTTCTTTGGGACAGCGGGCAAGGGTGTGGAGCCGACGGGGAGCAGGAGAGGGCCCCCACCTGACGCCATAGTCTGCCACGACCGCCTCCTTCGCAGTGCCGGTGATGGCATCGTGGTGCTGGAAGAGCCCCAGGGTGCGCCGAGCTTCCGTCAGAAGGGCGAAGTTGGAGAGCGGGTACTGGCTAGCCAGTCCAGAGCGGCGCGCGTGAGCTACAGCCAGGCTGTACAGGATCTCCGCGCCCCTGCCCAGAGACAGAGGTCAGCCTCCGGCCCACACGACTCCCAGGCCCGCCCTCGCTCAGCAAGCCCCATTCCCTTCTTTCCACCACATCTCTGCCTGCCTTGGTCTCCAAGCCTTTCTAGGGCCTTCTGAGCCAATCCAGCCCTTCCTTAAATCCCACAGCCGATTCTACTCCTTCCAGCCGGGAAGGCGGAAGGCGGGAGTCTCACCGCAGGTGGGCTTCCAGGACCCGGTCCAAGCTCTTGTAGAAGGGCCGGGAAGTGTAATAGCCTGTCCAGTAATGGTCCTCTCGGTCGGCATAGGAGAAGAAATCCCCGCTCAGCACGGGAAACCCTGGGGGCCGTGCCCCCGGCTCTACCCCTGTCCTCTTGTACAGAGCGTCAAAATAGTCAGAGAGGGTGCCAAACTGGGCCTGTGGGGACCCCAAAAACCCGCTTCCATCAGTTCCGGAGTCTTCTGGGACCTGTCAACCCCCCTCCCCCGCCACCGTGCTGCAGCCCAGTGCCAGGGGCAAGGATTCTGCTTACGCGCCCCACCTGCGATCACTACATCCCACCCTTTCCCACCGCACCCCAAGCCCGGGAGCCGGCAAGGCATTCTCACACCAAAGGGAGACCCTGCCCAAGAGTCGGGAACGGGGAGCACGGCGCCTTCGGGAAGGGCCAGGCTGCAGCACCGTGGGCCTCCCCCTTCCCCAGCTCAGCGTCCCCCCACACCTGCACGTGGAGGTCAGGTTTGCTGTTGAGAAAGTCAAAGAGCCGCTGGTAGTTGAAGAACTGGGCGTCCCACTCCTGGGGCTTGTCGTATCGGAAGTCATCCCCCAGCGGCACCAGGAGGACGTTGCTTCGGAACAGGCGGGACTTCTTCCGGTACTGGTCCAGGAGCAGCGCTGCCCTGTGGGCGGAAGGGCGCGGGGCCCGACACAGAGGCTCGGCGAAGAGGAAGGGCGCGGGGTGGGCCCAGGTCTTCCTATGCTCGACTGCAGTTCCCGGACTCCAGGCCGACACCATGCACAACAGCACGCCCCTGCCCCGGGGTCCTTCACACACACCACAGACGTGCCGCATTCCCCTGTGCCTCCCTTCAGGCTCTACAAGCCCGGCACCCCCTCCCCCCCCACCCCACCCCTGCATCACCAGCGGTTCTCCAGCCGCCCTTCTGCCCACGTCCCTCAGGGTGAGGGGCCTGGCGCTGATGCGGGACTCCGGGGTGGGCCGACCGGCAAACAGAAGGCAGGACACACACCTCGGCCAGCCCGGTGTGCCGCGTGCGTGTACAGGGGCGTCTCCGGCAGCCCCACGGTCACACCAGTGCCGACCTCGGCCACCACGCGGGTTTCCCACACGTGAGGTTCAGAAAGGGCCTTTCTCCCCATCCCGACCCTTTCCTGTTCTCTTTCCTGAGACTAAGGATGGAACTTTACATTTACATCCGATAAATCCTGTCTGGTTGGATTCGACCCACATCGCACACAACCTACTGAGATCTTTTGGGATCCTGATCCTTTTGGGGGGGGTCCTCATTCTGACACCCCAGCTTCACTTTGCCCACAAGTGAGCACAGCTCTGAAGACCTAAAATCAGAACCATACTATACCAGCTCTACGTGTACTGGCTGAGTGACCCTGGTTAAGCTACTTAACCTTGCTAGGCCTCGGTTTTTTATAAGATGAGAATAGCATCAGTACCTACCATCATAATGTTATGAAAGTTAAAATGAACTAAATAAATTACTATTTGCTACGTACTTAGAACAGCAGCTGGTAGGGGCGCCCGAGTGGCTCAGTGGGGTAAGCGTCCAACTTTGGCTCAGGTCATGATCTCACGGTCTGTGAGCTTGAGCCCTAAGTTGGGTTCTGTGCTGACAGCTCAGAGCCTGAAGTCTGTTTCGGATTCTGTGTCTCCCTCTTTCTATGCACCGCCCCCACTTGTGCTCTCTCTTGCTCTCAAAAAAAACCAAAAAAACAAAAAAACCAAAAAAACCATAAATAAATAAAATTCAGACTAGCGCCTGGTACACAGTAGGAACTATATACACACGTTTGTCACTTTCTTTTTCATCGAAGTTACTAGTAAAATCAATAGGAAACCAAAACCTTGTAGCATATCATTAAAGCTTTTTCTCCATTTAGACCAACCCAGTCGTTGGCATGTTATAGGTATTGAAGGTCAGCCTGCCACTAAGCTACTTAACTGTGCTGATCCAGCTTGTACTTTCCTACTTTGTTCTCAAGAGAGGACTCCTAGAATACCACTTCCCTCTAATTTATCAGCCTTGTAAGCCTTTCAAAGGAGAAAACGAAGTTACTCTCATGACTTGCTCTCTGCAAAGCTGGGCTGGCATCTGATCACAGCTGCTGCTTTAAGAAAAATCACCCCTTAATAGTCCTGGATTCTTGCTTGGAATCTGCATTTAGATTTCTGGCTTTCAGAAACAAAAGACCACTTTCTTTCCCTTTTGGTCACATGCTTCACCTCGTGGACATCATGGAAATCAGAGTATTGCCTCATGAAAACCAGCTCAACTTGTTATATTCTCAAGGCTAGTGGGTTCCAGCTAACCCACGGTTCAGGTCACTGGTAATCTGTTCTTTCCAGGGTGGGCGGAGGCGGGGGCGGACTTCAGCCACAGAGACATCTTTAGGGGTCCCTAACAACCCCCCAGGGGGACAGGTGTGCTTTCTCTGATGCTGGGGGCTGTTGGGCAGGACTGAACATGTTGTGAATGGTCCACAAGCACTGGGGGATCCTGGCCTAATCAAGCTAAGGCAAGATGCCTGCAGTAAACGAAGGCATATTAGGTCACGTGGTACAAGTACCTTTTTTAAGAATTATTCGCTTCTGAGTCAGTCAACCGGCTCTGGCAGTTTGTTAGGACGCTGGGAAACACACTCATTTGGGTAAATAAAACCATTCTGGAAAAGGTGGTTCCTTGGAGCTGCTCCAGCTTTCCAGGGAGGCTCAGTGAAGGAGCCGCCACCTTAGCGGCTGTGGACCTGAACTCACCACCTGAGCCCCCCCGCCCCCGCCTGCCATTTTACAGACGTCCAACCAGAAGCACCCCCGTGCAGCAGAGCCCACACCAAGGCCGGGTCTCCCGGCTCCCCTGTGGAGTGAAAATGGCCCAGCCTAGGCCGGGAGCAAATACCTCTCAGCCACGTTTGCCTCTGTGATCGCCCGGGGCGGCACCTTCCAGGGGCAGTTTATGCGCCCACCAGGCAAGCGTTTGAAATCAAACTGGCAGCAGATCTTGGGATCCGGGCCACAGGTATGGGGCACATCGTAGCTGTAGAAGGGCATCATGTGGCAGAAGAGGTCTGTGCTGGAGTCCGAGTCTGTAGAAGACACACCGGGGGGTCGGCCACCAGCAGGCAGCCTCCGGAGCGGGTCACGGAGATGCCAGGAGGGTGGGGATCTGCTCCAGCCACGTGCAGCTCTGACAGAAGGTGAGGCCTGGACCAGACTTAAGGCTGCAGAAGACGGGCAGGCCAAGGGGCACAGGGAGGGATCTGGAGCCCACAGTTCCTGGGACAGACCCTCAGTATAGACGGGGGGGCTCTGTAGAGGCCAGAGGTCAACGTGATCGATCCCCAACGTAACCGGAAGGAGGACAGGACTTCTGGAGGTCTGTGCAAGTGCTTGCTGGTCTGCTCTGAAGGACGTGGCTCTTACCCTCATACCCTGCCCTTCCCTTCCGCAGTGAGCACTACTCCTGTGACCCTCCACCCTACCTGGTCTTACCCCAGTTCTGTCTCCACATGAACTCCAGACTGTGGGTGGAGGCAAAGTGCTTCTTGATGGCATAGTGCACTCTCTGAATCAGCATGCTGGTCAGGTTGGCACGGCGCAGCAGGTAAGGAATGGTGGGGCTGTGTCCAAAGGGGTCCACGGCCCAGCCAGAGCGTGGGGTTGCTCCTGAGAGGGCACGGAAGCCAGAGGTCCTGAGGGGTTCAGGTCCTGGGGACCCAGCTCCTTTCCTGCCATCATACTGAGCCCACGCCTGGTGGCATCGGCCTAGAGAGGAACCACCCCCCTGCCCTGCCGATCCCTGTGCCCAGCCCCTGCTGTTCCCTGGCCCAGCTACAGGGGCAGACTCTCCTTCCTGAGCCCAGACTCACCGAGGTTTTTCTCCAGCCATTGGTGTCCTTCAATGAGCTGGTCAATCAGGGCAAAGTAATGGGAGTTGGCCTCGTCCGGCATCACCCAGCCTCCTGTCACAATCTCCAGCTGCCCGTTTCCCACCAGCCTGGAGTGAAGGACTCACACTCAGCGTGGGGCAGGGATGCTCTGCCCAGTCCCGCCAACCAGGAGATGCGGGGACCTGTGCGCACAGGCCTTACTGAGCCCGCTCACCCACACCCGGGACCAACAGAACAAACAGGCACTCTCCTTTCCCTCCGTACAGCCTCCATGCCGTCCCGGCCCTGCCTCTCTCCGGACCAGGCCCCACGCTCCCTCTTGGCTTGTGCGTACGCCTGCACCTAACTCTGATTTCTCCCGACACCGGTGACCCAGTGGCCATCACACCAGTCCCTGCCTTCTCATTCTCGGCCCCTCCACCATGCCCTTTCCCCTCTGCCCTGCTTCCCTTGCCTCCCCCTGCCACCCACAGTGTGGCACCCAGCTGCTCTGGCACCCAGTCCAGGGCCCAGAGGCCAGCCTTCCCATGCCTCCCCGGCGGGCACTGGCCTTCGCACGGCTGCTCTCTTTTGCGCGTTGATGTTGTCCCACCACTTGGCAAAGAAAGAGACTTCCGCCCAGAGGAAGCGCCGCCGGGGGTCCTCCTGCAGCTTGGACACCATGCTGTTAAGGATGTGCTGGGTCTGCTCAGTGTAGTACTTGTCAAAGGTCTTGATCCAGCCTAGGGCACCAGCACAGGATACCCTGAGGATGCCAGCATCTTCTGCCCCTCCCTTACCTCTGCCATCACAAAGCTCTCTGCACAGCCCGGCCCCCGGGGCCCTGCTGGGTCCTCACCTGGGTCATTGTGAGAGTGTGGCACCACGAACACCTGCAAGTCTTCGGCGTCCCAGTCGTGCGGGCTGTAGGAGATGTCGAAGCCTTGCTTCCACACGCCGCCATCCACGTTGTCAAACGGCAACTCCTCCGATATAGTCAGCATCTGCCAGGCCAGAGAGTAGCTCAGTGCCCATCCACAGCCACCAGAGGTCCCTGCCGGCTCTGACCCCCTACCTGCAGCTCTGGCTTCTGGCCCCGGCCCCCCAGAGCAAACTGGCAGTCTTGGGGGGAGACAGAGAAGAAGCTGGGCCGGGGCTCTGGAGGCACCACCCAGGAGCCGTTGGCCGTGTAGTAGGGCACCATGGCGGGCGGGCCCTCCGCATTGGCCGTCAGCTCCAGCACAGAGTCCTTGATGTGGCTGATGATCTCATGGTTCTCCTCCAACAGCTGTTCCAGCTGCTCGATGCGGTTCTGCAGCACAGAAATTTGGCTCTGCCGAAAGACCAGAAAGCAATCACCCACGGCTCCTTGTGCCACAGGAAGGATCTCTGCATGGGGCCCACCACCCAGGGCCTGTGGTCCTTCCCTCCCCAACTGAAGGCGGAACCACGAGCCTATGGGGCTGGATGGCTCTGGTCCGGTGAGGAAAGATGTGCAAATCGCTACAGAGAACTGCAATCCGCTTGGGTTGGGAGTGCCCCCACTCCCTGGCTCGTGGATGGCAAAGATTTCATCTTGCGTGCCTCTTCTCAACAACCAGTGTGGCCTGTCAGGAGCGCTGTGCTGACAAGGATTGCATCCGGGCTTAGTGGGAACGAATGCTGCAATCCATTAGCAATGTCTGCCAAGAATTCAGGAGGACAAGCCGGCAGTTCGTCTTTTCCCTTCCTTCTTTCTTTTTGCCATCACTGTTTTTGATCTCTGGGCTTCTGGAAAATCTGCCTTTTGGGAAGAAACCCTCCTGTCCTGGGCTGACACGGACTCTCAGCCTGAGCTCAGAGACTGGTACACGAAGAGATTAGCAACCAGGCATGACTCACCCGGGGGAAGTTCCCACCATTCTGGTGACGGGTGGGATCATGCTGCACTCGGTCCAACATGAGGTAGAGCGAGAAGACGGCCACACAGAAGATAGCAGCCCCACACACTGTCACCTGCTTTTTCAGCTTCATACTGGCCTCCACACACACCTGGCAGGAGGGACACCATATGCAGCTCCAGCAGACCAAATCTTTGTTGGTCTTTCCACCAAATGCCCCAGTGAGTGCCTGAGTGTCACTCTCAAGGAACACCTATTTGCCTGACTCCAAAGAAAAGCAAGTTTCTAAGCCCCAAATCCCAACACCGGCTGTGGATCCTGACCCAACCGGGATCCTACTCTCTTGGCTGAGACACAGAAAGAACAAGTATGTAAAGCTGGTCCTGCCTGGTCCTGGTGGGAGCTCTGCCCCTAGGGTACAGAGGATGCTGTCTCCCAGGCTAATGCCATAAAAAACACGACCGGATAACAAACTTCCCAGCTCTGCCTCCAGAGTTCACCTCACAACCTCCTGATTCTAACCAGCTTTCTACATCGCTTGCCTACAAGAAAGATGCAGCCAATCAAAGGAGGTGAGTGTCCAGGTTCCTTGGCCACGTGCTTCTAGTTTCCGAGGAAGAAACTGGCATCCAGTTAAAGAAACGGACAGGGAAGCCTTTCTCCCTGCCCTCTTGGATCAGACTGATACTCACCAGAAAGAGTGCCTGGCACAGCACCTCTCTCATTAAGAAAAACATAATGAGCTTAAAAGGCAGCAGCAGTGGCTTGTATTTCTAACATAAAGAGGGGTCCTGCATCTTCTCCCGGCCGGTTCTGATTCCTGCAGTGGGTAACTTTCGGCCTTTGCTTATACAGCACTCGGGGCACCCCCTGGGAAGCCAGCAGTGATTGGTGCCGAATGTCCCCTGGCTATGGGGAGTCTGGGCACAGCTGCCCCGCTGTGGGTCAACTTCGGAAGACCAGTGCCCGCTACCACCGCCTGCGGAAGCCTACTTGCCTGCTGGGTGGAGGGAGGCCGCTAGGTGCTGAGCCGAGCGTGGGCGGAACCGCCGCCCCGGAGACTTGCTCCCGCCCCGGGACCGAGGAGCTCTGTCGCCTCTGCGCCGTTTGCCCTACTTAGCGCGGTCTGATTCCGCACAGGAGCCTCCGGGCAATATTTTTAGCCCTTGGAGGCTGGGTCTAGGCCAGAGTGGGTGGAGCTGAGGGGAGGGAGTTGGGTCACAGGGTGGGTAGGCACCTGCCGCCGGGTCCCGCCGGCCCAGCCCCCTCCCGGCCCTCCCGGCCGAGGCCCTCTCCGACCCTCCCAACCCCGGGGACCGCAACGACAACGGCCGGGTGCGGGAGCCCGGGCCGACTCCGAGCCCAAGCGCCGCTCGCGCTCCTGCCTCCCACCCCGGCCGCGGCCCGGGGTCAGACGGAAACCCCTCCACCACCACGGGTCCGCCCGGCGCGTTACCGTCCGCAGCCGGCCTCCGAGCCCCGCCGGCCGAGCTGCGCCCCTCACATCCCCGGGGGCGGCGGCCCGCGCGGAGGCAGCGACGCAGGCGAAGGCGGGCGTCCGCCCAGCCGTCGCCGCCGGCTCCGCGCGCCGTAGCCGCGCTCCCGCGGGGCCGGGGCCGCCCGCGCGCTCTGCTGCGCCCGCCCCGCGCCGGCCCCCCTCGCCTCCCGCCGACTAGCGCGCGGGGCGGGGACAGCTGCGCCGACCCCGCCCCGCCTCCTCCGCGCCGGCCCCGCCCGCCGGCCGGCCCCTCCAGCGCCGTCCCCGCTTCCGGCCCCGGGCGCCGGCAGCGGAGCCGCAGTGCGCAGCCGCAGCCCGGGCCCGGCCTCGGCTCGCTGCGACACCTTCGCGAGGGGCGCGTAACTTCATTTTTCCCGATCTCACTAGCGTGAGCGCATTGCCAAGCAGTAGTAGAAACATTCTTCCTCCATTTCATCCGCCGAGCAGTGAAGCCCGGTCTCCGGACTCGCCTGTTCTGCTCCACGTCCCCTTAATCCGATGCAGTTACGCTTCTCAGGCCAAGGGGTGCTGCCGCCCGTGGGTGCGATCACGATGCCTATGCGTACTTGCCACCCTTTGAGAAAGACATCATTTTCGTGGTGTTTCTCCTTTTACCTGGCGTCTGGGTGGTTCATACTTTTGCAGCATCAAAACCCCTACCGCAGCGAATATCTCCATGAATTCCACATCTGCTCTCTTTTTATGTTAACTGTCTTAGGACAGAGTCCCAGCAGTGAGGTTTCCTGGGCAAAAGGTAAAGACCCGTGTGCCTGATGATACTTGGCATTCTATTGCTCCCCCAAAGGATTGTGCTGTCAATTACAAACTGGTGAATATTGCTTACACAATTTCTTGTTTGATTAGCCAGATTTACACTGTCATCTCATTGTTTTCACTCCTGTCTCTTTTATTACCACAGACATTTTTCTAGATTTATTTAGGAACCCGAATCCCTGGTTCTCAGGTGTTAGACTTAGGCTAGGTTCATCATTCCCTGTGTCTCTGTGATTTGCCCTGTGTTCTGGGAAATTTCTCTCCCAACCCTGCTACTGAATTTTTCATTTTGGCAATCATAACTTTCAAGGGTTCGTTTGTTCTCTAATGATTTTTTTTGAGTTTTTTTTTAATTGATGTATAATTTACAGTTTCTGGCACAAGTCTTCAGTCTACAGCTGGATAAGTTTTGATAATTGTATACACTAGTATAATCACTACCCAGATCAAGACAAAACATTCCCCGGGGTGCCTGGGTGGCTCAGTCGGTTAAGCATCCGACTTTGGCCTAGGTCATGATCTTGCTGTTCTGGGTCTGAACCCCAGGTCGGGCTCTGTGCTGACAGCTCAGAGCCTGGAGCCTGTTTCAGATTCTGGGTCTCTCTCTCTCTCTGCCCTTCACCCACTCATCCTCTGTCTCTGTCTCTCTCTCAAAAATAAACATTAAAAAAAAATTCCCATCATCCCCAAAATGTTCCCCTCTGTCAAGAGGTTAAGCAGTCCCTAAGCACAGCATGGTGGCGTTATAACAGGGGCACAAGAGTTACTACTGAAGCCACTAGGTTGGCCTGCCACATTTCTGTAGACTCAGCCAGTAAGGAGACCACAAGCCCCAATGGATGCAAACCCAGCTTTTTACTCATACAGGCAGCAAAAGCAAGACCAACATGGTGTCACTTTCCCAGGTCAGAGGACAAAGGGAACTGGAGGGTCTAAGGAGCCAAGCAGACACTTTCGTGGCCTGCAGCTGCCCCCTAATGGAGGGAGGGACCAATTGAAGGATGCACCTAGGAGGAGGGACGAGAGATGGCCTTGTGGCAGTGTCCCCACAAGGCAGGGTGGCTCCTCACCAGGCTGCTTATGTCCTCGTGCTGCAGGGGGAATCGAAGGCTGCATGTTGCAGGAGGACTCCTAATGCATTCTGCCACAACTTGGGTGGGACTGTGGTCAAGCCTGACTTTCGTGGCCTATAGGGAGCTATGCAAGTCATTGGGACACTGAGTCAGAGCTGTTCCCTACAACAAGGCTTCCTGCCACCCCAGCCTTTCATGTGTCCAGTTAAGAATTATTTTCAGGAGCATAGCCACTCCATCAGAGAGCTAACTGTACTGACGGGAGTTTGGACCAAGTCCTTTCTATTTGATAACATTCGATGAGCACGACCCAGCTTTGCCTCCCAGTAGGATGGTCAGGCTCACTTGGGGGATAGACCACAGCCAGACTTCCTACTCGGAGCCAAACCACCATGTCCCAGATGCCCCTGGGGATCAACCTTAGAACCACTCTGTTTATAAGTTGAGAAGTAGATCAGTCCACTTTTTAAAAAATTAATTTATTTGATTTTTGAGGGGTGGAGGGGCAGAGAGAGAGGAAGAGAATCCCAAGCAGACTCCACACCATCGATCCAGAGCCTAACGCGGGGCTTGAATCCACGAACCATGAGATCACGACCTGGGCCGAAATCAAGAGCCGCATTGTTAAACCAACTGAGCCCCCCACGGGCCCCCACGTCACCTTTCCTCATTCCTTAATCCAAGTGCAGCGAGAGGTATTGGCAACCATGAATATGCTGCCTTGACTGGCCAGCACGAAGCCCAGGGTAAGAGAATTGTCCATCACCACTTATACTACTGGTTAGTGTTTGGTAGGTAAGTATAGGCCTAATGTCCGCAGGTGTAACCACAGCAGTAGGAGAAGCATCATCTGGTTAGAATCTCCCACCCCCAGCTCTTTTTGCAAGTGTAGATTCCAGTAGTCTGGTTTCAAAGAAAGAATACGGCGGAACTAAATATGGTCTCTTATAACCAGTTGAGACCTCTTTTCTCTCTCTCAAGCTTATAAACACTATTTGAATGAGAACAACCCTTTCCTGGAATTGCCACATTTAGAATTCACACTGCCTTGTCTCAAGGGTGTGCTCCAGCGGGAGCTGAGCTTTGGTTGTCCACTTACCTCTTTTAGTTTCTCCTTGAAGCGTACATTCCATCTTTCATTGGCACCTGCCACCTGTTGGTGATACAGGGCATGAAATGTCGTCAAACGCCTCAGGCAGTTACCGGCCGCTGAGTGCTCTTGGCTATAAAGGCAGCACCATTGTCTAGTTGGATGTGTTTGGAGAACCCAAATATACAACACAGCCCATTTAGGAGTCCTTAAACAGTATGGCCCACACCTAGCGGGCAGATGGGAATTGCTGTGCCCCACCGGGGAAAAGCTGCCTATGGCAGTCAATGCCCAACAATACCACTGAGCAGAAAGTAGGAGACCCATCTAGTCTATCTGTCATGACCAGGCAGGTTTGGTGCCCCGGAATACATGCCCCAGAGTTCTGTCACTCTCCTGGGTAGCTAGCAGTCCAGGCATATTAGTCCAGGCATATAAGCCAGGCCGTGGGTCACAGATGGCCTGCCATGTCCTGTGTGATAATGGATCCAGTTGACTATAGTTCTTACCTGGGTGGTACAGTTCTAAACAGCTTGTGGGTTCCACTGCTGTTCATGATCAAAGGGTCCTTTCCCGTAGATAGCCTGAGTTAGTCAAGATTCTCCAAAGAAGAACCAACAGGATGTATGGATGTGTGTGTGCATGTGTGTGTATTTGTTTGTTTGTTTATTTATTTAAAGAAATAAACTCACGTGATCATGGAAGCTGGCAGGTCCAAAAAAAAAAAAAAAAAAAATCTCAAAGGTAGACCAGCAGGCTGGAGACCCAGGGAAGAGCCAAAGTTGTGGTTCAAGTCCAAAGGCCATCTGCTACAGAATTCTCTCTTGCGTGGGGGAGGTCAGTCTTTTGTTCTCTTTCGGCTGATTGGATGACGTCTACCCACATTATGGAGGGAAATTTGCTTTTACTCAGAGTCCATCCATTTAAATGTTAACCGCAAACAAAAAAGCCTTCATAGAAACATCCAGAATAATGTCTGACCATGTATTTGGGCACCATGGCTGGGCCAAGTTGACACGTAAGATAACCATTATGCTTTCCACGGGTTGTGAACAGGGGACACACGTTCCACGCAACCTGTGGCCATAACGCTCTCCCGACAGGAGTTGGGACTGGTGGTGAACCACAGGGACACTCAGGTAGTCCTGTGGCATCGCTGTTAGGGCGTAGTGTAACCCCAGCCAATGAAGGCAAGATGATTTTCATCCTCCGGATGTAATGGAATGCTAAAAAGGCATTAGCAAGCAACGTCCACCACCCCCATGACAGAGGTCTTCAATCTGTGCAGTGAGCTCCGTGACAGGTAATAATCTGTGAGTCACCACAGCAAGTGGCCCTTTTTAGTGGCCATGTAGAGCTGTTAGAAGGAGATATCATTTCCTTGAGCATCCTTAAATCTACTAGTGCCCCTCCTCATCCCCCTATTCTGCTCTGCTTCATGGTAACCACTTGGCCACATTAGAAGAGGTGACCACTTGTCCCTGCCCTATTACCACCATCCTAAGTGTGACATTTCCCACCTGGACCCTATCTTACGATCAAGAGAAGTAACACACATATCCGAAACCTCTACCCCCACGATACATTCAACAGTGTTAGTTACAACCACGTGGGTGTGTGTTGGTTCAAAAGGGCCGACTCCAAAACGATGTCAACCCACCGTCCAACTGGAGAGCTGTTTCCAAACCTAGTAAGGGTAAGCTTTTCAGCCACACCTGCAGGAATGTCCTGATATCACAATGGCCGGGCCACAGTGTCCAGGAGGGCCGGGCAGCTTTGGGGATTTTAGTTGCTGTCAGTTCTCCAATTCACCTTGACCTGCATAGGGCCTCTGGTCTCCCCTGCGGATGAAAGGACCTTGGCCCCCCAACCTAGTCCAGTTTGTCTGTGATGGGGGTCAGGGGTAGTGCTGAAAGTGTTGGGTCAAACTGTAGTCCAAAGAGCCAAAACCTCAGTGGGGAGGTCGAGGCTTTCTTGGTATTCCTCCTGTCTGCCTACAGGAAACACCAAAGCTGGCTCAGTGAAAAAAGCTGGCCCAAATCTTTAAGTCCCATGGCCATCCCAGAGCCTAATCATGAGAGAGAATTTTTTGTCACAGGAAGATCATCACCTTCCTCTTCAGGGACCTCCTGGCGCAATAACCAGGCCCAAACGGCCTGGTCTTTCCTTCTCCTACCTTGGCCTAAGGTGCATCCTCTTGGCTTTTGCCAAGGCTTCCACTCTAGAAAAATGGTTGCACAGTAGCCGACTAGTTTCCTGGAGACATCTCCAGAGAGAGAAGACCCCATTTCTCCTGTAGCCTGGTGGGAGTCACGCAAACGTTCAGTCTGACTCTGGGTGACTTTTTTGTTATCTGACCATTCACAATCTCCATTATGAATCCAGGCCAAGGGTACAGTGGACTAAAAGGAAGGGATAGCCTCTCCCGACACTGTCTGAGGGTGCTTATCCGGTGACAGGAATTCATTTTGGATAGGCCACCATTTTGTCGTAGCTGTAAAGGCCCATGGCAGCAAGCCCTGACTTATCTTTATATTTTCCTTCTCCACCTCCATAGCTTTGGCCTCAATGGTTGTGGCCAGGGTGGCTTGGAGCGTGGGGTCAGTTGTTAAGCACCCAAATGACTTCCGTTCCTTATAAGCCTGTGGAACTTATAGCACCCTCATTTGCTAGTCAGATGAGTCATGCTTCTATGGTTTCCCTGGACTTCGCCCAAATCTCTGATTTCCCTCCTTTCTCACTCATTGTAAGAGTGGATCTCGGTGCATTTCTGAGTGACTGCCCTTGATTCCCGGTAGTGTTCCATCTGTAGTCACAGTAAGAGGGGGAGCAAGAACCACCGTGTGCTTTCTTCAGCTCTGCAAAGAACTTTCTCTTTGGTTTCAAACTCTAAACACCAATGGAGCTTATCTGGGATCGGGGATGATGGTCAAAGACCACTTGTCTCTGGTGTCACCAAACACCTCAGCACGAAGTGGACCCTAGGTCCACCATAATTCTTCTCCCATACTTGACCTGACAGTCCACGGAGGCCTGTCTCTTCTCTAAAGAGAGACTGTGACCTTATCAGCCCCACATTAAGTGCCAAATTGGCCAAGTGGTCACGCAGTCCGTAAGTGCAGGGCCACGAGGGCCACTACTGCAGCCACATGGCTCAAAGACCACCACACTTCCATAGACTCACACAGTAAGGAAATGACAAGCTCCAAGGGATCCAGACAGCTTTTTACTCACACAATAAAAGAAAGACCAGCGTGGGGCCAGCTTCTCACGTCCCTAGTTCCACAGAACGGCACCGGGACACGCAGTATGGTGGTAGGTCACTCTGGGCTAAGGAGCCAACTCTAAACTACAGCCAAACAGTTGTTTTTATTTATTTATTTTTATTTTTTATTCATTTTTTTTAAATTTTTTTTCAACGTTTATTTTATTTTTGGGACAGAGAGAGACAGAGCATGAACGGGGGAGGGGCAGAGAGAGAGGGAGACACAGAATCGGAAACAGGCTCCAGGCTCCGAGCCATCAGCCCAGAGCCTGACACGGGGCTCGAACTCCCGGACCGCGAGATCGTGACCTGGCTGACGTCGGACGCTTAACCGACTGCGCCACCCAGGCGCCCCCAAACAGTTGTTTTTAAATACTTTTTTAAAATGTTTATTTTTGAGAAAGAGAGAGAGAGAAAGACAGGGTGTGAGTGGGGGAGGGATGGGGGGGCGGTGGGAGACACAGAATCCAAAGCAGGCCCCAGCCTCCGAGCTGTCAGCACAGAGCCCGACATGGGGCTCGAACTCATGAGCTGTGAGATCACGACCTGAGCCTAAGTCGGACGCTTAACTGCTTGACCGACCGATCCACCCAGGTGCTTCTCCAGCCAAGCAGTTGTGCGGCCTACACTCTACGGGAGGAGGGGGCCCGGTGGCAAGCCCTGTACTCGACTGAAACTAGAAAGATGGGAAGGGGAATAGCCTCATGGTAGCCCCCCACACGGGAGCTGGGGAGGTTCCTCGCCCGGCTGCTTCTGTCCCCTTGCTCCAGGAGGAATCGGGCTCAAGTTTGACTCAAGTCAAACTCCTCAAGTTTCACCTACAAAACTTACATGGAGATGTGTAAAGTTGTAAAGGCTACCAGGGTGGGGCTGTTCCCCTACACTCCCACCCCTTCTTGTCAGTACCCCTCAGACATGAGCTTGAGTCTGACTGCTCTCTAGCTTAGTTTTGCCTCTTCTTGGACTTGATAAAGTGGAATCCTAAGAATGCACCCTTTCACATCTGCCTTCTTTACTCAACAGGTCTTTGAGATTTATCAATGTTGGTACATGCATCAGTGGTCTGCTTTTATTGCTAGAGACACATTTGGGTCACTTCCGGTTTATTCTGGTCCTAACCGCTCTCTCCTCCTGTAACTTCCATCACTCATATACTGGAATCTCGTGTTTCTTAGCCTGTTTTCTCCATTCTTTTTTCCTCTATATATCTCAGTTTAGACACCTTCTATTAATCTATCTTTGAATTCATGAATTCTGTCTTCTGGTGTGTCCAATCCCTATGGTTGTGATTTTATCCTGCAGTCCTACGAGTCTCTATGAAACCCATCCAAGGAGCGTGTAATCTCAGAGATGACAGTATTTGGTTCTACCTGCTCCTTGGGTTCTTTTTTTTTTAATTAAAAAAAATTTTTTTAGAGTTTATTTATTTTGAAAGAAACAGAAAGAGAGAGAGAGAGAGAGAGAGAGAGAGAGAGACAGAGAGCGAGCAGGGGAGGGGCAGAGAGGGAGAGAGAGAATCCCAAGCAGAGAGAATCTGAACTGTGACATCATGACCTGAGCCAAAACCAAGAGTCAGATGCTTGACTGACCGAGCCACCCAGGCACCCCAATTCTTTTTTTTTTTTTTTAAAGTAGGCTCCACACCGCCACACCAAGCATGGAGGCCAATGCTGGGGCTTGAAATCATGACCCTGAGATCAAACCTGAACTGAGATCAAGAGTCACATGCTTAACTGACTGAGCCACCAAGGCATCCGTCCTTCAATTCTTTTTTTTTTTTTTTAAGTTTATGTTGAGAGACAGAGACAGAGACAGAGAGACAGAGAGACAGAGCACGAGTGGGGCAGGGGCAGAGAAAGGGAGACACAGAATCTGAAGCAGGCTCCAGGCTCTGAGCTGTCAGTACAGAGTCTGATGTGGGGCTCAAACTCACAAACCGTGAGATCATGACCTGAGCCGAATTCAGACACTTAACCGACTGAGCCACCCAGGCGCCCCTCTTAAATGATTCAACCCTGCTAAAATTATTTCTATTTGTGGCTATTTGCCTCTTTATCCAATTAACATATTAATCATAGTTCTTCTTAAATTCTCATCTGCCAAATCCAGTATCTGTATCATCCGTGGGTCTGCTTCTATTGTTTACTTTTTCTCCTGTTTATTGGTCCCATTTTCTACCCCCTTTCTTGCATGTTTCATACTTTTTGATTGTACGTTACATGTTGGGTATAAAAGAAGGGTAGACTGATGAACACTGAGTAATATATAGAATTGTTGAATCACTATATTGTACACCTGAAACTACTTTAATGCTGCATGTTAACTATACTGGAATTAATTTTTTTAAATGTTTATTCATTTTTGAGAGACAGAGAGAGAGAGAGCACATGCAGGGGTGGGGCAGAGAGAGAGGGAGACATAGAATCCGAAGCAGGCTCCAGGCTCCGAGCTGTCAGCACAGAGCCCGACGCGGGGCTCGAACTCACGAACCATGAGATCATGACCTGAGCCACAGATACCCAAGCACCTGAGCCACCCAGGTGCCCCTATACTGGAATTAAAATAAAAAATACAGGGGCGCCTGGGTGGCTTGGTCGGTTAAGCGTCCGACTTCGGCTCAGGTCATGATCTCACGGTCCGTGAGTTCGAGCCCCGCGTCAGGCTCTGTGCTGACGGCTCAGAGCCTGGAGCCTGTTTCAGATTCTGTGTCTTCCTCTCTCTCTGACCCTCCCCCGTTCATGCTCTGTCTCTCTCTGTCTCAAAAATAAATAAACGTAAAAAATAAAAAAAATAAAATAAAAAATACATAACCTTAAAGAAATAAAAAAAGGGTAGGGACTTCAGACTATGTTATTCCTCTCCCCCACCCCAGGGGAGTCAGTCCCCTTGATGGAATCAAGCATTGAGCAGAGTTAGGGCACAGCTACAGTTCTGGTAAAACTCAATCCTCCTCTGGGCTGTCCCTGTCCCTTAGGAGTTGTCCTCTTGGATCTGGCGTTGAAAGCCTGGCTAGCCTGTATCTCTCTAGACCCTTGAATTCTCTTCAGAGATTTTGAGGTTAGCTCTTCAGCCTTCCAAACCACCCAGGCTCACAATCTGGCCAGTCTTGAGCGGGGAGGCGGTTAATATTTCAGCCCCCCCCCCCTCTAAGCACCGCGAGACTGTGGGGCCTGCCTTTCCAGCCCCCCAGGCCCCTCTCAGCTGCCCGAAGTGCTCCAGACCTCAGCAAACGTTCCGTGGGGGAAAACTGACTTTGCATTCCAGGCTCTTCCAGCGCCCAACCCAGGGCACAGTCCTTACAAGTACCAGAAACGGTTCGTTCCTCTTTCCCCAGTAGAGTCTCCCCGTTCAGGGCAATGCTGATCCTCAGAGAGGCCCCACATCAGCGAGGCCCTCGGAGAAGAAAGCGACCGCCATCATCACTTCCCCCTGGAGGGGCTCTTCCGTCCTTGATATTTTGCTCATGTGGTTCTTATTCCTTCCACCACGCCTCAGTCTCCCACAGGTGATGATTCTCATCTCACTTCCTCCTAGCTGTTGCAACGGGAACAGCGGCCTGCGGAGACCTACCACATCCTACCCGGGAGCAGAAATGCCTCGGTTCTGCTTTCTACCGCTTCCCATGGATAGAGTTTGACTTCTTAGTATTTTTCGTAATCACATCCTCCCTTGATTTCCTCTGGTTTACACAAGTTACTGTGCTTTTCTCACCTTTGAAAACCAAGGTCAACGCCTTTCTCACTTTCTGGAGGGTTGGCCGTTTAACCTCAAAGTTCTTGTTGCTTTGTTCTTTGGTGCTAGAGACCTTTCCTGGTTACTGTTTTTCAGTTTGTACTTTTTTGTCTTTTTTTTTTTAATTATTATTAAAAAAATTCTTTTAATGTTTATTTTTGAGAGAGACAGAGACCGAGTGTGAGCAGGAGAGGGGCAGAGAGAGAGGGAGACACAGAATGTGAAGCAGGCTCCAGGCTCCGAGCTGTCAGCACAGAGCCCGACGCGGGGCTCACGAAGTTTCAGATGATTTTATAGATTTCACGGGGGACTTTCTAGCATTAGAGGAGGAGGTGAGGGCTCCCGCTCTGCTACCTCGCCGCTCAGTAGAGTCGTCTTAGTAGATGAACTCCCCGGGAAGCGTTTTCTTTCTCCTCAGTCACCCCAGTCTCCTTTCAGGGAAATTCACTTTGCCTGACTCCCCTGCACGCATCACAGTGTCAGCTCCTTCCTAACATCAGCTGATGACTTTCAAACATCAGTTGCCAGCCTCTGCTGCCATCTGGGCTTCTAGACTTCTATGTCACACCCACATCCCTGAGGAGGGAGCATGAGGCAAGCTGAGGGCAAAATACGGGCTGGCACTCGTCCCCCGCCAGGTGGAGGGTGGAGTATGTGATATTCCTCAAACACTCCCAGCTACCCAAGACCAAAGGAAAGGGGCTTAAGTGCTTGCCATGGCGATGTGGGAAACTAAGGCAAATGAAAAACGAAATTCCCTTACTGCCTACAGCCCACTGACAAGTCCTTGAAACCGGCAGAGTGACCTCCCTCTAGAAGCTCAGCTGTCTCCATGATGACACTTTGCTGGGGGCAAAAGAGAACGTGAGCTTAACATTCAACCTCAGTCAAGGATCCTGTTAAGTCTACTTCCTTTATCTCAACCGCCCCAGGATATACGTTGGCAATCCTACTCCAAGCTTAAGGCCCCCAATATACATCTGAAGGGTCTCAGGACTCAGGTTTTATTAAATGATAATAAATGGCGTTTCCCTAGCAACAGCTAGCCCCTCAAGGCCCTGGAAACCTTGCTTCCAAAATTCCTTAGACTTACTCTATCCCTGACCCCCTCCCCACCAGTGCAGCTCTTCCTGCTCACGGGTCCTGTCCCTGTGCTTTAATAAAATCACCTATTGGCACCAAAGACATCTTCAGGAGTTCCTTGCTGGCCGTCGGCTCCGGACCCCATGAACCCCATCACCCCAAAACTTCATCATCCCCACAGGCCCCGCAAATGCAACGTCTCCAAACTACCCATTCTTTCCCCAGCTCTGCTCCTCTGTCTGTGACTCTGTTTCAGGCCAGACGCTGCCCTGTGCCAGAAGCCTGTGCATCACCTGATCTCTCTCCCCGTTCCCCGTGTCTCACATCCAGTGGCGACCAGACCACGTCAGTTCTGCCCCGTCAACCCTGCCGGTCCTCCGCCTTCCCCGTGGCCACAGCAGAGGCCAGCTACTCCTAAGACCTGCCCTCCAGAGGAGCGCACATGCCGAGAGCATTCAATGGGCACAAGTGGTTTTATTATTTCCATCTGGAGAGGGAGCCCCGGGCAGGAGCGGGACTGCACAGCCCAGCGAACTATGTGCATGCCCGCAGCATGGACACCAGTGGCTCGGTCCAGGGCTGCGAGGAGCCATCCGGCAGTGTGGGCTGGACTGGGGAGGAGGTACGATCTTGCCTGTCGAGGCCGCCGGCTTGAGAAGCAGGGCCGGCCTCACCGATGCCGCTTTCGGATGCTCTGCAGCTCCTGGTAGATGGCGCTGAAGCTGGGCCGCTGCCCGGGCTCGTAGGCCCAGCACTGCTCCATGAGCCTGAACACAGCATCGGGGCACAGCTCGGGGCAGGGCAGGCGGCCACCTGTGGGGACAGGCACAGCACACGGGGTGCGAGGAACAGGCGTGAGGACCCCAGCAGCCCCCGGGGACACACCTTGAGCAATGGGAGTGGCCTAAGACGCACTCGAGGCACCTGGGAGGCTCAGTTGGCTCGGATCATGATCTCACGATTCGTGAGTTCGAGCCCCGCATGGGGCTCACTGCTGTGAGCGCAGAACCCAGTTCTGATCCTCTGTCCCCCTCTCTCGCTGTCCCTCCCCCACTCATGCTCTCTCTCTCAAAAATAAATTAAAAAACATAAAAAAAAAAGATGCACTGTTCTTGAGTTTCCACTCTTCAAAGGCTCCAAGGACAGAGAGTCTAACCTCAGTCCCACTGTGTGCCAGTTGTGTGACCTCTGCAAGCCAGTTTTCTTTTTTTTTCTTTTTACTTATTTATTTTTTAAGTTTTATTCATTTATTTTGAGAGACAGACCGTGCGAGCGGGGAAGGGGGAGAGAGAGAGGGAGACAGTATCCCCAGCAGGCTCTGCACTGTCAGTGCAGAGCCAACGTGGGGCTGGAACCCAGGAAACCATGACATCATGACCTGGGCTGAAACTGAGAGGTGCTTAACTGACTGAGCCACCCAGGCGCCCCCGCAAGCCTGTTTTTTGTCTGTAAGAGGGACACATTAAGCCCTCCCTCCCATGTTATGAAGAGTAAATTAGACAGTGCTGGTCCCGCACACACGGGTGCTCGCTGGGTGGCAGCCACAGGGTGACTCTCACTCTGCCCCAGTGGGTGGCCCGGGGACCTGGAGGAACCCAGCCGCCGCCCGGAGAAGAGGGCGTGGCTCCGGAGCTGTCATCCCGCAGGGACGTCTTACCCTTTTCCACAAACTCGCGGGTCTGCTGATTGCTGAGGTTGGGGTAGGGGGAGGCGCCCAGGCTGAAGGTCTCCCATAGCAAGATGCCGAAGCTCCACACGTCGCTCTCAGAGGAATAGCGGCCTGTGGGGAGGCGAGGCGTGGGTGGGCCGGCCACGTCTGCTCACCAGAGTGAGCCCCCCTCCAGCCTGGCCCCCTGCCCCCCGCCGGAGGGAGTAAGGCCCAGATACCGTAGTTAAGAGCCTCGGGTGCCGTCCACTTCACCGGAACTTGTCTGAGGCCCCCTGAGGCCGCGTAGATCCCATCGGCTTCCTCCCGGGACATCCCAAAGTCACTGATCTTCAGGACGTTCTTCTCCGTCACCAGGCAGTTCCGAGCAGCTAGGTCCCTGGGCGAGGCAGGGCAGGGCCACTGAGCCGGGGCCCCGGCGGCACCTGCCCCCGTGCCCGGCCCCGCTCTAGGCACAGCCGTGAACTGAGCTGCTCCTCGCCCCGCGGCTCCTGCTCCACGAGGACGAGCCGACTCCACGCCTGGGGCAGGGGCCTGCCGTGAGGGGAGCGGCAGGGTGACAGCGCGGCCTGCGCCAGGCGGGGGCCGGCGGGGGGCGCCCCTCACCCACCGGTGGATGCAGCACTTGCTCTCCAGGTACTCCATGCCCGCGGCCGCGTCGCCCACCATCTGCAGCAGCGTCTTCATCCGCAGGCGGGCTCCCTCCGTCCTCAGGAAGGTCAGGAAGTCGCCCCCTGGCGGTGGGCAGGGGAAGCCTGGGTGAGCCTCCGGCAGCCCCCCTCCTTGCGCCTCCACCCCGGCTTCCTCGACTCACCCTGCACGAGCTCCATGACGATGTAGATGGGCTGCTTCTGGGTGCAGACGCCGATGAGACGCACGATGTTGGGGTGGCTGTACTGCTTCAGGATCCTGGGGGGGCACTGCCGCTTAGGAGCCCGCCTCGGGGGCTGGCACGTTCACTTCCCCGACCGCGGGAGCCCCCGAGCCCCAGGGAGACTGAGGGAGGGCGGGAGAGGGCAGCGGAATTGGAGAGCTTGGCCGCTGAGGCCAGCAGACCTGGAGGTGTGACCTCGGGTGGTCACGGACACTGTGTGTGTGTGTGTGTGTGGGGGATCCCATCTGCATGGGGGCGTGAGGATTAAACACTCCCATCGAAGTCCAGGTTTACCCCGTGCCATGCCCAGACGAACCCACTGCGTGCGGAATTATGGGATCGTTCTTTTGCCACCTACTTTGCTTCCTGAAGAAACTTGGCCTTGATGTCAGGTGGGAGTGTCTCGCGACAAGATTTCACGGCCACCAGAGTGTTGTCGGCCCTCAGGCGTCCACTGAACACTTCTCCAAAGTTCCCCTGAAAGGGTCTCGAGTTCCTATCCGTCTTCCCTGGACCATCAGTCTTCCTTTTCCTCACTCCCGGGGACCTGTCCTCACCTCGTCCCCACCCACCCTGCACTCGCTGTCCCCATGCTCAAGACCGCTCAGTCGTGCTCTCTAGGAGTTCTCCGCCTGGGTGGGGAACCCAGACGGCGCACAGGGGACAGGCAGAGAAGGTTACCTCTGACTCGCCACATTCACCTAGCAGTGACCCAGAAAACCCAAAAATCACTTCCCGCTTGGGTTGAAAAAACATTCTGAGTTTTAAGAAAGTGACTTTTTTCCTTAGCGTGTATTTTACAGCCCACATGAACAAAGTATGTCTCCCCATGCACATAAGAGCGAGCTGAAGAGACAAGGGCCTGGGGGTGGTGGGAGGAGTTGAGGGTTGGAGGGTTCTGATGGAAGGACCCCCCCCCCACCCCCCAGGGAAGTTTCCAGGGTAGGTACTTTTCCCTCTGTTTCCTGTGGGATGGTGTGTGGCGATGGCCAGGTGGAGAATCAGGGGTCCAAGCTGGCACTCAGACTGAGGCAGGAAGACAGAAAGGTTCTCTGAGGCCAGGGTTTAGGGCTGACCTGGCCCGAGGTCCGGGAGAAAGCGATGCTAGAGGAGGGAGACACCAGACAACAGGAAGCTGGTAGAACACTCAACTCACCCGCCCGATCTGCTCACCCAACACCAGGTCCTCGTGGTTTAGCACCCACTTGTCCTGGGGGAGGGAGGAGTTGGGGGGGGGGCCGAAGTCAGTGAGGGGAATGCGTGCTGGGCCCTGCAAGGGACCGGACATCATCCCCCACCAACACAATGTCTTTCGTTTCTTGGCGCCTCGGTTTGTTGGTCTGAAAAATGGGGGCCGGGTGGTATTAGGATCACACTCAGATGACTCGGGAGATGAGGCGGGTGCCCTGACTAGGGGAACGTCAGCTGTGTGTGTCCCCCATGGAACGGAAGGGGCCTTGAGATTCCAAGCCTAGAGGGCAGCTGGCCCCCTGGTGAGTGCGGAATCACTTGGCACCGTGTCTGCAGACAGGACCCTGGGGAGCCCTTCGTGCTCTGACGCTGGTGGCACGGGCTCACCTTGGGCACAGCCCTGTTGAGGACAATACCGCTCTTCTTGGTGAGGGGCTGCTGGGAGCGCAGCAGGTGGTCGACGAGCAAGGGGATGCTCGCAAAGCCATCTCCTTCCAGTCGGTAGAGGTTCTGCGGGGCGGGGGGGGGGGTGCGGGCAGCAAGGTCAACAGCCCCCACTGCTGAGGGGGCCTGAGCCCTGGGAGAGGAGGGACGGGAGGCAGGGCCGCCAGAAAAGGTGCTCTCTGATGCTGCGCCACAGGCCCGCAGCCCCTCCTTAGAGGATTTATGTGTCTGGCTTCTTGCAGGGACTGGGTGCGGTCGGTGGGGGGGGGGGGCAGAGGGGGGTAGCGAGGCAGGGAAGGCTGGAGTCCAGGCCCCACTCACGTCAGCGGACTGGATGATGAAGTGGCGGGGCTGGCCGTCCCACAGCACCGACAGCACATATTCCTGCTTGCCCTGGCTCTCGCGCACCAGAAAGTCCCCAGAGTGCGTCAACAGCTCAGCCACCTCTGCCCGTGGGAGGGCCCCGTGGTACCACAGCTGCTCGTGCAGGGGCTTCTGCACCTCTGGTACGAGCTGCAGGGGTGGAGGGAGCTGGCAGAGGCAGGGGAGGAACGAGGAAGGGTCACTCAGCCAGATTGTCAGGGGAGGCCGCCAGGACAGACAGGGGTCAGCCGGGGGTTGGGGCGTCTCTCTCTCGTATATGCCCCTCATGCTCATGAACCACCTGTTGGCATTAGAGCCCCCGAAGCAAGCAAATGACTTTGGAGGCAGAGCCGGGAGGGGATGCCCACGCTGGCTCATCTCAAAGCAGGCTTCTGCCTTTTCCTCCAGGCCCCAGCTGCTCAACTTGTCCCAGTGCAGGGAGAGCCGGCGGGGTGGGGGGAACAAGGCTGAAGCACACAGGGGGGTGGAGGAGAAGGAGGTGCAGGCCAGCAAGATCTGGGGACGTATGCAGCCCAGATTCTCGGGGAAGACAGGGACTCCCCGATAAAAGCAGCCTCCTCTTGGGGCGCCTGGGTGGCTCAGTCGATTGAGCGTCCGACTTTAGTTCAGGTCATGATCTCTCCATTTGTGGGTTCAAGCCCCGCGGCCGGCTCTGTGCTGACGGCTCCGAGCCTGGAGCTGCTTCCGATTCTGTGTCTCCCTCTCTCTCTGTCCCTCTCCCCCTCACGCTCTCTTTCTCTCAAAAACAAATAACGTTAAAAAAAAAAAAAAAAAAGCAGCCTCCTCTGGGCAGAGCCTCCTCTCTAGGGCAACCCAGCGACTAACCCCAAACACCCTGGTGGAAGGGGCTTAGGGAGTACATGCCTGAGACCCCTGGCCCGGCCCGGGCCGCCCCGTGGAGAGGGGCAGAGGCTCCACTCACCGAGAACTTGGGGCGGAAGATTCCTGAGATGTGGCTCTTAAGGATCTCCAAGGTGGGTGTCCTTCCCCCTTCTCGCTCCTGCTCCTGGGGCCAGGGACAGACGTCAGCGGGTGGCCGGGCTTGGGGAGGGGGAGGGCAAACATGAGGAGCGCGCCCCGGGCGGGCAGGCGTGGCTGGCGGCGGCGGATGGCGGCGGGCGGCTCACCGAGGACGACGTGGAGTGGCGGTCATCCTGCAGGAGCAGGACGGGCGGGGGCTCGCCAGGGCCCAGCTGCTCCAGCTTGGCCTGCAGCAGCTCCCGCTGGGCCTGCAGCTTGGCCTGGCTGCACAACGCCACCTGCAGCGCCTGCAGCGCCTCTTGCAACACCTGCTTCTTGGCCAGCAGCTGCACCCTGTGGGCGGGGCCAGGTGGGAGGCGGGAGAGAGGGGGCGGGGCTCAGCCTCTAGCCCAAGGACAGGGGGGCGGAGGCGGGGGCGGGGAGGCTGCGTGGGGCGAACCCACTCACCGCTCCCGGGGGTGGGTGTTCTGCTCCTCGTTCTGGAGCTCGCGCTGCAGCTGAGCGACCGCTTCCTGCCGGCTGAGCACCGTCTGGGTGGCCACGGTCAGCTCATCCGTCACCGAGGTCAGCCTGCGCCCGGAGGAAGGGCCGCGTGAGAGCCGCGTCCCGTGCCCCACGGAGGCATCCCCGCAGAGCCAAGCAAGGCTGGCTGCGGCTCCGCGGAGACGGCGTCCGCCCCTGGCCACCCCGGCCAGCCCGGCCCGGTGCCGGGCCACCACGCACGTGTGCTGCACGCTCTCCACGGTCAGCTCGTTCAGCTGCAGCTCCCCGGGCTCCAGCGGTTCTCCCTCCTCGAGAAGTGACTCATCAAAGGTGACGCAGGGCGGGACGTCAGGTGTGGACCTTCAGGGGGACAGTGCCCCGTCAGTGAACGGGCCAGCGGCCCTGGTGCCCGGCGGAAGGAAGGAGGGGCTTACCCATACTGTCGCAGGAAGCCTTGGTACTCGGCCTCGGGCTGGATGCGGGCGACAGCTGCAGCCATCTCCAGGTGAATGGCCACCACCTCGTCCTGCACCAGGCTGCTGATCTCCAGGTACTCCTGCAGGATTTCCTTCCTGTCCCCAAACAGGAGCGCTGGTCAGTGCGGCCTCAGGCTGGGTGAGGCCGGAAAGCTCACCTGCCACACTGGGTTTAGAGTAGTCAGCCCTGGGGTTGACCCCTCCCTCCATCATTTACCAGCCAAATGACCACACACAAATTACTCAACGTCTCTCTTATCTTCGCCTCCCGATGTGGACGCTGGGAGCGCTGGGCGTTGTGACCCAACGAGAGCGCGTGTGCACAGAGGGCGGTCTACCGAAGCGCTCAGTGAATGCGAGCACAATCACGTCTGTCCTGGGCAGCCAGCCCAACGGCTGCGGCTCTGGGGCTCCGGTACATGCACAGGCCGTTGACGTGCCGCTGACCCGACATCTCCGTGTCTAGTTCCGGGACCTCCCCAGGGCTCTGGCCGCACGCAGCCATCCACCCGCTCGAACGTCTCGTTGGACATCTCTTAGACACCCAAACTCCGTGAGTTGAAACACGAACTCCTATTCTTACCTCCTGAACCCGTTTCTCCCCTCCCTGTCCACGTAAGGTGGCGGAAACTCCATCTTCCAAGAGTCATCCTGCAGTCACCCTCGACTCACACCTCACTTCCACTCCGTCTTCAGGAGTGGTGCACCCGGGAACTTAGGGCTTCTCCCTTCCATCACTACTGCCCTGGCCCAGCGGCCACAGTCCGTGGTCTGCATGACCACAGCAGCCTCCGCCTCATCGCCCTGGCCCTGTTCAGGCGCCCCAAAGCCTATCCTTAAGACAGCAGAGCCAAAGTGCTCAAAACGGCCTGCTGGGCCCCGTGTCACCCAGTAGCCCCCCAACCCCTGGACCCATCTGGGCTGGCGTCCGGCTCTGCCCTCCCCTCACTCTGCCTAGGATGCGCTGGCTTCCTTGCTGTTCCTGGATTCCGGGCACTCTCCCACCTCAGGGCCTACGCACCTGCTCTTCCCTCTTTCTGGAATGGTCTTTCTCCAAACATCCCCCTGGTTCATTCCAGTGCCGGAGGCTTTTCCAAAGCACTCTATTGAAAGCTGTCCGTCCTCCCAGCCCCCCAAACTCCTCTCCTTGTTTTAGTTTTCTCCACAGCACTTATTGCCTCCACACACCACACAGTCACTGTAGTGACTTTCTTTTCTCTCTCCAGTAACACGAATGATCCCAGAGGACAGACGTTTTTGGTCTCCGTTGGTCTCTGCTGTACCCCAGAGCCCAGAGCAGGGCTCCATACATTTAACCAAACCTTGCAATAAGGGATCCTGGAATAACGGCATCCGGGTACGAGCTGACGGGCTCCAAACCTCAGCCCAGGGCCCACTCTCCTGTGGTGACGCGGCCACTGTCACCGGACGCGTTTCTGGACCCTGCCTCTGGGCCTGGCGGCAGGGCTTTCGGGCTGTGAAGGGGGCGGGCGGGCTGGGGTGTGGGCTTACAGGATGCATGCCATCTCCTGGTGCAGGTCCTGTAGCGACTGCAGCAGGCCGGGGAGCATGAGCTGGTGGTGGTGGTGGTGGTGCAGCTGCGCGGCCCGCACGCCCAGCACGTAGCGGTTGTGGTGAGCAAAGAGCTTCCACAGGCTGCGCACATACTTGTCCTTGGCCTTGTCGCGGTCTTTGTCTGCCGGGTGAGGAGAGGGGTTGTGGGTGACGGCCCAGAGGCCTGGGGACGCCCCACTCCCTGGGCACCTGTGGATAGGTCAGGGCTGGCTCGGGGATCCCTCTCTTCCGGGAAGGGAAGCCGCGCACCTTTGCTGGCCTCCTGGTACTTGCGCCGGGCCTGGGCGCTGTCCCGTGCCAGGGCTCGGTACTGGCTCTTCAGCTTCTCGATGTCCTGGTTGTGGGTCTGGGGAGAGAGGAGAGGCCAGTGTGGGGTGGCAGGTCCCCAGGGCACAGGAGATTCCTGCTGGAGGTGAAGCCCCACACGGGCCCTGCAGTCTAGGCAGGAAGCACATCCAAGTCCTTCCTCTGGGAGGGGCCGGGAAGCTTCTGGAGCCCAGCCTCTGCCGCTGACATTAGGATGAGAGCACCTGGGTTAAGGACAAGCCCCTGGGGGAGGCAGAGAGGTGGGCCTGGCAGATTCCACCTGTCCCTCCTTGACCTAGAGGGGTGCCTGGGGGCAGGCAGGACCCGGCTGTGGGCACGTGTGGGCTGAGGAGTCACGGCACAGAACTCCACCCTCAGAAGGGCCCTGTGCTGGGTCTGATGCTCTGTTGATGCTATCTCGAAATTCTTACTAATTTTTCCACAAGAAGCCCCGCGTTTCATTTTCATTTTGCACCGAGTCCAATAAATCACGTTCCTGGTGGCAGGAACAACGGATGGCCAAGACCAAAATTCTTATCCCTGGCTCCCCTGTGTACGCACTGGGATCCTCTGGGTAAGTTCTATCCCTTTCCTCTAAACCTTAGTTTCCCCGCCTGTAACAGCTTAAGGTCAAGACCAGATGAACCTTTTTCTTTAAGCAGTCTCTGTTGAAATCACTCAGCTCTGCCACTAGAGCCCTGTAACAGCCATAGGTAATGTGAAAACAAACAATCGGGCACGGCTGTGTTCCAGTAAAAGTACCTACACAAATGTGCCGACCGCTGAATTCAGTGTGCTTCTGGGGAGACGGTAGGTGGACACTGGCCACCAGGGGCCGCTGTGGGTCCACGGTAAGGCTGGGTTTGGCGCAGGTGGAAGGGGTGTGGCACCGCAGTGCTGACCAGCACACTGAATCAGGAGGCTGAAGCACCCACACAAATAGCTGCAATCACACAGCCTCCAGACCAGGAGCTGTGCAGGGTTCAAATGCTGACAGGCCGACTCTGCAGCCCTGGTCTTTAACCGCTGTGTCAGGGGGCCACCCTGCTCCCTGTGGTGTCTCTGGTGCCTTGGGAGGAGCCCACCTAGGCCAAGGGCAGACAGATTAGCCCTGGCTCTCTCAGACCCCAGAGCCAGCCGGCGCAGGGCAAGAGGTGGGTCACAGATCCCGTGTGCCTGGGAGGTGGTGGCTGGACGGCCCATCCTTATTCCCGGCACTTTGCTCGGGCATGTGGTCAGGTAACAGAAAATGCACAGAGAGGCCTTGCTGCAGGCCAGCCCAAATGCAGGGAGGAGGGACGGAAGCTGGGGTAGGCCTGTGGTCAGGGACTTCCACTTCCCCAGTGAATCCAGGGCGTCCTGTGTGCAAAACCAGCCCTTGTAGCCTCAAACTCTGGGCGGTGCACACTCAGGGCCACGCACGCACCTTGGTGAGCTCCTGCTGGAGCTGCTGCCACTGCTCGCTGTAGGTCTTGCGCAGCTGCTGCCGCTCCCGGATCAGCAGGCCCAGCTTACTCAGGGGCCCCGAGTTCAGATCCTCCGCGTGTTGCCTCAGCAACCGGCTCAGGCCCTCCGTCTGGCTGGTGATCTCGGCCCAGGACTAGAACACGGGATGGGCGAGACGGGGAGCAAGGGGACAGTGGCTCCCAAGCCTGGGCCTGCCTGATTCTCCAACCCTCCCCAGTGGGCTGGGGGAAAGGAAGGGGGCGGGCAGACATAAGGGACACCCGTGGGGATTTCTCCATCGAAGGCAGGAAGGGGGTGAGGAGAACTAGGGTCCCACGGAACCCCACCTGGCTGATGGGGCTATAGGGGCCCGTGCCCCGGCCTCCGCCGTCCTGCAGCGACATGTGGTGCAGCAGCCCTGCATATTCCCTGTCACTCTTGACCCGCTGGGCCATCCACTTTCTCATGCCTTCCAGCAACCGCAGCTCAGCCTCCTGCATCTGCTGTACTGCCCCATGGCCTTGGGGGCTGCACAGCTCGGAAGAGAAGCCCATAGTGCCGTCCTGGGGACAGAGAGAGGAGAGGGCCCACCACGGGGTAAGGCAGCCGCTGGAGATGGAGGGGTGGGGCGGAGGGGCTGGGGGCTGCTGGGGGAAGAGGAGCTGCAGACACACAGGAGGTGGGGTGCTCTCCGGCTGAAATGCAGCCATAGGTACAAAATGGCAACTTGGCCTGAGACCGGCCCTCATTGCTTCCTGTGTCTCGGGCCAAGGCCTGGCGCCAGGGGTCCCCTCCCTCCCCAGGCCCTTCTACCCAGCGCCCTTGCCAGGGGCTCGGTGAGCTGGGGGAGGGGGGCATCGGGGGTGGGGGTGGAGGAGCTTCAGGCAGCCACGGTCTGAGCCCTGCCGGTACCCCTGCCCCTCCGCCAGGTCCCACCCGGTCCGGCGTCCCCCGTCCCCGAACCCCTGGCTGGGCCCTGCCCCACCACCCCACCGCGCGCCCGCGCCGGCACCCGCCCAACACCCCCCGAGCCTCAGGGCAGGAGTTACCGCGCGGGCAGCTGCTCCGGGGCTGCCGAGGACGCCTCAGGGGGACGACTCCGGGCCCGGGCGACCCTGGCCAGTTCCTGATTCGGCTTCCTCCTGCCGCGGTTTCAGTCGGCCGGCCGGGGCGGGCCCGCGAGGGGAAGGGGCGGGCGGGAGGGCCGGCGCCCCCGACGCCTGCCGGCCCCCCTGCCCAGCGCGCCACTGCGGCCGCGGAAACGGAAGGGAGGAGGGGGCCGGGGAAGAATGGCCGCGGAGAGCCGCCTGCCGGCGCCCTCGGGGCCTGGGCAGCGCCCGGGAGCCCGGGGAAGCGGCCGGTGCGCGGTGGGGGCCTGGCGCGCGGCCAGGGCGGCCCAGAGGGGAAGGGGGAGGCCTGGGCCGGGCCTCCCCACCCCATCGGATTCCCCAAGGAGAGTTCAGGCGCCGGCCTCCATTTGAATAAAATTTCCAAGTAAATATCCCCGAGGAGAGGCCTCCTTTTCGGCGCACAGGTCCTGGTGAAACCACTCCCCTAGCCCAGAGAGGGGGGCAGGGGTCTTGTCCCGAGGGGAGCCTGGCTGGGGGGGAGGGGGGTTGCCAGGGGTTGCTCCACTGGAGCTGGAGAGTGGACAGGTATGGAGCTTCCTGAGCCCGACAGGGCCAGCAGAAGCAATCTATCTGGGTTCAGTCAGGCCCCACCGGAGACCTCCGCCCTACAGCTAAGTGAGAACCTGAGCAAGGGGGCCACACGGGAATTAACTCTCCTCCCTGCTGGAGACCAGGCCCCAGGGGCTGGAAGGGCTGGCTTGTCCTCCTCTTAGCGCTCACTCCCCCCATGCCCTGGGGCTGGTCTCCAGCTGCTGCCTCCTTCCACAGCCCACTGCTGCCCAAAAGGGGCCCTAGGGCTAGGAGGCCCGTGGGACGTCTAACTGGCCCCACTCTCCGTCCCCATCCCAGATGCAGTCTCAGGATCCTAGGAAGAACAACATCACCACGCTGGAGACCGGGCCTGGTTTGCATAGTCTGCACGTTTAATCACTTTAAAACCTCTAACATTATCTCGTGTCCATTAAATAGAACCAACAACGCTGGGCCTGTTTAAATTACAAGAAAAAAAAAAAATCACTGGGCACCAACCCAGTATCTTACAAAATTAGCCAGGCTGGCCACAAGGGTGGGGGGATGAGAGACGAGGGGACACCCCTGGGCAGGTGGGTGGGTGCCAGGAAAGGCTGGGGGAGAGAAAGAAAAGGGGGCTCCCAGATGGGAGGGGACTGATTGTCCTAATGGGAGGGGTGCAAAAGGCACGTCAGAAGAGGGGGACTTAAGGGGGCAGAACAGGTCAGTGCTTTCTCCACAAGGGCACAGTGTTGGAGGGGGCTCAGTGCCACCGCCTGCCCACCCCTGGCACTTGGAGAACCAGTGACCCATGAGCCCTTGGCACAATGAGCCCCACCTGAAACACGGATGACAGCCTGCTCCTCCCACCATGACCCCCTTTCCTAGGGCCCACCTGGCTTGTCCACCTGCCTCTTCAGAACTTGGGGGCTTGACTACTCCTCACTCCTCAGCAACATGCTGCAGCCCCCCACACCTTGGGGCCAGGGTAGCCGGGGGAACAGCAGAGTGGACAGTGGGTGTGGGAAGGTGGGTGGTCCAGCTGCTACCCCCGTTAAAAATACAAAAAAAAAAAAAAAAAATCAGCATCTAAAGTGAAATAATCACAAAGTGAAAATATATCCTCAAACAGCCCCTGAGATCCCCACAGGGGAAAGCAGCATTGGGTGGGAGGCGGGAGAGGCCGGCTTGGGCCACCGTCCCCCCACCACCACCCACCCAGGGGCTCCGAGACTGTGAGTGCCAACAGCCCAGGCAGCCCCCCGGGCTCAGAAAACAGGGACTTGGGCCCTGGCGGGAGGGGAGGGGGCCCCGAGAAGGTAGGGTGGTCAGGATGCTGGCTCGGGGGCCTGGTCGGGCCAGCCACGCTCGGTGGGCAGCCAGCTGTGGTGGAGGTGGGCACAGGGACACAACCTCTCGTGCACGCATACTCGCCCTGGAAGCACCTGCCTTCCTTGGTCCCTTCCTTTGATCACCGCTTCCTCAAGAGGCTCACCAGACGTGGGGGACAGGGTCGGGGATACAAAAGCCCTTGGAGAGGTGGCCTCCTCCTTCAAATACCCCCTAGGCCAGCCTCCCTGCTGCCTGGATGGGGACCATTATTGCTTTAGAGGAACAGGGAAGGGATGAGAGCTGCAGCCCAGGTCAGGAAGCCCGAACGGGCTGACCCGCTTCGCTCCGCAGGGACTCCGACTGGGGCCTGGACCTTAGAAAGCTGCCCTAAGCGTTCCACTCCTTCCTCCACACGGAAGAGGTGCTGGAGGTGGGGTGAGGCCCTCCCCTGCCTCCCAGCTGGTCCTGGGGCCCCACCTCAGGCAGCCAGGTGGCCCGAAGGTAGGGCGGGAAGCAGTCTCTGCCCCTCCTGCCTCCCAGCTGGGGTCCAAACCCAGTCCCACGATAAAAAAATACTTTGGTGAGTTAAAAAGTGCCCAAGGAGGGGATGGGCTTGAAGGGGCAGGCAGTGGGCGCTCGTCAAAGGGCGCTCTGGTCTTTGATAAAGGCGGTCCTCTCGCCCCGGCCCTCGTCCTCTTCCGAGTCCGACGGGCCCTCTTCCTGCCAGGCTTCGGGGGGCAGCCCCTTGTAGGAGATGAGGCCACGGTCCATGGTGTACACCTTCACCCCCCGGAAGCTGAAGCCCGAGCGCAGCTGCAGGACCAGGAAGACGGTGACGAAGACCAGCACGATGAAGGCGCAGCTGAGGCCGGCCACCACCTCGGGCAGGTGTGAGGGCAGCAGCTCTGCTCTGGCTCGGGGCTCGGCCTCCACCTCCGGGGGTGGCCGGGGCGGCTGCTGCTCCGGTGACTCGCGGCTGCTCTGGCTCTGCCGGGAGCAGGTCTGCTCCACGGGGTCCAGGGAGGCGTGGCTGGGGCAGCTGAGGCAGTCCGTGGGGGCCAGCCCCTGGCAGGTGGCACACGAGGCGTGGCAGGGGGCGCAGACGCTGGCCCGGATGATCTCCACGTCGTTCTCGGTGCTATAGTGTGTATCGAGGACTTGGGGGGTGAAGCCTGGCGGGCAGTGCTGGACACAGCTCTTCTGGTGCAGGGAGAAGCCTTCCTCACACACTGCCGGCAGGGGGCGGAAGGGGGGCGTCAGCTAAGCAGACACGGCTGCCCCGAGCAGTCACCGTGGGCCCCCCGGAGCTTCCGGCCCTGGAACCATACTCATGCCCGGGTATCTCCAAACCCCCTTTCCTCCCAGCGCTGGGCTTCAGGACAGGTACCCTCTGCCCCCCCCAAGCCCCAGGCCCCCAAACCCCGACGGCATCCACTACTGACCCACACAGGCCTGGCTGGACGTGAGGGTCTTGCAGCCGCTGCTTTCGGGAGGCGCGTGCAGCCCCTCAGGGGCCGTGCCGTATAGCACGAGGGTGAACTTGGTCAGTGTCCCTAGTCCAGGGTTGGCGGGGAGGCAAGAGTTAGGGGGCACCAGCACAGCACCTGGAATCCCAGAGCCCACCAGCTCTCCTCCTCGTCCCCCTCCCGAGCCCTCCAATATCCCCAATACCGTAGTTGTTGGCTTCGCTAGTGTTTTCAATCTCCAGGACCCACTCGCCAGAGGGGTCCTCATCCCAGGAGTGGGTTGTCATGAAGGCCCAGTCATTAAACCCATCTGCGGAGTAGTCGTGTGGCCTGGGGGAGAAGGGTGCCCACAGCTGTCTCAGAGGCCCCGGGGAGACCCAGCCAGGGGGCGCCAAACTCACAACACATGGCCCGTACACGACACGCGGACCCCACGGGGCTGGAAATGCCTGTAGGGGCCGTAGGGGCTGTTTCTCAGTGGGCCAGATGCCCTCCACCAGAAGATTCTGGAAAAGTGCAAGGGTGCTTGCTACAAGTGGGAAGGCACACTCCCGGCATGGAATGGGTAGAAGCCAGGGATTCCTGCAATGTGGGGACAGCCCCATAGGACAAAACCGGGCCTCCTAAAATGCCAACAGCACCCCCACTGAGAAGAACGTGGTGGCCACTAAGACTGTGTGACAAGTCAGGAAGGGTGTGAACGCGTGAAGGAACGCATGTGAGTGTGAGAGAAAGGACAAGCTGGGCAGGGGAGGGAGCAAGCACCTGGCAGCCAGCAGGGTGGAGCGGGTGCCCATGGGGCTGACCAGGTGGATGGCCAGGTCACCGCGGCGATTGTAGGACAGGGTGAGGCGGGCCTGTGCGTGCTCCAGCCGCGTGATATGGCTAGGCTCCCCCAGGCAGGCGGTCACCATCTTCCGCACCTCCAGCCGCTTCCCGATGTCCCTGTGCAGAGAGCAGGGAGGGTCTGCACCCCCTGTGACCCCTGGGCCCCGCCCACCCCTCCCACCCCTCCCAGCCAGGATCCAACCCTCACTTGGGTTCAGTGAGGATGTCGATGATGCACTTCCTCTGGGGGGCCACGGTCGTCCAGTTCTGGGCCAGGGTTACCATGGCACCTGCGTCCAGCAGCCCGTAGCCGTACGAATGGCTCACTGCGGGGCAGGGAAGGTGGGGTCAGCCGGGAGGCGGCGCTCCCCCGACCTTCCCCCAGTCTGGAGCACTGGGCCACCCTGTCCTCACCTTTCCGGCCCACGCCGTTGGTGGCCCAATCGTTAGCATTGAGGTGGGCTGGCTTCGAGGTCTGTACCACCAGGTGCTGCATGTCCCGCCAGGTGAGGTTCTTACTGCGAAGGCGGGAGGGACAGGCCAGGGCTCAGCCTCTTCAGAAAGAAGTTGCAGACCAAAGGCTGCCCTGCAGGGGGCGCTGGTGGGGACAGGGTTGCTCCTCGGCCCGACCCACTTACTTGGCTTCCAGGGTGAGGGCGATGATGCCCGCTGCCAAGGGGGCAGAGGCGGAGGTGCCCGTGTGAGACTCCGTGCACTTTTGCCGCAAGTCCGTGGTCACCTACCAGGAGGACAATGTGATGGGTGGAGGGACTAAGAGGGGCCATCTGCCTGCCCTCCCTCTGCCCACAGGCCCTGGGAACTAACACACGGTCCCAGCTGCTGCCTTGCTAACTTGCTGTGAACAGGCCAATGCCCGGCCCTTTCTGGGCCTCGGTTTCCCAAGGACCAAGGGGTGGAGCTGGAGGTTGGGGACCAGTAAGAGCAACGCATACCTTTGGGGAGAGGCTACACTTCTCGGGGGCTTCAGACAGCCCCACGGCCCAGTCTCAGAGAGCCCGCCAGCTCCCGTTCCACCATACCCCCGCCACGCTCACCCGGCCGCACAAGTTCTGGCAAGTGGGCCCCGGGGCAGAGCAGGCAAGCGTTTTCCCGGGTCCCCACCCAGGGCGAGACTCACGATCTGCTTCTCGTTCTGGTTGCCGCTGCTGTAGGTGGTGGCCAGCGTGGACGAGCAGGCCTCGCTGTACCAGGGCACGTTGCCGAGCTGCGTGGCGCTGCTGATGGACAGCGTGTAGATGCTGTTGGTGTAGCCGTCACAGTTGCAGCTGTCATGCTCCCGGCCCCCGTTCCCTGAGGCCCAGACAAAGATGGAGCCCAGACCCCCGCGGCCCTGTGAACAGAGCGGGCCAGGGTCACTCGGAGACAGGACCTGGGGGAGGGAGGCCTGGTGGGAAGGTGCTGCCAGAGACCGGGGAGGCTGGGGCTTCATTCTCAAGGGCCTGTCTCTGCACACGCCCAACACCGTCCCGCAGCCTGGGAGATCCCTGGCGGGTCAGATACGTATACAAGTATGTCGCCTGTGTGCAGAAAAACAGACCCAGGTTACGACTCAAAGTGCCCGGAGTGGTGATTCCAGAGGCTGGAGCGATGGGTCATCTTTACTCATTTTCCCCTTTTCTGCCCTTCTAGTTCTTCACCGTTGTAATAAATACGCCTTGTAGAAGATTAAAATTGGGGGTGCCTGGGTGGCTCAGTCAGTTAACCGTCCATCTTCAGCTCAGGTCACGATCTCATGTTTCGTGGGTTTGAGCCCCGCATCAGGCTCTGTGCTGACTGCTCAGAGCCTGGATCCTGCTTCGGATTCTGTGTCTTCCCGCCCCCTCTCTCTGCCCCTCCCCTGCTCGTGCGTTTTCTCCCTCTCTTTCTCAAAAATAAATGAACGTTAAAAAAACACTTTTTAAAAAATGACAATTTGACACAAGAATAAACAAACAGGAACCAAAAAACACAGGAAGAAAGCTATGGAAAAGACAGCGCCCCCCTTGCCCCCGAGAGGCTGGGCCTGGCCTCCCCACCTCACCTGGCTGACCCCCCGGAAGAAGGCCTCCTCAGCCAGGCGGGCAGGCCCATCCACGGTTTTGCCATCGTCCTCGGGGCCCCAGCTGGCACTGTAGATGTGGATGTGGTTGGGGTTCAGGCCCAGCGAACGCGCCTCCACCGCGTCCGTCACCTCGCCATCCAGCATGCGCACCCCTGGCCGCAGAGGGGGGTGGGGAGAGGGATGCTGCGTGGGTCTAGCTGCCAGGGGCACCCCCCGGAGCACCCCCGGCCCTGTACCCACAGGACGGGCAGGGGGAGGGCAGAGGCTGGTGCTGGGAAACCCCAAGCCCCTAACCCCCTGGCCTGCCTCTCTGCCTCTCCTAGACGAGACCCGGAAGGGAAAAAAACAAAAAGAGTGCACCCTGCCCTCGACCACACACCCTGGCTTAAAACGAGCCTCTGGGTTCCCGGAGGAGTGTGGTGACCAAGGCCTGCCATGTAAGGACTCAGAGGGGGTGGAGAGGATTTAGGGAGGCCCCGGCCGAGAAACATTCATCCTGTCCCACGGCTCGGCTCTCTGAGCTGTCGAGAACCCTCTAAGGAATAGCCACGTGGCCGAAAGGATCCACAAGGGGAAGGCGACGGGCACTGGTCAGATGGGAAGTGGGTGGAGAAAGTCCCACCCGAAGGGCCCTCCCAGAGGACAGGGTGGCCAAGGCCCACACCCACCTCCAATGCGGGCGTTGTAGGCCACGCCTACGCCACAGACGCCGTTGTTGGCTACCGCGGCTACCTCGCCCGCACACCGTGTGCCGTGCCTGTCAGGGGCCAAGAGCAGGATATTAGCGGTCGACAGAGCAGGTGAGGCCTCAGGAACGGGACAGGTGGGCCCACCCCTCCGGCCAAGAGCGCTGTCCTGCCTGTGTGCACGGTCCCCTCCCACATTCTCCACTCTGTGGCCACCTCGGCTTTGAGCAAAACAGAAACTTCAGCCTCTTCAGAGGGGGTGTCTTAACCCAGGCCCGGCCCTGCCTCCTCAGTGCCAGAGAGGGGAACTGAGGCGGAGGCCAGGGACCTGCCGTTTCTTACCGGTTGTCATTCATCTGTGTGTACCGAGGCTGGGGGTCAGGGTCCTGGTCATTGACATCGAAGCTGGCCCCGGGATCCTGGAGAGGACATGGCCGTCGTCAGGAACGGTCTGACCGCACTGGCACAGCGGGACAGCCCCGAGACACCCCTCAACGGGGGTCACTGCCTCCCCCCCCACCTCCTCACATAATTGCCTGCCAAGTCTGGGTGGTTCTTCTCGATGCCATCGTCCAGGATGGAGACCACAATGCCGTGCCCCGTGTAGCCCTGAGCCCAGGCCTCCTTCACGTTCAGGTCCCGCTGGGTGACGCCAGACTGCAGGGACACCCACCCCCGTCACCCCGGCACTTAGAAGACGCGGCTGGCCGTGTGAGCTTAGGGGTACCCCGAAGAATCCCTTCACCACCCCCAAAACCTCTTTCTCCACCCGCCCCCTGCTCCTGAAACACTGCCACTGGCTGTCTGGGCTCCATGGGAGCGTAAAAAACTCTGGAAGGGCATCCTCCAGGCTCAGCAGGAAGCGCTAGGGAGACAGTGCTCCATAGAGAGGAGGAGGAGGAGGAAGAATGAGGGGAGGCTTCAAAGTCAGCCTTGCCCTCCCACGAGACCCTTCGGGGGCTGGATGGATGCAGTGGGGAGAGGAGGACCCAGGCCCCGAGGAGGCAATGTACCAGGTACCACTGCTGGGGAAACTTGGGGTCCGTGGGCTCCTGGTACACATCCCGTTTGGTCCTTCGCTTTGCCACCTGCTGCTCCAGCCACTGTACCTGTGAGGGAGGGAGGCAGGGAGGGAGGGATGGTGTGGGCGGAGGACTGGAGCGGCTCCAGAGAGCAGGAAGGGAAGGGTGGCAGGCAAGCAGGGCTGGGGCCGCACTCACTTGAGGCTCCCTCTGCAGCCGGCTGTGCCGCGGGCGGTGAGGCGACAGGGACCGCTTTGTCACCGCTCGATGCCAGAAGTGGTAATAGTCGCCGAAGATCTGCAACAGAGCAGGGAGACTGAGCTGGGCTTTCCATCTGTCAGTCCCCCGGGGAGGGAGCGGATGGGGGTGGACGACCGGCTGCTCACGGGAGGCTCACGGCGGCAGGGGCTGGTAGGGCATCTGCTGCCTGCCCAGGACCCGGCAAGGAGGTGCAAGGGACAGAGAGGGACTCTATCTCCCTGGGATACCCCGGCTCTCCAAACAACCTATGTCGGAAGCCCAAGGGCAGGACGAGCCACCGCTCCCATCCCCCTCGCCACCCAGAGCACGCCTGCTACCCAGGTAAGCCCCACAGTTCCTGGTCCCGGTGCCTGAACCCCTGCCCTCACTGACCCCACCCCCGGCAGTGTCGTATGCCCAGGCCAGCGGGCAGTGAGGGCGCCTACCTGGCCCAAGTTGAGGAAGCCATGCTTTCGTGCCAGGCTGTCAGCCACGGCTGGGCCTCCGGGAATGTGCACAGCCCAGGTGTTGGTGTAGACCTTCTGGCCGCAGGCATCGGCCGCCAGCAGGACCAAGGCTCCCGCTGCTGCTACCACCCATAGCAACCAGGGCCTCAGCTCCATGGGGGGGACAGGTGGCCGGGACCCCGGAGCCCCCGTCTCCTTGGCCTGGTCACAGGGCCTCGGCTCCCACGTGCCTGCTTGCTGCCTGTGGCCCGGGGCTGACTGGCGGGGGCATGGGGCCGAGCAGGGCAGGGCTGTAGGCAGGGGAGGAGGGCTGCCGGCCCTGAGGGGGGACAAGGGAGGAAGAGGGGAAGACCATCAGTGCCTCCCCGGCCATGTGCTAAAGCTGCCTTCCCACCCCATGGCACAATCTAGGCTTGAAAAGGGGCCCAGGGGAGAGGGGTGAAAATCCAGCCCCCCAAGGTCGGTGAGCCAGCCAGCCAGACGGGCCCCCCATACGCGCACACACACACACACACACACGCACACACACATACACACACACACGCACACCTCCTCAGCCTCTCTCCACACAAGAATATGGAAGTGGGATGAAGTGTATCAAGCTTGAGTCACTCAGAATCAGAAACAACAACTGAATAAATGTTCACCACAATCAAAGCGAAAAGGATGGGTTATGAAGCCGTACGCACACATGACCCCATTTTGTTTTTAAATAACTATTTATACGCGTATATTTATATAGAACCACAAAACAAAATCTGGAAGGGCTGCATGCAAAAAACGTTAACAATGATTCTCTCAAGATGGTGACGGTTACAAGTAATTGTTATTTTCTTCTTTGTATCATTGTAGATTTTCCAAATTACCTAGGTACATTGTACAAAGAAATAAAATGTTGGCTTTTCAAACTTTTTGAATGGGGGGGGGGTGTCTACCCGGCTCACCAGGGTTTCTTGGTTCAGCAAAGCAGACCCAGCCACAAAGAATTACCTGCAAAGCCCCACAGCCCCTGGGAAGAAACAGTAGGCGACCATAGGAGGGATGGGGCTTTGGGGGCTGAGCACAGGGGATCCCAGTGGCTTCACCTCCCTCCACGGACAGACTCCAGACTGGTGGCCATCAGCAAAACCGGGGACCCAGACTCCTTTCAGGCTGTTTCCTGGGGAACGCTGGGGCCGCCCAGCCCTGCCCAGGCCTGGGCGCAGAGGCCCCCCAGCAGCCCCCTCGAACTCCACGCCCACCAGCCTTGCGTAATCCGAGCCCAGGCAGCCAGGGCAAACACTGGCTGCTGAGCCAGGAGCGCCAAGGTGAGGCTGAATCAATAGTCTGCGTGTTGTTTTTCCTCCTTCAGCAAACAGACAGCGGGACCTCTCTGCCCGGGGCCACATAACTGTCCCCACATAGGGCCCCTGACTAGCCAGAAGCCAAGCCCCCGGGGTGGGGAGAAGCTGGGGGAGGCCCCAGCAGGGCTGCTGGGGGTATCCTGTCTCAGTGCCAAGCTCAGAGAGCAGAGAGCCTGCCCACAGGGTCCCGGATGCCCCCACCACTCCCAGCCCCAAAGGAGGCCACTCTTGCCAGGCGGCAAAAGGGAAGCTCCCCACAGCTCCCCCAGGCCGTGGGGAGCGGGGCAGGCTCGCTCACCACCCTCACCACCGGGAAGCCTCAGTTCTCCAGGGGCTGGCTACCCTCAGCCACAACTGGCCTCCCTGGCTGGTCCCCCTGCAGTCCCACCCTGCAGGCTGGGAGGGACTCAACACACAATTCCCAGGGTATTTTCAGTTTACACAAAAATAACCTGACAGCTGATGGCAAGGGGCACTCACAACGCAGCCCCTCCTCAACCCGGGCAGAGTCCATGGGGCTCCAGGACAGGCCTGGAAGCCACAGACCCACGATGCCTTGGAGTTCCAAGTTCCACAAAGCCAGTCTTAGCAATGGTGGGGTGGCCTAACATAGGCCCCAGCATGTGAAGGGATCCCAAGCCCGTCGTTTAACAGAGGATGGGGGAGGGGGGGGGCAGAGCCAGATAGAAACAAGGCCTCTTCTCCCCCTTCTTGCCGTTGCAAGAGCTGCCTCTTGGGTCCAGATGGCAAGTGGAGCTGCCCCCGACCACAGTGCCGTGAGCCCTGCTGAAGCCCCCAAACCAAGACCCAGCTTCCAGCACACGGTGAATGGGGCTGCAGCTGGCTGACGTTAGAGGTGATTAACCAACTATTTAATTACCCTGCAGCACCCAAAAAGAAAGCAGGCTTCAGGCACAACCAAACAATCTCCCAGGAAAGGGCCTGCCTCCCTCTGCACAGCATCCCTCGCCACGGGGTGGATGGATATAGCTCCCCGTGGAGCCCCCAAGCCCCTAGACAGCCCTAGCTCAGCATCCTGGATGAGGGGAAGATCCCCCCTCCCCAAACAGCAGGCGCTGAGAACAATGAATGAATGGGCTTCTCCCCACCCCCATCCCAGACTCTGACTCACCCTATGAGTCCCAGTTCAGCTTCAACCCAGAGGCTTGCTGTATTTCTAGCCTCCCGTGATGCCCTCTCACATGGGACTCGGCTCTGGGCTGTGGCCACAGACAGAGACGGGAGTGCTCTTTCTGGCTGTGGTCTCAGGCAAAGCCCTTTCTCTGGTCCCAGGAACCTCTGACACAGACAGCCAGTCTGAAGCATCAAACTGAGCCTACCCCCCAGGCAGGGTTGCTGGTGCTCAGACACTGAGGCTCTGGTGTGGACAGGGGCTGTCTGGGAAACCCGATCCAGTCCCTCTTTTCCAGCAGAGACCCCAAGCCAGGGCCTGTTACAGGCAACTTGAAAGGCTCTCTTGAAATTCTGGTTTCCAGTCCTGCTCAACGACTCCTTTGCTGTGTGATCTCAAGCAAGTCACTTTCTCTCTCCGTTTCCTTGGTGGGCCTCAGTTTCCTTGGTGGTAAAAACTGCTAGATCCGAGGTTTACAAACTTTTTTTTTTTTTAAAGCCATATAATCCATTTTAGAAAATCGAATTTTATGTGGAAGCTCAATATACGAAACAGTCCAACATGGGCTGCTCTGCTCTGCTCTGAGCCGCGGCCAGCTTTGGCTACCCTCCTATGCTGTTGTCCACACCTGGCCCGCAGCTGCCCAGCCCTCACTAGGCCACAGCACCTGGGTTCTCCTCACACTTCCCAAATCAAACACAGAATCCCAACACCCTCCCGCGGCCGAGGGTCTGCACCCCCAGGGGCTGGGGGACAGCAGGTACTGACCAGTGACCGCTGTCGGACCTGTCTGGCAAGCGGGCGGCCCCGCAGTCCAGCCACCCCACGGGGGCAGCAGGGGCCTGGGCCAGGCCTCGGCGGGAGGGAGCCCCGGAACCTACCTGAGCCGGCCTCCCGGAGCCCGCGGAACCCGCACCTGAGTCTCCGTCGCCCAGGTGCGCGGGCGGCGGCGGGGCCGGGCCGGGAACGGTCCCCGCGGCCCCGGCTGTTCGTTCCTCCCCTCCCGGGCCGCGGAGTGGGCGAGCCGGCGGCGGCCCCCGGCGGCCGGCGGGGAGGCGGGAGCACCCGGCGCCTCTGGAATTCTCTCCCCATCCCGCCCCCAGCGGGGGCCCCCGCAGACGCTTCCTGAGGTCAGAGGGCTCGCCCCGGCCCCAAGCGGAAAAGTACCGGCACGGGCAGGGGGCCGGGGGCCGGGGGCCGAGCCGGGCCCGGCGCGCTCAGGTGGGCTGCGCGGCGCCCTTCCTGCTCCCCGCGGCTCCACCCTCGGGCCGGCCCCCGAGCCAGTTCCGAAAGCCGGGCGGGCGGCCGGGGCCTGGGGGCCCGGGTCAGGGCGGCCCCGACCCTCCCCGGCCGGGGCCGCGGAGCCCGCTCCGCGCGCACAGCGGCCCAGGCCGGCCAGCTCCCTCCGGGCCCCGGCCGTCCCGGCCGCCCCGGCGCGCCGCCTCCCCGGGCCCCGCGCCCTCCTGCTTACCCGAGGGAGCCCGGGCGGGTAACTTTTCCAGGCGAGCGCCGCGGCGGCTCGGGCGCCCCTCGGCCGAGCGGAGAGCCCGGCGGCGGGGGCCTGGGCTCGGCGCCGTCCCCGCGCCCAGCAGCAGCGTCACCGCGCGGAGGCGGGGAGGCGCGGCGGGCGGCCTCGGCCCGGCCGGCGACCAGGGCAGGGCTCGGCCTGGGCTCGGGCTCCGGCTCGGGCGGGGGCAGCGGCCGGGCCGCGGCGGCGCGGCTTGTTTACTCCGGCGGCTGTCAGCGGCTGCGGCGGCCCGGGCTCCTCCTCCTCCGCCGCCGCGCCCCTCCCCCTCGCGGCGCCACCTCCGCGCTCCCGGGCCGCCGCCGCCGCCGCCGCCGCTGGCGGCCCGCCGCGCCGCCCATGCCGCCCGCGCCCCGGCCCGCGTGCGGAGCGCCGGCGCCGCGCGCCCAGGGCGCCGGGCCCCGGGCCCCGAGCCCAGGCCCTGCGGCCTTCTGGGGCGGCCGCTGCCTCCGGCGCCCGGTAGGGGCAGGTAGGAAGTGGAGCCGGCGATCCCAAAGCCCTGGCGGCCGCCGGGCGCGTCCCCCGCCACCCCCAACCCCGGCCCCGCCGCCCGCGCTCCCGCCGCCGGGCTCGGCTCTGCGCGCCACGAGCTCCCGGGGCAGGCGCAGGCGGCCGCGGAGACCCGAACTCGGAACCCTGGGCGCGGGCTGCCGCGGGCTTGAGGAGGCACGCGGAGCTCGGTCTCGCCTGGATTGTGGGGGAGCTGGCCCTCTCCCCACCCCCCACGCCACGACTGCCTCATTCCTGAGCCACGAATTGAATTTGGGCATGACCCGGTTAAGTGTCCTGCGGTGACCCACCTGGGGTAGCTCCCCCTAAGGTCAGACTTCACCGAGATGGGGCACACCTTCCCAAGGCCTACTGTTAGAGGAGTCACGACTGTTTGCATCTATATAGACAGGTGGATAAGCTGAACCAGTCAGCCCACGCCTTTTAATTTTTTTTAACTTTTTTTTTTTTTCAAACACCAACCGCCTGCCAGACACCAGGACAGTCACTTTACATTATTATCTCCTTCCGTACAGCATTTAATCTACATAATGCTTCCAGGCCGACATTGGTAATCCCATTTTACAGATAAGGAAACTGAGGAGCACAGAGTTTAAATAATTTGCCCCCAACTGGCAGGCCCCAGAGCCTGGACGAGATCTGGGGCTTTGGCGGAGCCTGAAACCGAGCTACTTTGCAATATACCAACCGGCTTCTCTCCCTCCCTGGGTCCCTGCCCTAGAAAACGTCTGTGCTACTTGGCTGAGGCCGCCACTGCTTGAGCTGAGAAAGAAAAGAGGGGAAATGTGGCCAAGCGCTCCCCAGGCTGGGTTATTTCAAGGTCGAAGAGCAGCCTCTGCCCATCCATTCCTGCTGAGATTACCTGGCAGCTCAGTGTCACCCCATGGCCTCCTGAACACGGTGGGGGGGTGCGTGGGGGGGGGTGGGTAATGACGAAAAGATACACCACCAAGCGCTTACTGTGAGCCCGGTGCTATTCTCGGCTCTTTCCATGTGTTAACTTATTTCTTCCTCACCACCAACCCCACCAGGTGGGTACCATACATCTTCCTTTGGCACCTTTTATGCAGCGCTGTCTACGTTTTACAGAAGAGGAAACTGAGGCCCAGAGAGGTCAAGTAATATCCCTAAGGTAACTACATGGCATGTCAGCCTGGGTCCAGATCCCTGAGGCACTATTTTTTTTTTTTTTAGTTTTTATTTATTTATTTTGAGAGACAGAGAAAGTGCAGGTGGGGGAGGGGCAGAGAGCGAGGGGACAGAGAATCCAAAGCACGCTCCTCGCTCAGAGCACAGAGCCCGATGTGGGGCTCGAACCCATAAACCGTGAGATCATGACCGGAGCCGAAGTCAGAAGCTGGGCCAACTGAGCCACCCAGGCGCCCCGCCACCCCCACCCCCCCCACAGCAGTCATTTTATGCCACGCCACCTTAGACGAGTTCCTTAATTCTCAGAGCCTCCATTTCCTGGGATGGATGTACTGTGCTACCAGGTAATCTCACAGGGAGCAGGGAGGGATGGGCAGAGACTGCTCCTCGACCTCCGTAGGATGGAGATGATATTCAGTTCACGCGCGAAGGCGCCACTCGGCTACCCTAGCAAACGCTGCCAAAACCGGACACTCGGGTTAGAACGTGAGGTCCCGGAAGTCGGGCCGGGAGCTGTCTGGCGGCTAGCTCCCTCTCGGAGTGGGAACTTCCCTCCCCAAAAGCTGAGATTGATGTGGGCCACCCTGGGGTAGCCCCACCAGCACCAGCCACGTTTGGGAGAACAATACTTGTGCAGTCAGACTGAGGCAGGAAGTGAGTCATGATTCTTCCTCAGTCTGTGAGCAAGAGAACCCTGTTGAGGGGAAACAGGGACAGGGCTGGCCCCGGGTAGCCTGGAGCCTCTGAGGTCCCCCAGTGTGGTGCCCTTTTCCCACTTGTCCTCTTGCCTAGAAGAAAGGTCAAGCCAGAAACCAAGCAACGCCGGCCGCCTCTGGGTGCCCCACCCATCCTGGAGGTTGGCCCCAGGGGAGCAGCGGGGGGGGGGGGGGGAGGAGGGGCTGGCCCCGGACCCAGACGGCTGCAGAGCCCGCCTCTCCTACCCTGCCTGGGCCTTGAGGTATTGCTCAGAGGTGCATCACTTGGGGGCGGAGGGAGGAGAGGACTGAGCCAGTGAGCACCTGTTCTTACGTCGCCCCCAGCATCTTTACCTTAGTCCCCCTCGCATTTGGGAGTTTCACGTACAACTGTCCTCTCGCTAAAAAGAAGCCACTCTCCTTGAGTGAGAGCCCTCTGGGAGAGAATCCCAGCTTGTCTCAGCTGGTGACTGTTAGCCCACTTTTCCCTTTATCTCCCCGAAACAAGTTTCTGGGGGCAAGTATTGTTCTCTTTATCACACCCAACCATTTATCTGAGGCCTCGAGGCCTGAGGGAGCTAAATTGCGCCTTGAAGCCCAAGTCCCCCTTAGGGCCTTAAGAGCCCAAGGGCCTCTGGGTCACAGTTTATCAGTTTATACACCTGGTAGCACCATGTGACGGCAGTCCGGAGCAGGAAGGCCTGGTAGGGGTGGGGGAGGGGGTGGGCGGGGGAACGGGGCCTGATGGGTAAGGCCTGAGCGAGGAAGGGGCTTGTGAAGGGGTTCTCACCTTCGGGTTGGGGTGGGGGGAGGCAGGCAGCCGGGCCTCTCTTCATCTTTCAACTGGGGCTAATCTGCCAGGCTCCTGGAGGGCAACCTCAGTCCTGTGGCTGCACCCACCCAGGCTCGCCCATGTCCCCTTGGAATGCTCTGGGGGTCCCCCCCTCTCAAAACCTCCTCCCCACTCTCAGGCACCTCAAAGCCTTCGACAGCAGCACCCACACCTGGTTTTAATCAAGATGTCCACACCGCATTCTTAGAATACACGGAAGGGCACACGACAAAATTTAATTGGTATTTTCTCTGAAAGGGCGGGATTTGAGAGCTTTCTGTTTTCTTCCTTTCTGCTTACCTGCGTTTTTCAGAAATGTCTACAGTAACTTCTTATAATGAAATAATTAAACCTTTAAGTCATGCAAAACTGGATAAAGCATGCCCATACTTCACCATCTAGCGCCAGAACACCTGGGGTCCATCTCGAATGCTGCCAGGGCAACAGCCAGGCTCCTCCTATCTGGTCACAGGGCAGGGCCTATCCGGTTCTGGCTAAACCACTTTGGGAAAACCTCCTTTATATGACGGGTGGCAAACAGGGTGTCTGTGGGTGGGGGGAGGAGCTGGAAACGATTTGTTGGTGACATATCTGGTCACGCTGGGACAGGATCACAGCATGGCCGGCCCTTCTCATTTTCCCAGTTATTGGGGTGGGTCTGCGCTTACCTTTGCCTGTGTGGCTCTGCCATGTCCCAAAGTCACTTACCGGTTTGATAGCTTCCCTTTGCCTACTTTGTGTCTTCTTCCTTGTCTTCAGTGCCCAGCCGATGCTACCCACAATTGGGCACCCAATATGTGCTTTGGATGCAGTCTAGTCTGGCAGACATTCATTGAGCACCTGCTGAATGCAGGGCCCTGGTGCCTTGCACCTGAGTCCCTTAGAGCTTGTCCTCAGGAAGCCAGTGACATCTGCGAGGGTTAGAAGGAGGTGCCTGAGGGCACCAGCATCTTCAAGAATCTACATCCTGCCCCCCAACCGTGGCTTTGCAGTCGCCACCAATCCCTGCCCTTCCTTCTCCCTCTTGGTCCAGAAAAATAAAACAATTAACTAACTAGCAATTAAATAAATGTTTGAGGGAGCCTAGGTGGCTCAGTTGGTTGGGCATCCGACTTTTTGATTTTGGCTTGGGTCGTGATCCCAGGATCATGGGATCAACCCCCCGAGTCAGGCTCGGTGCTGAGCCTGCTTGTGATTCTCTCTCTCTCTCTCTCTCTCTCTCTGCCCCTCTCCCCCATGCACTCTCTTGAAAAAACAAAAAAGTTTGTTTTTGTTGGGGTGGCTCCGTTAATTGTCCAACTTCGGTTCAGGGTGTAATCTCGCAGTTCATGAGTTCGAGCCCCAAGTTGGGCTCGATGCTGACAGCTCGGAGCCTGGAGCCTGTTTCAGATTCTGTGTTTCCCTCTCTCTCTGCCTCTCCCCACCTCTCTCAAAAATGAATAAACATTTTTTTAAAAAGTTAAAAAAATTTTTTTAAATAAAAATTTGAAAAAAAAAACCACCAACAAACAATTTTCATGACTTGTTGAATTTTCCAATTAGTTTGTCATCCAGAATCGGGTTTGTGAACCTCAGCACTATTTCCACCTGGGGCCACCGGATCGTTCCTTTTTTTTGCGGGGACTGTCCTGTGTATTGTAAGATGTTTGGCAATATCCCTGGTCTCTAAACACTAGGTGCCAGGAGCACCACCACCCCATCATGACAACCCAAAAAGCATCCCCAGACCTGGCCCGAGGTCACCTGAGGGGCAGAGTCACCCCCCAGCAGAGAGCCACCGATCCAGAGCTAGGAATGAGCTGGCACGGAAGCCGGCCGGTGTTCCAGGAGCAAGGCGGCGGGACTTGTCCGCGGGTATTACACCCCGAGACAGCAGGCAGCAAGGGAGAAAACTGCCAAACCCCGAACCGTCCGGCGTGGAATGCATCAATGGGGTGATTTCGTGCTCAGGAGCAGTCCCAGGTATTTCTGCACCGTCGCTTTCAGGAATGTTAGTGATAACGCCCGAGCAGGGAAAACAACAATGTCGATCGCACTGTTTACTAAGGTGGGGAAGTGGGGTGGGGGAGACAGCTTTGCGTTCAATGTGTGTTTAGAAAGCAGATCAGTAGCTGCTTGGGGAAGAGGGGCAGGGAGGGGCGAGAGGAAGTTTGGGAGTGACGGACAGATCTGTTCACTACCTTGATCGTGTTGATGGTTTCATGAGTGTACCCAGACGTCAAAATGGATCAAGTTGTACACTTTAAATACGTGCAGTTTATCGTGTGCCAATCATATGTCAATTAATCTGCTTCTAAAATGTATTTCATTGTTTAAAGTTTCAGGGCTTGAAAGGCATTATTTTGGAAAACTGACTAATGTGCAGTAGCCCGTTCCTCGACTGTGCCAGATAAACTGGGGGGTACTTAAGAGCAATACAGCTCTTGAGAAGAAAACAGAGAAAAAAGAGAAAACAATCGCGGGCCCCAAGGTTGGCCTAAGGAAGGAGGGACAGCCGGCGTGAAGTCAGCTAGAGCTTGTCCCCTGGCTCAGAGGAGGCACTGGTTGTTCCGTTGGACGATGCTCTCAAACCAACATGTCTGGAACCGTATTATCAGGGGCTTGGGAAATAAAATAACAAACTTAGCGCTGGCTGCCTGGAAGGCAGCAGATGAGGCTCCTCCACTAACTTTAATCCCTAAAGCAAACACTGGCTCCAGAAAAAGTCAGTTAATACCTGCAGGAGGGTGGGTGCTATCCCTCCCTGGGGCACACGGTACACCCGGGGGAGCCGAGAGCTGTTATGGGGGCGGCTGCACATGAAAGGCACCAGGGCTCATGCCCGAGGGGATGCATTTGGCCGGGTAAGGTGCTGGAGATGCCCAGGAGGGAGAGCCGTGGGGGGGCAAACAGTGAGGGGCCTCTGGCTGACAGTTTGAGAGGCTTTTTAGCTGACGGAGACCTCCAAGCAAGGTTCTCAAGAGCCTGTGAGAGAGGCCAGGGAGCGAGGAGAGGGCTTGGGGTGGGGATAAGTTCTTGGGTTGATTGTGCACCAGGCGTTTCATTCAGTTATCCCTCAGATGGTGACTGTGGACGTGCTGGGTGCAGGACCTCCTCCAGGGCTCCAGTTGTGGTGAGGGAGGCAGACAGCAGATAAGTAAGCACTTACAAGAGAAGTTCAGAGCAGCATAAACTCTGGAACGCAAGTAATGAAAAGGGTAATGCGGTAGTGCCTCGGGGAGGGGGTGGTCTGCTGTCCCTGGGGTAGTCAGGGAAGGCTTCTTGGAGGAGGTGATATTTGAGTCGAGGCTCAAGAAAGACACAGTGATGTAGAGATCTGGAGAGAGGGCGTCCCAGGCCAAGGAAACCAGGAGGTGACAGGCCTGGACACGAGCTCGTGCGCTTGGAAAGCAGACACTTCTTGGTGCAGTGGGAGCAGTCCGAGCAGAAGAGATGAGAAGGGAGGGGAGGCCAGGCTGGGTCATGGAGCCCGGTGGTGGGCTAGTCAGAGTATTGAATTGAATTCTCAGAGCACGGGACAGATTTTGGAGAATTTTGCTAATTTACCCTTTTGAAAGGTTCTCTATGGTGGGGAGAGAAGCCACATAGGGGTTCAGAGGGGGAGCCCCACAACAGCCCAGCCCAGGAGGCACTGTCCGTGACCCTCCCACGTCACCTGTGAGGTCGGGGACTGCCTTGGGGAATTTGAGCGACTTTCGTAACTCAGTAAGCGGGTTTGTGGGCTCCGGGGCAAGCCTGGGAAAGACGGGGTGTCTGTCACTCATCACCGTGAGAAACCAGCACTTAGGTTGGCCAGGGTTGTTAGGCCTGGGGTCCCACTGCCCACCTACTTGGGTGGGTTCAGGTACCGCTTCCTAAACCATACCTACGTGGGCATCCTAGCAGGCGACTTGGCAACATGAGTTTCTTTGGGAAAGGGCGCCTGGGTGGCTCAGTTGGTTACGGGTCTGACATCGGCTCAGGTCATGATCTCGCAGTTCCTGTGTTCGAGCCCTGCGTCGGGCTCTGTGCTGACAGCTCGGAGCCTGGAGCCTGCTTCGGATTCTGTGTCTCCCTCTCTCTCTGCCCCTCCCCTGCTCATGCTCTGTCTCTCTCTGTCTCAAAAATAAACAACAACATTTAAAAAAAAAAAAGATATTTTTTAAAAATTATGAAAAAAAAAGAAAAGTTTCTTTGGGTTAACACTGGAAAGTTACAGAGCACTCATTTGCTGATTCTCTAAGTGCTTTATGCTAATTGCTTCATTTACTGCTCAGAACGACCCTGTGGCAGGCTATTATTATCCCCATTTACAGGTTAGGAAACAGGCCTAGACAGCTTGCTGGGAGTCACAGTGAAAAAGAGGGAGACCCAGGATTTGAACCTGGGGACCCGTAACGGAAAGCCCCCACACTTAAACCACTCAGCTATCTGCCTCTAGAAGAGGGTGAACCATGGCTGAATCAGACGCTGGTTCCCTCGAGCGTGGTGGTGCGGGCTGCTCAGCTGTGATTCACATTTGACTCTTTCTTGGATGAGGCCCGTTTGCCTGTATCCTGCCCGTAGTACCTGTGGCTCTTTCTGGAATGTGTGTACCGCTACTGAGCTGCCCTCCCCCCTACACACAAACATGGCAGGTGAGCTTCCAAGTGTGCTGATTACCAGTCCAAATCCTGCTCTGAACGCCCCCCGGGCAAATTACGCAACCTTCTGGGTCCCCAGTGTCCTCATCTGTGAAATGGGACAAAAATCTACCCAGCTCATCAGGTGACGCCTGCAGAGTGCTCTGCACAGCATCTGGCCAGATGCACTGGCTGCTGGGATTAAGCGGCCTCCTTTTTCCTTCCGAGGCAGGAATGCTTTTCCAATGTTTATTTATTTTTGAGACAGAGAGGGACAGAGCGCGAGTGGGGGAAGGGCAGAGAGAGAGGGAGACACAGAATCTGAAACAGGCTCCAGGCTCTGAGCTGTCAGCACAGAGCCCGACGCGGGGCTCGAACTCACAAACCATGAGATCATGACCTGAGCCGAAGTCGGATGCTTAACCGCCTGAGCCACCAGGCGCCCCAGGAATGCTTTCCTGATGCTTCCACATGGGCCTCAAACCAGGCTTTTGGGGATGAAATCTCTGCCCTCACCCCAGCTCTTCTTTGGGACCTGACAGATGACCTTTTCCTCCCCTAGCCAGGAGAGCTGCTAGCCTCCTCACACTGCTGTCTGTGCTCAAAGCAGCCTTTGGTGTGGTCTGGTCCCCGGGTGGCTCACAAGGTGCCTTGTACCCATTTTACAAGCCACCTACTCCTTTGACCTCTTGCCTCCAAGGCCAGAGATCAGCGGATAGTGAGGCAGTGCTTCTGGACCGCAAAATATGTGGGCAGCCCACTGGGGCGAATGGACCAGCTTAGGGAGGCCAGCGGGCCTTGCTGGCAGGTGCCACTCCACACCCTGATGCCTGCTGGGGGCTGTAGAGGCCGTTTCAGGCACACTAGCGGGCACTGCTCTCCGGGGGCACCTGGCAATCTGGCCACATGGGGGCCAGACCGCTAGCTGCCCCTCAGAGACCATGTCCCCGCACCGGCCGCAGCATCGTGCTTTCTAGGCTTTCTCATCAGAGTCCTGCCGGGGCTGATCTTCCTGACCTGCGAGTCGTTGAGAGAGAAGAAATACTTCCAGATAGGATTCTAGGAAGATCGTTCTCTTGGGAAGCAACGGGGATCTTTATCACCAACATCGCGCCTCCGATCTGAGCCCTTGCACATTGCCTTCCTGGGACAGACACTCCTGCAGCCTCCCCAGTGGTGATTGAGATAAATTATTTTTGTTATATTAGGTACACACTCCTTTTTCCAGTTCTTTTTTTGGGGTGGGGGAAGTGGGGAGAGAGAGAGAGAGAGAGAGAGAGAGAGAGAGAGAATAAGTGAGGGAGGGGCAGAGGGAGAGTGAGACACAGAATCCAAGGCAGGCTCCAGGTTCTGAGCCATCCGCACAGAGCCTGACATGGGGCTCGAACCTACGAGCTGTGAGGTCCTGATGTGAGCCAAAGTCCAGCGCTTAACCGACTGAGCTACCCAGGCACCCCCCCTTTTCCCAGTTCTTATGCAACCATCAATCCAAAATGATTCAAAGGTCAAGGCTGTACAGAAAAATACACATAAAGCAACCCTACCTCTGCCCCTACTGTGTAGTCCCCCTCCACACCCGAGTACCAATTTTGACTAGATCCAATTTATCCTTCCAGTGTTTTCTTCCTGAAAAAAAAAAAAATACATACACATTTATCGCTCTCTCCATATGTATGCTTGTACTCTTTTTTTTTTTTTTTTTAATCAAAAGGTAGCATATAACAATTTGTTTTCTATCTAGTGATATACGCTCTGGAGAAATTCACATGATAAACATAAACAAATCTACAAACCCAATACAATTCAGAATGAACATCAGTCTAAAGGGAAGGATGATGTCGTTGGGCCGAAACCAATGGCCGCTTGCAGGGGCATAGGATGGACCAATGAGAGCGGGCCTCCTCACGGCTGTGACATGCCTACGGGACGCCGCCTTGTGCTGGGCGTGACTCAGTTCTCCCACTACTTTTCTCTATTTGAATTACCGCAGTGGTTCTGTTTACACAGCGGGCTGTTACATCATTTGGCCCTCACTTGGCTTCAACGCATCATTGACGCATTAAATCCGCCTCTGTTCTTTTCTTGTTAGCCAGCAGCAATTAAAAAGGACTGCTGGATGCCAATACAATCATAAACACAAATGCAAACTCGGGCAGTGAAATCCTGTGTCAAAAGGAGATTGTAAGGTGGTCAGGCCGACAGTAATGATGATGAAAATAATCATAATGGCCAACGTGTACTGAGTACTTGCTATGTGCTGGCCCTGTGCTACGTGCTGGACAAAATCTTACGTAACCCTCCAAAAACCCCATCAAGAGGGCACTACCCATTTTACAGATGAGAACATTCGGCCTTGGAGGGATTAAATCACTTGCTCCAGGTCACGTGTACAGGAAGTGTGGAGTCAGAAGTTTGAACCCGTGTCAGGCTGACCCCAGTGACCACTCTAAGGGCTGGTGGCTGGCGCAGGGGGCTTCCTAAGCTCTTTGCCATCAGATCCTGGGCATAACTGCTCACCTTGGCCAGGCCCTGCTGGGCTGGGTGAAGCAGGATATACGGGGGTCTGGAGCAGAGGGCAAAAGGGGAATGTGGGGGTCACAGTCCCTGATGGGACCTAGACTCCCAAGGGACCGTCCCCCTGAAGTTCTGCGCACCGAGCCTGTTACGCGACCCTGCCTCCCCTCTCTCGGTATCAGAGCGAATGAACACACACACAGATGCCAAAAATACCATTTGGAAGAAAACGATCTATGTCCGTGACTGTAACAATGACACTTTGTCAGGTCCTGGCGAAGGAACGGATTGAGAGTTCTAAATGTGCCTCAGAGTCCCCCGCCGGCTCTGCTGGGCTGGGGCCAGGCAGGGCCCAGGCAGTGCCCCAGATAAGACGCAGACTCTGTGGCCGTCACCTCCCGGTGGCCTTCCGCTTCCCCCTCCTCTTGCCCCGACTTGCCTCACCTCCCAACCCCCGCCCCTCCTGCCTCTGCGTGTTTGTTCTCTCCCTGTCCCGGCCGGACCTTGTTCCCCGCAGCTCCCAGTCCAGGAGAGAGGGCGCTCAGGTAGGCCCAGAGGAAGCCTCCCCCCCCCCCCCCCCCCCCCCCACGCTTAGGTACCAGGTCACGGAGCAGGTCTGAGCTTCACGGCTTGCTGGCGACAGGCACGGACAGCTTGCTGATGAAGACGACGAGCCACTGGAGTCCCCCTCAACGGCTGTCCCAGGCTGGGGATTCGGTTCCCAAGGATCAGGACAGTCAGGCTGCTGGGGCTGACTCACTCTGAGGTTCACATAACGAATGCCTGGGTCCTCTCCGTGTCTGGACACTCCCACCTTCTGCCAAAAACTCTTCCTTGAGAGGCACTCACAGGCCCGAGGCAGCCGGCTTGGGGGGGTGGGGGGGGGCGGGGGGTACCATTCCACGCCCACCTGTGCCCCCTTCCTCAGACCCAGGCCTGAGAACACTGATACCTTCTCCCTCCCCCCAGCTAGGCCCATCGAAGCCCAGCCCTTTCTGTGAAGCCTCTTACCAAATCACATAGTCATTTGCTTTCCATTTTCCCTACATCAATACACTTGCTCGTAAAACCAAGTTGCCCCATCTCTTCGGCTCCAGGTGATGATGGGCCAGGCACCATGTGACTTCCAGAAATGCTGGTCCCATCATGCGGCTCCCAGTGCGGTCTTCACTTGGCTCGCCGGGATTGGATCAGGGCATTCTTTTCATCTGGGTTTGAGCTTCTATTAGAACCCCACCAACCCTTTCCTATTTAAAAAAGTTGGCTTCTTGCGTCACCAAAGACATCCCTGTGCCTTCCCGAGGTCCCATCTCCCAGTTCTCCACCTGGCTCGTTTGGCTTCAGGGCACTGGCCTCCCTGCTACTTCTCGGTCCTCCAACAGCACTCCCACCCCAGGGCCTTTGCACTGGCCATTCCAGCTGGACTTCTCTTGCACAATGCGCATCTCTCTCAGGACGTTGCTCGACCATTGCCTTCACTGCCTACAGTATGTTAACATGCAAATGCGTGTTCCCATCCCCCTCTCCTTGCTTCATTTTTCTCCAATGCACTTTTCACCACTGGACATACTCTATATTCTCCTTACGGGTTGATGTATTGCCTTTCTTCCCTCACTAGATTGTCAGCTCTATGTGGGTGGGGGCTTTGTCTGTTTTGTTCACTGCTTATCCCCAGGGGCTACAACAGTGCCTGGCACACAGTAGGCCCTCCATAAATACTTGGTGAATGAGGGGCGCTTGGGTGGCTCAGTCGGTTGAGCGTCTGACTTCGGCTCAGGTCATGATCTCACCGCTAGTGGGTTCGAGCCCCACATCGGGCTCTGTGCTGACAGCTCAAGAGCCTGGAGCCTGCTTCGGATTCTGTGTCTCCCTCTCTTTCTCTCTCTCTCTGCCCCTCCCCCACTGGCTCTCTCTCTCTCTCTCTCTCTCTCAAAAATAAATAAAATATTAATATTTGGTGAATGAATGGTTTCATTCATCGTGGTAGAAAACCTGAATCCACATAAAGGCACAAAGAAGAAAGAGAAGATGCTTTAGAATTTCCAATCCTTTCCAATGAGCTCCCCATCTCTGGAGGCGTCTCAGTGCAAACTAAGCACCCGTTCCCGGACGAGTTGCGGGAAGGTGCGCGCTGCGTGGAGGTGAGATTCCTACGCTCTGCAAAATGCTCTCTGCCACTCAGAGGCTTCCTCTGCAATTTAGAGCCACTGACCAGCACAGGACTTTCCCTTTGGTGCCCAGCACCGGGTGGGGAGCCCTCTGACCCAGAAGGCTTGGGAAACAGGGTGGAGCGGAGTCACCTATCGGAGCCAAACAAGACTGCCCCAGGAGGAAATACAAGAGACCTGCAAACGGTGACAAAGGTGGACGGAAGCCGGTCCAGACGCTCACCGGCTGGACTGATTTGAGATAGGTCAGGCCATCCCCCCGTCACCAGCCACGTCCCAGCCACCAGCCATGATGTCTGGAACTCTGGCACTGGAGAGACCACGTGAGCCACAGAAACCAGGCCCAAATTTGCGTGTCGGCCCTGAACGGGTCATGGGGGGACGGCGAGATTTGGTAATGGGGGCATTTATTTATTTATTTTTTTATTTTAACGTTTATTTATTTTTGAGACAGAGAGAGACAGAGCATGAATGGGGGAGGGTCAGAGAGAGAGGGAGACACGGAATCTGAAACAGGCTCCAGGCTCTGAGCCGTCAGCACAGAGCCCGACACGGGGCTCGAACTCACGGACCGCGAGATCGTGACCTGAGCTGAAGTGGTAATGGGGGCATTTAGAAGCGGGGGCACTGCCAGGAAAGGAGGCGGCCCGAAAGCCCTGTTCTCCATGACAGGAGTCCCCAGCGTCGAAGAGATCAAAGGGAGCGTGACTTCACGGATACACCCCGGTGCAGGTACTGGAGAACCAGTTATCTGGGACAGGAAGTGGCTACGAGAAACACGCACCAAGGCAAAATCCCCTCTCAAGAGCTGCGTAATCTCTCCAAGGAGTCCATCTGCACAGAAACGGGGTTACTGGGGCATGTCACCCGTGGGGCGCGTTCGGGGAACTCCTTGAGGGTTCACTTGGGACACTTGGGGGATCACAGGTACGGCAAACGCACAGCACACCCGCCCCCTGCATCTGTGTCCTCGCTCGCGGCAGACCCAGCTAATCCGTCGCCACAAGGCCGTGGGATCCTTCTCTCTACCATGTTCTGGTCACCGCTAACCCACCGGAGCCCGCACGCGGAATGAAAACGTAGCGGCTCTTCGCTGGCGGAAGAGTCGTCCCTGAGGGAGGAGCCGAAGAACTGTCTCCACCTCGCCTGCCCTGCGACAATCACGGGGTTAGGATGCCTCAGATGAGGAAACCGAGGCTCAGAGAGGGAGTGAGACCCGGCCAAGGTCACGCTGGGCGCTGGTGGGGAGAAGTGGGCCCGGAGCGCTGGTCTTCTCCCTGCTCACCCAGAAGCTCTCACCTGTGACGGGACAGTTGGTGCGGGAGACACGGCACACGTGTATGTCCCCGTGTCCCCGTGCCCGGTGGAAGAAAGCATTCCGGGTCTATCTGCCACCAAGTGCAGAATGTGAAGTCCCAGGGTGCTTGGGTTGGCCTTATAAAATTTGGACTTTCTGGGCTCCCTGGGTCAGCAGGGCTGCGGTGGGCAGGTGTTGGGGAGGTTCAGTGCCCAGAACATGGCTGCTGGCTGGACGTGTCCTTTTGAACCTTAGTCCCTGGCCTGTGTCCGGGGCCAACTGCCCAGGACCCTCAGACAGAGGCAGCCTGGCCCAGTCCAGGGGACAGGGCTTGCTTTAGGGTGGTGCCCATCCTGGGCAGGCCGTCTCTGCTCTCTTGGCCTCACATGCCTGATCCGTCGATGAGGAGGCTGACCTATGACTTAACTTTGCTGAGCCTCAGTTTCTTCATCCATTAAATGGGGATAATGATACCTCCCTGCCGAGATGTCACAAGAACGGGATGGACTAATTCTATAAAATGCTTGGCACAATGCCCCGCACATGGCAGGTGCTGAAAGAAGGCAGCTGGAGTTACCTGAGGACTTGTCCAGCTGTGAGAGCCCAGCCTGTGACCCACACCGTCCTGTGGGAAACAGGCCACCTGACAACTGGCTCTCTAGTCACTGGAACTGATATACCTTGGCCAAGCTTGGAGGGTGAGAAAATGGATTTCTCTTGGATTTGCAGAGCGGCCCAGAAGTCCCCAGACGGCTGCCCCTGGTGCCCACGGTCTGTGGCGAGAGCTGCAGACAAAGGGCCCCTTGCATTCGTGGAGGGAACTCCTCCTGTGGCCGGCTGGCTGGGGACCGGGTAGGTAGGTCAGGGAATCTCCTGCTTGGAAGCAGGTTCTGGCAAGGAGAGGCCTGTGACTCTCCTTACCTCTGGCTTCCCAAGGGCCCTTCCTCAGTGACCTCAGCTCCTTTGTGCCCACCCACGTCACACGGGCAATGCTGGGATGGGAACTTTGGTGGCACCGAGTGGGAGAAGGACAAGCCGGCTGTGCCTTTTGTCTGTATCGTGTTTTCAAACAACAATATGGCTCATGCTGTAATTTTATTTTCTTAAAAAATTTTGTTTAATGTTTATTTATTTTTGAGAGAGAGAGAGAGAGAGAGAGAGAGAGAGAGAGAGAGTCAGAGTGCAAAAGGGGACAGGCAGGGAGAGAGGGAGACACAGAATTGGAAGCAGGCTCCAGGCTCTGAGCTGTCAGCACAGAGCCCAATGTGGGGGCTCAAACCCATGAACCGCGTGATCATGACCTGAGCTGAACTCAAACACTTAACTGACGGGAGCCACCCGGGTGCCCCTGGCCCATACTGTATTTTTAAAAGAAAAAAAAAAAAAAAAAAGGAACTGGTTATAAAATAGTACAGATAAATTAAGTTCATATACATGCACCAAAAAAGAACTAGAAGGAAATACACCAACAGGCTGAGGGCAGTTGTCCTGGGTGACGGGCTTGAGGCTGGATTTTTATTTTCTTCCCCGTGCCTTTCAACCTTTTCAACTGTGAACACGATTTGCTTTTACCATCAGGGTAGCAACAACAAAACCTGCTACCTTTAAACAGTGTCCACGGAGGGGCGCCTGGGTGGCTCAGTCAGTTGAGCGTCCGACTTCGGCTCAGGTCACGATCTCTCGGTCCATGAGTTCGAGCCCCGCGTCGGGCTCTGGGCTGACGGCTTGGAGCCTGGAGCCTGCTTCAGATTCTGTGTCTCCCTCTCTCTCTGCCCCTCCCCTGCTCATGCTCTGTCTCTCTCTGTCTCAAAAATAAATAAATGTTAAAAAAAAAAATAAAATAAAATAAATAAACAGTGTCCACGGGGCCCGGCTGTTTAGGCCCCAGCTCTGAGCAGGGGGCAGACTTTGTCAACGCACCCGCCCTCCGCCCGGGGCTGGGGACCCTCAGGCAGGAGTGGGGCCGGGTCCACTCCTCCAAAGGGTGAGATCTGGTTCTCCGTCCCTCAGGCTGGGGAGACACCTCCTCCCTCTGGCTCAGGGATCAGAGCCAGCCCTCTGATCCCGAAGGTGACAGAGGTCCTGGCAGCCACCAAGCCGGCCCGCTGGCCGAGCCATAGTTTGGGCTCCCCCGCCACCCCGGGGAGGGGGGTGGCGACTCCCTGCCTGCCGGGAACTGGGCCAGGCGGAAGGACATGGTAACGGTGACGTTTCCCCCACTTCCTTTTACCTGCCCCACTGTATCTGCTGCTGAGTCAGGGTCCCTTTGGGGACTGACCAGAGGATGTGGCATGACACAGCAGGATGTGGTGACGCTTTGGGCGGCCCCCTGAGGGCCAGGCAAGAAGTTCCAAGGAAAACGAGAGCATGAGCGGAGACGTGTGTCCCCGCACACATCACCTCTTGGTCCTACAGTTGGTTCTCTCTCTGCCTTGGCCGCGGGCCCGCTCTCCAGATGCTAACATCTGCGTGTGCGTCGGCCTGAGCACTTACCTGTGCCCCTAGCGGCAGCCTGTGAGGGGAGGGTGGCCGCAGACACCCCTGGGCTGGCCGACTGGCCCACATTCCCAGCCCTTTCTGTTCCATTGCTTCCACTCTAGACACCGCAAGAGCTTCGGAGTTGAAAATGCTCGTGGCCTTTCCGGGGGAACGTTCTTCAGGTACAATTGTTCCATGTGCTGCGGTGCCCCACCCCGTCTCCACTAAAGGACCGACCACTGTGACAACCTGAAACGTCCCTCCCACATTTCCAAACACCCTGTTGAGCTGCAGTTCTGGCCCTTGGTTGAGAACCTGTGAGCCAACCCTCCGGTCTTCATCCTCACTGATGCTGGACTGCTCACGTGACCCCACTAGGGGCAATGAGATCAAGGGGAGGTCTTCAGCTGAAGAGATTTTCTTCTCTTTCTTTTTCTTTTTTAAATGTTTATTTACTTATTTTGTGAGAGAGACAGTGTGCGGGCACTAACAGGGGAGGGGCAAAGAGAGGGGAAGAGAGAGAGAATCCCAAGCAGGCTCCACGCTAACAGCACAGAGTGTGACGCGGGCCTTGAACCCACAAACCGTGAGATCACGACCTGAGCTGAAACCAAGAGTCAGACGCTCAACCGACTGAGACACTCAGGTGCATCCGAAGTCGGATGCTTCAACGGCTGAGCCACCCGGGTGCCCCTGGGCTAGCTCTTTATGCCTGCGCCTGGGTGCACTTTTCTTCCCCCGAGGGGAGCATTCCATTCCTTCTACCAGATTCTCAAAGGGTCCACAACAGAACGGGAGCCCTCCTGCCTTCATGTTTTCATCTCATTCATGTTGTAGGTAATACAGGTAAGCCCCAAGGAGGACAGTGACTTGCGGCACTGGTGACCGAGCTGAAGTGATCAGTGGCCTCACCTGCAGTTCTGTCCCCTCCTCTTAACCGGCAGCCCCTCCTCACAAAGGCCTGGCCTCGTGCGGCAGCCTCCTCGCGGCCTCCCTGCCTCTGGTTCCCCTGAGAGGCCTTCAGGGTGCTGTGATTCTGCCCCAACTCAGTCCTGGCTCTAAGTACTAGGGTTTTCCTATGTCTACCATCAAAAAGTGGCCACAGAAATCTCTTCAGTCCCACGTGGCCTGAAACCTCGCCCACGGGAAGTGGAGTCAGTCCCTCTTCTCCTTGAAACTGAGCAGGCCTTTGCGGCTGCCTTGATGAATAAACTGTGGCGGGAGCGATGGTGTGTGGCCTCCACAGCGAGGTCGTAAAGATAATAAGGATTCAGCCTCTCTCTCCCCAAGTCTCTCCTGACCTTTGAACCCCATTGCCACGGTGCCAGGAAGTCCCTGGCAGGGCCTCTCGGAGGCTCCGGCCAATGCCAGGCCAAGGTCTCTGCTGATCAATCACCTCATAGGAGTGAAGGGCTTTCAGGATTCCAGCCTCTGCTTTCAAGTCTTCCAGCTGAGGTCCCAGGTGTGGCAGACAGATACAGTTCTCCCCTCTGGGCCCTGTCCCAATTCTTGGCCCATAGACTCTATGAGGCCAGTTAACAGTTGTTCCCTTGAACGGGAGACCCCTACGAGCTTGGGCTCAGAGGTCAGGAGCCACGGGGGCTGCCGGATGCTTTGTAGCAAAGGAGCGTAGTGACCACGGGGCTAAGAGAGGAGGGGGCGTTCCCGATCTCCTCCTCCTGAGGCTGGGGTGCACATTTGGTAGCAGCAGTTTTTTGTTTGTTTCTTTTGCTTTTTTTAAAGTTTATTTATTTATTTATTTAAAAAAATTTTTTTTCAACGTTTATTTATTTTTGGAACAGAGAGAGACAGAGCATGAACGGGGGAGGGGCAGAGAGAGAGGGAGACACAGAATCGGAAACAGGCTCCAGGCTCTGAGCCGTCAGCCCAGAGCCCGACGCGGGGCTCGAACTCCCGGACCGCGAGATCGTGACCTGGCTGAAGTCGGACGCTTAACCGACTGTGCCACCCAGGCGCCCCAATTTATTTATTTATTTTAATGTTTATTTTTTGAGAGAGAGAGAGAGAGAGAGAGAGAGAGAGAGAGAATGTGTGTGTTCAAGCAGGGGAGGGGCAGAGAGAGAGAGAGAGGGAGACACAGAATCTGAAGCAGGTTCCAGGCTCTGAGCTGTCAGCACAGAGACTGACGCGGGGCTCGAACTCACGGACCGCGAGATCATGACCTGAGCTGCAGTGGGATGCTTAACCAACTGAGCCACCCAGGAGCCCCTTATTTATTTATTTTGAGAGACAGCATCGCATGGGTAGGGAAAGGGCAGAAAGAGGGGGAGAGAGAGAATCCCAAGCAGGGAGTCAATGTATGGGGCTCGACCTCACAAAATGTGAGATCATGACTTGAGCCGAAATCAAGTCTGACGCTTAACCGACTGAGCCACCCAGGCGCCCCTTGTTTGTTTTCTTTTAAGTTTTGCCAATCTGATGGGGGAGACAGAATATCTTGCTATTGTTGTAATCTGCATTTCTCTGATATTGGTAAGGAACAGCATCTCTTCTCCTGTGGTTGGCCTTATGGACTTTTTTTTTTTTCTGTGAGGTGTTTGCTCCACAACTTTTGCTGACTCTTCGGCTGGGTTGGTTGCCTGTCTTTTCTGATTTGCAGAAGTCATTTACATGTCCTGGAAACTAATCTCCTGTCGGTTGTATGTATTATAAACATCTCCTCCCAGATTGTGGGCCTATCTTATCGTGTTGGTTGTGGTATGTTTTTGTGTTGAACTGAAGATTTGAATGTAAATGTTATCAGACTCATTTAATATTTTCCTTTATGGCTGATACTTTTTGTACCCAGGATAGTCTTCCTTATCGAGAGGCATGAGGGGACTTTCCAGGCTGCTGGCCGTGTCCTATTTTCACGGCCTGAGTGCTGGGTACAAAGCTGGGTTCATTTTGTGAAATTTTATCACGCCGCACACTTATGACATGCACTTTTCTTTATGCGTGTTGTTAATTAACAAAAAATTTATTTAAAAAAGAAATCGGGGGTTCCCGGGTGGCTCAGTCAGTTAAGTGTGTGACTCCTGATTTTGACTCAGGTCATGATCTCTGGATTGTGAGTTCCAGCCCCGTCTTGGGCTCTGCTCTGACAGAGCGGAGCCTGCTTGGGAGTCTCTCTCTCCCTCTCTCTCTGCCCCTCCCCTCTCTCAAAATAAGTAAACATTTAGAAAGTAAAAATAAATAAAAAAGAAATAATTATTTCCCCTGACGTCATAAAAGGATTCTCCTAAAGCAATACCTATCAAAACAACACCAGCATTCTTCACAGAGCTAGGACAAACAGTCCTAAAATTTGTATGGAACAAGAAAAGACCCCGAATAGCCGAAGTAATCTTGAAAAAGAAAACCAAAGCAGGAGGCATCACAATCCCAGACTTCAAGCTGTATTATAAAGCTGTAATCATCAAGACAGTATGGTACTGGCACAAAAACAGACACTCAGATCAACGGAACAGAATAGAGAACCCAGAAATGGACCCACAAACGAACGGCCAACTAATCTTTGACAAAGCAGGAAAGACTATCCAATGGAGGGGTGCCTGGGTGGCTCAGTGGGTTAAGTGTCTGACTTCGGCTCAGGTCATGATCTCACGGTTCATGGGTTCAAGCCCCGTTTCAGGCTCTGTGCTGACAGCTCAGAGCCTGGATCCTGCTTCAGAATCTGTGTCTCCCTCTCTCTCTGCCCTTCCCCTGCTCGTTCTCTGTGTCTCTCTGCCTCTCAAAAGTAAAAATAAAGGTTAAAAAAAAAAAAAAAGAATATCCAATGGAATAAAGACAGTCTCCAGCAAATGGTGCTGGGAAAACTTGACAGCGACATGCAGAAGAATGAACCTGGACCACTTTGTTACACCATACACAAAAATAAACTCAAAATGGATGAAAGACCTAAATGTAAGACAGAAGCCATCAAAATCCTCGAGGAGAAAGCAGGCAAAAACCTCTTTGACCTTGGCCGCAGAAACTTCTTACTCCACACATCTCCAGAGGCAAAGGAAACAAAAGCAAAAATGAACTATTGGGATCTCATCAAGATAAAAAAACTTCTTTTTTCTTTCTTTTTTTTTTTATTAAGTTTATTTATTTATTTTGAGAGAGAGAGCGCACAAGCAGCGGAGGGACAGAAAGAGGGAGAGACAGAATCCCAAGCAGGCTCTGCACCGTCAGCACAGAGCCTGATGCGGGGCTCAAACTCACCAACTGTGAGATCATGACCTGGGCCAAGATCAAGAGTCGGATGGTTAACCAAGTGCGCCACCCAGGCACCCCAAGATAAAAAAAACTTCTTCATGGTGAAGGAAACAATCAGCGAAACTAAAAGGCAACCAACAGAATGGGAGAAGATATTTGCAAACAACATATCAGATAAAGGGTTAGTATCCAAAATCTATGAAGAACTTATCAATCTTAACATCCAAAAAACAAATAATCCAGTGAAGAAATGGGCAAAAGACATGAACAGACACTTCTCCAAGGAAGACATCCAGATGGCCAACCGACACATGAAAAAATGCCTCACGTCACTCATCATCAGGGAAATACAAATCAAAACCACAGTGAGATACCACCTCACACCTGTCAGAATGGCTCACATGAACAACTCAGGCAACAACAGACGTTGGCGAGGATGCGGAGAAAGAAGTTCTCTTTTGTACTGCTGGTGGGAATGCAAGCTGGTGCAGCCACTCTGGAAAACCGTATGGAGGTTCCGCAAAAAATTAAAACTAGAACTACCCTACGACCCAGCAATTGCACTACTAGGCATTTATCCATGGTATACAAGTGTGCTGTTTTGAAGGGACACACGCACCCCCATGTTTATAGCAGCACTATCCACAATAGCCAAAGTACGGAAAGAGCCCAAATGTCCGTTGAGGGATGAATGGCTAAAGAAGATGTGGTATATATACAATGGAGTATTACTCGGCAGTCAAAAAGAATGAAATCTTGCCATTTGCAACTACGTGGATGGAACTGGAGGGTATTGTGCTAAGTGAAATTAGTCAGTCAGAGAAAGACAAATATCATAGGACTTCACTCATATGAGGAACTTAAGAGACAAAACAGATTAACATAAGAGAAGAGAAGCAAAAATAATATAAAAACAGGGAGGGGGACAAAACAGAAGAGACTCATAAATATGGAGAACAAACAAGGGTTACTGGAGGGGGTGTGGGAAGGGGGATGGGCTAAATGGGTCAGGGGCACTAAGGAATCCACTCCTGAAGTCATTGTTGCACTAGATGCTAACTTGGATGTACATTTTAAAAAGAAAATGAATTAATTAATTTAAAAAATATTCTCCTGGAGTTTCTTCTAAACGTATTAAACTTTTGTTACTCACAGGTAAGCCTTGAATCCACCTGGAGTGTGTATGTGGCTTGAGGTGGGGATCTAATTTTACTTTTTTTCCATATGGATCACAACTGTCTCAACACCACGTATGAGTCTTTTCCCCACCCGTTGGTGGTGTCTCTCCATCACAAGCACATGTTCTCCTTCACGCATGGTTGTGCCTCTGAGCTCTCCTCCTGTTCAGTTCATCTCTTCATAGCCTGATGCCAAAGCTGCTGTGCTCAGTTTCTTTAAAAAGCTTGAATAGCTGACAGAATCTGGTGGAGGCCAAGAAGGCGGGTGGGGTGTGGGTGGGGCCTCAGAAAGATGGTGCGGCACCGTCGTGCCGATGAGTGGAGAACGGATTTTAGAGGCCAAGGCTGAGGGGTCAGGAGGTGACCCCAGCGAGGCAGGGTGGCTGTCCAAGCGAGAGGCGAGCAGCTTGGGCGTGGGTGGCGGCGGCCAAGTGGCTGGAGGTAAGGTGGACGGGACTTGCCGTGGGTTGGAAAAGTCAGGATCGAAGAGGACTGCTTGGCTTTTGGGCAGAGGATGGTAGGGGTAAGCCTGGGGTATGGCTGACAGGTAGGCCTCCCAAGTGCCCTGATGGACGGAAGGAAGAGCGGGGGTAGGGACAGGGTGAATGAGCAGGCCGTGCTGTCTCACCTCTGGCAGCTCTAGAATCCTCCGGGAGGATTGAGCACCGCCCTCCTTGTTTCACACCATTTGCTGTTCTAGGGCACCTGTGTCACACACCCCCAGCAGCACTGTCCTTGTGGGAGGCGAGGTACACTTTCCCTGCCCTGCGAACTCCAGCTCAGGGCTGGGCCTCCCAGAGTTCTGGTCCCAGGACCCTGGCTCATGGACGGCTTCCGGTCCCACAGGAGGCCCCGGGGCATCCGGGAAGGACAGAAGCAGGCGTCTAGGCCACGGATCTGGCTCTGTCACTCGCTTCCCTCCTGGGTTACAGATGCGGCTGGGCGCGTCTCCACGTTATTTTGGGAGTCTGTGCTGTTTGCCAGGACGAGCCCAGGGGCCCGTGGCCCCACCTGGGCGTGAAGGAAGCACCGCTGTGGGGAAGCTGACAACCTCGGAGGCCCTGCTTGTGGGCGGGGGCTCGGACCTGGGCGTTTCAACCAGATCATTGCTCTGTTTACAGCCTGCTGCTGGCTCATCACCCCCAGTTGTTATGAAAACACCTTTAGTTCATAAAACGTGGACAGGGCATCTGAGCACTCGGGCTGAGTCATTTCTCTGAGCAAGCCGTCAGCTGGGGCGACAGTTTTGGCCGGGCCTGGCGTGGGGCCCTGTGTGGGTCTGTGTGGCGCCCGTGGACGGCCCCAGGTGGCCTGGCAGGGCCACTCAAGCCCAGGCCACGGGCTTCAGGCACTGAATCAAGGCCGATTTTGAGCTCCTCCTTTGTTTTGTCACCAGGGTGGCTGAGGAGAACAGAGGGACTCCCGGGGTCCTCAAGTCACCAGATAACTGAGCGGGCACGCAGAGGCGGGGGGCGTGGCGCGGAGGAGGAGAAGAAGAAATGGAAGGGGGCACCTCAGCTGGTGGGGGAGAAGGCCAGGCCCGGCCTGGGGCCCTGTCTGTCCTACCACAGCCCTGGCCAGAGGTGACCTCCTGACTGGGGGCCCAGATGGCTGTTGGAAGGGAAGGAGGAAGGAATAGAAGAAACCAGTCTTTACTAAGCACCTACTTCATGCCAAGCCCTTGGCTGGCTCGTTCTTCGGGCTTCATGCCTGGTCGGAGAACCTTGGCCCCCTGCCAGCTGCAGGGCCTTGTGGGCCTGTGAGTTCACCTCCCGAGCGTGCTGTCCTCGTTGGCCTTATCTTCCTCATCTGGTCTCAGCTGAAGTGAGGGTCAAGCAAGATGATACAAAGACAAGTCAATAAATGGCACCTCGTGTTTTTATAAGTAATAGTGACACAGTTACCACTGACTGAGGACAGACTGTGCCAGGCTCTATGTTGCAAGTCTTCCTCCCAGAAATTCATTTAACCTCCTCCCCGCCCCCCGCCAGCCACTTTGAGGCGATTTCTCTTTCTGGTCCTGTTTTGGTTTGTTTTTTTAATGTTTATTTATTTTTGAGAGAGAGACAGAGCACAAGCGGGGGAGGGGCAGAGAGAGAGGGAGACAGCACCCAAAGCAGCTCCAGGCTCTGAGCTGTCAGCACGGACAGGCTGACACGGGGCTCCAACTCACAAGCCGGGAGATCATGACCTGAGCCGAAGTCGGACGCTTAACCGACTGAGACACCCAGGTGCCCCTTTAGTCCCGTTTTATGGATGGAGCCATTGAGGTGCGGAGACATTAAGGAACTTGTCGAAAGCCACACAGGAGCTTTAACGCTGGGGCTGGCACTCTGACACAGGCAGTAATGACGTCTGCACCACTCCATAAATCAGGAGGGTTGGATTAAATTGGTCTTTCTCATTGTGAATTTTCCAGAACCCTCATCTTTCCTTCATTTTTAAAGAGCTGCTTCGCCATCAGATAAGCACGGAAGACGCGGGGATGTTGCGTGCTCCTTCTGAGACATTCACGGGGGACTTCGATACGGTAAAGGCTGTCGGAAGTGCTGTGGTGAAAGGGGAGAAGCAAACAACCCGTTCGTGTTTAACCTAGTACTTCTGAGCTTGTTTGCTCTCGGGGCTGTATTATCCGAGGGGCCCTTAGTAAGATCAATCTCGAAACCAACACACTTCCACAACCTGCAGGTCTTTGCCTGTCTTACAGTGGTGCTCCACGACCCCCTGGTTTTAGGCCGTTACCCCTTTGTTCTCTCATTAATTCATCTATTCAACCATCTACTCAACCTCGAGTGCTCCCTCACAATCAGCGGTAGACACAAGTGGTGATTTTAAGCATCTTACAAGACCGATGGGGGAGACAGAACAGTGTGATAAGGAGTTCAAGGGACTGGGGGCACCCGGGTAGCTTAGTCAGTTGAGCATGTGACTCTTGATTTTGGGTCAGGTCATGATCCTAGGATCGTAGGGTGGAGCCTGATGTCAGACTCCGAGCTCAGCAAGGAGTCTGCTTAAGATTCTCTCCCTTTCTGCCCCTCCCCTTCCCCCCCAAAAAAAAGAAAGAAAGAAAGAAGGAAGGAAAGAAAGAGAAAAAAAAGAAAGAAGGAAAGAAAGAAAAAGAAAGAAGGAGGGAAAGAAAGAAAGAAAGAAAAAAGAAAGAAAGAAAGAAAAAGAAAGAGGTGTCTGGGTGGCTTAGTCAGTTGAGTATCTGACTCTTGATTTCAGCTCAAGTCATGGTCACACGGTTCAGGAGATCAAACCCCAAGTTAGGCTCTGTGCTGAGCATGGAGTCTGCTTAGGATTCTCTCCCTCTGCCCCTCTCCCCTGAGTGTGTGTGTGTGTGTGTGTGTGTGTGTGTGTGTGTGTGTACTCTCTCTCTTTCTCTCTCAAAGTAAACAAACATTAAAAAAAAAAGTTCAAGGGACTGAACATTAAAAAAAAAAAGTTCAAGGAGTCCAGTGGATGGCACCATCCACGCTGGGAGCCAGGGGGGGCCTCCTGGACAAGATGGGGGTTCAGTGGCCAGGTGGTCGGGATTGCAGGGAAGTATTTGTACACCTGTGGAAAAGCGATGCATTATCTTGACTCTTGGGGAACACCTCTTGGATTATCTGATTCCATTCTATGAGGGCTATTTTACAACTCTGCAAATTATAGATAGGTAATGCAAAATTATTCTTGTTACAGACCTGTGGACTCTGGCCCGTCTCATAGAACACCAACTGACTTCCCTCCCCAGTGTTGCCTTCATTTGCGTGTTCATTTCAATGTTCCTGATCGATAATTGAGCCTGTTCTTCAGATTCTCTTGTGAACTGGTGATAACATGTGCCTGGTTCCCCCATTGATTTAGGAGTTTAATAAACTTTAACGCATGTTCAGTTTTATATGACAGTCATGAGTCTGTGTCTTTTTTTAAGGGCTGATAATAAGAGGTTCCCTGGGCAGAGAGACACATGTGCAAAGACCTGGAGGCTTGTTCTCAGCACCAGGCAGTGAGTAACAGGTAGCCTGACCCGGATCCTTATCAGCCCAGACCATCAGGAGCTGCTGAAATGGGCGAATTTTTCAGCCCCGACTCATGAGAGGTGGGGGCAGCTGGAGTCAAATGAAAACATGCTGGTGATCAATTGTCAGGTGTTGATGTGCATATAACCGGGGACGGCATGACTCGGTGTCACCTTGATTGGTGTGTGTGCGGGGGAACTAAATGCACTCCTGTGGTGGAATCCATCACATCTGACACTGCTGTTGAGGCAGGCATCCCTCACTCGTCGGGGAGCACAGGCCACTTTGTGTAATGAGCTCATTCTGTGCACAAATGCAGGCAAAGCTCACCAAGAACAGAGGCGAGCAGGGATACAACAGCCTTGTGTCTGAAACCTGGGGGGATTCCACAAATGCTTATCAGAATTGCCAATCCTAGGTGCAAGAGGCCTTAAATCAATTTGCTAAAAGAGGCCTGAAATGTTCAAAAGAAGGCAAAAGAGGGGCGCCTGGGTGGCTCAGCCGGTTAAGCATCCGACTCTTGACTTTGGCTCAGGTCATGATCTCAGGGTTCGTGGGTTTGAGCCCTCCGTGGGGCTCTGTGCTGACAGTGTGGAGCCTGCTTGGGATTCTCTCCCACTTCCTGCCCCTCCCCTACTCATGTGCTCCCTCACACACACGCTCTCTCTCTCAAAATAAATAAATAAACGTAAAAAAAAAAAAAAAAGCAAAGAAACTGGCATCTCCAATTTGGAACGCTATGAGATGGATGCAGCATCTGAAGGAGACTGGCTTGGGCTCCTCCGGCCTCACCTGGACTGGCCTGCAGGCCCTGGTTAGCTTGAGGCTCTGGGGTGGGCTCCCTCTCGTTGATTTTTGCCGGCAGCTCTGGCTAGGAACCCTGTTTCTCGTCATTCCCACGGACAGGCCCTGCCGGGGGTGGGGGTGGGGGGCCCTCAGCCAGCCAGGCACCAGCAGCTCCCGGCCAGTGCGACTTGGTCAGGATGTTCAGTGACAGGCAGCACTGGGCAGCTGCCACCTGCTGGGCCCCTGTGACCCACTCTGCTGTCCCGGAACTCACAGTTAAGGAGACAGTGTCACGCTGAGGGATCGGGGCTGGGATGGGCGCCCCGGGAGCTGTAGGCACCAAGGAGGCCCCACTGGACGTTCCTACATCACTGGTGGGCACTGTGGTGGGCAACCGGGATGCCAGCCTGGGCCCAGGGGAAGGAAACGGCCGTCCTGTTATAGTATCTGTCCATACTGGACTCTGAGCTCAACACAGACACCCTGTAGGGACCGCTAGGAACACAGGGGATAGAACGGAGGGGCCAGGGCCATGGCAGGACCCATTCCCCTGGGAGTGGGTGGTCCGTGGGCCCTTTCCTGAACCCCTCAGGCCTCCTGCAGGGAGAGGGGATGCGCCTAGTTCAGCTTCTTCCCTGGCAGGGAGCCCAGAGCCAACCCTTCTGCGCCCCTGAGCCCTACTTCCTTGTTTGATTTGCATAACCACCTGCCCAGACCAGCTCTGTACCTTCTGCAGTTAGGGCTGGAGCCCAGCACTGCCCCCCACCCCCGACCCCGGCGAAAACAACGACCAGGACAACCACAACAACGGGTCCACCTGTAAAAGGAACACCTGTTGGGGTTCCTGAGCGGTCTCTCTCTGGGGAACCCGCTCTTGGGAGCTGGCTGGCTCTGGAGGGAGTATCTCGGTCGGTCCCTGGTGAGGGGCCCTCCTCGAAAACCTGCACCCTCCGGCATCTCACCTGTGGGACCTCGCAGAGCCCTTGGAGGATTTACTCTCCACACACCGCCGTGCAAAGGGATGTCCTCACAGCACTGCTCGGCTTTGCAGAAGGCTGGAAATAACCTGCGTGTGCCACAGCAGGGGGTGGGTGATCCCGAGGGTCCGTTCAGCAGAGTCCTCAAGAGCCCTTAAAAAGATCAAGGTTGGGACATCTGGTGGCTGAGTCAGTTAGGCCTCTGACTCGACTCCATCTAGGCTCAGGTCATGACGTCACTGTTTGTGAGATGGAGCCCTGCGCTGACAGAGTGGAGTCTGCTTGGGATGCTCTCTCCCTGCCCCCCCCTCCCCCTCCCCCATGCTCTCTCTCTCTCTCTCTCAAAATAAATAAACTTAAAAAATGGTGAATATGGGGCGCCTGGGTGGCTCAGTCAATTAAGCGTCCGACTTCAACTCGGGTCCTGGTCTCGCGATTCCTGAGTTGGAGCCCCACATTGGGCTGTCTGCCTTCAGCAAGGAGCCTGCTTTGGATCCTCTGACTCCTTCTCTCTCTGCCCCTCCCCCGCTCATACTCTCTCTCTCTCTCTCTCTCTCTCTCTCTCTCTCTCTCTCTCTAATAAATAAGCATTTAACAAAGTTAAATTTTGCCTAGTGGGAAAGACAGGGGTGCAGACAGGGTAAGGGCCGGGCTCAGGGAGGCGCTGCGAGTCGTCTGCTGGCAGGAGATGTGCCCTGCCTGTCACATGCTCTGTGAGTGTTTCGGGTGTTGGGCTGGGCTCCCCAGGTCGCCCCCACAGCAGACGACACGCCCCTGAGAGGAAGAGTTCACGCCACTACTTCTGAGGCGGAGGAGGCACGTCAGGCCACACGGTGGTGACAGCCACAGCCCTCATCCTTGCCTGCCCTGAGGTCCCCCCCCAGCACTGCTAGCGGTGGGGTGACCTCAGTTCACCACTGGTGCTGGGACTTGCCCTGGAGACGCGCTCACTTGCCCTGCGAGCAGAGCGTGATCTGGGGGGCTCTGTGGGAACGGGGGACACTGGGTGGCGGTGCCTCCCGAGGCCCTGGGGGGTGTGGGGGGCCGAGAGGGCAGCTCCTGCTGGGACTCAGCCCTGTCTGACCCTGCAGCCCCCACAGACCTTCAGCTGGCTCCAGGAAAGTGAGACCTTTCTCCCCATTTCCTATTACTTCCCTTCCCTTACTGACTTGATGATTCCCCCTTTCACTTCCCCCTCCTCCTTCACACTCATTCTTTTAACAAACCTTAAAATAGAAATGTGCACTTTTTACTCCTTTCAATGACCTCAAGAGGAAGACTTGACCGTGACTCTATGTGGTCACTAGGCCACAGGAACGAGTAGAGCCATGCTTGCTGGCCTGTGGGGAGCTCATAGCCGGTGGCAGGTGCCTGCCCTCTGGGCTTGGGAGTATGTCAGGAAGGCTTCCAGGGGAGAGACCTGGGATCTGGGGCAAGGGAAGGCAGGTGGGAAAGGGATTCTGGTGGAGGAGAAAGCATGTGCAAAGGCCCGGGGGTGTGGGGAAGGGGAGCTTAGGCCAGTGGGGCTAAAGTAAGGGTGCAAATGGAAAAGGGCAGGAGTCAGGGCTCCACCCAAGAAGTGAGAGCAGATGAGGGTACTGGAGTCAGATGGGGCTCCCAAGTCGGGAAGGAGGAGAGCCTTGGCTGTCAGGCTTGTCCCAGACACTCGTCAAGGCTGGGCTGGGCCCCCAGCTGCCTGGGTCCAGTGCCAGTTAGAACACGCATCTGTTTCACTGGCTTAGGATCCTAGGACAGGGACAGGAACCCCTGGCAAGGGGGGCTTGGGAGACAAGCTCAATGGTTCTTCCAGGCCAGAGAGGCTGAATTCCTTGGGGAGCAGCTCACCTCTTCAGTTTTTCCGAGGATTTAGCTGCTTGGGTTGGGACCCGCAGAGCCTCAGGGTCCTCACACTGTCTTCCTGAAAATGTAATTCACACTAGAGTGTCAATGGCTCAAATGAAATGTAGCAGTCCTCAACTCTGGCTGTCTAGAAGAATCATCTGAAGTGTGTGTGTGTGTGAAGGTAATGACCGCTGCTTTTATAAAAATAATACATGCTCGTTGTCAAACAAAACAAGCAATACAGAAAAGCACACGGAAGGAAGCAACGCCCCCCGCCCCACCCCCATTAGAAGGCCAGCTTCCTGATGGAAGGGTCTTTACCTGTTCTGTTCTCTGCTGTATTCCCATCACCTAGAACTCCCCCCCCCCCCCCCCCGCACAAAGCAGATGCTTAATATGGCTCATCATCCAGTGTTGACATCTGGGGAAATGTCATCTACAGAGAACTTTGGAGACATAAAGAATTTAGGTAGACAGGTAAATAGGTCCAAATAATTAAACAAAAATTAATGTTTACTTATTTTGAGAGATAGAGAAAGAGAGAGGGAGGGAGGGAGGGAGAGGGAGAGAGAGAGAAAACGTGAGTGGGGGAGGGGCAGAGAGAGAGGGAGTCACAAAATCTGAAGCAGGCTCCAGGCTCTGAGCTGTCAGCACAGAGCCTGATGTGGCACTTGAACCCACGAACCGTGAGATCATGACCTGAGCCCAAGTCAGACCCTCAACCCACTGAGCCACCCAGGAGCTCCTGGTCTAAATAATTTTAAAAGATGGGATTGTACCATACATGTTAGATTTAAAACTAAAAGCAATTTTACTTGAGTTGAGCAGAAAAAAAAAAAAAAGCTAAAAAATTGCTGAATCTTAGATAAGTTTTTAGTTTCCACAGAGATATTGGTTCATAATGAACTTCTCTCCTGTTAAGAGAAAAGATTATGAAATTCATCAAGAGATTGGAGTCTTGGGGAAAAAATAATAAATGCTTCACTTGGGCAGGCTCAATCATTCCTTGGGATGCAAAAGGCGATCACTTCCCTCACGCATCTTGCCTGGGTTCCTGACTTTGATCCTAATATTTGCCTTTTGTCAAGGTTTCTAACACTTAAATTCTGTTCTGCAACCATAATTCTCCTAGTATTTCATCTCAGTCCTGCATTTCAATAGATTCCTTTCCTTTTTTTTTTTTTTTTTAAAGCATATTATGTCCCTGGATTTTGCACCTGGAGTCATCTCTTAGTTGTACCAAGAGAAATTGAGAGAGACTTTGAAAGCCACTCACCCCCGGGGGTCCTGTATTTCGTCACCTCTGAGCAAATCTGGGTGGTAGAAAATGCAAATCATTCTGGTTCCTAGAAACGCAAATGCATTTTGTCTGGAGGAATGCAATTGATTGATGCCCTGTGGCTACTGATCAGTTTTGCACCCGTCTGTAAATTCATTTCGGGGGTGTTCTAATTTTCCTTTAAACCAGTTGGAACATATTGCTTGTTCCCTAATTATTTAATGAGTTAAATACAATTTTTGACAGGTGCTCATTTTATACTGTATCAGAGGCATGATTTTGCCTTCAAAAACATTGACCCTTTTAACTCTCAGCTAGATTTCATTGGTGAGTAATTTTTTTTTTTTCCAAAGGCAGCCCGAGGGTGCCGTTTTCCCCTGATCCTTTCCGTGTTGCCTATAAATCTGAACAACCTCACTGGGCGTAATATTCTCGGCCCCCCTCCGCCCCCCCCCCCCACTTTGAAGACTAAGTTCCCCTGTCTTCTCGTATTGAATGTTGCTGTGGAAAAATGTGAGGCCAGCTTGACTTTTTTCTCCCCTTGTTCGTGACTTGGTTTTTCCTTCTGGGCACCTGAACAGTTGTTTCCTTTATCCTTAGAGTCCATTAACTCGGCCCGAGTCAGCATGTTCCTGATGCTGATCATACCGCATCCCTCTTGTGTCCCCTCAATGTCTAAACATTCTTCTGCATTGCTGTTGGATAATCCACTTCAAGGACCCCGATCCCTCTATGCTGGAAGGTCTGGGCTCCAATCTCTAATTGTTGGGGTTTGTCCTTTTTCTCTGACTTCACTGTGATGATCTTGACTTTTTCTCCGTGCTGTTTGCTTTTCAGATGTGCGTGCTACGTCATGACTTGGTTTCTAGATGTGCAGGGGTCCTGTTCAGGTTCTCCATGTCGGTCGGTCTTCTGGTCTTGAGCTTGCTTTGCAAGCCCTGATGTTGTTCCTTGACTGTCTATTCTTCCATCTGATTCATATGCTCATGCACTTTCCTCCAGCCTGGGGCTATTGGCTTCGTGGCAGCTGCCTTTGATCCTGGGCCCCTGCTCTCTCTGGGCTTTGCACCCTCATGTGATTTCCTTCCCTTTCCTGGCAGTTGGCAGGGTGGCCTTGCAAGTTCTTTTCATCTGCATGGTTAACTAGAGCAAGTCCCAAGTCCTGTGTCCTACGGGAACCAGCCTGTGTCCCCGCCGGGACGGCCGCGAGGGCTTCGTGGCCTTCGTGGTGTTCAGCCGCCTTCTGGGCAGCCCGAGTGTGCAGGCAGGGGCTGGTCTTTCCTGCCGCCCCCCCAACACTCTGCACCCAGCCGGGGGTGTGCCCTTCTCCCGCAGTGGAAGGTCCTGGAGGAGGCAGCCGGAGACTCTTCTTGGTTTGTGGGTCATTGTTTTCATAAACTGTCATTGTTAGTTGTCCGTATGGGGGAGGGGAGCCCAAGCTCTCCCCTCAGCCTGCCCTCCTGGGCCGCCTCCTAAACATGCCAGGCTCCAGGTCCTGCTGCCGAGGCTTAGAGAAGCTGATTCCCTGGGTCTGGGTGGGACCTCTCCCTCCCCAGGCAGAGGGATGAAGGTGTCTAGGCCTGGGGGTAAGACCTGCTGAGTCATCTACCAGGGCCATTTGCATCTTGGTCAAATTAAAGGAAGACGGCTCTGATTATGTGAAATCACGTGGGTCTGAATGTTTCCCGGTTTTAGAATGTCGAAGTGGGTGGGCAAATTGGATCACTCATTCTATTGCTGAGGCCTCTGAGGCCCAGAGAGGGGAAGTGACTTGCCCAAGGTCATACAGCAAGTTAGCAACAGGCAGGTTTGAAGAAGTAGAAATGCCAACCCCAGACCTGGGGCCTGGGGATCAGGTAGCCCACCTCTGAGGGCAGGAAGGCCTTTGTCCGCGGCAGGAGGGACCCCCTTCCCATGTACTGGCCTCAAAGAGAGGAAATGATCGTGGCCCTGCTCTGGGAAACTTTGGGCATGAGTTTCCCTGGCGGTGGGTGGTCGCCCCAGGAGGCACATTATCAAATCCCAACCCTCCCAGAAGGAGTGGCCCCACTTCCTCTCGTGCCTGCCCCCGCCATCCACCCCATCCACCCACTGCTCTGGCAGCTGAGCTGAGGGCCCGGTGATGACCTAGGGCCAGGCAGCAGGTGCAGCGGGCCTGGTGAAGAAGCAGCAACAGAAAAGGCGGGGAATCTGGGAATCTGGGACTAGTGCTGGAGAGGGCTCGGGTCAGGCCTTTCTGAGAGGGTTCCTCCATCTGCCAGGGGAAGGGCTGTCAGAGCAGTTAGGGCCATGACTGGGCAGTGCGGCTTCACCCTCCGGCCAGAGGGCCAGGGCAGCTGGGGTGAGCCACTCGGCGAATACTGGGTACGGCTGGCCCCCGGCTCTGTTCTCATCAGGCCCCACCAGCCTGGTGACATCAGGCAGCCTGAGGAGAATCCCGGGGCCGCCCCCTTACTCCTTCCACGGCCCTTCGCGACTCAGCTGGCTTGGGAAAAGAACAGGACGCTCTCCATGGGCTTGTGGCAGGGATTAATTCCTGCAAAGGCACACGGGAAGCAAGGCGCTCGGGTAACGGAGCCACTGAGCCCAAAATAGATCTATTCCACAAGGTAACAAGAAATACTTCATTGGAGTTTTTCGGTGAGGTGATGAGGAAAAGGAATCTCACCGTTCGCCACAGGGCTGCAATTTCGTTTCTCTCTGGGGGAGCTTCTGATCTTTTCCTGCTCGATTCCCCTCCCCCTCTCCCAACCCCCACCGTTGCCACCGTCCCTTCTACTGCTCAGTCCCAGCCCCCTCACCAGAAGGGGGCCGACAGCGGCCCCCAGGTGCGTCCCGGGCAGTGTGTGAATCAGCGCTGAGGGTGTACACGGCAGGGGACACAGGGGAACCCCGGGAGGGAGGGCCGGCTCTGGATTCAAACTCAGGGGCCCCGGGCCGAACACATCACCCCCATTCGTGGGCTTCCTGACTCTTCACAGCAACCCCAAGAGGAAGATGGGCCAGGCAGCTACCACTGGGATTCTGGCCCCCAGGAAACGAGAAGGTAAGGGCTCGTGTGGCTGATGAGTGCAGGGCCCGGACCCAGCCCATTCAGAAAGTCCTCCAACCACTTTTGTCTGAGCTTCGACCCAGACTCCCATCATCCCTCCACGTCCGGCTGGCTCCGAGGCTGCCCGGCCATCCCACTGTGCTATTCATCTGCCGGGTCTGTGACGGGGCCCCACCTCCCGGACAAGGCCGCACACGCCTCTTGTGACCCCCAGCCATCGTCCCCCAGTTTTGCCTGGGATTTTACACTCCGAATTTCCTCTCACCATCTTACTGTGGCGAGTGAGCCCTCCTCCCCCTTTGGAGAAAGCCTGACTCTCTAGGAAGGAGAGGCTGGGCTGAGCTGCTCCCATCTCTGCCCCGGGGCCTTGATCCCTGTGTGTCCCGAGGAGTGGCTATCCTGTCCAGGCAAGGAGGGTGGGGGGCGGGGTGCTGGCAAGGACTTCAGCCTCTCTGAAGCGGGTCTCTTAACCAATCAGGGGTGCTGGCCCCTTTGACAACCTGATGAAAGTTGTGGTCTCTTTCCCAGAAATCTGCACCGACTTACAAACGTAAACCTGACCATTTGGGAGGGGCGCCTGGGTGGCTCAGTTGGTTAAATGACCAACTCTTGGTTTTGGCTCAGGTCATGATCTCACAGTTCGTGAGTTCAAGTCCCAAGTCGGGCTCTGCGCTGATAGTGTGGAGCCTGTTGGGATTCTCTCTCCCTGGCTCTCTGCCCCTGCCCCACTTGCATGTGCCTGCACACTCTTTCTCTAAATAAATAAATACGTACGTACATACATAAATGAATATTTAAAAACACAAAACAAAACCCTCTTATAATTTAGGAGATTATACACCCTCTGACCTCTCCTTGGGTTCTCCAGGGGTTCCTGGTCTGGATTAAGGCCTCCTCTGTTACGGGGTGCTGTCTGCCAATCTCCAGGACCCCAGAATCTGGATGCTTCTGATGGCTGGATAGCTGGGTGAGGCCATACTTCAAGGAGGCAGCTTGGTTTGAAAGAACGATTTTATGAAAGGATCAGGTTGAAAGTGGCCGAGCCCACTGAGTGAGAATGATGTCTGGATTATTCTGCAGTCAACTTTGGCACAAATATACACCACAGACGACAAATACGCAGAGAGGGTCTACGCCAGGGTGACGACGCCCATGTTCAGTGGGTGCCAGGCACCGTGCTGCGGGTGGCTCATGCATTATCTTGTGAAGTCCTTCTCACGCTCAGTCCCACAGAGTTATGCTATTAGGAGCGCTCTGAGGCGAAGGAAAGCTAAGTAAATGACTCAAGGTCACACAATAAGTTGACCTGACTGGCCTCTGACCTCAAGTACCCTGACCCAGCAGCCATTTGACAGTCTTCCTTCCCACGGGCTGATGAGACTCACCACCAGGGGAGGCCGGGCCCCATTCTGTTCTGAGCCTATTTTGTTTCCAGCTCGGCTGGATCCTGTTGGGTTTGGGCAGAGAGCAGGCTTCAAGTCAACACCGAAATGGTGTTTTTCCGGAAGGCCTCTGTAACACACTGGTGCCCCAGCTCCCTTGTCTGAGTCCCCAGTGGACCGTATCATGAAGTGGCATTTGCCTGGCCTGGCCAGGAGACAGAACTCCACTCTCAGGCAATTTTGGGTGGTAACGTGATTCCATTTGACCCCACAGGCCGGCAAGGCCTGGGAAATGTCAGCTCACACTTGTTTCCACAATTTCTAAGGGGGTTTCCTTTGCCCTCAGTATACCCTGCAAAGTGCCTACAGAGAATGGCCGTCCTGCTTCCTTGCTGCCGAGTCACTCTTTAGGGTGTCCCTCGGTGCCAGAAGGGGCTGTAGAGCCTTGGCTCCTGTGACACCAGACCCCTGTCTACAAAGGGCTCCCACCAAACAAGGCTGTTCCACTGTCACCTTTTTAAAAAAATTTTTTTAATGTTTATTTATTTTTGAGAGAGAGAGACAGAGCATGAGTGGGGGAGGAGCAGAGAGAGAGGAAGACACAGAACCCGAAGCAGGCTATAGGCTCTGAGCTGTCAGCACAGAGCCTGACACGGGGCTCGAACTCACAAACTGTGAGATCATGACTTGAGCCAAAGTTGGACACTCTACTGACGGAGCCACCCAGGCACCCCTCCACTGCCACCTTCTTAAACACCCTCCAGACGGTTCTGACCCACCCAACAGGCACGTCCAACAACATGGATGGAGGTAGCCTAGCCATCACGGGAAACCAAGAGAGAAAGAGAGGAGAATGCCTTGCCCAAGGCCCAGAGCTAAAATTCCCAGCAGCTGAGGTCTGTATCCACCCTGAGGGCTGACCTCAGGGCACCGTCTCCTCTACCTGAGGCCAGTGGTTCTCAAAATGTGGGCTGGGGGTGACTGGCAACATTGGCCTTACGGTGGGGAGCTTGAGAGGACTGCAGACCCTCGGACCCCAGATCTTCTGAATGAGAAACAGATTTAACTGGCCCTCCAATGATGCTGGAGCTGTTGAGAACCACTGGCCTAAGCCTCTGCCTTCTCAGCTGGAAGGTGGAGCCCGACACCAGTAGGAATGACTGAAATTTGAATTCCAACCCCTCTATGCATCTTGGTCGTTCCCTGAAGCCTGCCCCACACGTGAGTGACACCAGATACACCGGGGCTAGAAACAGACACTGGTGATCGTACAAATCTTAGCACATGGTGAATGATGCATCGCCAAATCAATAAATGGGGAAATCGGCTAGCTCTTTGAGAATAACACACTAACAACCAAAAACGTCAGTAAACACACACAAAAGGGAACCTAAGTGAAAACCAAAGCCAGCTTCTACTTGTCTTGGTGAATCCAGAAGTGGTGAGGGAAGAAGCCTTTAGGGACTGGTCTGCCACTGTGCTCCACAGGCCCGGAACTGCCAACTGGACTGTGGGAGTCTAAGGTTCAGCAAGCCCTAGGCCCCTGTCCCCACTCTCCTACCCCATCCTCCCATGAAGAGGGCAGTCTAGGCAGGTGACTTTACAGTGGCCCTCTTCATCCATCCATCTATCTACCCATAACCCATCCATCCGTCTACTCATCATCTAACCATCCATCCATCCACCTACCTATCTACCCATCACCCATCCATCTATCCATCTACCTATTACCCATTCATTCATCCACCCATGACCCATCCATCCATCCATCCATCCATCCACCTCCTGTCCAACAAATGTTATTAGGCAACTGCTGTGTGCCAGGTCCTCTGGCCAAAACCCCTGTCTGGGGCCAAGCACAAGCTAAGCTAAGGACTATGTTGGAAGTGATGGGGACTTGTGTGGCAGGGGTCCTTGCAGGCTGACAAGGGCCCCCTCCCCCATCCCCTGTGCAGCACCTGCTCCTTGAGTGGGAGTTCCTGCTGTGGTCCTTGAGGTCACCTAAGCAGGTGACCCAGCCCTGGGCACTTGTCCCCTTGAAGTCAGGTGGCAAAGTGTCACTTTCTGCTTAGGAGTGGGTTCCTGGGGGGCTCTTTGGCCCTGTCACCCTTCCCAGAAGGTGAGGAAGAGAGCAGAGGAGGGGGTACAGGGGACCCGCGTGGGGCTGCAAGAGCCTGGGACCCGTGACCTGGAGGCTAGGTGGCCACTCCAGCCTCCACCCCATGCAAGTCCCACGCCACTGGCACGAGCAGGCCTGGCTTGGCCCTGGGAGGGGGTGGCTGCCCATGGCCCCAGAGCCTGTTCTTAATCCACGGGGGTCCTCCCCCATAGCCCTTCTGGAGCAAAGCTGAACCCCACGGTGGCTGAGCGGCTGTCTCCTTGCTTTATGTGATTATAAAAATGATACAGAGCTTGTTGTAAAAGTCAATCAAGTCAGAAAAGTAAAAATCACCTCAATCTGGCCACTTTTACTATTTGATGAGCAACTTTTTACACACACGCACCCCTCTTTAGCCTGTGCTGCTCTGTAGCCTGCTTTCAAGGAAAAAAGAGCTATTGTTTCCAAGACGAGGACTTCTGAGCCCCCTGCGCTGGTGTGGCCCTGTGGCCCCAGGCTGGGCAGTGGGACGGGAGGGACTCCCCGTGAGGCAGTGGCCCCATCTGTTCCCCAACAACCACTGTGGGTGACTCTCCAGGCCAATGCCCAGGGCATTCACCACATGCTCTTCGATAAAACATAAATTAGCACAGAGCTGGATTTCTTCCTGTGGGGGTGTGTGGCCTTTGAAGGATTACTTGCCAAGCTTGGGGGAGGCAGCGTGGGAGAGAGAACGTGCACACGCACACCCCACACATGGTGGGAGATCTGGAGTCCAGGGGGCTGAGGTGGGGCCTGCTCCAGGGGCCTCCAGTTGGCCCTTCGGGCAACAGAGTGACCTCCAGCCTGCAGGTGGTAGGTACTGTTGATATCACAGACGTGCCATCTCGCCGGGATGTCATCAGAGCACGTCGGCAACCCCTCTCCCTGCCCATTTCCCCTGCTTGGCCAGTGGGATCGCTCCTGTGACCTGTGACCCTGGAAGCTGCCATAGTCTCTCCCTGGAGCCAGAGCCTTACTGTGCGTCTGCTGGCGTCCAGCTCACCTGGCGTCCAGGCTCTCCCGACCCTGTGGTCAGCTCAGATCCTAGCCCTCCCCTTGTGCCTTCCTTGGGCACAAGGCCACGCCCCTCAGTGGCAACCATCCGGGCTGGCTTCTCCGCTTCCCTCAGCCTGTCCTGAGCCTGGGCAGGTCCCCTGTCAGGTTACACTCTGTCACACCTCCAAGCTCTTTCGCCAGGGGCCTCCTTCTCCTGTTCTGAATTCCTACTTCTTTTTCAGGGCTTGAGCCTCACTTCTTGTGTCCCCTGGACTGGACTAGGCCTCACCTGGGGGGGCTCCCCCAGCTGCCCCAATACTGCTTCTGTTCTCCTCCTCCCGGGCTGTGAGAGCATCTGTCCCTCACTGACTGAACCCTGCTGAGGGCCGGGGCCACGCTTGAGTCTCTGTGTTCCCGCCAGCAGGTGTTTGTGGAGTATCTGACCACAGGGGTGCCCACCACCACCTTAGGACGCAGGGACCAGGTAGGCGGTCCCTTTCTTTCTTGTGTAGGTGAGAAACTGAGGCTCAGAGAGGCCACGGGGCTTGCAAAGGTCACTCACCTAGCGTGGAAGGAGCAGGGCTGCTCAGCTGGGCCCGGAGGAGCCGGTGGTGACAGACGGACCACAGTCCCCGTTCTTGCCTTGCACACGTGCAGACAGTGAGGCTCGCGTGGGCGACTTCTCTCTGGCACTGTCAAACCACAGCTGCCGCAGACACTCACGCTTCTGACTTGAGGTTAGCTGGGTTACAGCCTCCCGAGGGTCACGAGAGGCTCCGGGTCCCTCGCTGGGGAGGCCCCAAGGTGCTGGGACCGGGCAGGGCTCCAGCCAGAGGCCTCGGCTCCTCAGACACACTTCCTTCCCGGCTGGGATTCAGTCTGAGGCAGGCTCTTTGGACCCTTCCTAAATCAGCGAAGGTCTGCTGGGTCAGGGTTCGCAGCTACCCCCCTACCTTCTACTTTGGGGTTCACTGCTCTGGGTTCTGCCCGATAGAGGGAGTTTTCCCGTGGGAGGCAGGGACCTGCGTGCACCACTCTGACCCAGAGCTGGGCAAAAGGCCAGGGCCTGACCTTTGTGGGGCCTCAAGGCTCCTGGCAGTGACTGAGGACATGGGGCCAGGACAGGCTGACGCTTGCAGCCTGTGCGTGTGCCAGGCTCTGTGTGGGACCCAAAGGGGCAGAGGCCCACTGGGGTGAACTCCAGCATCCTGAGTAGGTCTAGGTCTTCTGAGTCACCGATGGTCACTGACAGCCACCGAACCCTGTGTGGGATGGTGGAACCACGCAGTCAGGCTGTGAGGACACCAAAGGCCCAGCCTCAGGCCCTCATCCCTGCCTGAGGGATGCTTCCCCTTCCCAGCATTCTGTGGATTCAAGTTTGGACTTCTGTCTACCCCCTTATCCCGTCCTCTGTCCTCCCCCAACAACCAGGAGGACAGGGGCCCTGAAGCCACCCCAACCACTGTGGGGTTTGGTTCCCTCGCCTTTCTTTCCAGCCAGCAGGAAGCACGGGCCTGGCTGAGGAAGGCCAGTGGTGGGGGGGGGGGCAGGCGGAAAGAACAGGACAATGAGTGCGCAGCTGCAGACGTCGAGGCCTTGCCTCACCGCGAGAGGGCTGAGCCCACGGACTGAAGCGCCGAGCGGGGTCTGGTCAGGGCTGGGTTCCCCTGAGCGTGTCCCAACAGCTGGCTTGTTCCGACCGTCTGGGAGGCCATGTGGGGGCCGTGGCAGCTGCACTGAGGGAGAAGTGGCTGCCGGAGTCTCTTGGGGACTCCACCCTATGCTCACAAGGGGCCCAGAGGCCACCGTCTCTTGCCCAGATGCCTCTGCCAGGGTGGGAGCCCGGGGTTGGATGAGACCCGTCCGTGGCTGCTGCCCGCTTTGGCAGCTGCTCAGAGGAGAGACATGGGGTAGGTGGGCCTCGGGGGCTCGGAGCACCTCCAAGTCGCAGGAGACGCCGTTTCTTCGGAAGAGCCAGGGGGCCTGGAGCACGGCCTCTGCTTCCTCTTCTCGCTTCTGGAGAAAAACCGCAGGTCAGCTGTGCTGGCTGATAATTCTGCAGCTCCATGCCCACAGGCTCCCCCAGGGGCCTGGTGTCTTAGCAGGTGGTGGCAGGTGGCCCTCGGGGCTTTGGATGGAAAATCGGGGTTGGGAGAGGAGGCTGGATTGTCCAGGGAAGAGAGCACAGACCTGGATTCCTTACGGTTTATGGTCTAAACTGGAGCACTTTCCAGAATGAAAGTGAGCGGTCTTAATTACACCAGGACAGCAAATGTAAACTGGGACTCTTCAGGGCAAACCAGGGTGCATGTTACCCTACTTATCGGCCACTTCCTAGCTGTGTGGATTCGGGCAATTATATAACCTCTCTGAATTCTGGTTTCTGCATACAAAAAGCTCTAATATCATGTGCTTGCCTCTCAGGGCTGTCGGAGGGATTAAAGGAAAGAATTAAGTTACGTGCAGATTCCTGGAACAGCCTTTGGCATAGAGTGGGCTTTGCTGGTCTGTTCTCCTCCTGTGAAGAAGTGGGGTCCCGGTCCTTAAAAGTAAGCAAGGACCTGTCAGCTCTTCGGGGTCCTCATGGCAGGAGAGCCAAGCGAGGGTGTGTATACAGCTGGAGTCGGATTCCAATCCTTGTGTCCTCCAGAGGGCTGACGGCGGCAGGTGGTAGAGCCCAGACTCCGGCCCTGCCCTCACAACTTCCTGTATCTGAGCAGGGTGGGACTCTGGCGGATTTGTCCCCTACCTTCCTTCCAGGACGTGGTGGCTTCTGTGCACGTGGAAGCCCCACCAGGGCCCAGGAGCTTTGCGGACAGCGGCTCTTTGGCCGCCAGGAGCACAAAAAAGCCTGTGTGCTCCTGTCGTCCTGAGATTGCCCCCGTGTGGAAGCAGCCGCCTTCCCCGCAGGGGATCCGGGAAGGCTGGAGGCAGAAAAGGAGGACACTGCTTGCATTTTCTGTGCCCGTTCCTGGGGCCGGAATTAGCGAAGGAGCCTGTTCCAACCCAGAATTTTTAAAGGGCTGGGTGCAGGGTGCCGCTCTGCCGTAGGACCCTGGGCTGGTCACACGTCTCCAGGCCTCAGGTTCCTGCTGGGAGGTGGGGGTCAGGGTCGGCTCTGTCCGCCTCAGCTCCCCGCTCCTGCGGCTGTGTCCATCGCTCTGGGAACCTCCGGAGATAGGGGCGCTCCCTCAGACACCTCGGTCTCCTGTGTCTGTCTGGGCAGAAGCAGCCTCAGCGAAGGAACGAATGCGTGAGGTCGGAACCAGGAAGTGAGCCACCGTTTGTGGCGTCAGCGCTGTGCAGAGGCCGCCCCCCACTCCCCAAAGCCGAAGCTGCTACAGGTGGAAGGGTGTGACCCGCCGGACGCCCTCGTGCGTCGCCCACACTCCAAGGTGGCCTTATGCGGGGAACACTGTCCCAGCAGCCTCAGCCACTGGCTCCTTTGTCCTCGGTTTCCTTTCTTCACCCCGAGAAGGTTCTGCTGGCTACTGGAGTCAGTGCTTGCTGGAAAGACGGTTTCTCTGAAAATGTCAGCTCCGGGGAGGTCTTGAGAATAGGGTACGGCCCTCAGCAGACTCCTGCCTGGCCAGTCTCCTCCATGAAACGTGCAGCCAGAGCCCCAGGTGGCAGTCAAGGAAACAGGAAGTAGGTGTGCAGCCCAGGGTTGCCTCTCAGGGTGGGTGCAGAGTCCACCTCAGTGCTGAGCCAGCAGGTGGAGACCACATGGCTACCAGCCAGCTCCGACTTCAAAACCATTGTCCCAGGCAAGAAGGCCTCCTCACCCCCAACCCTCCGGAGATCAAGGAGAGAAACTGGGACACCAAACAGGTCACCAAGGTTACTTACAGCTAAGAAACAAGAGGTTTCCAAAAATGAGGTACTAAAGCTCCAAAGAGGAGCTAAAATCCCACTTTAAGACTTGCTGACCAGGAGCACCTGGGTGGCTCAGTTGGTTTAAGCGTCCCGACTTCTCAGGTCATGATCTCGCCGTCTGTGGGTTTGAGTCCCACGTTGGGCTCTGTGCTGACAGCTCAGAGCTTGGAGCCTGCTTCGGATTCTGGGTCTCAAAATAAAACAAAAATAAACATTAAAAAAAAAAAAAAACCAACTTTCTGACCATTCAGCCTATCAATGGAAGGTCTTGAAAAGTCAAGTCTCCCTACTATTAAACATAAACAGCTCCTATATTCTTACCAAGAGAATGTTTGACCATTCTCAACAATCCCAAAAAACCACTTTTTGTGCCAGGGGAAAAAGGCGATTCTCTTTGTTTTTTGGTACAAAGAGGTGATTTTATTAAAGCACAGGGACAGGACCTACAGGCAGAAAAGAGCTGCCAAAAAATGACCATTCTCTTGTTGACCCCAGATTTGGGGATCTTCTCCACTGTTGGCAATGTAGCTTATATGTTTTGAAATTTTATTTATTTACTTTCATTTGAAGGGGTGGGCAGAGGGAGAGAATCTCAAGCAGGCTCCACGTTCAGCGCAGACCCCGATGTGGGGCTCGATCCCAAGACCTGGGATCATGACCTGAGCCGAAATCAAGAGCTGGGGCGCTCAACCGAGCCACACAGGTGCCCCAGTTTTAATTTGTATTTTTAACTGGGGAGATTAGGTGTTTTCCCCATATTTGTGGGCTACTGTATTTCCTCTGGGAACAGCCTACTCACATCCTTTGTTCATTTTTTTCTACCGACTCTTTTTTTCTTCTTCATGATTTATAGGCACTCTGTATTATTGACATTGTCATATATTTTTTTTCCTATTTTCTCTGTCATTTGTCTTTTAATTTTGTTTATGTCTCCTTCTGCAGTTTCACACTTTCACAGTGTCCCACGCGTGTCTCTTCCTGCGGCCTCAGTTTTTCATGTCGTGCTCAGAATCTCTCTGAGATGATTCAGCTGCTGCTTCAGACGTTCTGAGAAACAACGGCCACAAGGCTTGCCGTGGCGGCAAATCATGCTTATTCAAAAGAAAACGTTTATTTTAAAAATAAGAACTGTCACCCCAAGCATTTATTTAAATATTAATAGTTACGGGTAAAAATTACAAATGGTACAACAAAACTAACAGCTTTATGTTCACAGATGGTGAGACGCTGACAAACGAGAAAGGAGATCTATGTACATGGAGATTTGGTTGTTATGAAAATGCATACGAAGGCTTAAGAAACGGTCTATTTATAGGCTTTGGTGGAGCCATAATCCCCAATTTTCTACTGGCTCCTGGTGCTGGTTGGGGACCAGGCAAAGGCGAACGGGGTCCAAATATGTTGGAGGATTTACTTTTAGCAGATATCCTTCTGCACGTGGTGGACCCCCTAAAATGTGACAAAGAAAAGAAAACGAAAATGTTAAATAAAACCAAAAGCGAACAGTCTTCTTGCTCTTAACCTGCGCGGACCTATATAATCAGTCCATGATTTTCCTTGGTCTTCCGTGTCTGTGAGTTTGCTGCCCGCAGGGGCCCCTGTAAGGAAGTTTCTGTTACAGTTCGAGGAATGAAGGATTACCGCCCTTCACACACTCTTGCCTTGTATTTGTCTTAGACGTTTCTTAATTCTGTGACTTGAGATGGACAGACCTCCTGTGCCTGCCCCCACCCACCCCTTTCACCGCTGATCGTCAAACCTTCCCTCTGGACGACACGGCCCAGATCCGTATTCCTTAATCTATTCTGACCAAGTGAAGGAAGCGAGAATACTTCGGCTTAAGGTCCCAAATGCCCGGACAACAGACACTCTGGAATGACTGTGACTGCCCAGTTCAGAGAAAGGTAGCTGCGTGGGCGAGTGCCTGCCCACAGGGCTGTGAGCAGAGCACAGAGGGGCCTCCTCCTGGCCGGACCCGCAAGCGGGAGGCTGCAGATGTGGCTCCCCGGGGAGGCGCTCGGGTCTGCGTGCGTGTCGGGGCCACGTCACCGGCAGCCGGCTCTCTAGCCCACTCTTACCTCCTGCTTGCTGCCTTTCGAACCAGGCAGGAGCCCTGCCCCAGCCGATTACAGAGTCCTTCCCGCACCTCACTTCCCTCACTGACCCGAAGATATCAGCTTTTCTTTTTCTCCCCACAAAGAAACCAAAGGAAAGGGTCAGCGAGCCAGCATTCTACTAGGATAACAGCAGAAGCCTCTCCCTGTGCGGGCATTTTCCATGGCTTGTCACCACGCTGAATCCATGCCCAGAGGTAATTCCATGGCATCGGGGTATCCAAGTGGCCTCCTATCTCTGCATTTGGGGGCCAGGGTCTAAGGACATTCTGGTAGGTCTGGGTGAAGAGTGGTTTTTCCACATTTTTAAACTCTTGCTGGAGGGCAGTTTTACTGCAGAACTGGCAAAGATCTGCTCCACCGGCAGAGAAGCAGCCTTAAATTTCCCTACGCTGATTTCCTGCTGAGAAATTAAGCCCTGAGCGAAAACCTGCTGTTTATGTTGATTTACAGAATGAATCTGCCAACAGCAGTTTCCATTTCACCCGGGCCATCCATTTTACTCCCACTCAGAGGGCCCGGAACACAACCGGTTCATTGTGTGTTATTCTGGAGATGTAAAACTCTGAGGGCGGGGTGGGGACTTAAGGTCTCTGGCAAAGAGCCACTTGTATTCTGTTGCTGCACAGACTCCCAGCCAGGTGAGCAGACTGGAGACTGGGAAACCATCACAGCAGTTTAGCGCAAACGAGGAGAATGAAGCACACGTTCGAGGCTGCTACAAGGGCGGAAAAAAAAAAAAAGTTACAAAACTCCGTGGTTTTGGCCAGTAGGGATTAGAAAAGACTCCCATTGTAAACACGCAGGCTAATTAACAACCAGCATCAAAATTGGTACTGGCTTTTGGGTAAGTGTGAGTTTTACGGCTTCTTCTTAGATTAGCTCTAACCCACAGGGCAAAGTGCCTCGCTCTTATAAACAGAAGTCGGGAAAACTGGAAAGGGAGCCAAGGGCAACGAACACTGAAACATGGGGTGCTCTGTCCGAACAAGTAAGAATGGTCAGATCATAATCATGTGTGAGGGATCTCCGTGGGCGACGTGCAGAAATGAGGGTGCTCGGGGCAGGCGTGGGCCAGCCAGAGTCCAGCCCTACCTGGGACCTGGAGCCCCGGGGCTGGGGAGAGGCTCACGCAAGCCTCCCCCTTGTCATAAACCCCAGGGGTCTAGACCAGATGCCTTTTACATTCTCCTTCTACTCCACGAGCTCCTGAGGAAATGGCTATTTCCCCAAACGGAGGAGTAAACGAGGAAAGTACGAAAATGTCCCCACCAAAGAACATCTGCTGGTCACTTGCGCACTAAAAGCCACAAAATTAAAGTAACATTTACTAATGCCTTTAACTTCTGTACCCTGGCAGAAGGATTAGCATGTACAAGATGCTTGTTTATGGACTTAACAGGAAAATGACAATTTGGTAACATTTGCCTTCCTTCCTCTTCCCCCAGCCCAGTTTTGTTTTTTATTACCCAGAAGGAAAGGAGGTAGAAAAACTGCAAAGAAAAACACAACAGGGGGGTGGGAGGGAGGAGAGGGTGGGTGATGGGTATTGAGGAGGGCACCTTTTGGGATGAGCACTGGGTGTTGTATGGAAACCAATTTGTCAATAAATTTCATATTAAAAAAAAAAAAAGAAACTATGGTCTTGGCAGAAATAAATGATTTTAGAACATGCAAAAAAAAAAAAAAAAAGAAAAACACAACAGCTTGTAAAAGTTTACTGAGGACTTGTTCCCTCTTTTCTGTAAGCCCTTTGTGTTAGAATGTGCAGGTAGCTGGGGGCCGGGTTCTCCAGACTGATGGGAAGGTCACGGTCCCGCCGGACCTTACTTACCCACAAGGCAAAGGCAGAGGCTGTCAGAAGAAGGCGCTGTCAGGACCAGTGCAATTACCAAGAATAAGGACACTGCACAGATCATCACCCAGGACCCGACTGCCTGCGGGCGTGCAGACAGCGCCCCAAAGTCACTGCATCCTAGCCCAGGGGCCAGGCAAGTGTGGGGGAGGGGAGACACAGCCCTTAGAGGCCTGGCTTACATGATCTTTGGGTTCACCTGCTGTGGCCTCTTCTCTGCTACCCTGCAAAGGTGGGGAGATTGGCTCTCCCCAGGTATAACCGAACTGGGAGCGTGGAGGGCTGCCAGGTGGAGGCCCGCACGTTCTGTAGCAGTAAAAGTGGCATAGCAGGTATTGATGGTCATAAAAAACAAAACCCTTTGTTTACTCAGCCAGTATATGATTTATAATATTTTAGGTGGAAAAGTCCCTTAAGAAGAGCACTGATAAAAAAAAATCCCCCCCCCACCCAGGGTAATGTCAAAACGGGAGATGTTCATGCAGACTAGAAAACCGAGGTGATAATCAATTTAGGAGTAGAGATTTAAAAAAATCTGAAACAAACGTTTCTGTTTTGGCTCAAACCTTAATCATCACCCCATTAACTGGAGAGGCGACGTTTAACGACAGTCTGTTTTAATAAGAGCTTCAAAGCGAACCGGGGCCGCTCCGCTTCTGGCCGCCGCTCCTCCCTGACCCGCCACCCCACAGACCGCAACGCAGGACGGACGTACCCTTTCGTCTTGGAGCCACCGAAACCAGTCTTCCTCCTCTTAGACCTCTGGGAGGCTGGCATCCTTTTCCTCTTTCTTTCATTTCTGGTTTTATTTGCAAAGTAGTGAGAAGATACGGGCATTTCCTCATCGGACTCCACAGGGGCATTTCTTCTGGTGCCTCTGCTGCTGCCCGGACTCACCCGGGGGGAACCGTCATCGGCTGCAAGCAGACAAGGCAGACGTTTACATGCGACGCTGTGCTGGCCCGGGTGCGCTAATGGTCCCTGTGGACACAACACAGGGGTGCGGTCTGGCGGACACCCAGCTGCTTCCCAGGTGTCCTCCTGCCACACGGGTTCAACAATTCTGCAAGAACTGAACATTTCTCTTTCATGTCACAGAGCCCCAAAGTCCTCAGTGGAAGTTTACTTTTAAAGCAAAAAGATCAGAATTCATTAAAAAAGCTTGAGATACCTTTTTTTTTTTTTTTTTTTAAAGTAAACGCTACGCCCGATGTGGGACTTGAACTCACAACCCTGAGATCAAGGGTCACTTGCTCTACTGACTGAGCCAGCCGGGAGCCCCAGAAGTTTGTGACGCTCCTGAACTTAACTAGAGACGTCAGGTCTAGCTCATACTCTGTTGTGTATGGCCTTCGTCCCTGTGATCCTTCGGGCAGCTAATCCCGTTAAGCTCTTCGAAAAGTAGGGAGTGCTACATAAGACCAATTTACCATTTTACACGTGCTGGAAAAAGCGCCCAATGGAAGAGAAACATAACCAACTATGTTCTGCACCTCATCTTTGAACGGTTACTCAGTGAACGAGTGTCAGAAAACCCTGGGCCCCATTTATATTCTTTAAAGTCACAAACCACTTCTTTACGTTATAGTTGTAAACATTTCATATACTATGCGGGAAATGGGTCTGCATGAAAGCGCCAGTTTGCAAAAAAGGTGGCTATTTCCACAAGCACTGGCATCCTAAGGCACCTAAAAAGCATAAAACCTCTCTGTAGGCCAACAGGGATCCCAGCTACATTTCCTTTCCTTTCCTTCCCCTGCCTTCCTCTTCCTCCCTCCCTTTCCCTTTCTCCTTTCCTCCCTCCCTCCCTTCCTCTTTCTTTCAGTTTTAACTAGGCTCCATGCCCAATGTGAGGCTTGATTGAATTCACGACCCTGAGGTTAAGAGTGTGAGGTTAAGAGTCACAGCCTCTACCGACTGAGCCCGCCAGGTGCCCCCCAGCTCCATTTTCTGAAGGAAGGTATTTCCTGGCCACTCCAGCCACCCTCCTGCCTGGCAGGAAGGGCCCTAATCCCCGGGCCTCCTCATCCGTCCAACACTGGTTCACACGGGGAGGCAGCGAGGCTCTGGCAAAGCTGTCCTCCCGTCATCCTAGCTGTGGGACTTGGACATAAAAAGGCTGTGAAATGGGCGTAGTTCTGAGGATTGAATGATACAAAACAGGCAAAGCTCTTGGCACAGCGTCTGTCCCTCAGTAAGTGGGAGCGATCGTCACCACACTGTGGGCTGTTTCCACAGAGCAGCCCGTCTTATGTGGGCAAGAATCCCCTTCCAGACAAGTTACTACACTAAACAAATGTTAAGTTCCTACCAATATTCAAAGCAAGGCTCTTAATGGAATAATTACCATGCAGAGGAATTTTTTAAAAATCCCACTTTTCAGCATTTTGTTAATGGATAAAAAACGAATGAGGAGAGACAGAACTTGAAACACAGGCTCACTCATTTCTCATCCTGCTAATCTTTTCCATTAGCCTTGAGAAGAACCCCCAGCCATTTGTTACAGAAACAGGAAAAACACTGAACTTGGCTTATCTTTTGTGTCTCACTGCATGGCAATATGCTGGAGGAGGGCAGAGGAACTGGCATCTCCTATAACAAAACCTTCCTCGTGCCGATCTTCTCCCAGTTAATCCTGTCTGGTAGCTCAGTGATGAGGTTCACAAGGAGAGCGGCGACGTGACAGGCCACATCCTCGGGATCGTCTGCTAACAACAAGCTCGCTTGGGCAGATTCTTTCCAGTAACGATGAGATTATCTAGCATTCCAATTACACGTTAGTTTTCCCCAAACATTTAAACTCCTGAATTTTATCTTTCCACGTGTTTGTCAGATAACGTGTGCCTTCCGCAGATAAGGAAACCAAGCACAACGAGGTTATTGTGGCCTGCCAGGGATAGCAGAGTGCGATGGTGGCAGATTTGGATTTCCTTGGGCACTTGCCTTTAATAGAACAGGAACTCCTGGGCCCAAAGGTCCTCCTCTGGGCCCTATTCCCAGGCCTAAGGACTGGCACTCCCCGGGGGGCTCACCAGTGTCCCCTAAGAGGTGCCTGGCACATCACAAACACCGGGGGCTGCTCTGGGCACTTGAGCGTCAGTGTGACAGGGGTAGGAGGCACTGACACAACCCAGAAACCACAAAATTCTAATTCAGTGACATGCGGTGCTTTACGTTAAAACAGGCTTTTAGAAAACACGTATTTAGCTATATACTGCACCTGGCAATGTCCACTCCGAGTATTTCTGCAATATTGGAATCACTTCTGCGCCGTATTTTTCCAGTTTGTCTTCAGTAACGCCATCAATTTGAAGCAAAACCTCAGGATCGGAAGATAAAGATTCTGTGCATGGGCATAAAATTAGGAATTTAAATGACCACCCATGGAAAAGCCACTGAATTCGTGCTCATTCGCTCATTCAGCGCATGTCTGTCAAGTGCCAGCTAACTGCAGGGCACCAGGCACCCGGGCCAATTTTCTGAAAGGCAGTTAGTGCCAACAGAGGCGGCAGACAGGTCCAGAGGACAGGAGCCCATCATGCAATTCCAGCAGCAAAGGTGCGTGAATCTGGGCAGACGGTGGGGGACAGCACAGGACACGGGGCGGGGGAAACGGGAGGTGGGCACCTGTGCAGCGGGTCTCAGAGCTGAAGCACACTTTGCTGTCGTCCACTGTTCTCACAACAAAGACTTGTCTAGCTGCAACACTGATGCTCCCTGTTTCGGAGGACGCCCACATTTCCATTTCCGGCTCTGACTTCTCCACTGCACTTTAGACACACATATCCAACCCGAGGCCGTCACTGAATTCTTACTCCATCCCCAACCCAAACCCGTTCTTCTTCCAGTCCGTCCGCAGGTGGGGTGAAGCAAGTATTTGGACTGGAACAAGCGGGCCATTAAGAGTCCTCTGCAGACAGATGGCACATCAGCCTTGTAGCTGGACAAGCCCGTCATTTTGAAGATCGCGCTGGCTGCTGCATGGAAAATGAACTGCGGGGGAAAGAGTGGAACCTGGGAGCCTGGAGGAAGCCACCGCAGGGGCAGGCAAGGGCGCAGGGAGCCACAGTGTGGCGGTGCACTCGGACGGAAGAGGGGGATCCAGGGACACTGCAGAGGCTCGGTCTGCAGGATTTATAGATGCACGGGGCTAGGGAAGGGAGGAGGAGACCATTCCTACTATTCAACTTGAGCAAAGGAAAGAAAGGGCAGATCTCAAATCTGTGATTTTCACATCATTCCTATGTCGAGAGGAGAAGGGGCAGACCAGCAGGATCACGGAGGGTTAACAGAAGACGAGGTTGGACTGGCAAGCAGAAATGCAGACCCTTGAGAGAATCTGTACCTTTTCTAGAAAGATGTTGGAGTTATCGGCCAACTTTGTGGAAGATTAAAATGTGCAGAATGTTCGCCTCTGGAGTTAAGGAGGCCAGGGAGGAAACTACGCTAAGAGCCTACCAACAAAATGCTGTATTCCATCAACTCTGAGACACACACTTTTCCACGCTGTGGCGTTCCTGAGGTCAAGGTGCAGCTTACAAGTGCTGACGGCCAGATGCCTACTGCCGCCTGCACACGTGAGGCCTGGTCATGGCTGTATGGGCTGTCAGCATGTGTGCAGTTCACCTGCCCCACGAGATGTCCACCAGAGAGCACAGGACAAGTGCCTGTGGATGCAGAGAAGCTCCAGGTAACGGGGAACAGATTTGCCACTAATAAAACAACTATCTGTCTTTGAGGAAATGGCCACGGTTCTGTACCTTCTTGCAAGCAACAGCCAAGCGCTTCGCATGCCCTACAGAAGGTCCCCCAGAGCAGACAGAGCAGGGTCACATTCGTGCTTCTGAGATGTGCCTCCGCCCGCTGATGCTCTCTGGCATCATCAGGGAAACGCCACCATCAAATCAGCATGGGTGACACGGGTTTTGATTAAAATACTGGTGAAAAGAGTGGACCATGCTAAAAAAGACCGTGTCACTAACATTCTCAATGACACGAGGGCAAACGAAAGACATGGACGACTGAGTCAGAAACTGATTCCGAAGAGTCAGGCTTTGAATATGAACTTTTACAAGTACCTAAATCAGCTTGCTTTGATTCTATGCATTTTTCATATATGCAGAGAATTGTATAATGATAAAAATCTATATGTAAATAAGTAAAAAACAATTCTTTCAATAAAAGCACCATGTCACCACTTAATTAGCACATTTTTTTTTCTTCCTTAATTGTCTATAAAATAGCAGTGTCTTAACATAGACGGTGGCTCAGAGTTGATGAAATGCTGTCATGACCTACAGTGGCAGGAACAGGAATGGAAACGAGAGAAGGTGTTGATCATGGGATTTTATGAAGGAAGCGTCCAGAAGGTAATGTACACTCATCAGTCAACTATGTGGACGCCTAATTTTACAGGAGCAATCCTATTAGGATCTGAAGCTATGGAAATAACTCAGGTCAGCACGTTTTTTTCAACTAAAGACCAGCAGTGTGCTAGGGCCAGGTTCAAAGAAGCATAAAACATAATGTCTTTTCATAAGGAACTTAGCTCCTCATGGCAAAGGCATCTGTACAGAACATGGCCAAACATCATAAAGTGGGCAGATAATGGACACACAATCAACGAGTGACAGCTGGTGGCAGAGATTATAAATATCCACATCCTAACGTCTGGCATTAGAGGAAAAAGTATAAAATTAAAATTATACTGTATGTCTGAATAACAAAGTATTATATGTACCTTAAAGGCTGTATTTCATCTTACATTTGTTTTTCTGAGCTTTCAATTTATTTATTTATTTATTTATTTATTTATTTATTTATTTATTTATTTATTTATTTATTATTTATCTATTTATTTATTTATTTACCCTTAGTCTGATCTCTATTATTTAGAGTCTCTCTCTTTTTTTCAATATGTGAAATTTATTATCAAATTGGTTTCCATACCTGAGCTTTCGATTTAGAGATTAAATAATGAAAATAAACGGAGCTATATCAGTGCACTTAAAAAGTTCCATAGCAGGATTAACTTTTGGCTTATTAATTTACGCCACATAACAGAAGACTCACACATACCCACCTGCAAGCTTCTTGAGAGTGACAGTATTAAAAATATTAAAGTAATGGACGCCAAAAACTTTTCCCAGAGATTTGCAGACTTCCGTCAGTTCTCCAAGACATTTCTTAACTATCTCTTCCCTCTGAGACATCTTTGCCACCAAAGCTTTCTGCTTCTTCACACTGCTGGAGTTTTCCGTTTCCATAAAGTCTACCTTTGTGAGAAAGAAAGTGATCATAGGGGTGGGGACACGTGCGCTTGTATCCAAATATAGGCTTCGTTTAATCCTTAACTGCATTTTTTGGCTTTTGGTTTTTTGTATTTCGGTTATGCCAAGTAGATACTGGAGGCCCCTTGGGAACAGGGGCTGAGCACTTCTCCTCTGTCCATCTCCAGCACCTAGCACAGAACGGCTTCTTAGTAAATGTTTACCTAACGAATACAGGATGATTCAGAGATCGGACAACCCATCGAATTCACTTTGACAGGTACTACATTACTTGGGTTCAATTTTAAGATCTCTTTCCAAGTTAAGAGGAACAGAATACGTTCACATAGGACAGCATATAGAAATTTAGTATCCATAAGCTTTGGAAAAGAGCTTTTAATTTGCGGCAATATATTTTCTGCCCACTCACTGTAAGGTAATAAAGTAAAATAAACATTTAAAATACCATACCTTTAAATGCCCATTTAGTACAGTTTCGGCTTTATTTCCTGGCACCATATAGGCAATTGGTTGGTCATTGGCATTGATATATAAGTCTTCATCCAAAATCTTGTCAAGTATCAACTTTTTAAAAAGTCTTTCGGCATTGTGTCGTGAATAAGTAGATCCCTTTCCAAATATCCCCGACTGAATTTTTGCACTCTTACTCCCTGGTAAGGAAGGCCCGAGAAGTTAGATTAGTAAATATAGGTACGTCAGAAGCCTCCAGTAGGAGAGGCTGAAAAAGTCATTTATGTGACAGTCCGGATAAATGAGGTAGGTAATCTCTTCCACAGGAAAACCCATGGCACAAAGAGACACCCGTTTCCATAAAATGGGAATATCTGAGTAGAACTCTAAAATTTCAATGGTTGTATGTACTTTTCCTCATCTTTTTATGATCTGCATTGGCCAAAACCAGCAGCAAAATAAAGCTTATCGTTTTAGGCTGTGGCATTTATAGCTTATAACATTACATTAGAGCAAAGAAATCAGAGAGAGTTTATATAAACTTTAAGCACTTTGTATCACTGTGCTACATCAGGATAACTGGGCATTACTGATCCAGTTACAAAAAAATGTGGACAATCATTTTTATAAATACTATCTCTGGTCCTGTCCTGAAAGCACTTCTCACTTACAATCCCAGTATTTAAGTCTCTATTTTTTGTGACCCTCACAGAGGAAGCCTTCCCAAACTGTAAAACAAAAGCACAGCAGGGCACGAGACTACACCCTTCCCTCCTCCTCCTTCTGACTGAGAGCAGCGCACTGGGCTGGGTCCTGGGTTTCGAATCCAATCTGCTGTAATTATTAATGTCTTCATTGTGAACACAACTTTATTATAACAATCTACTTAAGAAGTCTTGTGACACTGATTATAATCAGAATTAACAGTTACTTTGTAAAGCTTTAGCTCTACTTTAAGAGTTTCAAATAATTACATTGTAAATGTCAGATGGCTTCTGGTCATATATACTCAATGATTCAAGTTTTTCTTTCTTCAGGTGATTTTGTATCCCTGAAATGTCGCACTGCAGATCAGACCACCGCTCTGGTATCGGTGGGCTGGGTGACATGGGCCAGCCCTAGTGCTGGGGATAGCTAAGAAGCAGGAAAAATAAGTAAGCTTTGAAAGGGGGGAAGGGAGGAAAGCACCTGGCTGGTTCAGTTGGAAAAGCATGTGACTCTTGATCTCAGGGTTGTGAGTTTGAGCCCCACACCAGGTGTAGAGGTTATTAAAAAAATAAATAAATTTAAAGAAAAAAAAAAAAAGAAAGCAAAGTGAAACACAACTTTCTTAATAACATGTAAGAGCTAATGAGAAATTGAGTATGTCAGAAAAATGTTTGATTTAGTAATCTAGGAATTTACATGGAAGGTGCAGAGATATAGCTGAAGCTGTATTTAAAACACCATTTACTGCATCCTTAAGTACAACAGAAAAAGATGTCCTTAAATAAGACTACTTAAAAAAATACATTTTATCAATATGACAACATATATATTACTAAAAACTACTTTAAAAGAAAAATTAAGAAATGCTTATATATCTGATACAGAAGTGATATAAATTACATGTACAGTATGATAAGTGGTTGTACACAAACATGTTAAAATATTAGCAGTTTGGGGGCACCTGGGTGGCTCAGTCGTTTAAGCATCTGACTTTGGCTCAGGACATGATCTTGTGGGTCTGTCAGTTCGAGCCCCGAGACAGGTTCTGTGCTGACAGCTCGGAGCCCTGAGCCTGCTTCAGGTTCTGTCTCCCTCTCTCTGCCCCTCCCTGGCTTGCACTCTGTTTCTGTCTCTCTCCAAAATAAATAAACATTAAAAAAATCAATTATTTTATCTGCAACTCCTTGTTCTTCCTGACCCACCGAAAGAGGCCCAAACTAGAAGGCAAGAATCCACAAAGGGAAGATCAGCCTGAAAAGCAGCTTTGGTCCTGAGGAACAAGCACGTTCAGAAGGAACAAATGAGGAAATGAGAAAACCACCTTCCTACAGGCTAGTAATGTCTTCCTGTCTTCCTTCCTCCCTTCCTTCCTCTCTTCCTTTCTCCCTCTCTCCCTCCCTTCCTTCCTTCCTCCCTCTTTTCCTTTCCTCCCTCCCTTCCTCCCTCCCTCCCTCCCTCCCTCCCTCCCTCCCTCCCTTCCTTCCTTCCTTCTTTCCTTTCTTTCCTTCTTCCCTCCCTTTCTGGCATGTGTGGACACTCGTGAGTCAGTGAGGGGCAGAGGGAGAGGGAGGGAGAGAATCCCAAGCAGGCTCCCTGCTGTCAGCAGCACAGAGCCCGAGGTGGGGCCCGATTCCACAAACCACAAGATCGTGACCTGAGCCGAGATGGAGCTGGACGCTAAACTCGCTGAGCCACCCAGGCGCCCCTCAGCTATTAATGCTTTAAAAAATAAATACACCTATTAATTGCTTTATCTAGTTTTTGAATTAAAGTAAGGCACACATGTGGGAAAAATAAAATATAGTACAGAAAGGTTTAGAATGAAGAGCAGCATTCCTCTGTCCCACCCTCTTCTCTTCTGGAAGGCAATCATGTTTTGTGTTGTTCTTTTTTTTCTTCCCTTTCCCTTTCCTCTTTTCTTTTCTTTTCTTTTCTTTTCCTCTCTCTCTCTCTCTCTCTCTCTCTCTCTCTTTCTTTCTAGTAATCTCTACCCCCAGTGTGGGGCTTGAACTCACAACCCCGATTTGGAGCTCTTTGGACTGAGCCACCCAGGCGCCCCAGGCAGTCATGTTTTAAGTAGCTTTTGCTTTTAGCTCTTCTGGTGGCAACCTCCACAGGCAACCCTCACTCTTGCTGTCATCCCACCAGCCAGAGCCACTGCCTGACAATTTAGCTGCTGACCCCCACTGTGAAAGATAAAGCTTTATCTCATTTTTACCTCTCACTTTCCCTTGCCCCAGATTTGGCTAGTTATACATTAATATTGGTCCATGTATTGATTATTTTCTAACTTTATTTATTAAAAAACATTTTTTTAATTTTTTTTATTTTTGAGACAGGGAGAGGCAGAGCATGTAGAGGGAGAGAGAGACCCAGAATCCGAAGCAGGTTCCAGGTTCTGAGCTGTTGGCACAGAGCCCAACGTGGGGCTCGAACTCACAGACTGTGAGATCGTGACCTGAGTCGAAGTCGGACTCTGCTCAACCGAATGAGCCAGCTAGGCGCCCCTATTTTCTAACTTTAGATACAACTTCTGGCGACTCCCTCTACCTTCTACCTTGGAGGTTATTAATACCTCGAGTATTCCAAGTACTTTCTTTTATTTACTGTACTTATATTTTTATATCATCAAGATTAACACATCCTGTCCTGCGCCCCACACGTTGAAGTCTGTACATTGCCTCTAACCGTTGTAGGTTGTCAGCAAAGTTTCCGTCCCTACTAAGAAAGTCCTGACTCCTGTGTAACCCTCCGGAGAATGTTTACTGCATCTAGACAAATGGATCATTTTTTTGGTACATTTTATCAATGACTCAAAATCGTGTGACAATTTCCTTTGTTTTATATTTGACCTTGGCTCTCTTTCCATAATCTTTCCCATGGAATTTCTTTTTTTTTTTTTTAATTTTTTTTTTCAACGTTTTTATTTATTTTTGGGACAGAGAGAGACAGAGCATGAATGGGGGAGGGGCAGAGAGAGAGGGAGACACAGAATCGGAAACAGGCTCCAGGCTCCGAGCCATCAGCCCAGAGCCTGATGCGGGGCTCGAACTCACAGACCGCGAGATCGTGACCTGGCTGAAGTCGGACGCTTAACCGACTGCGCCACCCAGGCGCCCCTCCCATGGAATTTCTAAGTGCCTTTCTCTTTCTGTTGAGAAATAATATGCGTCCTTCACTGTTCTCAAAAATTTTCATTTCTTATTCCTTCTCTACACTGCTTGGGACCTGTTTTTCTTGACTTTCTGTTACAATCTGCACAGACTGTTCATTGGACCTGCTTCACAGCTGTGGATCTGGGCTTTCTTCCCCCCGGACCCATGATCCCTGTTTACGGTATCACTTCTTTGCCTTCTAGTCTCTAGGGTTGCTGATATTAATCTGATGCCAGTTTGGCTTTGGTTTCTTTCTTTCCAGAATATGCCACTGTGGCATATTCCAGAAGGGGTCCAGAATATGCCACTGTGGCATAAAAATTACCCTGAGCAGAAGGCATCTGAGTTCCTGAAATCTCTTATCTGTAAAAAGCAGAGACCTCCCCCCAAAACTCCAATGTCATAAATTCTCTCCCTGGGAGTAACCAGAGAAGACCGGTTTTTATCACTGGAGATGAGAAGCCTCCATACCACTCCTAAACATTGTCACAAAACTATCTTATCTCCCTCTCTTCTATTCTAAGGGCCCATTCATCTTTCCAAAAACACCCCCAACATTTGTTTTCCTTTAAGTGTCCTTTCCCATCTTCCCCTTCCCCTATTAAGATGGTATATAAGCTCCAATTTTTAAAAAAATGATTATATATTTCTGAGAGAGAGAGAGCGTGAAAGCAGGGGAAGGGCAGAGAGAGGGGGACAGAGGATCTGAAGTGGGATCCAGGCTGACTGCTGACAGCAGTGAGCCTGATGTGGGGCTCGAACTCACAAACCCTGATATGGTGACCTGAGCCAAAGTCAGATGCTCAACCAACTGAGCCACCCAGGCACCCCTAAGCCCCAATTTTAATAGGCCCTTTGAGCCACATTTTGATTAAATCTGTCTTTTGTCAGTTTAATTCACAGGCCCCCAAACATTAAATCTAACAGGGTGGAGGAAAAGTTTTTCTTCCCCAACATCACTTTATTCTTGGTATTCTTTTTATCCTTTTTTTTTTTTTTAAATAAGATTTGTTTTATTTTTAGAGGTTGAGTAAGCTGGGGAGAGAGGGGCAGAGGGAGGGAAAGAGAGAGAGGGAGAGAGAGAGAGAGGGAGAGAGAGAGAGAGGGAGAGAAGGAGACAGAAGAGAGGGAGAGACAGAGAATCCCAAGCAGGCCCCATACACAGCGTAGAGTCCAATGCTGGACTCGATCCCATGACCCTAGGATCCTAATCTGAGCTGAAATCAAGAGTCAGATGCTCAACCAATTAAGCTACTCAGGTGCCCCATACTCTTGGTATCCTTAAATCTCATAAAGCATCTCCTTTGGCATTCGGTGGACATTTCAATCTGAAAGCTTTTTACTCTTTCATTCAGGGAAATTTGATAATTCCTTCTAATTCTATTTCAAAAGTTTTGTCAGACTTCACATCTCCTAAGAAGTGATCTATATTTTTTCTCATATTTTCCATGTATCTTTTTGCTCAAGTCTTAAAAGATTTTCTTGACTTTACCTTCCAACATTTCCACTAAATTTACTATGTCAATCACTTAGAATTTTTAACAGCTCTTTCTCATTCTTTGTTTCTTTCCCATAACATTCTATTATTACTTAAGTCTTTGTGAAGAAACTAAATTATGAGTTTGCCCTCCCTTCTCCCTAAAGCTACTACTTATTTTGTAAATTGTCTCTATACTCAGGGTCAAACACTTACTTGGTTTCTCCTTTGACTGTCCAGTTGTAGTTAACCTTCAGGAATCAGGTTAAACTTCTGAAGTGGTTTGCCCCCCGTTATTTTGTATCTACTTCCCCCTAAATCCCTCCAGTGAACAGAGATACCCAGTTTGCAGGTTTGCTTTAGGCAGGGTCGTCCCCAAATGCCACTTGGGGGCTCTGGCCCCTAACTCAGCTGCCTTTCTATTCCTCGGGCACTTGATTTTTGTTTTGGAATCAATTCCAGGCTGGCATTTGATGGAGTTCTTTCGTGGGCCGACTTTAACTGCCCCCTCCTGTTTGTGGCTCCTCTGCTTACACTCCCACCCCCAGGACCTGGAGACTCAGTCTGAGGCCTCCTGACAATGGGAGTTCTGCCTGGTTGAGAGCCCTCCTCACCTAAGACTCTCTCCTTCATTAATATTGCACGGTGGCTTATTGTATTTCATTCCGCTCGTCAACATGCTTCCATTCGTTCCCTAAAAAATTTGAAAAATCTTGAATCTGATGATGGGCTCTCTCTGGTTACCGATGCCCTTGTGAATCAAATCCCCATTTATTTCCACACTATTATTTTGATAGGGCCTCAAAACAAACAAAAAAAAGAAGACAGATACTTCTGCCCAGGCTGCCGTCCGGAAATGGAAGTCACTCAACAGGCGACTCTCCAAGCAAGTTATAGTCCATTCATTCAGATGAGGTTGTATATGCGTTAATATTTTCTTTGTACCTATTTTTATTATTCCTATTGTTTTTATTGGTGTATAGTTGACATACAACGTTATATCAGTTTTGGGGGTACAACATAGTGATTCAACAACTATACACGTTATGCTCCGCCCGCCATGACACCGAGTGACACCACACGACGTTTTTACAGCAGTATCGCCTATATTTCCTGTGCTGTGCTTCTCGCTCCCGTGACATCTGCATTTTCTAACTGTAAGTTTGTACCTCTTAATCCCCTGTACCCACTTTGCCCTATTACTTGCTTCTCTGAATGTGAAAACCTCACCTTAGTAACATATAAATTCTACACAAATAATTGTTATCATTCATAAAAGCTGAATTTCTTTTGTTACTCAAGAAGTTTTATTCTGAAATCCTTAAGTTCTACAAGACAGACAAAAGAGATTTTTTTCCACGTACTTGGGATGATTTCTGTAGATGTTCAATTTCAACTGCTGTAACTGCAACTATAAAACAGAGAACTTACCCAAGAAAATGTCGACCAGCATATTCATAGTAAATCTCCCAGAAGGACCTGCAGGGGGTTTGTTTTGTGTTCCTTGTGCTGAACTATGTTCTTGAACAAATCTTACAATATCTTTTACATCATCAGTCACATCTCTTGTCTTACAATCCTATGAATAAAAAGAGATTACTTTCGGTGTAATTAAGATGATAACCTAGACTGCTAGGGTTTAATAGTAACAACGGTAGTCTCACAACAAACCGTTTCCACACCAAAACCAAGACCAAAACCCAAGTTCCAAGTGTTCTTTCTTTTCTAAGTTCTTATACTGACCCTGTGTCTAGAACAATTAGCACTCCACCATGTATGTTTTATTGCTGTGTTAGAGACATACCTCTCATCTTTCAATTAGCCGATAGCATGCTGTGAGTGGGACTGTTGTCTCCTTCTTTTCAAACCCCTCATACCTTCTAGAACAGTGCTCCGGCATTTACTTGGATGGTGACCTCTGATCACTTTTGGGGCTTTGATGGCACAGTCAACCCTTTTAATGGTCTCGTCAGTTTGCTCTCTCCTTCTCCTCACTGGTCTCCCAACGAGGCCTACTTTTTTAAGCCCCCATTACCACAGGACCTGTCTGCTTTCATCTATCCTGGCTCTGTAAACTCGCAGTACTAACCACCCGCTGTTCTCAAAAGTGGCATCATGCTCCTGGCCTCCGTCTATGCAGCCCCCTTACCTTCTAACCCTTGTTCATCTGCTGCAGTCTAACAACCTCAAGACAAACAGGTTTCTTGTCTTATTCTAAAAATTGGTGGTGATTCTGAGGCTCTGTCTGGGACCGTCATGAAACAGGGCCCTGTCCTCCCCTCCCACACCATTCCTGCCTTGATCCTTGGTGACTCAGCAGACAGATGATCCCCCACACCTTGGCCTCTGGCATCCTGATCTCCTCTGCCCTAGTGACCCTGTCCTCTGTGAATGCCAGCTGCTCACATCCATGGTCATGCCCACCACCTTGGCCTCAGTAATAACGGCAACCCCTTCATTCTACGACTGCCACCTCATGCCATCTAGTACATTCTGAGCCTAACAATCCACCGGGCCTGCCCATCCACGGGTTCCCATCAGATGATCTCTTGACTCAGCCTGAATTCCACAGCGGTCATTACAATACTACTGGTCCACGTAACTTCAACTCCCTGGCCCTTAGGCCACCTCATCACATCCACTGCTCGACACACAGTAGATCCAATTCTTCACCACTCCGTGCCTGTACCTCAGTAGCTGAACTTGGCTGGAGAAACACATGCAACCACGCTGAATGTCTGCGCTTTCAGCAAATGGCCACAGACCTCAGGGGGACCCTGACCGCGGCCAGGTGATCATCATACATCCCCAGTCTATCACTCCTCTGCTCTCTTAGAGCAGGAGTCGGCATACTGTGGCCTACGAGCTGGATGCCGGTTTCTATAAATCAAATTTTACCGGAACATAGCCATGGAAAATCGATGTATTTATTGTTTATGTCTGCTTTGGGGCTAAGAGAGCAGAGCTGGGCACCTGTGACAGAGACCCTGATACCGAGGCGCACAAAGCCTGACGGATTTCCTCTGGCCCTTTAAGATAAAGTTTGCCGAACTGTCCTAGCCGGCCACTTCTCATTCTGCTTGCTCTTCAATCACTCTCTTATCCTGGCCGCTGCCGACCTTGCCTGCTTCTTCACCGAGAAAACTGAAGCAGCCGGAAGAGAGCTTTTGCAGATTCCTTCACAACATCGATCACCGGCGCCAGTCCTGCACGGCCTTCTCTTTCCTCCTGCTATCCAGATGAACTCTCTAGGTTCCTGCCTAAAGCCAATCTCTCGACTTGCACATTAGACACCCCCCGACCCCCCGTCTATTCAAGGACACTGCTCCAGCGGTTCTCTCCTCTCTCCTCGTCAACGTTTCATCCTGGACAAGTGCATTCCTATCAGTGCAGCCACGGGCTGCTTCCCCTGCAAGCTGCTGTTTCGTTTCTCTGCTCATCCTTGAAGCACTACTGGTAAGAGTTCTCTATATTCACCGTCTCCAGTTTTGCCCCCATCTACTGAAACTGGTCAAACAAATGCAAGCCGCCTCGATTCCCGTGGCGCTAAATCCAGTGGCGTCTTCCTGGTCCCTTCCCTGCTTAGCTTAGCGGCAGGGTTTGAGCGGCTCGCACACCCTCCTTTCTGAACCACTTTCTGGGCGTATTTTTGGTTTTCCTCTGACCTTGCTACCTCTCTTTCTTGGTCGCCTTTCCTTGCTCCTCCTCTTCTCCTTAACCTCTTAATGTCCCAGGGCTCAGAGGTTTGGTTTTCTTCTCTTCGGTCTAAACTTAAATCCCGGAAGATTTCATCTGTGCACGTGGCTTCGAATACCACCTATATGCCCAAATCCCTATGTACCACAAGCCTCTTTCCAGAATTCCTCAATCAACAGACACACCTAACTCAATATACCATAAACCTAACTGATCCATCCTGCCAAACGTCCTGCCCCAAATGTCCTGGCCGGGGTGGGGGGGAGGGTCACACCACGCCTCCAGTTACTCGGCCCTCCATTCGCTGCTCTGGCCTGCCTTTTCCTTTCCCCTTGACTCTTGGCCCTGCTCAGCTACACGGGCTCCCCCACTATCCCCCCAATGCACAGGTATGCCCCCCCGCCCCACCTTGGGGCCAAGAATGCCCACATCCAGGGAACTGCATCTTTGCAATAAGACGTCCCTGGGCCACCTTACCCAATACCGCATTGTGCCCCCCACCCGCCACTCCTGACTCCTTATACTGCTGTGCTTGACACGCACTTATGCTTTTGTGTTCAGCTTCCCTCTGCTAGAACGTAAGCCCCACAAGGGCAAGGATGCTTATATCCTGTTCAGTGATGCATCCCAAACTCCTAGAACAGCGCCTGACACAGAGCAGGCACTCAACAAATATTTGCTAAATGAGAAGTGATTGGCAGCATCTACAGGGGAAGGCTGGGGGCAGGCTGAGGCAGGGGCGGCGGGGGGGGGGGGGGGGGGATGGGGGGGTGGGGGATGGCTGCCGATCCACGATTCCACCCCAAGGGAGGGTATATCACCCTCTGCTCTGGCCAGCACTGCAGATCTTTGTCACTACTTTATTCTTCACATGGTATCACGATTATGTGAATCCACGTCTGTCTGTCCCCCTCCAGTCTATGAACTGGCCCACACCCTGTTCATCTGTGAATCCCTAGCACCTTGCAGACGTTTCTTTTTTTTTTTTTTTTTTAACGTTTATTCATTTTTGAGAGACAGAGACAGAGCATAAGTGAGGGGAGGGGCAGAGAGAGAGGGAGACACAGAATCCCAAGCAGGCTCCAGCCTCCGAGCTGTCAGCACAGAGCCCGATGCGGGGCTGGCTCTCGTGAACCACGAGATCGTGACCTGAACCGAAGTTGGACACTCAACCGACTGAGCCACCCGGGAGCCCACCAACATTTCAAATAATGTGAAAATGCTCTGTTAAGTACAGAGACATTAAAACACAGAATCACCATGATAGGTAAAATAAAGTACCTGATGAATGAATTTAACAACTTCTCACAATAATTTTTAGGACAGACAATAGCAAACTCATCTAGAAGCTACTGCCATTCATTCTTTATAGGTTTTAAATAACCAATTTATAGAATAACGTAATTGACCTGATTCAAATGCACGGTCCACTAGTTAGTATAACTCTTTTGAAAAAGAGTTCTTCCAGTATAAATTGGAATTTGATTTAAATATTCTACCTGTACATGTCAGATCTTTTTGGGTTATCTACAGATTAACGATATTTCTAAAATATTCTGTAACCTTTGGTACACATCTATAACCTTAGCATTTTGGACAGGTCCAGTAAACTTTTCATAGGCTTCTAATTTGAAAACTATTCCACAGAATTACTACTAAATGTTTCTATTCCAAATTACTATGGGGAAGAAGCCACCTTCCCCAGTTCAGTCCCCAAGGGCCCACGTATGGTAACCTAACTTGGCTAAATTAAGAAAGAAAAAACAAAACAAAACAAAACAAAACAAAAAAAAAAAGAAAGAAAAAACAAAGTCCTAGCAATTTCCTGAATTACAAAGAATTTAAAACTTTCTCATTTTACCTTGGTTTTACAGCAATTGTCACAAGAAACATCTGGGTATTTCTTACAAAAATCAGGATTAAATCCATTTTCACCAAAGTAAGCTAAAAGCTGTATTCTCCTGCATTCTGTTATATTTTCACAGTAGTGCACCATACTATACAAATTGTTGAAGTGAGTCTCTCTTGTATGACGGTTTCCATCCTTCTCCACTGAAAGAGGTGAAGCACACAGTAAAGACACTTCTTAGAGTAGAAAAATAGAAGAAAACACTACAAAAATGTTTAGAATAGATTAATATAATTTTAAATCTTAAATGAAATAAAATTACTAGTAGCCATTATATATCAACATAACATCATTCTATACTATAATCAGCTGAGTATGTTTATCCCTTAAATTTTTAGTTTTATAGGAATAAATGAAGATTGTCATCAAGAGTGGCTGAACAATTTTTTTAAAATCTTCGTTGTTCCCAACAATGAAAATCTGACTGAACTTTACTGTACTTATCAGACACTCATGTACTTGACTGCACGTCCAAAGTCAGCAGAGCATGGATGAAACTATGGTAGCGGGCCGCACGCCTCCCTGGGCATCTGGGATGGAAGCAGTTAAGCCAGTGGCTCCAAAACCGTGCTGAGGAGCCCCGGGGTGCTGCGGTGAATACTGCGGGGTATTTTAAATGTCAGGGAAACACAGCAGTACCTAACATCTCCTGGCACCACACAAAATGCTAGTCTGCGGGGCCGCCCCATGTTCATCTCTGTGAAACTGAAGTGTTGGAGGCTGTTGGGATAAAAACAAGTACCTCCAGAAAACCCGTGTGAAACAGGAAGTAAGGGTAGCAACATCTAATCTAATTTCAAGGTTTGAGAATGACGCACACATACTTACCATTGGCAAGCAACTGCGGTTAGTTAAGAAAGAAAATAAAATTTGTTTTTCTAGTTTACGAGTACTATTTTTTTCCAAAATGTTGCTAAGTGTTTAAGACTTTAAATGCTTATTAAACTGTTTGGACCTAACTTAATACAGGTTCTGTTTCAAAACACACATGGACACACTGAGTTTAAAAGTTTCATTTTTTCACTGAGAATCGTCTTGTTACATAGAGTGTAAGGGGCGTGGGCTTTGGGGGTCAGGCAGACCTGGGCCCCGACAGGGCGCTGCCGCTTACCGGCTCGCGTCTCACGTCCTCGTCCGTGAAATGAGGGGAGAAATGGCAGCACCTGTCAGGCTTGTCGTGCAGCCTGAGCGAAGGGATATAATCAAGCAGTGAAGGTGGCAGCATACAGCGGGTGCCAAGCGATGCCCTCTGTCAGTATCGCTACCACTGTCCTTCCACTTGCCCCCCATCCTACTGCTGCTGCTGCTCATGGGGGCTCCCGGGGGCAAGTTACAAAACCTTAGTGAAGCTCCCTTTTTTCATCGGACAAACTCTGCCTCAAAAGCCAGGCACTATGAGCAAAAAAGGTGATACAGTATTTGGCACGGTGCCTGGTAAGTGTCACATCCCATATGTAGTATCTCTGGAGGGGTCCGTTCAAAAGCAGTCTCAAAATAGAAAACTTACTTAGGAAATACATTTAACTAGCACAACGTAATAGAAAAACGGGCAAAGGGCATAACAAAACTCTAAAATACGTATCTGCTTTGACCTGGCAAGTCTAAGTCTGGATGTACACAAGCGCACAAACGCCCAAAGATACCCGTACAAAAATGCTCGATGTTGCACTGCTGATAACATGAAAACCAAGAAATAATCTAGGTCTCTATTCAAAGAGGACTGGTTAAGTAGACATGGAATAAACCGTACTAGGGAATTCTAGGTAGTCAAACCACACGTGGCTACATCTTAGCGTAGAATGAAAACAGTAAGGTCACTGTACGTCTACGTAGGACAGGCACATCCCACTCACATTGCAAAATACATGCATTTGGCAGGGGTAAACAGCAAAGACAAAATACTGCTTATCTCTGATGGGGGGTGGGTGGGGGGTTGAGATAGGAGAGGGACATACGGGGGGTTTTATTTCTTAACCTGGTGGTACATGAGCGTTCGTTACTCCTTCCATTCTACCATTCTGCGTGTTTGAAATATGTGTTACGTGCAAGGACGCATGCAGAGATTGAATCTGGAAGGACAAAGGAAACCAACAGCTGGGGTTCTTTCCTAGAGTAGAACTGTATACAAGCATGCTTTGGAAATTTTCTGCCTCATGCACGTCCATATACACACGCCTGCATCATTTGAGTTTTACATGACAAGCGTGTAATACTTGTGCAATAAAAGTGAACTGAAGTAAAATTTCCATATCTACATAAACAGTTCTAGTTTTCTACGACTATTTGAAGGAAACTGGACCAGAAGTACCACAATAGCAGGAGGAGATTACTATCACGAGGCTGAAAAGGACAGGATGTCTCTACAACGGGGCTTGACTTACTCAAGATGAGTCTCTTCAGTCTGGTCACATCATGATAGGTATAGAACAGCAGGCAGTGAGATATTTCCCCATCTCTCCCCGCTCTGCCCGATTCCTGGTAGTAACCCTCCACGGATTTAGGGAGAGACGCGTGGATCACAAATCGCACGTCGGGTTTGTCAATCCCCATTCCGAATGCTATTGTTGCACAGATAACCTGATGGGAGAGCAAAAGCCTGTTAGACTCATGACAGACTTAAAGACACATTTTAATCACAGATGCCTCTAAAAGCTCTATCCTCTATTTTACTTTAAAATGCACTCTAGGGGCGCCTGGGTGGCGCAGTCGGTTAAGTGTCCGACTTCAGCCAGGTCACGATCTCACGGTCCGTGAGTTCGAGCCCCGCGTCAGGCTCTGGGCTGATGGCTCAGAGCCTGGAGCCTGTTTCCGATTCTGTGTCTCCCTCTCTCTCTGCCCCTCCCCCGTTCATACTCTGTCTCTCTGTCCCAAAAATAAATAAATGTTGAAAAAAAAATTAAAAAAAAATAAAATGCACTCTATACAACTATCTAGTTTCTTTCTCTCTTTTTCTTTTTCTTTTTCTTTTCCTTCCTTCCTTCCTTCCTTCCTTCCTTCCTTCCTTCCTTCCTTCCTTCCTTCCTTCCTTCCTTCCTTCTTTCCTTTCTTTCTTCTTTTTTCTATCGGTAGAAAATCATTTATTCCAAGAGAAACTGAGATAATAAGGACTGGAGACAGGAGAGCATGAGACAAATACATGAGTGGAGAAACAGGTGAGGGCGAGGGTATGTGTGTGGGTACCTTTAGGGTAAAAACATAAGTACTTCTGTTCTTACGGGAAGTGATTTCCTATCTTGTGTATCAAAATCAACATAAAAATACTAGCCAATGTTCAGAAGGATTCTGTATCATCTTAAGGACTAAAGAGAAGCACAATATAAACTTTAAAAAATCCCGCTGGGTAAAGTGACCCCAGTCGTCTTGACTGCTCTGGGGTTTGCAAGGAACAGACATTTAAGCATCCCTGCTCATTGCGGTCGTCAGCGTTGTCTTTTACTTGGGGATGGGGTATTTTCTACCCAAGTCAGCACTCTTCTCCGCTGGGACGCTAAACACACGTCCGAAGGACCCCAGGAAAATGGCACAGCTGGGTTCAGGTACTGTTTCACGATGTGCTTTTTTCTTCAACTTTGACAGTAGTGAATACGCTAAATGTCTTGATAGAGAAGGTCACATTTGGGAATATTCTTGGGATCAGTAAGACTTTGGACAATAAGCTTTCCCCTCACTGCTCCTCGATAAATTACTTCAACCACATCTATGAAGTCTTGCTTGGTTTTGAAACTTCCCACAAACTTAGTGTGATCAGGAGACCCCTAATTCACTTTCATGTGCTGCCCATCGAAGAAGAACACAGTAGATGGAATATAACTGATGTCAAAATAGTGCGTGTAAACGGGAGTTCGGTCCACATCTACCAGATACATGGCAGCCATTCTACTCAGGTCAGAAGACGTCTCAGAAGGAATATCATCTGGCTGCAGACAGACAGGATCCTCATCTCTCCCAAACCTGAACCAACGCCTTCTCTGCAGTACTTTTTATTGCTTGGTCTACTTCTTTTTTGCTAGTTAGCTTGGGCAACAGGAAGCTCACCTCGACATGATCCAAATATTTATCCTCACCGTCGCTCTTTATTTGTGCAAGGCACCTCCTTCTCTTCCACTCGAGGACTGTCCTCAACCCCGACCACTTCTCCAAAAGGTTGGCACACTGGCAGTTCCCTTCTTCTACACCAAAAGCAGCGACCCTAACTCAAAGTAACCCAGGGGTTGGTTACTGCCTCCCAACTCTGGCAGACCACTTAAAAAAATACATAACAACAATCTAGTTTCTTAAGTTGGTCCCATTATTTTGCATGACTAATGTGAGATCTTCATATTGATAATTTGCAATTACTACTGAGACCCAAAAAGGTAAAGAGAGGCTCGTGTGGTGGGGTGGCAGGCACTTTCTCATGTATTTGGTATTGTCACGTAAGGGGCCAGACTCAAGAGCAGTCACTAACCTCCGAACGTGCTGCCACATCTAGTTCTCTTATTTTTTTTTTTTAAATTTTTTTAATGTTTATTTTTGAGAGCGACAGAAAAGCGGGGGAGGGGCAGAGATGGAGGGAGACACAGAATCCGAAGCAGGCTCCAGGCTCTAAGCTGACAGTGTAGAGCCCAATGCGGGGCTCCAACCCACGAGCCGTGAGATCCTGACCTGAGCTGAAGTCAGATGCTTACCCAATTGAACCACCCAGGTGCCCCTCTCTTATGTTTTTGATATGGAGGTATGAGGGGCACTGCCCACACAGCCATAGCACCGAGGTCATGGTCATGATCGGGTCGCTCAGGAGCTCCAGGGTGATGACCACTGCCAGTGCCTCTGATGCTTCAGGAACCGTGGCAATGTCACCTGTGCCCGTGTTTACCATCTGTTTTTCCCTAGTGGGAGCAGCTGATCAATCACACACCAGCTTCTTTTCCTCAACAGCTGATTTCAAAGTAAAAACTTGTGAAATTTTTATTGGAACTCACAGTAAAAGTCTGACAGTTGCTTATATTAGGGGGAAAGAAAAAGACTGGAGACCATGCATCGTGGCTGATGCAAATTACTTAGGAAAACCAAGGTGACAGTTGAACTTCAGGAGCTTCATAAATTGATTTTTAGTAAAAAAACCATTTTTAAGAATAACCATGGCAGTTGCAAATTTAGGGCTTATTAACCCAAAAACATTACATCTCCAGGCAAAATTATATTATACAAATAAAGCTGCGAGACCAGTATTTCAAAAGCAACCAAACTACCTGGTAGCCAGACTGAGGCCGATGACATGATTTCGGTCACTGGGCACCAAGGAGAGGAACAGCACGCGGTGGAGTAGGCTGACAGCAAACGGGCGTGTTTGTCCACACTGGTGACGGCTGTGCCTGAACTACAGGCTAGTCGTCCCCCCAGATTTATGGCACTTTTATCGAAGGAAATGTCCTTGGAGAGAGAAAGTCTGCTGGAGCCTCTAGTGGCTGAGAGCAGGTGGGGAGGCTGTGCAGAGTGGGGTGGCAGCCCACAGGCCCACAGGGCATGGCCTGCGGCGGTCCCACAAGTAGGGGGGCTCCCAAGGGCAAGTCTCCCAAGGTCAAGGTCTCCTGAGGTCGAGGGGTGGGCCAGGGGCAGTCTGCAGGCTCCCAGGGAGGTGACCCTGAAGCCAACTTCCCCTGAAAGCCTTTAGCCTTGTCACTGGGAAAACTGGCTTAGTCGAGCTGTTACTTCCTTCTTTATTTCTGTGTTGCTCTTAAAACGCCAGACTATAATAATTTCTTTGTGAAGAAAAACAATGAAGTTTTTATTCTATCTCACAAATCTAACAAGATCAAGGTTGTCCAGTGACTGTATTATTATACCTGGATGGTAAGGATTAGCTAGTCTGAAAACAAACAAAAACTCACCAATTTTTTAAAACCATATTTTTGATCAAAGTGTTTTATGTACATATATACAAATACGTTATCTGTATGCATGTGTACTGTGGAATATTTATACTATACGTAGAGATTTAAAGAACTTGAAAATATTTGGCTTTTTTCTCATCTATTTTTCTATTTAATTTTCTTTTCTTTTTTTTTTAATAAAAAAAAATGCTTATTTACTTTTGAGAGAGAGAGTGAGTGTGAGTGAGCGAGGGAGGGGCAGAGAGAGGGAGACAGAGAATCCCAAGCAGGCTCCAGGCTCTGAGCTGTCAGCACACAGCCCGATGTGGGGCTCAAACCCACAAACTGTGAGATCATGACCTGAGCTGGAGTCAGATGCTTAACTGACTGAGCCACCCAGGTGTCCTTCAATTTTCTTTTTTATGGTTGAGATCTCACACTTCTGGATTCTATTTGTCCCTACGTTTTTCCATCGTTGACATTTGAACATTTTCAAATCATTATGAAATTCTTCACAAACCATTTTCAATGTCAGGAATGCTCTATAATGTACCCAGTCACTCTCTCAGGACATTTAGGCTGTTTATATAACACTATCATACAGTTAACAACATTGCAATAATCTTGTATGGTGAGAAGTGGTAAGTACAATTGTCGAACCACTGTGCTGAACTGAAAGTAATATAATATTGTCTGTCAGCTATACTTCAATTAAAAAACAACAAAAAAAAATGTAAAAAAACAGCCATGTAAATTCCATGCCCATATTTCAGATCTGAGGCTCTTGTACAGTCTACAGTATTCTTTTCCAGAAAGGCTCTCAGGAGCACTGTAGGACATTGCCTCTTACAGCATCAACCCCAACAGTTAACAGAAGTCTGCTAATACCAGACTTGAAAATGGTCGCTCACTGTTTTTAAATTTGGATTTAATAATTAGCAAAGTTGCACTTTGGAATACATTTGTGCTTAGACTTTGCTGGCTCCTTTTTTCATTTTTTATTAAAAAAACTTAAGTTTATTTATTTATTGAGAGAGTGCGTGTGTGAGTGAGGGAGGGGCAGAGAGAGAGGAAGGAGAGAGAGAATCCCAAGCAGGCTCCTCACTGTCAGTACAGAGCCGGATGCAGGGCTCGAACCTGGGAATCACGAGATCGTGATTTGAGCCGAAGTCAAGAGTCGGATGCTTACCGGACTGAGCCACCCAAGCACCCTCAGCTCCTTTTCGATGTCTCTTGATAGCGTGGGGCAATTTGCTATTTGAGATTCATGTCTTTATCAAAGTTTTACACGCTCTATGGGATGTTTTATTTGCCGAAGACATTATTTCCCCAGTTTGCTGTTGCCTTTAATTTTGCTCACCAATGCACAAGTGTTTAGGTATTTAGGTTTTTAATCATTTCTATCAATTCCTTCCTTTTGAGCTCTTTTTAAGCTCAGGTTCTCTTCCAGCCAGGGCTCCTACGTTTAAAAATACCAATAGCTTTACTTACCTGTGATTTTGATAGGAGGATCCAAAACAATCCCTCCCAGCAGGTAAGTGGTACCTCTGGTTGGATCACCCTCCTTTTTTAATTTTTCAGTGCCTTCCTTGCCACACGCTATTTTTACACATTTTCCAGGTGAATTCTGGATTTCTGTGTCACTGATGTGTCTGTGATGTACTGCAAAGCCAGTGTTCACGTGTTTTCCTTTTCTTGCCAAATTCCTTCGGTTATTTAAACTGGGATATTGTTCCAGGCAAACTTTAGAAAAAGTTTATCAAAGGAATTAAAAAAAAAAAAAAAAGAAAACCCACTGGAATTTTGGTGAAATATACAAGTTAGGGAGGACTGGCATCTGTGATTACTTCACTGACGATAAGGCAGTGATCCACTTTCTGGACTTCACAATCTGAAAGTGCCCTTCAGTTGTGTTCAACACACGTGACAATGAGCTGGCTGTGAAATTCTTCAGTCCCAGGCTTCCCTTCTCTGATTCTGAAGACCGCGTGTCCTGCTTCTGTTATTTAGTGAAACAGTCTCAGGTCTGTCTGGTTTCTGTAGAGTATCTTATTTCTTTATCTTGGTGAATGTAATTTCTTTTAGCTCTTCGTTAATCGGTGAACTATGTCTACATTTACCTTTTCTCCCAGTGACACGGAAATAAAGCTTTTAAATTTGTTAAATATTTCTTATGTACTCATTTAGAACACATCTGCCTGTTGTATCTGTATCCCAACTATACTGATTTCCTTCTTGGACACCCTGATTATTCTTAGGCAGATGCCCTGACACCAACAAATACCATTTTCCTTTTTTCCCCTAATTTTCATCTGTTTTCTTTCCTTCACATTTTCAAGTTATTCGCTACCTCATTGATGCAAATGTCTGCACTGATCTGAACCATTTGTGTCCCGATACATAATTCTATTTGTTTTGCCTTTCGTGCATTTTCTTATCTGGATAAATTTCATTTTTATTTGTGCCTTCATCTCAGCCTGTAATCTTCCTATGGTAGAGTGCTTCTGGTTCATATAAGTCAAGTCTTCTGACATCTTTCCAAGGACACTAGGCTAATATACTCTAAGATTTCTTCTGTTTTCCGTTAGAAAATACTTTTGAGAGATGTTTTTCCTCTAAATCTTCAGGGTAATTTCCCTTTTTGTGACCTGAAAACTTCATAGGCTAAAAAAGTTATTTAGTTGTTTTCCTCAAAGTCATCGATGTTACTGAGAAAGATCTATCCAAGGCTGGCACCTGCTGCTATAGGAGATGCCTAGAGTGTTCTTAGTTGTCTTCCTCTTGATCCACTTGGGTGACAAATCTGTCATCTCAGAAATCTCAACACCATTAGTTATTATGGAAATGCAAATTAAAATCACAATGAGATGCCACTTCACATCCCCTAGGATGGATACAGTAAAAAAGACAATAATGGGTAATAATAAGAAGGCAGAGACACTGGAACCTCACACGTTGCTGCTCAAAGTGTAAAATTCTGTAGCTGCTTTGGAAACAGTTTGGTAGTTCCTCAAAAAGCTAAACGTAGAGTTACCGTATGACTAAGCAATTCCGTTCCTAGGTACCCACCCGAGAGAACTGAAAACGTGTTCACACAAAAACACGTACACAGATGTTCACAGAAGCATTACATTATGTGCCAATAGCCAAAAAGTGGGTGCAACCAAATGTCTACCAACTGATGGATGGATGACAAACTGGGCTATATCCCTACCATGGAAGCTACCTGGCCACAAAAGAAATAACGTACGGATACATGCTGCAATGTGGATAAATCTTAAAAACACTATGCTAAATAAATCAGTCACAAAAGAACACATACTGTATGATTTCACTCGCGTGAAATGTCCAGAACAGGAAAACCTATAGAGACAGACTAGCAGTGGTTAGGTTAGTGGTTGCCAGGGGCTGGGGGGTTGGTGGAATGGGGAGTGGCTGCTAATGGGTATGGAGTTTATTTTGGGGATGATGAAACACTCTGGAATTAGACAGTGGTGGTGGTTGCATAACCTTGTGAATATACTAAAAACCACTGACTTGTAAACTCTGAAAGGGCGAATTATAGCTGAATAAAAAAATTTTTTTTATTTAAGAAAAAGCAACTTTGGAAGTCTCAAAAAGATGTTTTTAAATTTCAGTCTTCTTTTGATGTTTATGGTATTTATTTATTTTTTATTTAGTTATGTTTATTTATTTTGAAAGAGAGAGGGAAAGAGAGCATGAGCAGGGGGAGGGGCAGAGAGAGAGACAGGCAGAGAATCCCAAACAGGCTCCACACTGTCAGCAAGGAGCCCGATGCGGGGCTCGACCTCACGAACCATGAGATCATGACCCGAGCTGAGATCAAGAGCTGGATGCTTAACCAACTGAGCTGCCCGGGCGCCCCGATGTTTACTGTCTTTAAAGTAAAAACAATTTTCATCCTGTGTGTGCACGTTTGCTCATGTCCTATAAAAGATCATTTCCTTGATTTGTTTATTATAGAAAATGTTACCTGGCAACCATCCTGATTAATCCACTTGTGCTGTACTTCATCCCTGGCAGAATCGCTGAGGCCGGCGTGATAAGCAAGAGCAGCGAGACCATCCTTCTGTAAAGTGTCAGCCATTGTGTCGCATTCTCGCCTGGAGAGGCAGTAGATGATCCCAGAGTCATCTGCCGAGAAACCAAAACAGAGCTTTTATCGTAAATAACAACACAATTTTCATTGTGTTCATAGAAATATGTGCACCACGAGCAGACCTCCAGGGTATTGCTAGCGTAGAGGGTGGTCACAGACGTAGAGTGATTCAAGTGACGAATTCACACGCACTGGAGAAGACAGGATGGGACCTTCCGTTCTGCCCCCAGATGACTCCTTAGGTGGGCCTGGAGGAAGCCCGGGCTCTGTTTCACACTGGCCATGCAGCGGGAAGGCACCCTTCCACGAACATTGTGGAAAGCGTGAGGCAATGTGCATCAGCCTTAGAAATGCTTCTGCCTTTTGACCCCGTTCCTTCTATGAAACTCATCTAGGAAAGAAAGGGGTACCACGGCTTCTGCCAAAAGTTTTGTTTCTACTTTTGAAAATTAGAAAAACTTCAATGGCCACCATTAGGGGATTAATTAAGAAAGGACATCATGAAAAAAACTATACCGTAATTATTAAGTGGTTTCTAAGCTTTCTGAAGAACCCTGACGATGTTCAAGGTACAGAGCGGGTTAAGGGTAGAAAAAGTGCACACACAGTACGCTAATGGAAAGAAACACACACAAACAACTGCTGGAGGGAAGTAAACCCCGGATGGTCCCGGCGACTTGTCTTGAGGTGACTCTTGTCTTTTGCTTCTTTCTTTTTGTTGCTTTCTTGGTTTCTTCAAGGAGCACGTATTCTATGTGTCGTTTTGAAAACCACAAAATGAGAGGCGTTAAAGAAAAAGCCCTCTCTCCGTGGCAGAGCCAAAGGTGCAGACAAAAACATGCTATCTATATTCGCCACCCGGGACAAGGGGGTCTGGAAGGGAAATCACAGACGACTTCTTGGTCCACCTCTCTGCACGGTCTGATTTGCTCAAACAAACACATACACTAATTTTAAAAACACGAACTAGAGGCGGTCACCAAGAACAATTCTCTCTGGGAAAGGAGCAGGGGGGTTACGTGGAAAACTACCACGAGTTTCGCAATCTCTCATCTTAGGTAACAGAACTCCGAGGCAGACCCTCGGGAGAAGCCCCTAACACAGAGACTGCTAGAATCCGTACCGACAGGGGCCAGAGGAGAGATGCCGAAACCACGAACTATAGCACGGGTGTGTGTGTGGGGGGGTCATCTCATATACTTCTTAGGGTTTATTGTTATCAAACCAAATGGGATTTTACAATTTCCAGCAGTGAGGCAGTTGTGATTTGCTGTTCTATAAATAGCTAGTTAGTGCTACTGTCATGGGAAAAGTGATGTTTAACATGCACACACACATTCTATCGTGGTACCAATACCACAATATTTACTTATTACTTCTAGACATAATTCGTCACATGTACTCACGTGGGTGATGCTTTCTGATCCACTCTAAGCAATCAAATGCCACCTTTTTGGGTTTTTTCGGTAACACGTAGTATTTCAGATTATGTCTGTTAAAGCTCATGCTAAACCTAGAAGCCCCAAAGAGAAAATTTTGTTATTAAGAGAAAATATAGTTTTACTCACTTATACATCAAACACTGATTTTCCACAATGCGAACCTAATGATCAAGCCACCTGAAGCGGATGACGGTCCCTGGCAGCTTGCGTCACACGACGCTCAAGGGGAAGTCAGGTTAAGTGTTTGCGGAGGGAACGGTGATAGGGAACAAATGTCTGTGGGACGAGATGACAAGGAATCAGGAGGGCTGTGGAAGATAACACGTAGAGAGGACAGGTGAGTCAGGAGCCCGGTCCCTAAGACGAGGTCAATTACAAGCAGAGGTGGATAAAACTGAAAAATCACAGAGAAAACACACACTTTAGGCCGCCAATGTTCCCAAAATTTGATGGTGGACATAAAGAGCTGATTGCAGGGCAGCAGCGGGAGCCAAAGCCCTCCGGATCACGGATTGCTGCCCTGTGCTCTGCGCCCCAAAGGGCATGGGCTGATTCTGACACACATGTGCCCCCTTTCTCTGCTGGCTCACCTGCCTCCTCCCTCCTGCTTCCTCAGGGGGCTTTTCTCCATTCTCTCTGCTCTTGTATTTCAGGCCCTTCTGCCAATTCTTCCCCTTTGTCTCTGAGTATGTTCTAGGGCCACCAATACCCCCAACGGCAGAAGCTTCTCTTGTCCCTGCGCTCCCCTGCGGGTGGCACCTCACCTCTGCCTTGCCCGCCAGTGGCAAATTTCTCAGAAGACACTCACGCCCCCAACCAATTGACCACACATCCAATTTCAATTCCCGTCACCTCCATTCTGGCTTTTGCCATTACCATGCTACTAAGATTGCTTTATCTAAGCTTTTAAATTTTATTTTTTTATTTTTGAGAGACAGAGTGACACAAAGTGAGAGTGGGGGAAGGGCAGAAAGAGGGAGACACAGAACCCGAAGCAGCTCCAGGCTCTGAGCTGTCAGCACAGAGCCCGACGCGGGGCTTGAACCCACAAACCGTGAGATCATGACCTGAGCTGAAGTCAGACGCTTAACCGACTGAGCCACCCAGGCACCCCCCGTATGTAAGCTTTTATTTTTTATTTATTTATTTTTTTTAACTTTTATTTATTTTTGAGACAGAGAGAGACAGAGCATGAACTGGGGAGGAGCAGAGAGAGGGAGACACAGAATCCGAAACAGGCTCCAGGCTCCGAGCTGTCAGCACACAGCCCGACGCGGGGCTCGAACTCACGGACCCTGAGATCATGACCTGAGCTGAAGTCGGACGCCCAACCAACCAAGCCACCCAGGGGCCCCTAAACTTTTAAAACTAAAGAAAGGTGAGGGGATTGTTATGGGGTCCCGGGCCCTGCAGGGACTCCCCCACTAACCCAGGCTCCAAAGGATCAACTTCTTTGGTTTTAGGACGGACGAACGAATGACTTCCATGTGGGGGGGCAGCCGCGTTCCTCACGGGACCGCCCTGCAGGTAAGACGGCCAGGGAGCAGTGGGGCTGCCTGCAGGGGGTGCGCTGGTCTCCTTCAGACCTCACTCTCCGGCCCCTCTGTCACTCCGTGTCGTCGGCATCGTCCCTGAAAGCCTCCACTGGCACCGACCGTTTCAGGTCCACGGGCTTGCTCCCTCCCCGCTGAGCCCTCGAGTTTCTCTGTCTCCTTCTCTGCTTCCTACGCTTGCTCCTGCAGTGGGGGCCTCTTCCCTCCTCCCCGCATCGCCTTCTTTATTTAAGCAGCACTGAGCGTCGGCCCTACCCGCCCCGACTCAGGCTCCTCCTCACACTTCTAAACCGCCGTCCAACTTCTTTCTCAACCAGTGGTCTGAAACAGGGGTACGCGTACCCCAACTTCACAAAGATCTTCTAAAGGTACATCAGGAAAGACAACAACCGCAAGCGAGTCAGTTTGCGGGTCCTCCATTTGCACGTGGACTGTCTCCCGAGAAGACTGATCTGAGGACACTCCTGTGGCCGAGACACCCTGCGCGTTACCCCGGCCCCGCCTGCCCCCTTTACGCGGCCGTCCTCTCACTTTGTAAAAACCGACCAACCAACCAACCCTGCTCTTCACCTGTCCTGAACTTCACGGCCGTGCACTGGTCTGGCGGTAAAAACCTCCAGGACACCACACGGAGCAAACTGAATGTAGTGCGGGTGTGTAGGTGAAATTTTCTTTAATCAAAGTACCAGAAACCCTTGGTAGGGCTTCATGTCTTGTGAGGGCTTTCCATATTTGTGTTGGGAGTAAAGCGTAGCGCCCTTGGCTGCTGTCACAGGATGCAGCACTCTGGGAGCCTTGCAAGACTGCTGCTAACCGGCACTTTGAACCTGCCTCTTAGGCTGTTCACGTGCACAGAGCACGGAGTCCTCCCTTCTAGTGCTTGAAATGGCCAAAGAACGGGTGGGTAGTGGATCACAGCGGGGGCGGGGTGGAGGCAGGAGGCAAAAGACTGCCTCATCCATGGACTGTTTTGATCGTTCTCAGTCAATTATTTATAATCACTGCCACAGCAAAGGAAACCACAGTCCTGATAAAATGATGGCATAAAAAGAACGGCCCGGGAGTACCCATGATGTAGATAATGTTAAAACTTATTTGAGTTACTCTGGGCGCAGGCTGGGAATGGTGCAGGAGCCCCCCCACCAGCATGACGCTGACATCATGACTACCGTCAGGAAGTGTCTTGTTACCTACACTGTAACCTGTAACTGCACAACAATGGTTATGTATTTAAAAAAAAAAAAAGGAGCTCGGGGTCAAAAAAGAGACAACTTATGCTGCCGGTGGGGATGTTTGGAAAAGTCTGGCAGTTCTTCAAAAGGTGAAAATCAGGGATACCGTACAACTGGGCAATTCCACTCCTGGGTACAGACCCAAGAGAAATGAAAACAGGGCCACACAAAAACCTGTATGTGAACAGAGCGATCTGTAATAGCCCCAAATGGAAACACCACCAGTATTCACCAACAGATGAAGAAAATGTGCCGTACCCAGACAAAAAACAGTATTACTCAACAATAAACTCTGAAAACATTGTGCTAAGTAAAAGAAACCACTCGCAAAAGACCACAGATCACATGATCCCATTTATAGGAGATATCCCCAAATAGACAAGTCTATAAACAGAAGGTGGGTTAGTGGTTGCCATGGGCTGAGGGGGCTGTGAGGGGGAGACGGGTGAGTACTAATGGACGTGGGTTTTTGTGCAGGGTGATGAAAACGTTCTAAAATTGATTGTGGTCATGGCTGCACAACTCTGAGTATACTAAAAACCACTCAATTGTGCACTTTAAATGGGAGAGTTGTATGATACATGGACTACCTCTCAATAAAGCAGTGATCAGAAACTGGCACGTAATCTGAAAAAGTTTAAAAACCTGTGACATAATTGAAAAAAACTTAGAAATGGTTAACTAATTAACTTAGTCAAATTACTAAAAGTAATAAAGTGACATGAGATGAGGAAATAAAGTTGCAGACCTCAAACTCAAAACCAAAACAAGAATCTCTACTGCAAAAGGACTGCCCAAGTCCAGCACATGGGCCACTTGACTAAATGCAGCAGGTGCACCATGTGCTCTGATGAAAATGTTAACACTCTCCTCGAGTTTGTCTTATTGGCCTGTTGGAAAATGGGATGTTTGGAATTTCCAAATATTCAGTTAGAGACCATTCCCATCAACTAAAGAATACGTAAGTGAATGTGGAATGCCCACACGACAGATCATTCAGCCATAAAAAGGAACGAAGTCCTGATATACGTGGCAACATGGATGAGCCTTGAAAACACCGCTCGGGGGGAGATGATGGACACGCGAGATGGGAAGAATGGGAAGTGACTGCTGATGAGCACTAGCTTCCTTTTTTGGGGTGACAGAAATGTTCTACACTTAGATATGGGGGGTGGTTGCACACCTCTGTGAAAATACCAAAACCCTACCAAATTCTAGCCTTTAAATGGGTGAATTTTATGATGTGTCAATTATCTATTTTTATTTTCTAAGTAGGCTCTGCTCAATGTGGGGCTCAAACTCATGACCTGGAGGACACAGGGTCACATACTCCACCAACTGAGCCAGCCAGGCACCCTGACTGTATCTCAATAAAGATTTTACTTTTTTTAAAAAAAGCTTGAGATTCCATTGTATCTTCACTGAGGGAGTACTGATATCAACTGACATTAACATGGTAACTATGATTAGGTCCAGGGTATCAAACTCCTGTCATTTTAAGTGATGTGTCGGGAAATGGAATCAATTTGTGCTCAAGCTCTAGTTGCTTTTGAAGCTGAGATAGTTGTCATGGGAATGTGCACTAAATAGTTCATGTGAACTGAGAAACAAAGACAGACTCTTCCCTTTAAATAAATGGAAATAACTTTAATGCAGGTGATTGGTTTGGCAATGAACACTGGCTTGGCCAATTACGTTCCAGGGTCATGTCCCGGTATCTGAAAGAGCTAACTGGCAGCCACAAAGTTCTCACAAGGCTGTTATTTAAAAATGTATCATACAATAAAAACACACGTCAAAATGTATTAGAAAAGGCCTACTGAAACTAACAGCGTTTTGACTTCCCCAACTCTTCCGAATATATTGGATACAAGACTCATTTAAGTGAAGGAGGAACAACAACATGCAATGGTCATTAGATAAATCTTGGTAAAACTTTTTTATAGTATGTTTCCCAGAAAAAGTAAAGTGAGTAATGATCTGACTTATTTTGCCAGTCAGAGAGTTTACAGGTCTTTGCTTCTCACAAAATTTAAAGGACCTAGTTGAGTTGTCAGCTGACAGATCATAAAAAATAATTTTTGATGACAGATCATTATGTAATTTTGGCATATACGTCAGAAAAAACTCAAATAATTGAGTGTCGCTGCTAAAATAAAATGCTTTCCATTCCCATCTACAAGTTTACGTGAGTAACAGTTCTCACTGCTTACATCTACGAAAACAAGAAATATGGACGGAGTCGATTCATCCACAGATGTATCAGCTAATTGAAAAAATGTCTATTCTGATCAGTTATATATAACTAATCATTATAATAATTCAATCTGGAAGAAAATTTTAGTATGGGAAATTTAAAAGCAACTTTTCATTTATATGCATATATTTGTATACATATTTTTCTTATAGGTATGATAAACAAGACTTCATGCAGAAAAATATATCACCTTAGGATAAAAATCTGTGAGGAAAACTGAAGAGAAATATGAATTCAAAGAGGAAGAGGAAAGATGTAAAATTATCTGTTAAAGATATTTTTAAAGACGTGTAAAATTAAACATTTTAATGTGTTTTGTGAGTGAAAGTAGGTATAAAATTGCTATTATATTTATATTCTACTGGATACATTTAAAATGGCTAGGTAACAATTTTATTGAAAAATGTTATTTACGATAGACCTCATTCTCTTTATTTAAAACTCGTGTTGAAACATTTTTGGTGTCTGGTTAGAAATATACAAGGGGTACAGTTTTCCAATTCTTTCAGGAAGCACATTATGACCAGAGAAAGTATGAAGACTGAGGACGTGGCCGTCTCTACTACCCCTTGAACACCCCCCACACCACAGATCTAAAAATCACATTCACCACCCATCCCATCCCTCCACCCCCTCTCCTGCATGTCCGTGGTCAATGGTACCAGAAACTAACATAAATTTCCACTGTTCACCTTTCTTACGCCACTGGTTGCCAGTCTTACGGATGCAACTGTGCTTTCCCTTGACCCTGTCCCCTCCGTCCTCTTCCCCTGTTTCCACCACCGTCCCCTCTCTCCTAGAACGCTACGGTGGGGTTCCTACGGGCCGTCCTGCCTCTGATCTCTTGTTCCTCTGTTCCATCATCTGTTCCACTGCCAGGGTCATCGTTCTACCATCAGATTCAGGTCACCACTTCCCAGGTCGAGCTGTCCACAGGATAAAGTCCACACGCTTCGGCATCACAAAACGCCAAGGCCCCCCCACGATACGGGATCAAGCCTCCTTCCCGGGGTTGGCCCTTCTCTGGGTTGCTCCACTTATCCTACAGATGATTCACCGCTCCCTGGATCTGATCTGGACTCTGATGCCAGGAACTTCAGCCCTGAATTCTCACTCTCCACCTGTTAAAATGTCACCACTTCACACCCAGTAGGATGGGTATCATTGAAAAGACACATGGTGACATGGATGGGGAAGGGGAAGGTGGGGGGAAACTGCACCCCCCCCCCCCACACACACACTGAAGTTAATGTAACGTGGTGCAGCCGCTTTGGAAAACGATCTGGCAGCTCTTCAAAAAGTAAAACAAAAGAGTTACCATGTGACCCAACGATTCCCTGCTTGATATACGTCCAAGAGAAATGGAAGCGCGTGTCCACACAACAGCTCAGACACAGACGCTCGTAACAGTTTTCCTAACAGCCAAGACGTGGAAACAGCCCAAATATCCATCACGTGATAAATGAATACGTAAGATGTAGAGTACCCATACGCTGGAACATTTTTTTGTCAATAAAGAAGAATGAAGTACTGATATACGCTACAACATGGATGGACCTTGAAAACATTACACTTAATGAAAGAGGCCAGTCACAAGAGGCCATGTTTTGTAAAATTCTATGTATATGAAATGTCCAGCAGAGGCAAAAACCTATAAATACACAAAGCAGATTAGTGGTTGTCTAGGGCTGGGGAGATGGGAGAAAGTGGGAACTGACTGCTGATGGGTATGGAGTTTCTTTCAAGGGAGACAAAAACGTTCTAAAATTAGATAGCGGTCGGGATGCACAACCCTGTGTGTAAACTAAAAAAAATCATAGAATTGCTTGCTTTAAATAGGTGAATTTCAAGGTATGTAAACTATATCTCACTACAGCTGCTTACAAAAAAGACTACTCATCCTACAAAGCCCTCCTCCTTTATATGAAACCCTATCTGACCCCCGCCTCATTAACAAGGAGTTGTTATTCTGGGTTATCATCAATCTTGCCTTCCTGAGTTCCTGCAGTCATAATTTACATCTCTAATTACCACTTACTTCACTCTGCAATTTATTAGAAAGTATTTCAAGGGCTCTAAAACCAGATTGTTTGGGTTGAAGTCTCTTCACTCCCACAGTTGTGAGGCATATGACCTTGTTTAAATTATTTAATTTCCATGTGCCTCAGTTTCCTCATCCACAAAGTGAGGAAAACAGGAGAACTTACCTCAAAGGCCTTTTGTGTGGGTAAATGAATCAATACACATAAAATGTCAAGAACAGTAACTGGCACATTGTATAGGCTACATATGTGACTATTAGCTGTTATTATTGTTGTATTCTAATATTATTGTTGTATCTACTGTCCATACATGGCTGTCTCTCTTCTCTTTCTCAGTTTACATTTTAAGGTCCTAAGGAAAAGGAATAAAGTCTATTTTATTATCCACGCTTGTATTTCCCAAAGAGGAAGAAGATTACCACAGACTAGCAGTAGGAGAAGAGCATGGGGGCCATGACCCCACCTCTGGGGACACCTGCCTTCAGCAGGGCCGTGACGCAGCAGCAGTTGGGTAAATTTAATCCAAACAAGGGGCCTACTGGCAAAAAAGATCAGGAAAAAATGTACCAGAAAGTGTTTGTTAAAAATCTTTTACTTCCACTAAGAGATTTAAACCCTCCTAAATATAGAAGTACCAAATATATTAAGGAATCAACAGACTTGCCCAAATTTTCATATTTTACCCACATTTACCAAAATTCCTCCATATGTTCCATTTATTCATTCTTACTGAGTGCCAATTATGCACAGGGCACCACATGCTAGACTCAGGAAATGTACAATCTATTGCTTTTCTAGGCTGATCTCCCCACAAAACTAGGAAAAGATATTAAAGGTGTCTGTCTCTAAATACATATGTGCAATGTTTATTCAAACAAAAATGACAAATTCTATACTTACAAAAAGTTACTCAAAAAGTGAATTGAATTTACACAATGTTAGTTACATGGATTTAGCAATTAATATTACTAGCCTAGAAGAATGGTAGGCTGTATCTGGTATAAATTGATGGAAAAAAAGCTAAAAACATTTGCCTATTAAAAAAAAAAAGCTTTCACAGATAAATGTAGTACTTAAAGAAGCAAATCTCTAGCATGTAAGTTATTCACTAGAACCTGAAGTATGACACCTAAAATAATGTAATGCATATTAATTACGGAAGCAAAATCTCCCCGTCCCGCAAATTCTACACAAACATCCTTCTCGCAAGTGAGATTAAATGAAAACCTTCCATTCCAAATTTGTGACTTCACACACAAAATTTGGAGGACTCTAAGATCTGTGTGCTCAAGAATGCCAGTTTAATCTGCAAAGGTCCTTACAGCTCTCTTCCTCTCCTGACCCCTCACACCCTCCACATGGCCTTTCGGTTCTTCTCATAACCTGCTGAGAAATGCTGCTTTTACTGATGACAGTGTTGACAGAGCCAGCTTACTGTCTTTATTTCCAAAGGAACAAAAGAGGTGCTTTTAAATATTCACCCCAATATACTAGTCATTCCTTCATGCATTCTTCAAACTCAAAGCACCCACCAGTAAGCTAGAAGGGAAAAATATTTTAACCTTGGCACACAACAGCTGTTAAGTAAATACTTGCTGAGTGAATGAGCCTATCAGAGAATGCACCTGTCCACAAACTCACACAGAGGTACGAGACGATCCAGTACAACCTATATATGTGGAGATAATGTTTACAGTGGTTTCCATTACCAGTGATTATGGATTTGGTGGCTAAAAGAAGCACTTTGCTGTTGAGATGAAAACAAAGTATAAACGTTGTCAAATACACAGTTTCTGGACTGTTTTCAACATCCTGGGACTTCAGGAAAATGACAAAGCAGGGTCATCCGATTATTTCCTGATGTATACTCTAGAATACGCAGGAGCCGAAATTAGATAAATCAAAGATAATTCGCTACCAGGACGATAACAGATCCCATAAATTATTAACAGGTACAGTACATACTTTGTCCCTATTTCCAAAATAGGTATTTAGGATAGTTTTAATTTCAGTAAGTAAAGAAAAGCCCGAGGGCCTTGGTTCCCAAATTGTGCTGAGCGCTGGAATCACTTGGGGATTTTTAAAAACATAAAGGTTCCCAGCCCCCCAAATTCTGATCTAATTGACATCGAGTGCAATCTGTGCACCAGGATTTTAAAGCTCGGTACGTGATTCTCATGTGCGGCACTGTGGGAACCAATGACCCAGGGTTTTTAAATTCATGACTTCCAGCAACTTACACCTGAGGCTGGAGAATCTTCAGCTGAGTGAGGATGTCCTTCTGTACCCTGGGGTTAGCTGTGGCAGTAAGGGCCATCACTGGAACAGAGGGAAACTTCTGGCGAAGCATATTCATTCTTTTATAATCTTGGCGAAAATCATGCCCCCACTAGTTGGAAAGAAAATACTGCTTTTCAGACTATTTGCACCTTTCTTACGTAAACAGCAAACGCTGCTCACTGTATTAAGAACCACCTTATTCTTCAGCGAGATAGAATAATTCACTGTTCCCTTCTCTATTCTGCAAATGTACGGACCATTGGCAGTACGTATTTACTGATATTTCAAGATATAAAAGCCGATGTTTACCTGACTGACACAGTGTGCTTCATCAATCACGAAACGTGCCAAGAGCTTCCTCTCATACAGGTTCTCCAGAGTGGAAATCAGTCTGTTACTCGCACACACCTAGACCAGAAGTCTATGCATTAGAGATGTGAAAACATTACACCCCACATCACCTTAAAGACTTTGCTGTCTTCAAGCTCTACTACAACTGAAGCTGTATTACAACAACCTCCACATAAATGAGCACTTAACTTCAATGTACCAAGAGAATTAGCAGGAGTAATGGAAACTTGCAAATGAGACCTTCTAGCATATTCACTACATTTAGCAAGCGCTGAGGTTCACCACACGTTTACACTGGTAACAGGGTTACAGATGTATATTGCAGGCATACACGTTGTCTGGGGACACATGCACACATGCACATATGGACCTGTGACAGGGCCTAGAAGCAGTGACCTCCCAGTAGCCATGACCACATCTGGCACCCATGTCTTGACAAGCATCCGACTTGTCTTTTGTCTTAAGTTCCTGGGTGGTTCAGTTGGTTACGTGTCTGACTTTTTTTTTTTTTAAAGTTCATTTACTTGAGAGAGCAAGAAAGCAGGGGAGGGGCAGAGAGAGAGGGAAAGAGAGAATCCCAAGCAGGCTTCGAGAGGTCAAGGCAGAGCCCGACTGGGGCTCGATCCCATGAACCCAACCATGAGATCGTGACCCGAGCCAAAATCAAGAGTAGATCCTCAACCGACTGAGCCACCCAGGAGCCACTCCCTTCTAAATTCTCAAGTGACAAGAGCACTAGGAGCGTTTTTTGTTTTCTGGAGGCAACTCTGGGTGGGCTCCTAGATGGCTTCTGCGTAGGAGCTGGTCATCAGAAAGACCAGGCCATGATCAGAAACTTGGAATTTTCAGTAGCACCCCCATCCTCTAGAGAGGAGAGAGGGGCTGGAAATGGAGTTAATAACTGGTCATGCCTACATGAGGAGGCTGCCATGAAGTCCCAATAGCGCAGAGTTCGACCAGCCTCCAGGTTGGTGAACACGTCCGCCAACGTGGGAGGGTCACACATTCCCAACTCCCTGGAGACAGAAGCTCCTATGCTGAGGACCTTCTCAGTCCCCGCCCTGTGGACCTTTCATCGGACTATTCACCTGCAGCCTTTAGCATATGCTTTAACAAACTGGTAAACGTGTTTCCCTGAGTTCTGTGGGCCACTCTAGCACATTCATCCAACCTGAGGAGGGAGTCACGGGAACCTCTGATTTGTTAGCCAAACTGGACAGAAACTGTGGGTAACCTGGGGACCTGCTACTTGCAATTGGCATCTGAAGAAGGGTGGGAACCATCTTGTGGAGCCGATCCCTTAACTTGTATCTGACACTGTCCGTGTAGACTACGTCAGAATTGAGTTAAACTGCAGGACACCCTGCTGGGGTCACAGAGAGCTCGGTGTGAGGAAAAACCTCTACACATTTGGTCACCAGGAATGACATACTCTAGGTGATGGTAAAGGAGGAAGACACAGGAGGGAAACTGGGTGTTTCCCTACTCAGGGCGGAGAACCAGATTGTTTTCCTAACACAGCTCTAGTATCATATTTTAAAATAATGACATCAATACAAACCTTCTCAGGAGTAACATACAGGAGTTTTATGATTGGATCTTTTTTTGATAATTGCAGGTAAATACTTGTAGCTTCCGAGTCAGTCTTATCACCTGTCAGATAAGTAGCTGGAATCTAAGTATAAAAGTAGTAAACAATTTATATTTTATACATTAATCTGACTTAAGCACATATTTATCCTTCAGTTTCATAAATATTTCACAAGTCACATAGCAAACCTGTCAAAAGGAGAGACAGTCTCAATATAATTAAATAATTGGCACATATTTAAAAAGAAAACTTTTCTTAGCATAAGTCAAAATATTCCCATTGTTTACTTCCTTCTCTCTTTTTTTTCTATTTTCTTTACTGCTGTTACTTTTCCTATCTGTAAATATGAACTCAGTACTCCGGAGATTCCCATCCCAATGTATGGCTCTTGTTGGCGTAGGTAAAGGCATCACCAGCATTTTCCCACACAAGGACACTGGAAGGGCCACAGGAAGCATCACGGATGGCTGCACGGTGGTGACGGGCACGGCACAAAGACATTCTTGGGAAGAAAAATCAAACCAGTGGTATCGAGGGGTGGCGGCTCATAACCTCGAAAATATGTGGGATTCGGGAGGATGCATTCATATACTTCCTCAACCACAGCCAAGAGGAGGAGAGTCACGCGGGCGGGGCGCTCACGTGATGCATTTTAAGGTATTAAGGGACCAGCCAGTGTGCTTATCTCGCAGGAATAAAAGAAAGCCTCACATTTAGTACAAGAAATTCACATCAGCAAAACACAGGTTAAACGTTCTTGCTAAAGTACATTTTTCTAGACTCAACTACAGAAGGTTATCTCCTTAGAATTTTCAAAGACTCGCTCACATGCGTAACTGCTGATTGATTCTTATAATCCAGGAACTACTTAATAAAAAAGGTGTTACCCAGAGTACTGACATATAACTATTTTCATGCTTTTATGGGTATTTTTTTTAGTTATAATTGGTAGTGTTTTAACTTACATCCAAGGAAGTCAGCTTTTGGACCTGATCAACGATAAGTGATCTCAGGGGAGAAATGACAATGGTGACCCCAGGAGAAACACAGGCAGGGAGCTGGTAACACAAACTTTTACCACCTCCTGAAAGGACAAAACAAACAAACAAAACCTATCAGGTTCTATCTTGAGAGCATGAAGGCAAAAGTTAAAAAGTAAATCACAGAGTAATATTTAAAAGTAATTAACAGGACACCAAGTGATAGTCCCCATGGTGCCAACAGTTTGCCATATTAGAATGAGCCAAAATATTTAGACAATTTAAGTGTGTGAAAATTATCAGGACACCTTATGTAGGTACACGTGAAGCCAAAAGCAGGGATCAGGGCAGGAAACTGAAATGCAAGACAATTGCTTTAAAAGTCTACTTGAGAAATCCAAATGCAGTACAAGGGGTACTCTATCACAGTATTAGGGTGAAAATAATTACTTTAGATAACATTCAACTTTTAAAGAGTTAAAATGTGATAAAATATACAACACTAAAGACCATGGTGAACATGGTTTAATAGTTCTCTGATGATCCAGAAAGCGCTTTCAGGATCTCAGTTTTTTAAATCACTAGTAAGAACCTTTCAACGCTTAAAATCTGAGCTTTTATTTGCTGTACTCTTTTATCGGTAAGGAAATATTCCCAATCTTCCTTTGAGATCAAAGAAGGGTAGAACTACGCTTGTGTGTGCCAGCAGAAGATGAAGAGAAAGAAATTCTGAGATGCGTCCCCATCTCTCCGTGTAGCTCCAATTCAAAATGGTGAGACAGTACACATTTAAGGATAACTAAAATGATTAGTCTCTGATTTTCAACCTCTCCCATTCGCTAATGGTAGAAGCCCATGCCAGGCAGTTTCTAGGCCTTCGACTGTTTTTGTTTGTTTGGTTGTTTAGAACTATCCACCACATTCCCCTCTTTTGCACGTGGAATAAGTACATTTCATTCTGGTGTATATGTGTAAATGTCAAGGAAAGATCCGGAAGCTGAGTTCTCGTTTCTATTCTGCCACTTTATAGGCTGTCTGACTTAGACGTGCATCCAACCTCTCTGCGCCTCAACGTCATCACCTGCAAAATGTACTACATCGGCGGTTTTTTGGCTTTTGCTTTTGTCTGTTTTGTCTAAGAGAAACCTTATCTAGAATCTTTATCTGCATAAATCAAGAGGTTGAAATTGGGATGGGAAGACCCTTAAAAAGGCCCCCCAAACCCTAAAGAGGACCATGAAAAGCCCTGAAACCATGGGACGGGATCACTGTTGGGGTCCTTTCCAGCTTCAGTTCTGAAATACCAAACAAGTCAAAGCATGAGACAGAGTGAACAAGTTAATGAGAAAGAAATGCTGATTATTAAATCAGTGTCGTCTAAATTTTAAAATCAGTTTGAAAAAAACTCCAAAGCTCGGTCAACATAATTTTTATAACGATGGCTGTAACTAAGTACTAAAAGTCACAGACGAGCTGAGTAAAAGGCAGAGGGAAGTCTACATCTAAGTCCGCAACTCCGACTCCTGTGCTTCTTGCCCAGACTGCATCTTTAATATTCTTACTTGGACACGACGGAAAGTCCTAGATCTCTTCAACACTGAGGCCAAGGAAGAACCACGCTAAATGCTTTTCATTTAATCCCCAGGACATTCTGTGAAGTAGGTAGTTTACTATCACCCCTGCCACACACTCGAGGAAACTGGGGCTGGGGGTGAAGTGCCTCGCCCAAGGTCACATGGCGAATAAGTGGCAGAGCTGAGCGTTAAGGCCAGGCCATCACTCCACAGCTGATGGTCTCGACCACCCTTCAACACCAGACTGTACTGGATAAAGTGCCAGAGATGGTCGAGGTCTCTGGTGGTAATTTTTTTTTATTCATGTTCCAGACTAATTTAGACCAAAGGGGGGGGGGGCGAGAGGGCAAGAGGGCGAGAGAGAGAAATTCCCCAAGAAAAATTCTAGATCAATTCAACACAAGCAGCCTTGACGTGAACATCTTGAAAGGTCTAAATGTTATCGCATCAACAGAGGACGGAAGTAATACTCTTTCTCACGACGGCATGGGAGGTTCAGAGGTCCCTTAATGACAGAAATATCGTGTGGGTGTTCATTTTACTTCTATTAAAGGGTTTTCATTTAACATCTGCCAATGGACTCCTGCCAATTTATATCTAAAAATACCTACCAGTGGGCATTAAGATAAAACAGTCTTCACCCAGCAGCGCAGCATTGATCGCCTCTAGCTGATTAGTTCTAAAATTATGCAGGCCAAATTTTTTATGAAAAATCTTCATCATTTCTTTTGTATGAGGAAAACTAAGGCTTTGGAAACGCTCATGCTTCAGATTTCTGGATGCTAAATTTTGCGCCGACTTGTCTGAGAAAATAATCGATGTTAAGAAAAATCAGTGCATTATTGTTAACAAGTCAGTTTTAGCATTTACCCTTTGCCGCGTAATCCAAGGCATACATTTCCCTGCAGCACGTCGTTCTTTAACCATTTATCAGGGTTTCATCCCCACCAAATGTTAAAGCCACCAGAGACGTCCTGAGGGTCAAATTCAGCCTTTTTCTTGGTTTTTCGGTAGCACCTACCACTAACTATTGCATTTATTCCCTGCTTCCTGCTCTTTTGACCTTCAAGACAACCATGGGTTTTCTATTTTAATTCTCTTCCCTGGCTCCACTTCCTCCACCTGCCCCTTAACTGTGGGAGTCTTTGCAGACCCTTGGGACTGGGCTCTTCAGCCATCCTTTCCTAGAATTTTCCAAGCCCTCTGATCTTCAACATCACCTGTGTGCACAGAATGCCCAGATCTCTTCCGTAAGGCCCCGCTGACGCCCTCCTAAGCTCCAGCCCTGCGCGCATCTCCAAAAGTCTGCAAGACATTTCTACTCGAACGACTTACCAACACTTGAAGCTCAACAAGTCTTAAAATAGCCCCCCTCGGCTTTCCTCCCAATCTGCTCTGCCTCCCGACTCCCCTGCTCTGCTAATGGTGTCACAGATTCCCCAGTCGCCGGGTCTGAAACCTCGGAGTCATCTCAGCCTCTCCTGGTTCTTCTGCTACCGTGTGTCTCACGTCCGCCCCCCTGCTTGGCACAGAGGACAAGAGGTGCTCACGCCAGCTGGGGCAGCCTCTCTACTCCCAACACTCGACTGTCTCAACGATAATTGCGAGCATCAAGTATGACACATTCTAACATGATATAAAAATAAATCCATTAATGGTTATTTTAAAGGTCAACGGCATAACTATGAGAACGACCTCCATGGTGTTAAGTCAGCGATGGCAAAAACAGGGAAGGCTGTACTTTATCAAACCTTACACATATAAACTTGTTCCGGTTAAAACACACTTTGTGGCGACTTTATACGGTTGACGTAAGGTTTTAAAATTAATTTTGGCTTCTCTCTGCAGCCTTTACAGTGGCTAACTGCACTCCTCCCAAAACTTCTCCTGCTAAACTGGGAGCTCCAAGAGGACAGGAATGACCTGTTCTTCACCTCTTACCAGAACCTGACACCGAACATGGCACGGAATGGCTCTCAATACATATTTGTTGAACGAATTAAAAGGATTTTAGGCCCAAAGAAAGAATTTGACTTAAGGAATTTCTGACTTTGTGTCTTTCTTAGATTGCCCTGCATTCTAATATTTTAAGACAGAAGACATGTTTCTCTACTTTATAAACTGATCAGTTCTCATCATCAGAGTTCTAAAAATACACAATTACATTTTTAACATATAAATTCAGCTTTGCTTTTTACTCATCCCTTAAATCATTAAAAACTTGGCCCTTATGAGCTTTATTGTTTTAGGGACCAAAAGATGTTAATTTAAAGGCAAAGCACATTTGTAATGACTTTAGAGCTTTACTACAATAGGTTATAATTACGCGTTGTATAAGACTACAGCTGCCGCAGAGACAAAGGAGCAACCTGCTTCTGAAACAGTGATTTGTAATTCATATTATCGGCAGAAATGTGCATAGAGACAATGTACTTTTCAGGCAAGGACGATGTGCTATCATTTTTCTTACACAATTCCGATTTTGGACAGTTATGTTTTCATATAAAATATAAGCATCAATTTATTTTAAACTTACCAGTGTAATTCTGAATTGACTCTGAGTTTTTAATTTGAGCAGCAGATGCCAATGGAAGACAGTTTGTCTTGGCTGAAGAAATTCTTTCTGATACTGGTTTAACTGGCCGACCTTCCTTAATAGGTTGATAGGCAGCTGTGGAAGATTTGCTGGCTGCTAAATTATGCATTATATTTTCCCAGTCATCATCATCATCAAAGTCATCTATGTCAAAATTATCAACATCACAGGAAGCCTGGATTTCTCTTTCTAAGTCATTTAGTGAAGCAGTGTGTTTATTCTGATCTTTCACAGCCGTGCTTGTGAGAACATTTCCCGGGAAATAAGAGCTTTCATTTCTTTTTTCTATCCTTGGTGTTTCAGCCCAGTTGCTACTTACAAAGGACTTCTGTAAATGGGGACTGAATAACGGTCTTTCAAAGGGATTCTTCGTGGGGGCTGAGAATCCTGTCTTTCCTGGGGTAGTGGCCAGGACACATTCCCTAGCAGCGTTGGAATTTGAGGGAAGGTGTGGAAAATGTAACTCCTTAACAAAAACACAACTTCCTGTAGGACAGGAATCACTGTTTGAAAACGCCTCCACAGAGGAAAGAGACGCCATGTCCTCCGGGGGGCCACCAAGTGCCTCGGGCCCGCACCTCCACACTGAACCAAGAACACGGGCGCCGCTTGTATTTGAGTCGGTGTCCGCCAGGAGCTTCCTTCTGAAGAGAAAACACAACACCACATTCGATGGGAGTAGTCTACCACGGTAGGCCGCACAAGTATATCGTTAGTTTCCATCCCAAATTGTGGCAAAACAGAGTCTCTTTTTCTCAGTCTCCAAAGGGGCAGTTTGAAAACAACAAATAAATTTATAAATAAGTAAGTTTAAAGCACAAAACAGAGTGACAAGTATCCTATTCATTTTCCCAGCCAGAATGCCTGCAAATTCTGCCCCGTGTGTTTCTGACTTACGTTGGTGGGAGGCAATCAGATACATATTCCAGAAGAAAACGTAAGATACCTTATGTCCCGATGCTGACGCAGTTCCTGTCCACAATCCAGAGCTGTCAGTTCATCGTCAGGAATAGTATCAACTAATTTACAGATGCGGTCCATCACGCGAATAAGCTGCTGCTGTAAACTGGTCTGTCTAGCTATAAAATTTTATTTTGTCAATATTTTTCCTTGAAAAAGACTTAAAATTTTATAAGTCACGCATGTACAATTTGAAGTAGTTTAAAAACAAGATTGTAAACTACCATGTATTGCCCTATTATCTGCCTGTGAAATAATCTGAAATCACGTCATCTCCATTCTGTATCATGAGAGCCCGTAACTGTGTGACCATCGTTTCATTTCAGGTTAATTCTTACTATTTCGCTTAGGGTAACCTACGTCACTGTAAGCTACAGAAGCTGATCGATTTAGGAAAGTTTTTAACTAACCTCAGGGGTAAATCTTACCAGGCCCATAGAAGGTATATCATACAGGGCTGGACAGGCAAGAGCCCCGCCTGCTGTTCTGATCCGCCTGGCATCCACACTTCCTTTCAGTGGTAACAGACTTAGACTTTCTTTGGGGAGACCCCTGCCCCTCTCCCTCGGTGGGCATCTGGTGTAAGGCAGCTCAAGAGAGAAACAGGTCCGGGAATTCTGTGACTGGAAAAGGAGACTTCTCTTTTCAAGAAGCTGCACAGGCTGCTGGTGGCCGCGTCCTCCGCCACCACACAGGGAACCACAGCCTGAAAGGAAGACCAACACGAGGGCAGCAGAAAACAGAGATGGAAAGGAGTGGGGGACTGAGATGGAGACATGGGGTAGAAGAGAGGCAAGCGGGTGTGAGAGAGAGATTCCTGATCAATTTTCCCATTTTCAAAATGTACGTTACATAACTAAGAAAAAGGATGTCAAAGGAGGTGAGGCTTTAGATGAAGGAAGAAAAGACTGGGTCGGGGTAGAAATGGGAAGCAAGGAAGATGCCTCCTCCACCCCTAAGGCCTCAGGTTAGCAGGAGAAATAAACAGGAAATCAACGGTTTAGATGGGCTGCAGAGGAAGCTATTCTCAGGAGACAACGTGACAAGTAAGAGGAAGAGAATGTGCAGAGAAGAGAACGCGACTGCCGGGAAATCACTGACGGAGGACAGCCAGTCACGGGCTCTGAGGGGCAGGAGGGAGGGGAAGAGCAGACAGGCAGAGGCTCAGGGGACAAGCATCTTTGCGACAGTGACTTGGGAAAAGTGGACTTTTACTAGAGACTGGCACGAATAAGGACGTGAGGTATGAGACGGTCAAGTGGAATTGCTGAGTCCCCATTTTGCGTGTTTGCGTGTTTTCTCTGCATGGCGAACCGGGTATCAGATTGGAAAGAGGAGAATAAACACTGGTCTGAAGGAAATGAAAGCCAAGATGGGCTCAGAGGTAGATACAGCCAGTGAAAAGGAGCGCGAGTCTTCTCGTCTAGACAGGTTACACCTCAGAATACAAAGCAAAGCCGCAAAGAAGATCCCGCTGATATGTGAGGAATCCAGTGAATAGGACAGTTAGTTGATGGAAGAGTGAAGACAAGCAAACATTGTTCTAATTAAAAAAAGAATTCTAAACAGATTGCCAAAAGCTACAGGCTGGTGATGTGGATGTTAATTCAAGGCAAAATTCTAGAACATGTTATCAAATGGCTGCTTTGTGAGCTTCAAGAGGAGAGGAAACAATTATAGAGTTAGCAAGAGTTCATGTAAATAAACCAGTAATCTTAATGTATTTCCTTCTTTGAAGGGATTACTAGACTGGCAGATGATAACAGCTACCACTTACTGAAGGCCTACAGTACTCTGGCACTTAACCTTGAATCCTGACAAATACCCAGCAAGATACCGGTCTCATGTTATAGAAGAAACTGAGGTTCAGAGAAGCTTAACTAATTTGCCATAATCACACAGCCAGGAGTAGGAAAAGACAGGGTTTTGTACCCGAGGACCGCGTCACTCTAGAGCTGACGTCCCAGGCTCTTTCTCTTGCTGCCTTAGACCCTGGACTTGAGGAGCCACATGACCGAGTCTTCTGCAGCAGCCCCCCCACCCCCCCGAGGCAGATGTGAAACAAGTTGAGCAAGAAGGGATGAATGGACTGATGTCACCTGAGAGACCGCTAACGACATTCCATATGGCTCTGTCCTTGTCCCCGTCCTAGTCAACCATTTTATCAGTGAAACAATGCCACGGAACAGCACAGTGTGGCGGCTACCAGTGTCAACTCAAGAGCCTCAGGACTGCTGGATTTCGATCCTTGCTCTGCTGTTGTTTAATTCCACGACCACGTGTAGTTCTATTTAATTCTCCTGGGCCTCGTGTCCCTATTTGTAAAATGCGGATAACAGAAACTGCCTTCAAGGCCACTGTGAGGATTAAACTAGTTGATATTGTCAAACACCCAGAAGAGTGTCCTAGTAGGACATCAGGTATTTCAGGGACTTCCCTAACAATAAATTCAGAGACCAAAATAAAGAAAAAGAAATTTGGAGGAAACAGAAATAACGCACGCCACCACACACGTGCATGTACATGTGCACGCTACACACGTGCACGTATACACACAATACACACGCACACACACACCACCACACACGTGCGTGTGACACACACATGCCTGCACACACACCACTATGCTCATGTGTGCACACACACTACACGCGTGGCTGTGCAAACACACACACCACAAGTACAGGACCCATTAGAAAAGACCAGAACAGGGGCACCTGGGTGGCTCAGTCAGTTGAGCATCCCACTCTTGATTTTGGCTCAGGTCACGAACTTATGGTCTGTGGGATCGAGCCCCGCGTCTGTCTCTGTGCTGACAGCATGGAGCCTGCCTGGGATTCTCTGTCTCCCTCTCTTTCTGCCCCTTCCCCAATCATGTGCATGTGCTCGCTCTCTCTCTCTCTCTCTCTCTCTCTCTCAAAAAAAAAAAAAGACCAGAACAACATGTTACAGAATATTCAGAGAATAAAACAAGTGCTCTTGGAAGACGGCTTGATTAAATGGAAAAATCCCATAGACGAGTTAAAGATAAAATTGAGTAAACCTCCCAGAAAGCAGAGAAGCAAGAAGTGGAAAATAGAAATGATAACTCATGGAGGCCTAAAATCCAAATTACAGTAGTTTCAGGAAGAGTGAAAGAGAAAAGAGAAAACAAATAAGAAAAGAAAAAGAAAAATTCCAAAAAACTCCAGGACAGAAGGACACAGATCTCCAGACTGACAGAGCCCCTGGGAAATAGAAATCAGGAGCAGGAAAGGAGGCTGCTGCTTTTCAAAATCTTGTAGTGCATCTAGATTATTTGTATTAGTTAATAGAAAATTTAAAAATGAATTAGAAACATCAAATAAACAGAAAGTATTAAACTTTGCATGGACATCAAGCTGCAAACCCCAGAGTACATACAAGGGAGAATCAGAAAGATGTAAGGTCTAGGAAAAAGAGTTAAAAGACCTGACAATATTTAGCCCTAAAAAAAGCAGGGGGTGGGGTAGGGAGAGAGGCTTCTAAGAACTTTAGACTTATTTCACGAGGATTAAAGTTACAGGAAGACAAATTCTGGCTCAGTATGAGAAATGATTTTCTAACCAATGGTGTTTTCAAAACACAGTATGAATTATCTTGTGAGAACACAAGTTTCTGAGTCGTCGAAGTCGATGCTGGCTACACAGCACCCAGGGGCGGGCGGTTCTATGTGGGGGGCCCGGTCCCGTAGGGGGCCCAGTTCTGTGTGACAGCCTGGTTCTGTGTGAATGTCCAGTTCTGTGAGGAGGACTGGCTGGATCTGTGAGGGGCCTGGTTCTGTGGGGGGGCCCGATTCTATGTGAGAGGCCTGGTTCTGTGTAGAGGACTGGCTGGTTCTGTGTGTGGCCCTGGTTTCGTGTGAGGGGCCCGTTCTGTGTGGGGGGCCTGTTCTGTGTGGGGGGCCCGGTTCTGTGGGGGGGGGGGCCCAGTTCTGTGGGGGGGGCCCGGTTCTGTGGGGGGGGGGCCCGTTCTGTGTGGGGGCCCGGTTCTGTGTGTGGGGCCTGTTCTGTGGGGGGGGCCCGGTTCTGCGTGGGAGGCCTGTTCTGGGGGGGGGGGCCGGTTCTGTGGGGGGGGCCTGGTTCTGTGTGAGGGGCCTGTTCTGTGGGGGGGGGGCCCGTTCTGTGTGGGGGTCCGGTTCTGTGTGGGGGGCCTGTTCTGTGGGGGGGGGCCCAGTTCTGTGTGAGGGGCCTGTTCTGTGGGGGGGGGCCCGGTTCTGTGTGAGGGGCCTGTTCTGTGGGGGGGGGGGCCGGTTCTGTGTGAGGGGCCTGTTGTGTGTGGGGGGGGGCCGGTTCTGTGTGAGGGGCCTGTTGTGTGTGGGGGGGGCCGGTTCTGTGGGGGGGGCCTGTTCTGTCAGGGGGACCTGTTCTGTGGGGGGGGCCCAGTTCTGTGTGGGGGCCCGGCTCTGTGTGAGAGCCATCTCATGTACCTCATGCTAGACAACCACAGGTTAAAAATATAATCACGCTTTGTTTTCAAACGTAAGCAGTTAAAATACGCGCTATGTCTAAAATAATTTTTGTACCCTCATAGTCTGTGCTGGTTTCTTGATCAGGCTGCCACATTGTCGTCTCCTTGGGTTTTGCCAAGTCCTCTGATGTGCTAGGACCATCCTGTGTGTCAGAGGCGTCAAGGTCCTTTAATATACTGCAAATTAAAAAATATAAAACCAACCATAATACAGACTTAGACCAAATGCATAATTCTTTCTGTGATGTTTTTCCACCACTGGCTGGACAATATGGGACAGAACACAGAAACATGTTTTTTGTCTCTTCCATTCTAGAACTTCTTTGGCTGGCTTTCAAAGTCTCCCATCTTCTGGCCCCAAGAGACCTTTCACCTCTACCTCCAAAGGTGTCCTTTCAGTAACCCCAGGTGGCATCACATGGCATCGCTCCCACTCCTCACAGAAGCCCGGCGTCGTCTGCCTGAAGGATTCTGCCTCGCTCTCCTCTCAATTTGGGAAACCCACTATCTAATCTCTTCCGACCCAAATCACACTTTCTTCTAGGCCCGGTCCAAGTCTTACTCTTCTGCTTCCTCTAGCACGTAGTTATTAACATTCCTCTCTTCTGAGGTTCCAAAGCATTTTTCCAGATTCTCTTGCTAGGCCAGCATGGCTAATACATTTATCTGTACGTAAGATTGACTCATGTAGATTATACGAAAATTATCAACACATACAAACGTGGTCAGTCTGACTAGGTACAAGAAATACCTGAAACAAAATAAATGCACACTAAATGGTGTTAGACAGGGTACCATGGAAATACAGTGCCTTCTGGAACGTGAGAAGGCTTTGCCAAGGAGGGAGACTTGAGGAAACCTTGAATGGTGGGTAAGGGAAAGGTGACGGACCATGAGGGGAGACAATAAAGACAATTCTCTTTACTTGATATTCAGGAATCACTATACGTACCTAAAGCAGGATTTTAGAATGCAATCTTCTAAATAAATCAAACAATGAGGAATAACTATGCTTTACATAGTCTTAAAAAATGATAATATAGGGGGCGCCTGGGTGGCTCAGTCGGTTGAGCGTCTGACTTCGGCTCAGGTCATGATCTCACGGTTCGTGAGTTCGAGCCCCGTGTCGGGCTCTGTGCTGACAGCTCAGAGCCTGGAGCCTGCTTCGGATTCTGTGTCTCCTTCTCTCTCTGCCCCTCCCCAACTTGTGCTCTGTCTCTCTATGTCTCTCAATCTCAATAACTGGAGACAGAGCTCAAGAGGTGACATGGGATCTGAAGGCAGAAGTCTGGGGGCCAGCTAAGGAGGTTTAGACACACAGGAGATACAAAACATGTTTCTCGTTTGGTTATTCACTATCCGACCGTTCCACCTTGGAAGTTAACTCAGAAGTCACAAGCAGTGTTTTAAAACAAGATAAAATACAAAAGAAAATTTATGTGTGTACTGCCCATGGTGAGAGTACTGTCTGTGAACATTCTGTTTTGGTTTTAAAATATATACAAATATATATTTGAGGTTGCAATGGAAAATACAGAGAGAGAATCTACACTGGGAATTACCTTGGAAATAAACATTTTCTAACTGCGAACAACCTATAACCATGGTATGACAACTCAAAAGATCATGTGGCCATTAAAAAGAATAAAGATAAAGACTACGTAGAAACATGGAAAATGTTTTTAAAATAACGTTAAGAGCAAAGCAGCAGAATAAAACATTATAGTTACATGTTGATTACAACAATGCAAAAATCACACACACATGCAGAGAAGGATCAGAACTCAACATGGGTAAAGAGAATGTCTGGTCTGAGGGAACCGTAGCACTGCAAGTGTCCCGTTAAACAGGCTGCAGTGTCATCTGGGCCACACACACTTTTTTAATGAATAGAGGAAAGAAAGGCAGGCGTTCAACGGGGAGCGGTCTGGCCCGGGGAACAGCCTTACACTGGATCTCTGTCCATCTGCCATTAAATGTACCATCCCAGGCAACGCCTGCTCCTCCCCGGGCCTTGGCTGCTTCACTGTTCTAGGAGAATCTGGTTTAGAATCTACGCTCCATATGAACTTTCGCTCAGTTCCTCTACTTCCTATAGCTCTGTCTGAATTTCTATGGGAAGGGCGAAGAGGACAGGGCAGCTCTTACAGTTTCTTAGTTTCGTCATCAAACAGTAATGACACTGTGACCTTTCCCATCTCTTCAAACATCCCAACCCACCTGTGAAAACACAACCCCAGAGAAAGAGGTTATGCAGGCAAACACCTCCTTGTTGATGAAGGTGAGATCCTAGACGGACCTGCTCTCATTAAAATATTGATTAACAGCACAGTCACTCAACTGGACTGTGGTCCGGATTGGGTGGGAGACAGAGGCAATGTGGACTATTAGTTTTTTAAGCTATTGATGGGCTATATGTACCATCTTTTTCCCACACTACCAACTAACCACAACCATGTCACCGATTTACTAGAATTCAGAGAATGACAAATACAATGGCCAATTCTATACTGCAAGACCAAAAAAAAAAAAAAAAAAAAAAAAGGAAAAGAAAAAGAAAAAAAGGGCATATTATTTACTAAGTCACTTTCCAAATGAGTTCATTTTATGTCATTTCAGGTCTAAGAGTTTGGAAATATAGTATTTTTAGGAATATATTCCACCTGTAAAAATCAACTCAATAAAACTGTTCGGAGGTCCCGTGTTATTAAGAGTAATGGAAGTTTACAGCTTTAGAATGCCATCAATTAAATAAAATGTATAAAGAGGGATTTTCTGACGCTTTCATTGAGATATAAACTGTGCAGAAGCAGGATATAAATCTATACAGATGCTACCAAGCTAAAGAGAATTGTTTCAGACATCCCAGAAATAAACAATGTTTATGAACTAGCTGTTTTACCTGAGACATTTTAAAGCGGAAGAAGAGGCAGAGGTGACTTCTTCTGGAGAAGGAGGAATGAAATCTGCATCGTAATCCTCTTTGTTGAGCTCAACACACGGAGACTTCTCAACTGGATGTAATTCCGTTGCTTCCGAGATCTTCTTTTTGCTACTCTCTAAAGTAAAACCGGGGACACGGGTTACTTTCATCACTCCGGGGACGTCACTCGAGTGAGCACTCCGGGCAGTCACACCAGGCGAGGGCACCCTCCTTCCACACCTGGGCGCGGGCGGGGGGGGGGGGGTGCTTCTTCCTGAAGAATTACTGAGTCAACCGGGTTAAGTCCAATGAACGTGGGAATGAGGCTAAAGATCTGCTTAAGGATTTCCACGTCTGTCTCCAGGTAAATTACAGATCCCAACTGAGCGTTGGCACTTCCGTTTTGCTCTTTCGCTCTTATTTAAGAGGGAAGTAGAACAAATCAGTATGATAAGTGCACAAACGCGGTTGACTGTACCGCCAAGGCATCCTAGTCACTTGCGTCCTGCCAGATTCAGTGTTTCTCCCTCTCTCTCTTGACTGTGTGGGATAATGATGCCACATGGTTGCTTTCTAATTCACCTTTTACCCAATTTTCTCTCCATGAACAGCAACGCATTTGATTAGACTTTAGTTTTGCTTGCTGTCGATCATTTCTCCGTCCCCTCTCGGCCGCTAGTAACCTTGATGGGATTCAGGTATCTAAAAGTGTTGGTCTCGTATTTATACCTATTTTGTATGTTGGGTACTTCCACATATGGCTAATCTTAGCTGGTAGGTTCTGGACACCTAATAATTATGACGGCTACACAGAAAATGATTTGAATGTGTAAAACTTCAATAGCATAATTAGATCATATTCTACATTAATTTTAGATGGGAGCAAGCCATAAAGGAATTATAACAGAAAGGCTTAGTTCCACATCCCAATTCTACCAACTAGCCAGGAGACCATTAAGAAACCATTTAACCTCTATGGACTTTATTTTCTTCACAAGTAAAATTATAGAGCTATTTTTCGTGTTTATATAATAATATTATCAGAATAAAATCTTTTCTGTAGGTCCTGCCTCAAGACGTGGCCAACACATTGTTCAGTAAGTTCCTCCAAAGGGCCTAAGGAAAACAACTGTATCTCCTTGCTGTAGTTCCCAACGCCTGGCTTTGAATAAATTAATACAATCAACATACTAAAATGAGATAAAATATAATTTTTACCTCTTTCTTTTCCCAAGTGAGTTTTTACAGGGTGACCATCCTGAGCATCTCCACCTAGAAGCTCTTCGGGAATAGGGTCATCGTCAATGCAAATCACGTCGTTACTTAACCATTCCGAGTAGTTGTTCTGTTCCTTAGTCACACATGCTTGCTCACTTGCAGAGGAGGATGGAGTCACATCAGCCTTTATTGTATTTGCTTGAGATCGCTGTGCTTGAAAAAAGTTTCTCTTGCTCTTTTTCGATTTCTGAGCAGTGCTTACTCTTACAACGTGACTTTTGCACGGTGTAACAAATGCTTCTGAATTTCCGGAAATATCAAAGTCATCCATATCATCCCAATCATCGACAGTAACAAAAGAATCTGATGAAGAACTAAATTCTAATTTCTTGAAAGTAGCATTACTGGATTTCTTTACAACCGATGTGTTCCGGGTATTACAAAAAACTCCCCGTGGAACCTGCAGCAAATCTGGCAATGACGGTTTTGAAACAGCTCTCCTGGTTTGCTGTCCTGCTGGAGCATTTTTAAAGTCATTGACCCTTGTCTGCTGACTTGTGATATGAGGTGAAGGTTCACTAAAGGAAAAGGTCGCAGTAACATTAACGCTTTTATCACTTAACACAGGTGCTTTTGCTACTGATACACTAGTGACAGATACATCGTTGGCTGAAGATATTTTCTTTTTAAAAGTGAAACCTCTGAAAAAGAATTGGAAAACTGAATTAGACTGACGAGTTTTAACAAACACACCAACTATACAAAACTCTAAAATCTGTTCCTGATTTATACAGCAACTCACCTTAACTATATCACAAGTGATCAAAGAACCTGTTCCCTCTCTGGTTTTTAAATGTGTAAGGTAACTTAAATTTTATTTTGTATGAGCTGATCTTTCTTTTTTTTTTAAAGTTTATATTATTTATTTTGAGAGAGAGAGAGAGAGAGAGCGAGCGAGCACGGAAGGGGCAGAGACAGGGAGAGAGAGCCAGAATCGCAAGCAGGTTCCACACCGTCAGTGCAGAGCCTAATGCCAGGCTTGAACTCATGAATTGTGACTTCATGACCTGAGCTGAAATTAAGAGTCAGACGCTTAACCAACTGAGACATCCGGGCGCCGCAGTATGCTCTGATCTTTCTAATGCAGAAGCTAATGGTTCAGTTTTGAGAGTGTCGGGGCCATTCCCACTACTTTATTTCTCAGGCTGGCCATCCTCAGCCAGCAGCACCTCCAGTGGGAGGGGACAGCATCAAAGAAACGGAGAAGAAACTCGTATGTGGCAACTTGTTGCCATTCTGATACAAGTTTTATGGGGAAAAGAGGCAAAACCCAGAGAGGCTCCACTGAAATCTGAAAAACAAGTAAAAGAGACAGGTATCCTGGGCGTCTGTGAGGTTTAGTGACATGAAGGTCAATGGTAACTTTAAAGCCAGTGCCCAGAACAGTGTCTAGTCTTGGTACAGGCACAGCTGAGAAATTAAGTATCACTACAAGCAGTTTGGAGTCTAGCTTAGAGGAGAGAACAGAACTGGAGAGCTGTCATTTCCATATAAACTGTTCTTGGAATGGATATAAAATTATATTAAAATATTAAAAATACCTGTTTGCCCAAATTTATAGGATTCACTATTCATTCATCCCACAAATATTCACTGAGCAAGCATTATGCACCAGGAACAAGGCAAAGTCACTGAACAATTTAGCACCTGGTGCTGCTAAAACATGTTCTACCATTAATTTGCAAAGTAGGAGAGTCACTGGCCCTCTCAGCTTCATTTCCTGATGTGCAGTGAAAGGGTCGAAAGGGAAGAGATCTCATCTGTATGATACTGTGGGTCAGTGTCTGTATGACGGCCAAAATACTTACGAAGATTTCGGTTTTGCAAGACTTAATCCGTTATTAAGTTTTCTGGCTGAGTGGCGTTCCAGTTGCTCCTGTAGATTATTCTGGGGAATAGCAGCCATGATCCTAAACAGTGAGGAAAAGAACTATCAGCAGAGTTATGTACATCACGTTAATCATAGTATTCCTTGGGGGTGGGGGTGGAGCACTGTCTCAACTGTTCCCAGATTAATTAGGGTTCTTTGGGTCAATAAATTGTTTTGACATTTTTTACGAATGGTGAAATTTTAAATATATAATCTTTAGAGAACTCAGTGACTCATTAAAAAGGAATAACATCAGAATCGTAGGGGTCTCAGAAGATGAAGAGAGAGAAAAAGGGGTAGAAAATTTATGCGAGCAAATCACAGCGGAAAACTTTCCTAACCTGAGGAAAGATACAGACATCAAAATCCAGGAAGCACAGAGAACTCCCATTAGATTCGACAAAAACTGACCATCAACAGGCATATCATATAGTCAAATTCACAAACACTCAGGCAAGGAAAGAATCATGAAAGCGGCAAGGGAAAAAAAGTCCTTAACCTACAAGGGAAGACAGACCAGGTTCGCAGCAGACCTATCCACAGAAACTTGGCAGGCCAGAAAGGTGGGGCAGGATATATTCAATGTGCTGAATCACAAAAATATGCAGCCAAGAATTCTTTATCCAGCAAGGCTGTCATTCAAAATAGAAGGAGAGATAAAAAAGTTACCCAAACAAAAATGAAAGGAGTTCATGACCACTAAACCAGCCCTGCAAGAAATTTTAAGGGGGGACTTTCTGAGGGGAGAAAAGACAAAACAAACAAACAAACAAACAAACAAACAAACAAACAAAACAAAACAACAATAAAAACCCCAAAGACCAAAAGCAACAAAGACTTGAAAGGACCAGAGAACACCACCAGAAACTCCAACTCTACAGGCAACATAATGGCAATACATTCATATCTTTCAGTACTCTAAACATCAATGGTCTAAATGCTCCAATCAAAAGACACAACGTAATAGAATGGATAAGAAAACAAGATCCATCTATATGCTGTTTAAAAGAGACCCATTTTAGACTTAAAGACACCTTCAGATTGAAAGTAAGGGGATGGAGAACCATCTATCACGCTAATGGTCACCAAAAGAAAGCCAGAGTAGCGATACTTAGACAATCTAGACTTCAAAATAAAGACTGTAACATGAGATGAAGAAGGGCATTATATCATAATTAAGGGGTCTATCCACCAAGGAGACCTAACAATTGTAAACATTTATGCTCCAAATATATAAATCAATTAATCACAAACATAAAAAAAACCTCATTGATAATAACACCATAATAGTAGGGGATTTCAACACCTGACTTACAGCAATGGACAGATGATCTAAACAGAAAATTAACAAGGAAACAATGGCTTTGAATGACACACTGGGCTGGATGGACTTAACAGATATATTCAGAACATTTCATCCTAAAGCAGTAGAATACACATTCTTCTTGAGTGCACATGGAACATTCTCCAGAATAGATCACATACTGGGACCCAAATCAGCCCTCAACAAGTACAAAAAGATCGAGATCATACCGTGCATATTTTCAGACCATAATGTTATGAAACTTGAAATCAACCACAAGAAAAAATTTGGAAAGATAACAAATACCTGGAGACTAAAGACCATCCTACAAAAGAATGAATGGACTAATCAAGAAGTTAAAGAGGAAATTAAAAAGTACATGGAAGCCAATGAAAATGATAACACCACAGACCCAAACCTCTGGGACGCAGCCAAGGCGGTCAGAAGAGGGAAGTATATAGCAATCCAGGCCTTCCTAAACAAGGAAGAAAGGTCTCAGATACACAACCTAACCTTACACCTTAAAGAGCTGGAAAAAAAACAGCAAATAAAACCCAAACCAGCAGAAGACAGTAAAAAATAAAGATTATAGCAGAAATCAATACTATTGAAACCAAAAAACCAATAGAACATATCAATGAAACCAGGAGCTGGTTCCTTGAAAGAATTAACAAAATTGATAAACCCCTAGCCAGTTTGATCAAAAAGAAAAAGGAAAGGACCCAAATAAATAAAATGAAGAATGAAAGAGGAGAGATCACAACCTACACTGCAGAAATACAAACAATAATAATAGAATATTGTGAGCAATTATATGCCAATAAAATGGGTAATCTGGAAGAAATGGACAAATTCCTAGAAGCATATAAATTACCAAAACTGAAACAAGAAGAAATAGGAAATTTGAACAGAACCATAACCATCAAAGAAATCGAACTAGTAACCAAAAACCTCCCCAAAAACAAGAGTCCAGGGCTGGACGGCTTTCCAGAGGAATTGTACCAAATGTTTAAAGAAGAGTTAACACCTATTCTCTTGAAGCTGTTCCAAAAAATAGAAATGGAAGGAAAACTTCCAAACTCATTCTATGAAGCCAGCATTACCCTTGATACCAAAACCAGACAGAGACCCTAATAAAAACGAGAACCATGGAGCAATTTCCCTGATGAACATGGATGCAAAAATCCTCAACAAGATATTAGCCAACCGTCTCCAACAATACATTAAAAAAAGTATTCACCACAACCAAGTGGGATTTATACCTGGGATTCAGGGCTGGTTCAATTTCCGCAAAACAATCAATGTGATTCAACACATCAATAAAAGAAAGGATAAGAACCACATGATTCTCTCAATAGATGCAGAGAAAGCATTTGACAAAATACAGCATCCTTTCTTGATAAAAACCCTCAAGAAAGCAGGGAGAGAAGGATCATACCTCAAGATCATAAAAGCCATATATGAAAGACCCAGTGCTAATATCATCCTCAAGGGGTAAAAACAGAGAGCTTTCCCCCTAAGGTCAGGAACAACACAGGGATGCCCACTGTCACCACTGTTATTCAACACAGTATTGGAAGTCTGAGCCTCAGCAATCAGACAACACAGAGGAATAAAAGGCATCCAAACTGGCCAGGAAGAAGTCAAACTTTCACTCTTCGCAGATGACATGATACTGTACATGGAAAACCCAAGAGATTCCACCAAAAAACTTCTAGAGTTGATCCATGAATTCAGCAAAGTCGCAGGATATAAAATCAACGCACAGAAATTGGTTGCATTTCTGTATACCAACAATGAAGCAGCAGAAAGAGAAATCAAGGACTTGATCCCATTGACAATTGAACCAAAAACCATAAAATACCTAGGAATAAACCTAACCAAAGAGGTGAAAAATCCATACAATGAAAACTATAGAAAGCTTATGAAAGAAATTGAAGACACACACAAAAAAAGGAAAAATATTCCATGCTCATAGATTGGAAAAACAAACACTGTTAAAATGTCCATACTACCCAAAGCAATCTACATATTCAATGCAATCCCTATCAAATAACACCAGCATTCTTCACAGAGCTAGAACAAACAATCATAAAATTTGTATGGAACCAGAAAAGACCCCAAATAGCCAAAGCAATCTTGAAAAGGAAAACCAAAGCTGGAGGCATCACAATCCCGGACTTCAAGCTGTATTACAAAGCTGTAATCATCAAGACAGTATGGTACCGGCACAAAAACAGACACTCAGATCAATGGACCAGAACAGAGAACCCAGAAATGGACCCACAAACATATGGCCAACTAATCTTTGACAAAGCAGGAAAGGATAGCCAATGTAATAAAGACAGCCTCTTCAGCAAGTGGTGCTGGGAAAACTGGACAGCGACATGCAGAAGAATGAACCTGGACCACTTTCTTACACCATACACAAAATAAACTCAAAATGGATGAAAGACCTAAACGTAAGACAGGAGGCCATCAAAATCCTCGAGGAGAAAGCAGGCAAAAACCTCTTTGATCTTGGCCACAGCAACTTCTTACTCAACATGTCTCCGGAGGCAAGGGAAACAAAAGCAAAAATGAACTACTGGGACCTCATCAAAATAAAAAGCTTCTGCACAGCGAAGGAAACAATCAGCAAAACTAAAAGGCAACCTACAGAATGGGAGAAGATATTTGCAAATGACATATCAGATAAAGGATAGTATACAAAATCTATAAAGAACTTACCAGGGGCGCCTGGGTGGCTCAGTCAGTTAAGCGTCAAATTTTGGCTCAGGTCATGATCTCCCTGTTTGTGAGTTTAATCCCCATGTCAGGCTCTGTGCAGACAGCTCAGAGCCTGGAGCCTGCTTCAATTCTGTGTCTCTCCCTCTCTTTCTCTGCTTCTCCTCCCCCCTCTCAAAAATAAACGTTAAAAAAATTTTTCAAAGAACTTATCAAACTCAACACCCAAAAAACAAATAATCCGGTGAAGAAATGGGCAAAAGACATGAATAGACACTTCTCCAAAGAAGACATGCAGATGGCCAACCGACACATGAAAAAATGCTCCACATGACTCATCATCAGGGGAATACAAATCAAAACCACAATGAGATACCACCTCACACCTGTCAGAATGGCTCACATGAACAACTCAGGCAACAATAGACGTTGGAGAGGATGCGGAGAAAGAGGATCCCTTTTGTACTGCTGGTGGGAATGCAAACTGGTGCAGCCACTCTGCAAAACTGTATGGAGATCCCTCAAAAAATTAAATGTCCCTGACAGATGAATGGATAAAGATGTGGTGTATATATGTATGTATACACACACACACACACACACACACACACACACACACACACACACATATGTATATATACACAATGGAGTATTACTTGGCAATCAAAAAGAATGAAATCTTGCCATATGCAACTACATGGATGGAACTGGAGGGTATTATGGTAAGCAAAATTAGTCAGGGAAAGACAAATATCATATGACTTCGCTCATATGAGGACTTTAAGATACAAAACAGATGAACATAAGAGAAGGGAAACAAAAAGAATATAAAAACAGGGAGGGGGACAAAACAGAAGAGACTCAAATATAGAGAACAAACTGAGGGGGTGCTTGAGGGGTTGTGGGAGAGGGGATGGGCTAAATGGGGAAGGGGCATTAGGGAATCTACTCCTGAAATCATTGTTGCACTATATGCTAACTAACTTGGATATAAATTAAAAAATCAATTAATTAATGTAAAAAAACCAGGATCAATGAAATAGAAAAAAGAATATAATAGAAAGTCATTAAACCAAAATATCCTACTTTGAGAGGAGTGATAAAACGTCCTCAGAGACTTAATGAAAGATATTGGAAATATGAAGTTGGATATTCAGTTATAAAAAAAAGAACTAATTGTTTTAAAAAATAAAGTAGTTGCTACAAAGCCGTCAGTGGATGAGCTGAGTAGCATGTTAATTAGCTGGATCAGGCCTAGGAAATCTGTAGTCCTGTTACATAATGGTCAGAAGACACAGCAAAGAGGAGGAAGTGGATAGGAGAGATTATGCAAGGATGTCACAGTGTAAATTTGGTCTCATAAGAATGACATGAGGAATTAAACAGATGGAATGTACTTGAAGACAAAATAAATAAATAAAATGTATAATCTTTAACTCACTGAAGGCTTAGTTAAATAGCAAAATGACCTGGATTCCCCCAATACTAAAATAAGCACAAAAGACATCAGAGAAGAGATTATTTGGAAACGATCTGGAGGAAAACCGGACCTGGCTTGGGCCTGCGGAGCAAGCAGAAGCTGCCCGGGGAGGGCGGTGTGAGAAACTGAAGAAGGCACCCTGAAAACCCAAAGAACAGATGAACGCAGTTCTCGGCCCGAGGGGAAAATCGGGAAAAGAAGAAAGGGATCACCAACGAGAACGACAGTTTGCCAGCAAGAGGCCAGACTTCCATCATTATCAAGTCTGAGCCTGAAAGAGTACTTTACCAAGCAGATTTACATCCCTCGTGTGACAAGCGTGAAATCGCTGAACTACAGCACAGGGTAACGCACGGCCTCAGCGACCCGAAAATTCCTGGGGCTGAAGGAAGACGGGAGAGCTGAAATCTAGGCTTAAAAATTCTCATTCCAGGGCACCTGGGTGGCTCAGCCAGTTAAGCATCCAGCTCTTGATTTTGGTTCAGGTCATGATCTAACGGTTCACGAGTTCAAGCCCTGCATCCGGCTCTGAGCTGACAGTCCGAAGACTGCTTGGGATTCTCTCTCTGCCTCTTCCCCCAAATAAATAAACATTAAAAGAAAAGTCTCACTCGAGCTGATAGTTACAATCCCTCTCCCATTCCATCTTTATCAGAAACTTACTTTTATTTAATGCCATGTAACTGAGGAGGAAGGGTTAACAACACTAGATGATACTCATGGAAATATGATGCTCTGCATAAATCACAATCCACTCACTGATCATTAAAATAAACTATGTTTGACAACTGTTTCACTTGATTTTTTTTAAGTTTATTTATTTTAGTAATCTCTACATCCAATGTGGGGCTCAAAACTCATGACCTCAAGAGCAACACGACTCCTCTGACTGAACCAGCCACCCCTGTTTTACCTTATTTTCATTTTTTCAAAAAATGTTTATTGATCTTTGAGAGAGACAGAGAGGAGAGCACACATGCACGCAAGTGAGCATGCACGCAAGTGAGCGGGGGAGGAACAGAGGGAGGGAGAATCACAAGCAGGCTCCATGCTCAGCGTGGAGCCTGACTCAGGGCTTGATCTCACGAACCTGAGATCATGACCTGAACCAAAATCAAGAGTCGGATGCTTAACTGACTGAGACACAGGTGCCCCTAAAATGATGTATTTTAATCCTGTCGTCCCTCCTTTTTCATTATCTTGAATATTTCTATCAAGAGAAGCCTTCTCGAATCTACTATTTTGTTACCTAGTATACTACAGTTCATGTGGGAAAGACAGGATGTTAGATTCTTACCTTTATTAATTTTCAAAATAATGACTTGATTTTCTAACAACCTTCAATTATGCTCAATTATCTTTCATTATTATTATGAACTCATAGGTTAAACATATTTAGTGTATTTTATTTTTTTTTAAGTTTATCTTTTGAGATAGAGAGGGCACACATACTCACACACAAATGGGGGAGGGGCAGAGAGAGAGGGTGAGACAGAATCCCAAGCAGGCTCTACACGGCCAGCACACAGCCTGACTCGAACTCACAAACCATGAGATCATGACCTGAACCAAAACCAAGAATCAGATGTTTAACTGACTGTGCCACCCAGGTGCTCCCACTTTAGGCATATTTTAGTCCAATACAGTTATCGTCCTTATTGATTCTCCAATTGTTTCATGTTTGGCCAGCGGGAGCCTCTTTAGTCTTTTTGACGTAACCTTGATAGTCCTTGCTAAAGTAGTCCTAAAATAGTCTTTGCGAGCTCCCTCACTATCTGGAATGAAAAGATATCCCAGGCTAATCTTCTGCATTGTTTGTTTCAGACTTAGAATCAGCCATTTCCCCAAAGGGCCCTGATTTCTTTTTTCGTGGTGTATATATATATTTTTTTTAGTTTATTTGAGAGACAGAGATAGTGCCAGACAGAGAATCCAAAGCAGGCTCTGCACTGTCAGGGCGAGCCCAATGCGGGGCTTGAACTTGTGTAACTGTGAAATCATGAACTGAAACAAAGAGTCAGACGCTTAACTGACTGGGTCACCCAGGCACCCCTCGTAGAGAATATGTTAAGACCACAGTCTCTGTGTGTCCAAAAGCACCTTCCCGTTTCATTACCTTCTTTTTTTTTTTTAAATGTAAGTTCTATGCCCAATGTGGGGCTCAAACTCATGACCCCAAGATCAAGAGTCACATGCTCCTCTGACTGAGCCAGCCAGGCATCCTGGCACCTCCCCATTTTGCATCTAGTTTAAAAGGCTTAGTATTTTGTTTAAATATGCTCTCTCCAAGGTCCGTCCAACATGGAAGTCTTTCACAGTCTAAATGAGAAAGACTGAAGTCACACTACTGCCTCTCAGAATTTCAACCTCAGCAGCTGATGTGGGGGGCAGAGGCACACAGACCTCCAGCCTTAAGACACTAAGAACAAAATGGTCCATAGTATCATTACTTAACCTTGTCCCATATTTCTTCTAAGCTTTCATAGTTTCTATCGCATCCTTTTATGAATTTTCCATGTCTTACTTATTTTTGGATCAAAACCAGCCATGGTATTCTTTTTTTTTTTTAATTTTTTTTAATGTTTTTATTTATTTTTGAGTCAGAGAGAGGCAGAGCATGAGCAGGGGAGGGGCAGAGAGAGTGGGAGACACAGAATCTGAAGCAGGCTCCAGGCCCTGAGCTGTCAGCACAGAGCCCAATGTGGGACTCGAATTCACGGACCGTGAGATCATGACCCAAGCTGAAGTCGGACGCTCAACCGACTGAGCCCCCCAGGTGGTATACCAGCCATGGTATTCTAATAGAGATTTCTAACATTACTCCGCAGCATGATGATATGTGTATATAGCCATCTCGATAGTAAAAATTTTGATGAAATATTTCATAACTGTAGTGATAACATTATGGATTTATAGTTGGCATGCAGGCAGCCTTAACCCTGGGCTATTCTCTACTTCTAGTTTTTTTTTAATGTTTTATTATTTATTTCTTTTGAGAGAGAGCGTGCACGTGTGTGCATGCAAGTACAAGCCGAGGAGGGGCAGAAAAAGAATCCCGAGCAGTAAGAGAGAATCCCGTGATGTAAGCACAGAGCTGGATGCGGGGCTCAATCCCACGAACCTAAGCCAAAATCAAGAGTCGGACACTCAACTGACTAAGCCACCCAGGGGCCCCTACTTTTAAGCTACATGACTCTGGTTATTGCTACAGGGTAGCAACCTTTAGCGAAAGACATACTCCAAAGCATGGTAGCAAGTACGCAATTTTCTACTCCAAATCCTTCAGCGAGAACACTTTGAAGACATTGGTGAACGCTGAGAAGCAAAAAGGGGTCTCCTTTGTATACTCCATTAAAACATCGTTAAGTTGTCCGACACACACAAAATTATTTATCAACAACAGCAAGTATCGGTGGTATGAAATTAAAGGAGGAGAATAAACTGAAACTAGAGACCAGTGAAAGGCTCTACAATACTGAAGGAGAGGAACAAAGCAATGAGCCCAGAAAACTTTAAAGTAAATCTCTGAATAAGACCCATCTCAGGAATCACAAGTATAATTTGGAAAATGATCACAATTTTCTCTTACTTAAGGGGGGGAAGTTATCCTTAAGCCATTGCAAAAAACAAAACACTAATTCAACAGTGCAAAAAAATTTACCAAATGAAACATAATAAACCAGAAGACCATATCCATGCACAGACAGAATAAATAAATCAGTGAAAAGAAGGAAGAGGATGATAACAATCCAGTGCTGGAATACAAAACATACACCCAGCAAATGAGAGTTAAAGTCTTTTGAATTAAAAGAAACCAATGGCAAAGAATAAAGGATTAAAAGAGTCCCATCTGAACAGTGTCTTGAATAAACAATAATAGTTTAGGCCAGAAACTGAAAGGGCCTTTATTTAACAAACAGGTCATGATACTAAGAAGTAGTCTAAGGACATTAAACTGCAAGGAAAATTTTTATTTAAAAGATTTTATTATTATCGTTTTTTAAGTACGCTTTACCTCCAATGTGGAGCTCAAACTCATGACCCCAAGATCAAGAGCTGCACATTCTACTGACTGAGCCAGCCAGGCGCCTCCACAAGGAAAATTTTTTTAAAAAAATTCTACAAGTGGCTTAGAAAAAAAGTATCACATTTGTAGTAATAAACAGAATTACTTCTGACTATTTGAGGGACACAGCATTTATAAGATCCTCAGCATACAAGACCCAAGCAACTTTCATTCACATGTGACAAGAGAAATACCTTTTTGGAGTTTGAACATTGTAAGATTGAAGCCTTACCTTCAACACTGGCTGTTAAGAAACGTACAAATAGCAACACTGATTTTAAAAACAAAAGCTTAGGTAGACGGAAGCGGGCAGCAGATTCTGCGCCCCGGCCTCACCAGGAAGCTAGTAACATCTCTGCGGATTTGAAGCAGAATTTCCTAAGAACACGTAAGGGATGGAGAAGAGAAAACTGACAATGGCCTTTAAGGCCCTGACATCACCTGCCAAGCTGCTATCTTTGGACGGTCGTGGACTTACGCTAACATCTGGAACAACAAAAGCCTTTGCGTGGCCCTGGACAGTCTGCTGCGCGGGAGGCTAATGAAGTCGATTTCGGAGGGACCCCTCCACCTGCGCTATCAAAAGTACATGCGGATCTCACCTACACGGTTCGCTACACTCACAGCTCCAACAGAGACGCCTGAACTCTCTCCCCACCCTTGAAATTGCACTGGAACTGCTAGTGGCCACGAACTTCCTCGGTTGTTAAATAAAAGAAATTATAATAAACTGTTAACTTTTTTCAGCATTTAAAAACCAACCAAAACAAAGATGTAAGAAGTTAGTGGAAGGAGCACATGATCTGAGTTAACCAGGTCCGTCAGACAACGTCCTAGTAACACTAGCAGGAAAAGCATTGTTATTGCGACACAAAGTTATTACAACAAAAGGTTAAAAAGAGACTGCAGGAAAACAGCAAGACACAGGACAAAGGAAGCGAAGTTCTCTTTCTTTCTTTTTTTTAAAGGCAGAATTCCTCTTCTTTCAAATAAATGAGACTATTGCTCATTTTGGGATCAAAATAGACTATTGCTATTTTGGGATCTACCAAAATCCGTACTACCTTTTCTCTAGGTCAAGTCTTTCTTTTACTCTTTTTGTTGTCTTGAGATGGCTATTTCAGGACCGGGGGACAGACTGCCAAAAAGACCGCTCTTAAGAAATTCAGCGCCAACTAACATTCAGGTATGTCTTGCACTGCTTCCTGTCTTCCGCTAGAAGTGGAGGTTTCGGGGGTGAGCTCCATGTGGTTACTTACTGTTCAAAGGCTAAGCCACCTTCTAGGGCAAGAGCAGGAGCCAATCATAACCTTATGAACCTCAAGGTCACCTCAATGGGGCACCAGTGGAAAGTAACACCTCTCTCCTGTAATCAAATCAAACATCAAGCAAACACAATTTCTAGACAGAGAGAGACTTTTGACTAGGATCTTATAAAAGTGGGTTTTCTTCCATTTATTGCCATACATAGTTTCTTCTGGGAAGAGGCATAGCTCTGTATGACTTACCTAAGAAAAGCAGAGCTGTCAAAACTTGTAATCCCACTGTATCCCACAAGAAGGAAAATTTATTAATTACTGGGTATCAGGTGGTTGCTGGGTCCATTTGCCCAAAGATCTTCTGTATCACTGTTTTTATTACACGGGTTTTTAATGGCCTCTCTTTTTAAAATCAATAGTAAAAATGTATTTAAAGTAACGATACATCATTGTAACAGTTTAATCAATAAAAATCAGTGTGATCAGGGGCACCTGGGTGGCTCAGTCAGGTAAGCACCTGACTTTGGCTCAGATCATCATCTCGCGTTTTTTTTTTTTTTTTTAATTTTTTTTTTCAACGTTTATTTATTTTTCAGAGAGAGAGAGACAGAGCACGAACGGGGGAGGGGCAGAGAGAGAGGGAGACACAGAATCGGAAACAGGCTCCAGGCTCTGAGCCATCAGCCCAGAGCCCGACGCGGGGCTCAAACTCACGGACCGCGAGATCGTGACCTGGCTGAAGTCGGACGCTTAACCGACTGCGCCACCCAGGCGCCCCCATCATCTCGCGGTTTTGAGTTTGAGCCCCACATTGGGCTCCCTGCTGTCAGCACACAGCCTGCTTCAGGTCCCCTATCTCCCTCTCTCTCTGCCCCTCTCCTGCGTGCGAGCACACATGCCCACTCTCTCTCTCTCAAAAATAAACAGAAAAAAAATTTTTTTTCAATCAGTATGATCAGATCAACAGATTTTAAAAATACATTTCTATTGGGGTAAAACATACATGCAGTAAAGTGCACTGATCTTAAACATCTCAATATGGTTTTACTTATATATTTGCCTATAAAAGCAACACTCAAATCACAGTACAGAACATTTCTAGCACAATATGCTTTCTTGTTCCTTCTCCCAGTTAATATATGCCAGATGTAACCACTATCTGACCGTATCACAAATGATTAGTTTTGCCTAATTCATATATAGAGAATCATACAGTATGTACTATTAGTACATTTTTGAAAAGCCATCTGATAAAACTCAAACCACTTCTGAGACATTAAAACACAGAATTAAAGTTAAAATCAAAGGGGACCTGGGTGGCTCAGTCAGTTAAGCGTCCAACTCGATCTCAGCTCAGGTCTTGATCTCAGGATTGTGAGTTCAAGCTGCACATTGGGCTCTGTGCTGGGCATAAAGCCCACTTAAAAAAAAAAAAAAAAGACAAAAGACAAAAGACAAAAAAAAAAAAAGAAGTTAAAATTGACACCCACTGTATTATCTTGTATTTTACAACAGGGGTGAATCCATGAAAAAATAGGGGCAAAAAACAAGGCTGTTCTCCTATTTTCACTCTCATAGTGGACATTTTTGCCAATGCAAAATTATTCAAAAAGGAAATACTAGAAAAGAATAGATGAAAATATCATTACATGCAGACAATATGATTATATACCAACACAATCCAAAGAAAATCAGTCATAACAATAGATAATTAAAACTTCAGCAAAATGGTTAAATAAAAGATAAATATAAATCCACAGAAGTCAGATGCATTCTCATGTAGTGGTAATAACTAACCGGAAAATACAATTTTTAAAAAAGCATTCAGTTAACAATAGCAATGAGAAGTATTAAACTACCAATTAACCTAGCAAAAGACATATATCTTCGTGATATAAAGAAAATGACCAAATATTACTGGGAGAAAAAAAGAAAAATTTAGAAAAATAGAGAAATATTTCATGTTCTTCAATGAAAAGGTTTAAACATCATTAGGATAACAATTTTTCATAAATTAATTCGTGAGTTTAACAAAATTCCAATTAAAACACCACAGAATACTTCACAAAACTCAACAAAAATGCTTCTAAAGTTCATTTGACAAAAGCACAAGACAACAATATTAAGTAACACTGGGGTTGTAACTAGCATTAGAAAAACAATCATATTAAATGTAACAGTCATTTAAATGTCATGGTACTCGTCTTTAAAAAAGAAAAATAAGGGTGCCTGGGTGGCTTAGTTGGTTAAGTGTCCAACTCTTCGTTTTGGCTCAGGTGATCTCAGGGTTCATGGGATCAAGCCCCAGGTTGGGCTCTGCGCTGAGGGTGTGGAGCCTGCTTGAGATTCTCTCTCCCCCTCTCTCTCTGTCCCTCCCCCACATGCTCTCCTTCACTCCCCCCTCTTCTCAAAATAAACTTAAAAAAAAAAAAAAGAAATACAGGAAAATCTAGTCTCTAAAACATGTTTAATGTGTGATGAAAGAAACACAACAAAATAGGGAAAGTACTCAGTATTTAACAAGTGTTACTGGGATGTTCAGTAAGCAATAGACTCCAGATCTGGAGCTGGCAAACTATGACTCACGGGCCAAATCTGGCCTGCAGCCGGTTTTTGTAAAAAACATTTTAGTGAAACACAACCATGCTTATTTGTTCCCATACTACCTATGGCTGCTTTAGCACCACAGCTGGGTAGTTATCACAAAAGACTATCTAGTCTGCAAAGCCTAAAATATTTGCTACCTGGCCCTTTATAAAAAAAAGTTTGAGAGTTGCTCTAGATTATTGTTGAGTAAAAAAAGGACTTATTAAATACATCAAATCTCTGATAAGAAGTTAAAAAAATTATCAGGCCAAAATCTAAATGAAAGCGAGCAATCAGAGAGCTACGGAAAGCCCTGAAATTGCTTTTATCCTAAGACGGATGTCTAATTCCGAGAATCGAGATATCAGTTTTGACAGCCTTGGAGTGAAAAGATGGACAAAGTCCGAGTTAAGGCCTAACCAGGGTGGGAAATGTTCTGCTATAAAACCAGCACCCCAAAGGGGTAAAGTAAAATTAAATTTCATTTCTATCGCTGGTATCTGTAAGTGAAGGAAAGTCACCAGTTGTTGAAGGACTGAGAGGGAGAGACCCTGAACCCACAAGCCCGAGAATATTTTCAAATCAATTTTTACACCTGAATAATTTTTTAAAACTTTGAGTCATGAATTTACAGTAAAGCAATCCTAATGCCAAAGCATCCTAAAGCAAAGCAGAAACAAACGCAAAAATGTCTCCGGAAGAATGTACCTTTACCTTAGGCCTTAAGTAATTCCCACAAATAATTTTTCAAGTCAATATGTAGCAAACACAGACAAAAAACAGCCAAGCACACAAGGAAACGAGGCACCAGGAAGAAGAATTAGTTGTACTAAGAAAGCCAAACAGTATTGGGCATAAAAGTATATGAAGCAATTAAACTTAGTGTTTAGAAAAATCAAAGACAAGCTTGGAATTATCTGCAGTAACCAGAAAACTATAAAAATGACCTTGCCAAGAGAGCTTCTAAAAGTGAAAAGTGCAATAACCAAGAAGAAGAATTCAGTGAATGGATTTACCAGCACGTTACACACAACTGAAGAGGTACTTAGAAAACGGGACGGAAAATCAGAAGAACGTGTCCAGGATCTGTCTCCAGGGATTTCTCACATTCCTACATGGTCCAAGTCTTTTGAGCAAAGGACATGTTAAGTCTTTGGCAGCTAGAGACGGCATATCCCTCCAGAGAGATCTAGAGTCGTATCTCCCCAGCGACATCCCACAGTAACAAAGACAAAGCCCTCTCCTTCCTCTCCCTGGAGACACTCCCTTACATTTCAGGGTAATAAACCTTGAGGCACCTTCCCCATGCCATCCGGGAGAGATGCGCCCACATCCTAGGGTAAGGAGCAATCTCTCTGGAGGGAGGATGTGCAGGTGTGCCAGCAACCCTTAAATGCTCAGAGTCTCTAAGTTTTGGTGTTCCTTTTGCTGGGATGCGCTGGACTGTATGCACCAGTATCATCTAGCCCCTATCACCTCACCTTGTGGGATTTAGGGCGCGGGGAACTGATGTGAGATATCACAGGCTGTTGTTGCTGTAATAAACCATCTGTGTCTCCGGTCTTGTGTTCTGTCAGTACATACATAAATGCGAATGTATGTGTGTATAAAAAAAACCGTAGCAGGCTAGCTTGCTAATTTAAAAGTAGGGCAAAATCTGAGATCCCTCATAGTAAGTTGTCGACTTAACAAATGCATACACACAGAGAGAGAAAGAAAACAGGTGGATGCGGGCCTGGGTGGCTCAGTCGGTTGAGCATCCGACTCTTGATTTCGGCTCAGGTGATGACCTCACACTTTGTCGGACTCTGTGCCGACAGGGCAAGGCCTGCTTGGGATTCTCTCTCCCCTCTCTCTGCCCCTCCATCACTCACTTTCTCTCTCAAAAATAAACAAACAAACATAAAGAAAAAAGAGGTGGAAAATACGAGAAGTAAGAAGACATGGAGGGTACGGTAAGAAAGTATTACAGAAATCTAGACAGAAATCTAGTTCCAGGAAGAGAGGAGAAACCGGGTCAGAATTAATACCTGAAAAGATAACAGCTGGGGTGTTTCCATAATGAAAGACGAATCTTCAGATTCAAGAAAGCAAACAAATTCTGAGCAGGATAGATAAAAAGAAATCCACACCGAAATACATCATTGTGCAACATTTGGATAGAAAATTGATTTCTCTTCAAAAATGAAAATCAGAAGATGGCAGAATGTTATTTTCAACGTGCTGATAGAAAATAACCTAAAACTCTTTTCCCAGCAAAAACGTCCTTCAAAAATTGAGACTGAATTGTATACTTTAAAAGGATGAATCTTGTGATATATGAATTACATCTCAATAAAGCTGTTGCTTTTAAAACTGCCTGTAACAAAAGCAACAGATAGTAAGTGTTGGTGAGGATGCAGAGAAACTGGAATCTTCATACGCTGTTGTTGAGAATATAAAATGGTGCAGCTGTGTTGGAAAAGTCTGGCAGTACTTTAAAAGATTAAACACAGAGTAACCAGCCATTTCACTCCTCGACATATACTCAAAAGAACTGAAAATACATATTCAATACTGATAAATGCTACAATAATGACGAACTTTGAAATACTAGCCGAGTGAAAGAAGCCAGACACAAAGAACCACACATGGTACGATTCCATGTATATGAAATGTCCGAAATAAGCAAATCTGTATAAAGAAATTGGATTAGTAACTACCTGGGGGGAGGAGGGAGAGGGTGGTGGTGAGCAGATTGGGGGGTGACAGCAAGGGGTGTGGAGGTCCTCTTTGGGCTGATGGCAATGTTCTAAAATCAACCGTGACAATGGCTGCACAAATCTAGGAATATAATAAGAGCCACTGAGTTGTACTCTTTAAATGGGTGAATTTCGGACTATGTGAATTACAAGTCAAACTTGTTATTAAAAAAAAATCAAGATGAAATAAAAACATTTTCAAATAATCAAAACCAAGTCTGCCACCAGTGAGTCTCATTAAATGAGATTCTGAAGGATGTATTTAATATTTAAGGTAGTTGAAAAGTGAGCCTAGATGTAAGTTCTCAGATGATGGCTGGACTGAAAGAATCAAGGAGGTGGTGAAATATGTGGCTAAATCTAAACAAACTTTCACTGCACAAAGCAACAGGGCTAAAAAACCAAAGAGTTACAATACCCGAAGGTAATGACACATAAGTGAGGTAAAGAGATTTAATATGCTCCAAGGCCTCTGTGTTATGAGGGGTGGGAGGTGCTGATTAATTGCCGACTTGAGAGGACAGATACGCACGCTGTGCTTTCTAGGTAACCACTGAAGTATAAAAACAGAGCATGCACCTTAAAATCTAGAAGGGAAAAATGAAATGATTTAAAAAAAACTCACTTAAAAGGAAGCTATTAAAAAGGAAAGAAAGGGAAAAAAATAATACAAAGTACAAAAGAAGGTAGTAGTAGACTTAAGTCAAAATATCTGTTGATTACAATAAATATAAACTGAACAATTACTTTGGCTAAAAAGTTTATCAATCTGAACTTAAAAAATGAGATCTAACTACTGTATTTGCTGTTTGTTAGAAACATGTCCAAAACACTGGGTTGTATAGAGAGGTTAAAAGTAAAAAGATAAGGAGCATCTGGGTGGCTCAATCGATTGAGGGTCCAACTTCGGATCAGGTCATGATCTCACAGTTTGTGGATTCGAGCCCCACTTCAGGCTGTGCTGACAGCTCAGAGCCTGGAGCCTGCTTCGGATTCTGTGTCTCCCTCTCTCTCTCTGCCCCTCCTCCACTCGTGCTCTGTCTCTCAAAAGTAAGAAGATTAAAAAAAACGTGAAAACTCACCAGAAGACAGCTAAGGTTTTTATATTAGTAGCAGACAAAACAGATTTTAAGGCAGAAAGCCTTTCCAGAGATAAACAGGCCACTGTTATAATGACAAAGAATTCAATTCACCAGAAACAACTTTAATTTTTTTTTTTCAATGTTTATTTATTTTTGGGACAGAGAAAGACAGAGCATGAACGGGGGAGGGGCAGAGAGAGAGGGAGACACAGAATCGGAAACAGGCTCCAGGCTCTGAGCCATCAGCCCAGAGCCCGACGCGGGGCTCGAACTCACGGACCGCGAGATCGTGACCTGGCTGAAGTCGGACGCTTAACCGACTGCGCCACCCAGGCGCCCCACCAGAAACAACTTTAAATTTGTATGGCCCATAAAGTAACTGCAAGACACGAGAAGTAAAACTGATAGAATGACAGGAAACAGACTATAATTCTAGATTTATAATTAGCTCTCAGTAATTGGTAAAACAAGCAACTACAAAAATCAGGAACCGCCCAGAAGACTTGAATAACGCCACCTTTGCAACTACAAGATGTACATTCTTTTCGAGAACAGACACTTACACAAGCTGACCACAAACTAGGCCATAAGGCAAGTCCCAACTATTTCAATGGATTAAAGTCACATGTTCTCCAACCAAATGTAGTTATGCCAGAAATCAATAATAAAAAGATAATTGGAAAAAAGTAACTGTTTTAGTATCCACTAATGACTCATGACTGAAGAAATAACAGTATGACTGTAAACAGTACGGCCGTATAATGATGGTTTTCATAACCCCATCCATCACTCTTGTAGCTGGCATGCTACTGGAAAGAACTTTCCCTTTTCCCCTATTCGCTTTTTATCAGTAAGGATTGATTCCTCATGTATTTGGTGGGTTGTAATCTATTGCTGTCATTATTTTCATGACCAAATGGTTTTGTATTTGATTAGGAGTAGTGAGCTCCTTCAAGCTGGCTCGTGCACTCTTTTTCATTTTTATTTTTTAATTTATTTTTTAATTGTTTTAATGTTTATTTATTTTTGAGAGAGAGAGAGAGAGAGAGAGACAGAGTGGAAGGGAGGGAGGGGCAGAGAGAGAGGGAGACACAGAATCCGAAGCAGGCTCCAGGCTCCTAGCTGTCAGCACAGAGCTGGACACGGGGCTTAAACCCACCAACCGTGAGATCATGACCTGAGCTGAAGTCGGACGCTTAACTGACTGAGCCACCCAGGCGCCCCTCTTCTTTATTTTCAAAAGTGCTAAAATACACATAATGTAAAATTTACCATCTTAATCATCTTTAAGCGTGCAGTTCAGTGGTATAAAGTGCGTTCACGTTGTCGTGCAACCAACTGCCAGAACTTTTTCATCTTGCAAAACTGAGCTTCTATCCCTGTTAAATAATAATTCTCTCCCTCCCCCTCCCCCAGTCCCTGATCATCACCATTCTTTCTGTTTCCATTTGATTACGTTAGTGGAACCATACAGTGTTTGTCTTTTTGTGACTGGTTTGTTTCTCAGCATATGGTCTTCAAGGATTATTCATGCTGTAGCATGTGACAGAATTTCCTTCCTTTTTTAAAGCTCAATGATATTCCATTGTATGGATCTCACACATTTTGCCCATCCACTCTTCTGTCCACAGACATCTGGGTTGCTTCCACTTTTTGGCTATTGTGAATAATGATGCTGTGAACATGTGTGTACGAGTATCTCTGAAACCCTGCTTTCAATTCTTTTGGGTATACACCCAGAAGTGGAATTTGTAGATTACACAGTAATTCTATTATTTTTCATTTTTGGGGGAATAGCCATACTACATTCCACAGAGTCTGTTCCATTCTACATCCCCACCAACAGTGCACAATTTCTCCATATCCTCATTTCTCCACATCCTCACCAACACTTGTTATTTTCTCTTTGTTGTCTTTGTTTTGCTTTTACAGTAACCATCCTAATGAGTGTGAGATGATATCTGGTGTTTTCGACATGCATTTCTCTAATAAATTAGCGGTGGTGAGCATCTTTCCATGTGCTTTTTGGCCATCTGTGCATCTTCTCTGACAAAATGCCCATTCAGGTCCTCTGCCCACTTTTAATTGGGTTGTTGTTTGTTTAAGGAACTATAGGAGTTCTTCATTCTGAACTAGGGGAAGGAGAGCAGGAGGGAGGCGTTACAAAGGGGCACGAGGAAGCTTCTGGGAGAGATGAGTATGTTCATGAACCTGACTGCAGTCATGGTACCTCATAGCAAAACTGATCAAAGTGTATGCTTTACATATTTGCAGTTTATTGTAGATCAATAAAGTTGTTTTTAAAAAAACAAAACCCAAAGACATCTTAGAAGACTGAAAAGTTTTGGGCAAATTTTATTTCGCGTTAGCCCTTCAACAACTAAAGACGACTAAACTGACGATTGTAATAATACAAAGTAACTGATAAAAAAAAGAATTTGGAAGTTTTCCTTCATTTCCTATGCTCTGAAACAATGTATTTAGCACTGGGATTATCTGGACTCTTAAAACGTTCAACAGAATTTCTCTGTGAAACCATTTACATCTAGTGTGCTTTTCTGCTTCCAGTGAGACAGTTTTTTCATAACCAACATGCTATGAAAATTGAGTTATTTAACTTCTAATCTTTGCTGGCATCAATTTTGGTAAATTGCATTTTTCTAAATAATTATCCATTTCATTTGAATTTTCAAATTCATTTAACACAGAAGTATGCAAATTAATATCATTAAAAATTTTTTTCCCCACTTGTCATTTGTTATTTTGTATTTGTGATTTTTCCCAATTTTCTTAAATTAGCATTAGTTTACCTGGTTTGTTAAACTAAGATCTAAGATTGTGATTTCTCAATCAAACGTTTTTCTGTTCTCCATCTCATTGACCTCTGCTTCGATCTTCATTTCTATTCTCTTGTGCTTTCTCTTGTTTTACTTTGTTGTTTTTATTCTAACTTTCTAAGTCTGGAATTTACTTCAGGTGTTTTCTTCCCTAAGTTTATAATGTGTTTAAGCCAATAAATTTCCCCCCAACCACTACTTTATACGTATCTTACAGAATCCTATTTGTTAGGTTTTGATTTCATTAGTCTTCAGGAATCCTTTATTTCAATTTGTATTTCCTTTCCAGCCAATAGTTCTTTATTCATTCTTTATTTATTTTTAATGTTTATTTTTGAGAGAGAGAGGGAGAGAGGGTGCCAGCAGGTGAGGGACAGAGGGAGAAGGGGGCAGAGGATCTGAAGTGGGCTCTGCACTGGCAGCACAGAGCCAAACTCGGGGCTCGAACCCACGAACCATTTAGATCATGACCTGAGCTGAAGTCAGACAGTTTACTGACTGAATCACCCAAGTGCCCCAACATCTAATAGTTCTTCAATGAAAGGGTTTTAATGTTCCATATGGGTTTTAAAATTTCTTTTTAAATTTCTAATTTTGTTGCATAGTGGTAAGGATTGTTTGTAACATTTCTACTTTATGGAAATTACTAACCTTTTTCTTGCGACCTAACATACGAACTATTTTTATGAATGTAAATGTACACTTAAGCAGATATTTAATTACTGTACTGATCTTGCTTTTCCATAGATTTTTTTTAAAAATAAAAAATGTAAGGGGCACCTGGGTGGTGCAGTCAGTTAAGCATCTGACTTTGGCTCAGGTCATGATCTCACGGCTGTGAGTTCAAGCCCTACATCGGGCTCTGTGCTGACAGCTTCGAGACTGGAGCCTACTTTGGATTCTGTGTCTGCCTCTCTCTGCCCCTCCCGTGCTTGTGCTCTGTCTCTGTCTTTCAAAAATGAATAAATGTTAAAAATATTAAAAAAAAAATAAAAATTTAAAAAATTAAAAAAAAAAAAAGAAATCTCATGTTTGGAAGTAAATATACTTGCAAATAAACCATGGATCAAGTAAGAGATCACAATGGGTACTGGAATATATTTGGAACTGAATAATAATGAAAGTCCACATATAAAAATGTGATATGCAACGTAAGAGGTAGTGACAGGGAAATGTACAGCCTTCATTGTTAGAAAAGAAGGCTAAATATGAGCAGAAAGCATCTATTCAATGAAGTTAGAAGATAAAAACAAACTAAGCCTGATGAGAAAAGAGAAAGAAGTGTTTCTGTGAAAACACTTAGCAAGAACAAGAGAAAAGACACAAATCAGTATCAGGAGTGAAAGAAGAGACTTAAAATTAACTACATTGCCCACAGACATTGAAACATCGTTTTCAGGGGCGTCCGGGTGGCTCAGTAGGTTAAGCGGCCGGCTCTTGGTTTTGGTTCAGGTCATGATCTCACCATTTGTGAGTCTGACCCAACACTGGGTTCCACACGGACAGTGCAGAGCCTGCTTGGGATTCTCTCTCTCTGCCCCGCACCTCGTGCTTCCTCTCTCTTTCTCAAAATAAATAATAAACTTAAAAAATGTCATAACAGATTCTGAATAATGTGCCAATAAAATTAAATTTAGATGAAATGGACAAATTTCTTTAAAAATTAACTTGCACTCACGAAGAAACAGAACTGTCTGTGGTCAAGGCTTGCCCTGCCAGACATATAAAGATTTAACAACACAAACAAAAAAAAGTCTTTAAAAACATAGGGGTGATGGTGTAAGGACAGGAAGACCAGTGGAAGAGAATAAAGCACCCAGAAACAAGCCCGTGCACAATTTATAACAATTTATGACATTTATCACCACAGAACACTAGCAAATGAGTCTTTTCGGTAGTTGGTGCTGGTACCCTGGATATCTACATGGGGAAGAAAGGAAATTTACACCGTACTTCACTCCAGACACATAAGTCACTTTCAAGTGAATAGAACTTGTCAGTTTAAGGGATTTCTCAAATAAGATACAAAAAGCACTAACAAAAAAGAAAAAAATAAAATTGAATTATTTAAGAATCTTTTATGTGTCATTTACCTTAGAACAGCACCAAGACTTTTGAAACAGCTGAGTACAGAGAAAAGCAAGGTACCGATTACACAAAAGTCGGGATAACGATTATCTTTGGGATAGAGGATGAACAGGGCACACACAGGGCTTCTGAAGGTGTTAGCTATGCCCTATTTCTTACCGGAGACATATGTACAGGGGTATGTGCTTTGATAAATACATCATTAAGCTATTTCAGGAGTCCCCAGAGACCTCGCCCTAACATTCGCTGATTTGCTGGAATAACTTACAGGACTCAGCATATAGTCCTACCAACAGCTAAGGACACACAGCCAGATCAGCAAGGGGAAAAGACACACCAGGCAGAGTCTGGGGGAATCCAGGTGCCACCTTCCTGTGCTCTCTCCTCTCACAAGGGCACATTCTCTCAATGAAGACGCAGCTACGTGCAACATTTCTGCCCCAGGAAACGTGTCAGAGACTCAAAGTCTAGGGTTTTTATCGGGGGCTGGTCCCAGAAGCACCTCTGCCCACCAAAAACATGGACTCTCAGAATGAAAGCAGGCATTAGAGTTCCAGGTGGGCAAAACAACCATGTTGGCGTAGGAGAGGTTTCAAAAGCCCAGTTCCCACTCGCCAGCCAAGAACCAATCTTGCAAGCAGGACTTTCTAAAGAGAAGTCTCAGGCCTGCAATGTTAACTCATACACAGGTGTTCTTTGCACTTTTCTCTATGAAATAGAACATATTGCACAATAAAAGATATTTAAAAAATGGGTGACCAACATATTATTAAATCTGTGTTTAAAAGCCACAGAGAAGACATCTGCAATATATACAACTGACAAATAGTGTAAGGAACGTATAAACAATTCCTGTAAGACAGTTGCAAAGAAAGACAAAAAACCTGAACAGGCTCTTTTAAAATGCAGAAACAGTCCATAAACACAATTAAGGTCCTCAACTTCACAATAGTCTAGGGGATTGAAACCACAAGAAAATACTACCATACATATACCTACTAAAGAGGCAAAAATAGGGGCGCCTGGGTGGCGCAGTCGGTTAAGCGTCCGACTTCAGCCAGGTCACGATCTCACGGTCGGTGAGTTCGAGCCCCGCGTCGGGCTCTGGGCTGATGGCTCAGAGCCTGGAGCCTGTTTCCCATTCTGTGTCTCCCTCTCTCTCTGCCCCTCCCCCGTTCATGCTCTGTCTCTCTCTGTCCCAAAAATAAATAAACGTTGAAAAAAAAAAATTTAAAAGAGGCAAAAATAAAAACACAATATCAAATGGGGGGCACCTGGGCGGCTCAGTTGGTTGAGCTTCCGACTTTGGCTCAGGCCATGATCTCGTGGTTTGTGAGTTCGAGCCCCACGTCAGGCTCTGTGGCGACAGCTCAGAGCCTGGAGCCTGTTTCAGATTCTGTCTCCCTCTCTCTCTGCCTCTCCCCCACTCGCGCTCTCTCTCAAAAATAAAATAAGAACATAAAAAAACATTTTTTTAAACACAGTATCAAATATTAGCAAAGATGTGGGACAATGGTTAAGTCTCACACACTGGTGGAAGGGCGGTGCAACCACTTTTGAAAACAATTTGGCCTTTAGGAAGGTAAAAGGTACACATATTCTTTGACCCAGTAGTTTTCTGAGTTACGTGTACAAATTCATGAACATGCACCCGAGGACATATGCACAAGAACATTTACAACAACATCAATAGCCAAAATCTGAAACCAATCCAAATGCCATCAAAGCAGGAAGGATAAAAATAAACAAACAAAAAAACTCCAGAATGGATAAACTGTAGCAACAATCACATAAAGGAATATTCTATGGTGATCATATAAATTTTTACTAAAAAAATTTTAAAAATTAAAAAAACCTGTATCTACAATATGAAAGAATCTCACAAACATAATGTTGAAGCAAACAAGACAAAGTAGAATACATAAATTCTCACCCTATTTGTAGATCTCAAAACCAGTCAAGACTGAACTATATTACTTATGGATGCATACACAGGATATACCATGAAGGCAAGAAAATTACCACAAAATCAGAATAGTTCTCTCTAGTGTGGGGAGGAAGTTATAATGAGGGGAGCTACACTTCTGGGGTACCAGTAATACCTATTTTTTGATCTGTTTGATGGTTATGTGCAACTGAAACTTTATAATTATCTTTATGTTTACATAATTTTAATGTGTAATTAAACTTTATAACTTTTTAATAATTATTCTTTAAATTATATATACTACGTACTTTCTAGGGTATTATGTATCTTTCTCAAAAAATTTGAGAAAGAAAAATTAGCAAAAATAACAAATAAAGGATTAACGTTACAAACATACAAAGAAGGGTGCATGGGTGGCTCAGTCGGTGTCTGACCCTTGATCTCAGCTCAGGTCTTGATCTCAGGGTCATGAGGCTCCCATGTTGGAGCCTACTCAAAAAAACAAACAAAACCATACAAAGAACATCCAAGTTGCCATGAACAAATGATCCAGGAGTATAAACACACAGTTCACCAGAATATATAGACATTAAATAAACTTAGGAAGAAACATTCAACTTTTCTAGTAATTAATAGTATGAAGCAACATTTCATACCTATTAAATCAAGGAGAGTGGAATACTGTGATAATTTATAAGGTAAATGGCAACCATGAAGACTGAGTAGCTGCATGGAATAATTTAATATTGGGAAAACAAAAGACTAAATCATGAGTGCATTATGCTTACAGCTAAGAAAGCTGCATAGCTAAAATTTGTAAAGAACTCATGAAAAAGGAAAATAGCTGATATGATTTAAAGACACGATTATGACTGTAATATTTTCCTGGATATTGCAAATATGTTTCATTAAGATACAGGAATTTTTTTTTTAATTTTTTTTTCAACGTTTATTTATTTTTGGGACAGAGAGAGACACAGCATGAACGGGGGAGGGGCAGAGAGAGAGGGAGACACAGAATCGGAAACAGGCTCCAGGCTCTGAGCCATCAGCCCAGAGCCTGACGCGGGGCTCGAACTCACGGACCACGAGATCGTGACCTGGCTGAAGTCGGACACTTAACCGACTGCGCCACCCAGGCGCCCCAAGATACAGGAATTTTTAAACAAAGAACACTCAATAGTTCCTTGTGATTCTAGAGAACAAATTCCACGTCATAACCCCAAGACCTTTCACAAATTGACTTCAACTTGTATTTTTCACTCAATGCCAGGCATCATGCTAGGCACTAGAGTACGGAGATGGGCAAGACATAATTACTCCCCTCAGTGAGCTCCTAGGCTGGCAGGAAACAGACATACCAACAACTAATTACAACTTAGTGAAGTAAGTCCCACGAGAAAAGGTTTCTTCTTAAAAGTCTAGGACTTCCTGGAGCACCTGGCTGGCTCAGTAGGAAGTGCACCCAACTCTTGATCCCGGGGTTGTGCGTGCGAGCCCCACGTTGGGTGTTGAGATTACTTAAATAAATAAGACTTTAAAAAAAAAAACAAACACAAAATGTGACTTCCCACAGAAACAGACACACAAATACGGAGAATAAACTCATGGCTGTCAGAGAGAAGGGAGGGACATGGGCAAAATGGGCAACATAGATGAAGAGGAGTGGGAGGTACAGGCTTCCAGTAATGAAATGACTAAGTCTAGGGGTTGAAAGGTACAGCCTAGGCAATAGTCAATGGTACTGTAACAGCCTTGTGTGGTGACAGATGGTAGCTATGCTTGTGGTGAGCTAATATATAGTCGTCAACTCACTATGATGTACACCTGAAACTAATGTAACACTGTGCTTCAACTATACTGCAATTTAAAAAGGAGGTGGGGGTGAGTCTATGGCTTCCCAGATGAAGGAAAAACTCAAGAAAATCGTAGAGAAGCTTTCCAAAGAACATTGAATTGGAGCCCAGGTGGAACCTTCCAGACAGGGTGCAGATGTGAAGGGTAGTCTATGCACTATTCGTACCAAGTCTGAGGCACATAGCAGGTGGCTGGAGACTGTTTAAAAGCCTCGGGGTTGGGGCGCCTGGGTGGCGCAGTCGGTTAAGCGTCCGACTTCAGCCAGGTCACGATTTCGCGGTCCGTGAGTTCGAGCCCCGCGTCAGACTCTGGGCTGATAGCTCAGAGCCTGGTGCCTGCTTCTGATTCTGTGTCTCCCTCTCTCTCTGCCCCTCCCCCGTACATGCTCTGTCTCTCTCTGTCCCCCCCAAAAAATAAATAAACGTTGAAAAAAAAAAAATTTAAAAACCTCGGGGATCCCACTACGGGCAATGGAGACCCACTGGGGCTTTCAGCATTTAGGTCCCGAGAGTATTTTGCAATTACTTTGGACCTCTTTGTTCTATCCTTTTTTCCCTTAAGAGAAATATATATTGGGGTGCCTGGGTGGCTCAGTTAAGCATCCAACTTCAGCTCAGGTCACGGTCTCACAGTTCACAAGGTCAAGCCCGACACTGGGCTCTCCACTGTCAGTGCAGAGCCTGCTTCGAATCCTCTGTCCCCTTCTCTCTGCCCTCCCCAGCTCTTGCTCACTCTCTCTGAAAAATAAATTAACATTAAAAAAGGAAAGAAATATATAAAAATATAAAAAATATATATTGATGTTAAAATATCTATTTAGTTAAAATTAGTATTTTTTAAAATATTTATGTATTCATTTTGAGAGAGAGCAAGCAGGGGAGGGGCAGAGAGAGGGAGAGACAGAATCCTAAGTAGGCTTCATACTATCAACACAGAGCCTAACTTGGGGCTCGATCCCACGAATGATGGGATCATGACCTGGGCTGATATTAAGAGTCAATGCTTAACTGACTGAGCCATCCAGGCACCCCTTAGTTAAAATTAGTATTAACAATATATTTATGTTTAACTTTTATACATATTCCTTTTAATTTTAAATTTCCAACATACAATAAAAAGTTGACACCCATGTATTTACCAACCAAATTTAAGAAGTTAAATTCTTGGGGCGCCTGGGTGGCGCAGTCGGTTAAGCGTCCGACTTCAGCCAGGTCACGATCTCGCGGTCCGTGAGTTCGAGCCCCGCGTCAGGCTCTGGGCTGATGGCTCAGGGCCTGGAGCCTGTTTCCGATTCTGTGTCTCCCTCTCTCTCTGCCCCTCCCCCGTTCATGCTCTGTCTCTCTCTGTCCCAAAAATAAATAAAAAACGTTGGAAAAAAAAAATTAAAAGAAGTTAAATTCTGTCCTATTTCTCTTTCAAAGACATAAAACATTTTGGATGTATTTAAAATCACACACATCCATCATTCACTCCACTGATCTCCTTCTCTTCCCTCCCTCCTCACAGATAATACTGACTACCCCAAAGTGGATGCCTATGGTTTATCTGAATGTTGTTCTTTTACTACACATCCAACACTATGGGCTTTGCCCAGTTTTTTAACTCTGGGTTTCTTTATCACTAAAATGAAGGCAAGAGCTGCCTTTCCCAGTCAGTGGATTAGAAATAGAACGCTGAAGTGCCTGGGTGGCTCAGCTCGTTGAGCATCTGACTCTAGATTTCGGTTCAGGTCATGATCAACCCACGGTTGGTGGGTCTGAACCCCACATCGGGCTCTGCGCTGACAGTGCAGAGTCTGCTTAGGATTCTCTCTCTCTCTTTCTCTCACTCCCTCTCTCTGCCCCTCCATCATTCTCTCATAAAAGAAAAAAAATTAAGAAAAAAAGATACAGAACGTATGTGGTAGCTATCATCATCACGACTGCCACTGAAAGGAACTCAACACCCAGGAATTTTCGCTTCTTCCAAGGAGACCATAAGCTGCTTTCTGATGTTTATTTATTTTGGGGGGAGAGAGACAGAGAGACAGAGCATGAGCGGAGGGGCAGAGAGACAGAGACACAGAATCGAAGCAGGCTCCAGGCTCCGAGCTGTCAGCACAGAGCCCAAGGCGGGGCTTGAGTCCACTGATCATTTGATCGCGACCTGAGCCGAATCTGGACGCTTAACTGACTGAGCCACCCAGGCGCCCCTATAAGCTACTTTCTGACAGCACCCTAGCTAACAAAATGTTTACTCAATTTAGGTCTATTTTCATTTCCCATATGGAATACTTCTGCCTTCTTTCCCAATTTCTGACCTCTAACCCAGGCTCTGCCATTACTGTCCCTTAACCTTGACAGGGGCACAGGAATGCTACTTATCCACATCGGTGGCACCAGGAGCTGTCAGGTGCCTGCTCCATCTCAGGCCAATAGCTGCCCAAAGTTCTGAGTAACCTGAGGGCAGGTGAGGACTATGAGAGGAAGCCTGGTGTTGTGGCAGATGCCTGGGAGTCAGGCAGCTCTTTCCACACAGGGACAAGCTCTTTGGGCTTTAGATTCTCCTTGTCAAAAATGAGCACAGGTTTACCTACTTCTCCGGGTGATGGTGGTAACAGAACCCTCACCATGTAGCAAGTCCCCTTTGGAGCATTTATTGCATATATTAAGCCACTTAATCCTAACAAAACCTCCAGGGTGCAGAACACATGATTTCCCCTACACGACAGAAGGAAACCGAGGCACTTAGTTTAAAAGACGAGTGGACAATCACAGAGCTAGTAGGTGGAAGAGCCCGGATTCGAAGCCAGGAAAAGTGATGCGGGCTGTGTCCTTAACCACCTCCCTCTGCGGAGGTATTGTGGGGCTACAATTGTAAGCAAATGGGTCCCAGGCACGTGGCACACAGTACGCCCAAAATACGGTAGCCCGGCTCGTGACCGTGGAAAGCTCGAGAAAAAGTGCAGTTTCGGTCTTCACCGGGGAGATGGGGGAAGTGCCAGAGGTCTGGGCTGGGATCATCCACAGACTGCAGTGTGCCTGGCCCTGTGGTAGGTACCGGAGTACACCAACAAGAACACAATGGGTGCCAGGCCGGCTCTTCCACCGACACCGGGGGCGATCCCGGCCCCACCCCCGGGCCTGTTTCCCCGTCTGGGAACACGCGTGCTTTTTCTCGCGTTCTCTCGGGCTCCGGGCCGCGACAGAGGGCTCCGCGGGCCTCGCCCAACTGGGACGGGCAACGGAGAACCTTCCTCTCCGGCCCCGGGCCGGGTCGCCGGGAGCGGGGCTGGGCTGGGCGGTGCCGGGCCCGCAGTCCTGTCAAGTTCAAGCGCGCCGCACTCACCTCTCCCGCAGGCTCGCAGCGGGCGGAACCCCGGTCCAAACTCCCCGCGCCGCCGCCGCAGCCCCCGCGCCGCGCGCCAGCTCACTTCGCGCCGGAAACCGGCCGATTCCGATTGGTTGCTTCCTGAGGAGACCGACCAGTGCCCTTGCCCCGTGGTACTTGTCCCCGCCCCCGTGGGCTGCTGGGGCGGGGGTGTTCCCAACGCCCAATCAGAGTCTGAGATCCGAGGTCAGGTGACCGTGGTTCAACGTGGGCTTCCGGCACTCTCGGGATCTTTGTTGTCCTTGGGTTTCTTAGCGTCGGGGGAGGCTTTAAAGAAGACAGGCGCCTGGAAGCGAGCTGGGGTGAAAAACCCCGGAACTGAGAGGAGCCTGAGACTTGGCAGTTCCCACAGGCCAGGTCAAAGCTCTGCACCCCTGCCTCTTTGGCTCTTATCCGCTGTCTCTGTGAGACTTGGGGGGATTCTGCTCTCCACCCCCTTGTAGAGCTGGCCTCTGCCCCAATACGTGAGCGACTGTAAATTGTCATTGACGGGGAAAGGGATCTCAAACTCAGATGCCTCGGTGGACAGGTGAGGTACCTGAGTGAGAAGCCATGCTGCTGTTCCAGTTGATTGTTGACACGCGCGACTGTGGGCTCTGTGATGCCAGATCTTTTTTTTTTTTTTTTAATTTCCTTCCCTTCCTTCTTTTCCTCCCACCCTTCCGCTTCCCTCTCTACTTTCCTCCCTTCCTTACTTCCCTTCTCTTCTAAGAAAAATTGAAAACGTGTTTATGTGTGAAATCCGCCGATTTTAAAATGCTACAAAAATAACACCGCAGTCAAACAAAACGCATTATTGTTAAATTACTGTCTATAGGAAAAAGCAAAAGCAGGTTTTTAATAGCCAAAAGGCCAAATAGGAAGCAAGATGGAGACAAGGTACAAGGTATGAAAAATCTACCAAAAGAGAAAGCTGAGTACACTTAGACTCAAAAGGAGGGTACTACCCAGAATGGTAGGGTCGTCTCAGAACTCAATGAGGTGAAACCCAGCTGAAATTGCCTGGGCCACACACTGCCTGAATTCTCCTTTAGCTTTTTTCTTCATTGTCCTTCACATTTCTGCCTTCCCTAGTGCCAGTCATTGTGCTAAGCTCTTGAGAACTTTCTCATGGAGCGCACAGGATGTTAGACGTAGGCGTCGGTGGAGGAGGCGGACACTTGCACATTGATGACAAAAGCGATAGGAATAGTGATCATATTATGGGAGTACCTAGGAAGGACACATCTACAGAGTGGCAGCTTTAGGTGGGATTCTGAGAGATGAGTAAGAGGTACGATTTGGAAGCAAAGGCCAGGAAACTGGAAAGACGACAATAAGGTACCTTTGAGGAAATGGCAGGGAAGTGAGCAATATGGAGAGATGATACTCGAGAGGAAACGGACCAGATCTCAGTTTGGACTTCACCCTAAAGGTAAGTGGCAATTGTTGGATGTGGCGACAAGTGGGATAGGGGAGAGCCTGGTGCCATAATATTAAGTGAAATGAATGATTTTACATATACGTGTATATGTATGGATCTCCACCACCCAGATCCAGGTATGTACCATTTCCAGCACCTGGTAAGATTCCCTTGTGGAGCTTCCCAGCTCGCTCTCCCCCCAGCAGCAACCTGGTATTACACAGCGTATATTCTTCTGTAACTGCTTTTTTTTTTTTTCTCAACATAGTATCTGTGAGCTTTATTTATATTGTATGTACCAGAGACTCATTCTCTTTTATTACTAATTTTGTGAAAACTGTGAAATGGCCCCCAAAATCCTACTTTTTGTCCAGTGAAAAATAAGGTGTTGTCTAGCACACCCTCAGGGTATCTGATCCCATGTAGGCTCTATGCCTTTCATTGTCTTCGAGATAAAGAACATCTCTAAATTGTTTTAAAGACAGGTTCTTGTCTATAGAAATGCAAATTGTGTCCAGAGGAACGCATTTAATTATTGTCAATTTGATCAGTTCTGCCAGTTTTGCATCTATTTGTAAAGTATTTCATTATTTCTCTATAGTATATATGTGTGGTACTTTGAATTTTCCTTTGTACTATCTTTCTGGATCTCATTAATTAATGAGTTAAATAAAACCTTTGACATGTGTTTATTTTATGTCTTTATAAGAGTCATGATTATCCTTGATTTTAAAAACCATTCTTTTATCAACAGTATGCAATTGTATGAGCATGCTACAATTTATTTATCCATTCATCTAATGATGGACATTTGAGTTTTTTCCCTTTGGCTATCACAAATAAAACTGCTGTGGACGTTTTTACATAAGTCTTTTGTGATCGTATGCATCACTTCTTCTTTGGGGGTAAACAGTATCTAGGAATAGGGTTTCTGGGCCATAGGGGTAAGCGTGTATTTACCTTTGGTAGAAACAGTCATGTTTCCAAAGCGGGTGTATCATTTTATACTACCACTAACACCGTGTAAGTGTCCCATTATCTGTATCTTCATCAGCATTGAAATGGCCAATCCTTTTCATTTTAGCCATTCTGCAGGGTGTTTAATGGTATCTCCTTGTTGTTTAACTTACTATAGAAGGTTTTCAGGAGAAGAGTAACGTGGACAGTTCCTTTCCAACCCTGGGCCCAGCAGAATGGCTCCTGCATAGCAGGGTGGTGAGAAGGAGACGCGCCATTCTGCCATCACCAAGGTACTGACCAGAGAACACATCATCAGCATTCACGAGCACATCCATGGAGTGGAGTTCAAGAAGCGTGCCCCTCGGGTACTCAAAGAGATCCAGAGATTTTCCAGGAGGGAGATGGAAACTCCAGATGTGCACATGGACACCAGGCTCAACAAAGCTGTCTGGGCCAAAAGGTGTAAGGAATGTTCCACACCGTATCCGTGTGCGGTAGGCTAGAAAACAAAACGAGGATGAAGATTCACCGATACAGCTCTATACGTTAGTTGCCTATGTACCTGTCACCACTTTCAAAAATCTACAGACCAGTAATGTGGATGGGAGCTAATCGCTGATTGTCAAATAAAGGTATAAAACTGCAACAAAACAAAACAAAACACAAGTAACTCGAACAGATTTTAGAAAGCTCTTTTTGGTTGTTATGTGGAGAATGACATTTGTACACCAATGCTCATAGCAGTGTTATTGACAATAGCCAAAAAACCACATCTATTGGCAGATGAGTGGATAAACAAATATGATATCTATAGGCAATGGAATATTACTCAGTCTTAAAAAGGGATAAAATTCTGACACATGTAACAATATGAACCTTGAAGAAATTACACTAAATAAAATAAGCCAGGCACAGAAGGACAATTACCGTGTGATTCCACGAACATCAGGTACCCAGAATTCGGAGGCAGAAAGTAAAGTAGTGGTTACCAGGGTTTGGGGCGGAGGGTATAATAAGGAGTTACTGTTAAACAGGTAAAATTTGTTTGGGATGATAAAAGAGGTCTGGAGACGGATGCTGGTGATGGTTGCACAACACTGTGAATGTAACTGACGTCACTCAACTGTACACGTAAGATGTTTAATGTTAAATTTTATGTCCTCTACACTTTGACACACACAGGGACACACAGGTATGCACACGAGCCTGGTATTCTGGGTCTGAGAACTGAGCAGTGGCTCCTGTCTCCATGGAACCTGTAAAATTTCGATTTATAGAAGTGACTGAGTGAGGACACAGAGAGATTTTATTACTCTGTGTTTCCTGAGAGGAGGAAGCACGCCACACGGGGCCACGTGGGGAAGCAACAGGTGTGGTCAGGACGCAGAGAGGAGCAAGGAGAAACCTAAGCCAGACACTTAATCGGGGTTCGTACAGGGAAGGCAAGCCAGGGCAGGGAAAGTGGCTTGGGATTGGCTAGTGTGAATAATCCTGTGAAGTGTGAAGGCCCCAGGCTTGGGGACTGTTCCCAGATGTCTAGTACCTGGCCCTGAAATGATTTCGTCCAGGGCAAACATTGGCATAGCGTAGGAGAGTCAGATAAGGAGGTGGCTGTGTTAGGGACTTGAGATTGGCTGCAGGGTTTCTGATATGACTTTCTGTGCTTGAAAAAGTAGGATCACCCAATCACGCCTTGGCTCTTCATTTGGCAGTGTGTTTAGTAGATGTCAAAAGGACAAATACAGAATGTAAAAAACAAAACACAGAACAGTTGGCCCTGTGGCTGTCTGGTACCAAGGAAACTTTCAGGTGACGGTAGCGGAGACTTTCAGGAAGTAGGGCCTAAGTTGCTCGAAACAACACAGGAAACATTTTCAGAACATTTTACTATGAGCGTGAAAAAGAGGAACAGGTGGGAAGTATAAGGAGTCCTTCCAGGCCAGCCCATAACTCGGTTTTCCATTTATATGGCATTAGCCAAAAAAAAACAGACTTGAAATTTTTGGCCTCTAATAACGTATTTTTAAATTTTTTTAATGTTTATTTATTTTTGAGGGAGAGAGAGAGAGAGACAGAGCACTACCAGGGGAAGGGTAGAGAGAGGGAGACACAGAATCCGAAGCAGGCTCCAGGCTCTGAGCTGTCGGCACAGAGCCCAACGCAGGGCTCGAACTCACAAACCGCGAAGATCATGACCTGGGTCAAAGTCAGCTGTCCAACCGACTGAGCCACCCAGGTGCCCCTCTAATAATATTTTTGTCAAATTTGCAAACTGTATTAAAAACATGATGTTGAAGGGGTGCCTGGGTGGCTCATAGGGTTAAGCGCCTGACTTCGGCTCAGGTCATGATCTCAGGTCATGAGGCAGGTGTCTTGTGGGAGTCAGTCTCCATGACCCAAAGTACAATGGGTGGCCCAGCTGGATACGGAAGGTCACAGCCTCAGGGTCTATGAGAGCCTCTATTCCCAGGAGAGTCCAGTGTGTAGCCAGTTATCATTGTTTTAATAGCGTACAGCGTGAGGCTTAGAGGGCTCGTTTCTTGCATCACAAGCCTTTGACCAACTTATTGCCATCGTAAGTAGTCTAGAAACTCCAGAAGGCATAAGAAGAGGTTGCCAAAGACTCTACAGTGAAGGGGTTTCTGAGGGCATTAATGGGAGTGCCTGCTGATTTTAATTTGGAAGTAAAACTTGTAAATGAGGAGTATGTTGCCACCGGCCCCCCAAAGGACTAAAAGGTACAGGAACTATATGTCCGCAATGAGTGTGTCAAATGAGTCTCCTTGGAGAAAGATGTCATCATGGCATACCTGTGCTCCTGGTGGACACGGTGAAGATCTTATCTGCACAGACTGCATGCGGTGGCAAATCTGTTGAGGCTCCCCATGCCTGGAAAAGGTACGTTGTGTCCCCTCAGAGGTGAAGGCAGAGCACCGATGAGAGGCTGTTGAAACGGGGACTCGATGTAATGTATTAGCCACATTTATAAGAGCAAAATATAAACCCATTACTGACTGGATAGGTTCAGTAAATTTATTTTTGAGAGCGAGTGAGAGTGAGCACAAGTTGGGGAAAGAGGCAGAGGGAGGGAGGGTGGGGGGGAAAGAGAGAGAGAATCTTAAGCAGGCTCCACGTTCAGCACAGAGCCCCGCTCGGGGCTCAATCCCATGACCCTGGCAACACGACTTGAGCCAAAATCAAGACTTGAAATGCTCAACCGACTGAGCCACCCAGATGCCCCCAGATTCAGTAATTTTAATAATATCAGATGTTGGGTATGAGGGCCAGAGCATTAATGATGCAGTAATCCACCACGAGCCACCTGTTGTAGACTGAATATTAGTCTCCTTCCGAAACTAATACATTGAAGCCCCACCCCCACTGGGACTGTATTTGGAGATAAGGCCTTTACGGACACAACTAAGATTAAATGAGTTCATGAGAGGGGCGCCTGGGTGGCTCAGTCGGTTAAGCGTCCAACTTCAGCTCAGGTCACGATCTCGAGGTCCGTGAGTTCAAGCCCCGCGTCAGGCTCTGGGCTGATGGCTCAGAGCCTGGAGCCTGCTTCTGATTCTCTCTCTGCCCCTCCCCCGTTCATGCTCTGTCTCTCTCTGTCTCAAAAATAAATAAAAATGTTAAAAAAAAAAAATGAGGTCATGAGGGTGGGCCCCTAGTCCAACGGGACTGGTGGCTTTACAAGAAGAGGAAGAGAGAGATTTCTTTTTCTCTGCACCACACACGCAAGGCCACGTGAGGACACAGTGAGAAGGCCTACAGGCCGGGAAGAGAGGCCTGACCAGAAACTGAATCAGCCAACACCTTGATCTTGGACTTCCCAGCTTTCATAACTGTGAGAAAATAAATTCCTGCTATTGAAGTCACCCATTCTGTGCTATTTGGTTATGACAACCCAAGCTGACTGATACAGCACCTTTTGTTTTTTCCAGGTTTAAGAAACAGGCGAAATTGGGCTGTCAAATGGAGAAGCAGTGGGGATAATCACCCCTTTGTTAATTAGGTTTTAATCCTTGAAGGACCTATTGTAACTTACATTGGGCCATAATAGCTATTTTAACTAAGGGGTGTCTGGAGTCCACTGTCTCGAGCCAATCTGTAACTGCTAAAGATTTAGTTTCTTGGGTTGTTAAAAAATGTCTATTTATTTTGAGAGCCAGAGAGAGAGCACACACAAGTGAGCAGGGGAGGGGCAGACGGAGAGGGAGAGAGAGAGAACCCAAGCAGGCTCTGCACTGTCAGCGCGCGGGGTTAGATCTCACGAAACACGAGATCACGACCTGACCTGAAATCAAGAGTCAAAGGCTTACCCAACTGAGCCACCCAGGTGCCCCAGCCAAGGATTTAGTTTTAATTTATTGTTGATTGCATTAGAGCGTGTGTGTCCAATATGGCATATTTTTAGGGCAATGGGTATTCTGACTATGGAAAATTTAGGCAAGGCTATAAAGTGAGACATTTCTAGGTTGTTGGTTTTTTTTTTTTTTTTCTCTAGCTTATATTTAATTAGTTTCTTAAGATTATAGCAGGCACGATGTTTAAGTTTAGTGGAATCTCTGGCTCTAACTACAATCTGAGCCCCAGTATTAAAACCATAAAGTTTTGTCAATTGGTACATTTTGCAACTGCTAGAGTTAATTTAGAGCTTGGGCTGCAGACACACAAAAGACAATCAGCATTGTTTTTATCTTTTTGTTATACAAATTGTTTTAGTATGTAAGTTTTTTGTACATAAACTTTGGATTTCCAATTGGGTCAAATTAAGGAAATGTCTTTTAGTTAGATATCATGTATACATATGGAAAGTATCTATTATACATTTGTGTTAAAATATTATATAGATATATAATCTATTTAGTTACCTTTTATTTTCTCCCTCTGCATCTAGGGATGTTTTGTTCTTTTTTCTCTGCCTACCGTTTCTCTGTTTCAGGCTTTTAGCTGCCCAAAAGAGTGGTTTCTAGTTTCTGTCTCCAGCTGGTAAGAGGAAAGACGGAGAAGAGCCCCAATATTTCCACAACCTAACCTGTCCCTTTCTTGGAGGATTCCCAACACACATCTTTTTTTTTCCTCTTAAAATCTTTTAGGGGCGCCAGACCTTGTTTTTCGGCTCAGGTTGTGACCTCACAGTTTGTGAGTTCAATCCTGCTTGGGATTCTCTCTCTCTCTCAAAATAAATAAATAAACTTAAAAAAAAATCTTTCAGAACAGCCAGACAGCCGTATCTCTAGATGGGTAACGTTTTTCCTTTTTTTTTTTTTTTTCCCTGTCTCCTGGCTGTCCCAGACCTTCCCCTGCCCACCCCCCACCCCCACCTCCTCTGTTTTGCTTTTGAATGTTTACCTGATAAAAGTCCTAGTCTGAATAATTCCAGCAGGATTGGGGGCATAGGGGCTGTCCCTAGATGTCTGGCCCCAAACCCTGGGTTGATCTAGGGCAGGGGAAATATTGGCAAGGGATCGAGGGTTATATAAAGGAGGGGCCTGTGGGTGTGGGCGTAGGACAGGAGGGAGGGTTTGAGTAGGACTTTCAGAGCTTGCAAAAGCAGCATCGCACGCGAGATGTAAACAACTTTGGCTGTTCGGGCGGGCCTGTGGTTAGGAGATGTCAGGCACACAAATACAGAATCCAGGAAAACGGTTTGAGCAGCGCTGGGGCACGCTGGGACACTCTCCAAGACGCTAGTGTGTCACCGCAGCCACGTGTATGTTGGGCATACCGTAAGAGCTTCCAGGCATGAAAAACCTCCCCCCCCCCAAACCCCAAAGGCAACAAAAGAGAACCTTCCGCGGTAAACATCTGTCGTTTTCACCCGTGGAGGACTGTCTGTTCGCCGCATCTTGATATCCCTTCGGAGAGCCAACCCTTCCGACTTCCAGGCCACGCGACTCTGGCCATTGTGGGAATGACTTCTCATGCCTGGAGCCCCAGAGGCGGTCACGTGACTTCCTCCTGGCCAATCAGCATCTCCCGCTGTCTAGGCCTCCGTGATTGGTTCAGGGATGGGCCCGTGGTTCCAGTCAGTCGGTTGGTAGAATGTACTGGGAGCACCGCAGGTGTCCCTTTTCTGGTGGGGTTGTCAACCTGTTAGGGTGTCATCTTGGAGCTGGCACTGCGAAGGGGGCACCAGGTGGAGGAGGAGTGGGAGCTAGTCTGGGAAAAAAACCGTCACAGAGGAGAGTACAGGCAAGCTAGGGAAAGAAACTGGGTTCTGATTGGATTGTCCGACGCCCTGGATCCTGCGGTGCGATCAAGTACATGAGCTGTTAAGTTCCCTTTCATACTTAAAAAATTTGCAAGGTGCAAACTAGTAGGCATAATATACTACTGTCTATGTAATAATACGAGGGGAAAATAGTGTTTCTATGTATCGGCTTGCAAATGCATTTAATTTTTTCTGATAAGAAACTAATAATCAAAGATACCTGTTGTGGAACGGTAACTCAGTAAATGGGGGAAAGAATCGTAGAAAGAATTCTCTGTATATCCTTTTCTATCTTTCGACATTTACACAGCTGAGAGTGTTACCCATTCATAGCATTAAATACAGACTTCTAAAAATACAAAAACTAGAGGCTGCAATGGTATTTTATAAACCTTAGGAAGAACAAATCCTATTACATCAACAACATTGAATTTTCAAAGTATGTTCTAGTAAGATAAGTGTATTTCCACTCCTAATCACTCAGGAGCAAAGTAAAAAACATTAACAGTTAAGAGACCAAATAGATGAAGCAAGATCTTAATTGAATTTAAAGTTAGGGGTGCCTGCTGGCTCAGTCAATCAAGATGCAACCCATGATCTAGGGTCGTTGAGAGGCCCACATTGGGTGTAGAAATTACTAAAAAAATAAATAAAATTTTAAAAGTAAATAAGTAAAGTTAAGGTTATGTATACACAGCCTACCTTGTGTTATGTTTGCTGAGAAGATTCAGGAAGCTTTCTGAGATATCCAGTGATAACTGCAAAGTTCTTCCAGAATATTCGGTGTTATCCACAAGGAACTTCTGTCTCGGAGTAGGATGTAGTAGGTATCAGTACGTCATCATTCCTGCTGCAGCAATTGGGGGGGGAAGGATAAGCTACAAAAATCATATATATTTGTTTAAGTTCATTTATTTATTTTTGAGAGAGAGAGAGAGCGCGCGCCCGCGCGCGGGGTGGGGGAGGGGCAGAGGAGACAGAGACGCAGAATCCAAAGCAGGCTCAGGCCTGAACCCACGAACCGGGAGATCATGACCTGACCGAAGTTGGATGCTCAACCAGCTGAGCCACCCAGGCACCCCTCCCCGACAAATCATATTTTTAAAGACCTCAAAGAGCAGTGGAAAACAGAGAAGGAAGAGCCCATTCTGGGTGAGCTGGGATCGTTGGTCATTTTTTCCCTGGGTCATTTGTGAAGTCTGGTCATAGGCTAACGACTGGGCTTGGTTTACACTGAACTGTTGAGGCCACTCAGGCTATTGTTACAGGCTAGAATCTAGATATGAGGCTCTTTTACCCATGGGATATTTGGTAAGTGCTGGGGTAGACTGGGGGCAGGAGATAGGGGAGGGCCTGGCTGGGGCCTTGGCTGGAAAGGCAGGGTAAGATCTGCATTCTCTTACTGTTTAGAAGGCTGAGTCCCGCTAAAGGGAAGGGCCTGCAACAAACACAAGGCAGATCTCATTCTCATGGTAATTAAAAACAGGGGTGGACAGAGTCTGACTAAAGTGGCAACTCACTTCAACTCAGCTCCATTCTGATTGGGTTGAGGCATCATCCCTTTAAGCTATGTTGCCTTCCAGAGGATGGGTAAACCCTCCGGGGGAAATATAATTAACTTGAACTTCTGTGATTCTTTTATACACAATATTTGGCATATAATAGAACATTCTAAGTCATCGAAAAAGCAGGTTATCGTAGACTGAACATTGGCCTCCCCAAGATATGTCTGTCCTAATTCCTGGAGCCTGTGAATGTAGAGACTTTGCAGATGTGTAAGGATTTTAAGATGGAGACATTATCCTGGTTTATCCAGGGGGACCCAATAAAAGCACAGGGGTCCTTATAAGGAAGCAGGAGGGTCGTAGTCAGTAGAAGGAGGCATTAAGATAGAAGCAGCAAGTTGGAGTTATGGGGAGACAGGATCACAAGTCAAGGAATGCAGGTCCCCCGAGAAGCTGGAAAAGACAAAGAACTGGATGCTTCCTTGGAGCTTCCAGAAGCAACCAGCTCTGCCAATACCTCGACTTTAGCCCCACGAGACTGATTCTGGACCTCTGACCTCTGGAACTGTAAGATAATAAATCATCGTTGTCTTAGACCACTACATTTGTGGTCATTTATTATAGCAGCAATAGGAAACTGATACAGCAGGGCAATGCACCTGATCATCAAGAGGGGAAAAGTGAGCCAACAAAAGTGGACCCACATCTGATCTGGATGTCAAGGATTTAAGATAACTATTTAAATATGTTAAAGAAAATAGCGGGGGCAACGGACAAAATGGTGACCAGATGGGGAATTTCAACAGAGAACTGGAATCTGTAAAAGCCAAAGGAACATTCCAGAATGGACACATGTAACATCTGAAATAAAGAATTCCGATGGGCTGAGCGGCAGAGTTGGACACAGCAGAGGCAAGAGGTTGGTAAACTTGAAAACGGGCCAATGGGAAATATCCAAACGAAAGTACAGAAAGATAAAGTAGCAAGAACAATGTTAACTGCAAAGAATATAATATTTGGCTAAGAAGATTATTCATTCCTTTAATCTTAGAACGTTTGTTGTAGAAAATAAAACAGAATCTGTGTATTTAAACTACAAAGAAACTCACTTTATAAATCATATTGTAGATTCCCCTATTAGCCTCCTGGATCTAGTAACATAAAATGAAGCTTCTAGCAGTTTCGACTCTAAAAACTGAATTTGTTTTCACATTTGTAGAATGGAGGTGGTGGTGCACGTCTCACAGGATTAGGATGCGAATTAAGTGACACAAAGCCCTTAGCATAAGGCCTGGCACAGAGTAAATGCCCATTGGGGACATCTGCCCTGTCACGTGTCGTGAACTCCCATCACATGAAATGAGGTTAAATGAGGTAATGGATATAAAGTGCTCTGTCAAGTCCTTACAAATGGTGGTTTTTCCTATCATAGCATGAATCTCAGTTTACCAACTCAGGTGTGTGATAAATGGTATTTTCTTTATTTAAAAAAAGTTTTTTTTAATAGTTATTCATTTTTGAGAGACAGAGCAGAGACAGAGCATGAGCGGGGGAGGGGCAGAGAGAGAGGGAGACACAGAATTTGAAGCAGGCTCCAGGCTCTGAGCTGTCAGCACAGAGCCCGTCGTGGGGCTCGAACTCACGGACCGCGAGATCGTGACCGGAGCCGAAGTTGGATGCTTAACCGAATGAGCCACCCAGGCGCCCCAATATTGTCTTTATTTTGAGATAATTCTATGTTTTGGGCTCCCAACTGGCTAGAGTGACAGCAAATTAATCTCAGGAATCGGGGCTCTTCTTTCCTTTCTGCTGAATGGTACCTGTGTTCTAGAGGCTCATGTTGTGCCAACGTGGGGAGGGTGGGTGGTCCTTATGTTTCCCCGGAGTCAGCCAGAAGTATGTTGTTCCTGTACATGCGCCTTCTTCAGGACTCTCTCCTCAACTTCCCTTCCCACTTTGGGGGCCATGGGATCTTTCTGCCGCTATGGTGCCAGACGAGGGCCTGGGGGTCTTAGAGGGGCTGCCTGGGGCACAGCTTGCCCTGACACCCTAGACAGTAGTGTCTTCTCTGCCATCGTGTTCCCTGGGGTGCTGCCCGGGAAGCAGGGCCCCTGGCCTTTCTTTCTGGAACCGATCTCATCACCGTTCTCACAAATTAATTCCTCATTTATTTTTCCTCTGCGTGAGGGGCTTTTTATCTGGTCTCCATAGAGAATTCTGTCTTCTTCTTCTTCTTCTTCTTCTTCTTCTTCTTCTTCTTCTTCTTTTTTTTAACGTTTATTTTTTTTTGAGAGACAGAGACAGAGCATGAGCAGGGGAGGGGCAGAGAGAGAGGGAGACACAGAATCCAAAGCAGGCTCCAAGCTCTGAGCTGTCAGCACAGAGCCCGACACAGGGCTCGAACTCATGAGCAGTGAGATCATGACCAGAGCGGAAGTCGGACGCTTAACCGACCGAGCCACCCATTTGCCCCTAGAATTCTGTCTTCTTATAGGTGTAGGCCTCTGGAAACTATTATTTTGGGACTATAGGATCCCCCCCTTTATCTCTGGAGAGTATGTTCCAAAACCGCCCCCACCAAGGGATGCCTGAAACCACGGATAATTCTGAACCCATACGCTATTTTTTCCTGTACATACATACATACATACATACTTAGGGTACAGTTTCATTTATAAATTCAGTAAGAGATTAACAACAACAATAATAAAGTAGAACCATCTAACAATGCACTGTAATAAAAGTTGTGTGAATGTGGTCTCTCTCTCTCAAAATACCTTATTGTACTGTTCTCGCCCTTCCTCCTGTGAGGATGTGCCATAAAGCGCCTACATGTTGAGGTGAAGGGAGGTGAGTGACGTAGGCACCCTGACGTGGCGTTCGCCTACGCCCTCTGCTTCTGAGCTGTGCTGCCCGTGGATAACTTAAACCGTGGAAAACGAAACCGCGGATAAGGGGGGCCTACTGTATCGTTTTCTCCTCTCATTACCGCTTCAAATCTCATCTGAGCCAATAAACAGAGAACTGGCTTAAATGGATGAAGAAGGGCAGGAGGGAGGATATAACAAGAAAATAAAAATACATCCCGGAAGGGTTCCAGTGATGGTGTCTATCCGGGTACCAGATTAGCCTTCCTGCCATAAAGCAACCGTAAAACTGGACAAAAGATACGAGCAACCATTCTCGGGCTCTGAACAACAGGTAGTGCATGACAGTGATCTCAGAGGGGGAACAGGAGATAGACCCCAAATCGTCTTGGCTGTCTGCTGGGGAACAGGTTTCCAACCCCACTGTGGCACACGGTGGTGCGTTGCTGTGTTGAGGAAGCAGAGATCACAGTCCAGGGCTGCCGAAGCAGCTTCAAGCTACAGGTCATGGCACTGGAAGGGACGCTGCTTCACGTGTGGGGGGCAGAAATCTCTGTGGGAGGTCCCCTGTGAGCCGCTGGCTGACAGCTGGGACGCACGTGTGTAGGGAAAGACTACGTGGGGCTTCCGGCGAGAGGCTGCTACAGGGCTGAGAATTAAACAGATCCTGGAGGTCTGGCAGATAACTGAACCTAGAGCACCTCCAGGGTATCATCCGCAGGGGCCACTAAGCAATCTAAAATCCCTACACAGGCAAGAAAACAGGACAATGTGACCCAGGTGAAAAACAACAAACAGTCGGTAGAAACTGACCTCAAGATGGGCCAGATGTTGGATTTAGCAAAGACTCTAAGTAGTATAAGTATGTCCAAAGATGTAAGAGAAAGTTACGTTCCAAAGAACTAAAAGAAAATATGGTCAGAATGAGCGTGCCGATGGGAAACTGAGACCAGCAGGTAAGGAGATCCAGGGATCTAAGCGCTCTCAAATTGCTCTACCCAATCCTCATTATTTTAGACCCTCCTTCGCTCCTAATTCCTGGGATTCCTGGTTCTTTTGGTGGTTGTTCCTTTTTAGGATTCTGTGGTATAATATAAACTGCGTTGGTTTTTACCGAATCCCACTTCTGGCTCGGGAATGGTCGCTTGGATCTTCTAAGACAATCACCATCCCTCTTCTGTTGTCTGGCCTCCAAAATTGTGTTACCATTGTCTCCTCTGTTCTCCTTGTCCTTGTAGATTTATTGTAGTTTGTTAAAAAATCAGTTTACTATGGTTTTAATACGGGTTTTAGAGGGAATGAATGTAGATGTACGTGTTTCATCCACAGTTACAGCCCGGAACTCCTGCATTAAGTCTTAAAAGTGATTTAAATAGCATAACACTTCCTGGAAACCGTTCTCATCCAATATGTGAACAGCCGTCTGTTGGCCTCCCCCTCACTAAAAGGCCTCAAATGAGATTTCTTAATCTGTCTGTCTTCTTGTGCTCTCAAGGGCCACCAGACCTCTGAAATAAATTAGAGTTATGCTGGTCCCCAGCCCATTACTTGGACATGATAAATCAGGAAGAGGGAGACACTCACTTTCTTCTAAGGAAGCAGCCATCCTCGGGGGGACCTGCGCTCACCACAATTTTACAAATGCATACCTTCTTAGACACGCCTGGCTTTTGATGACAGCAAATATTAAATTATGCTTCAACTATAAAACCTCTATTGCATCGAACTCAAGCTAACAACATTAAGTGATTTCCTAGGTTTAAAAATCTAAAAGGCTTTTTCTTCCCTTAAACAAGTCCTGCCAGCCCCAGCATTAATTATTCTTGATTCTTACTAGAATCATTCTTTTGCCATGGGGGGGGGGGGGGAAGTACCTTTGTTGTACGGAGACTGACGGGGACAACTCCCCTCCTGCCTATTATAGTTCTCTATGCGGTTGGTAGCTCCCGACGTGCCTCCAGCCTGTGTTCTGTGACCGGGACACCTATGTGGTTGGAACCTTCTTCCATTTTTTGTCTTGGCTTCTCTCTCAGTGGTGAGGGGGCTGCTCCACTTCAGGTACAGAACACCTTCTCAAAACCAAACTATAATCCCTACCTGCTGTCTAAGTACGTCAGTATTCACTTTATGTATCTCAGCTGGCCACATTACCCTTCTACATTGCGCCCAAGCAAAGCCCACACCTTTATCTCCAATTCCAACATACTAAAAAAACCTTATAATTGTGCTCCTGCTTTTTGTACACCCCTCTGTGTGCCTTCACACAACGTTTCTCCCCTCTTTTTTGTTAACAGAATCTTGATTTCGTGCAAACATCTATGTACCTCCCGCCTCCCCTAGAAACTGGCTCGGGGGCAAATTTTGATTAGTTGGGTATCATTTCCCTAGACGAGATTGTTCAGTATGGATAAAGTTCTGACTTCTTTTTTTGTTGGTGGTAGGTTTTTTTTTAGGTTTATTTATGTATTTTGAGAGGGAGAGAGAGAGAGAGAATGAATGAGTGGGGAAGGGACAGAGAGGGAGAGAGAGAATCTCCTGGGGAGACTTCTGAGAAAGGTTTCCTCATTCCCAAAAATAGACCCCCAGGAAGAGTCATCCTCTTTTGCTGATCATTGTTGGGTCTGAGTGTGGCACCTCGAGCAACAGCAGCCTTCTCGTGACTGAGACAGAATCTAGCCTGGGGAGAGGAGAGGAGACAGATGAAAGACTTTGGGTCCTCCGTGACGTCCCCAATTATACTAACCACGGAGCCTTCCCCCCTCGGGGAATCTTGTTCGATAAAATACTCTTAATTTTTAAAGCCAAAGCGAAGTTGAGTCCACTAGATTTTTTCTCTTTGGCCCTTCAGGTCCACTGTCCACTCCTCTCTGAACCAGGAAGTTGGATTTGCCGATGGCCTGCATCAGCGGCAGATCAACGTGGAGGGATAGAGAGCAGTTTCCATAACCACCCCTTCCCTTTGCCCTTCCAGGTATGAGGGTAGCTTCCCTCTGTTGCTGGCTCCCCTCCCCGTTGGGACTTCTGGAACCCTGCTCAAACTTTTGTAATCCGTCCATTAGCCTCTCTGAAATGTCCCCTTTCCAGTGTGCCGCCTCTTTTCTGTTGGGATCCTGATACATCGGGTTTTCAACTGATGTAGGCACCGTTCACCTGACAGAGCCTGTAATGGCCTCAAAGACATTTTACTGTCATCTTTTACACGGATGGATCTGTTCATTGGTTTCAGTTCGTGAGGCAGGGTAATGTCCCCTTTGATGTCTGCCGTCTGCACAGGCGATGGGCTGACTGCTTTTATCAACACACTAGTCTTCTAATAAATTTGCCAATATTTTTATTGACACCAGATGACTTTGGGGTTGTTCAGATTTATGGGCAATTGGGAAAACAACGAAGAGAAATAAATCTCCAAGTGTCTTTAGACTAAGGACGTGTTATGCCTTACAACTGTCTTCTGAAGAAACCTTGTGAGATGCTCCCGCTGGAAATGCTTTGGTTGCTGCAACCATTTCTCTCCTCTCAGGCCATCGTGTTGTTTTCCTCACCCACCAACCAGGCTCCTCCAACATCTCCCCTGGAAATTGCTCTGCTCCAAACCAGGCCCCCATGGTCTTCACCCAGCTCACCCTGGGTGTTCCCCAGATGGCCACTTGATGGCGTCCAAGAATCTTCTCCCTCATTTCCCTCACATGATCCAGGAATGGCTCACGTGCATAAAGGGGGTGTGACAAAGAAGTCTGATAAAGTTATTGATGTGTTTTGACATGTTCCATTGTGGATCATAGCGCTATCATACCTGCCATTAACAAAAAAAATTTTTTAAGGTTTATTCATTTTCGAGAGAGAGAGACAGACAGACAGAATGTGAGCAGGGGAGGGGCAGAGAGAGGGAGACACAGAATCTGAAGCAGGTCCCAGGCTCTGAGCCATCAGCACAGAGCCCAACGCAAGGCTCGAATGCACGCGAGATCATGACCTGAGCCAAAGTTGGATGCTTGACCGACTGAGCCACCCAGGCACCCCTTGTGCCTGCCATTTTAAAAGCATACAATGGAAGGCACAACCCACAACACTATTATTCTGTTTCATTTCATCCAGATGAACAAGTCTTGATCACATACATAGGAATGTATGTTTACAGGATATATAGAAATATCACCATATGCAAAATATAATATACTATTGTCATCAAAGAGCTGTGGAAGGTTTCACATTCAGATGTAAATACCCCTGTCCTTTAATATAATGGGACACACACTTTAGAGGTTGTACTGAAAAGGAAGTCTGTGAAGCCTCTCAGAAACAGCAAGAAAGTCACTGTAGGGGCGCCTGGGTGGCTCAGTCGGTTAAGCGTCCCAACTTCGGCTCAGGTCACGATCTCGCGGTCTGTGAGTTCGAGCCCTGCGTCGGACTCTGTGCTGACCGCTCAGAGCCTGGAGCCTGTTTCAGATTCTGTGTCTCCCTCTCTCTGACCCTCCCCCGTTCATGCTCTGTCTCTCTCTGTCTCAAAAATAAATAAACGTTAAAAAAAAATTAAAAAAAAAAAAAAAGAAAGTCACTGTAGACTTTCAGCATGAGGGGTAAAGGGACAAAGTAGGATTTTGAAAACTAAATTGTCCAAGGTATGTGCAGATACCTGAATCAAACAGCCTAGATCCTGCCCTGAGTTCTGGCAAGTATAAGACGCATAGCTATCAAAGAGACAAGACTTTCTCATCTTGAAATATTAACGGGTTGGGCCATAAAACTTCCCGCTATACTTCCAGGGGCACCCGCTTTAAAAACATCATATATTAAATGCCATTCTACTAAAGTAGGTGCAAAGCATTTTTTTTAAAAGGTTGTCAAGGTCTTCCATTCGTAAGTGACCTAAGATAGCAAATGCTGTTGCGACTCTGCCTGTATCTACTGGATCCCTCTGATTCTGATTCCAACTCCAACCTGTGTTGTTTTTGCCCACACCAAGTGATTCTCTGCATCACCAGCTGTCCTACAAGTCAACTCAATTCTGACTCTCTCTGCCTGGAGATGACATCGGATCCCACGGGTTAAGGTGAAGTCCTACAAGACTGTCCCACTCTTCAGATGCCAATCGTAAGTTGGCACCTGGGGCGTCTGACCGAGTATTATAGACTGGAGGTTCCCATGGCCCCCTCCTTGCGTTCGGTTAATTTGCTAGGGCAGCTCACAGAACTCAAAGAAACATTCTAGATTACCATTTGATTTTTTTTTAATGTTTATTTTTGAGAGAGAGAGAGACAGAGAGAGAGAGAGAGACAGAGACAGAGTGCGAGCAGGGGAGGGGCAGAGAGAGAAGGAGACACAGAAACTGAGGCAGGCTCCAGGCTCTGAGCTGTCAGCACAGATCCTGACCCGGGGCTTGAACCCACAAACTGTGAGATCATGACCTGAGCCAAAGTCAGACGCTTAACCGACTGAGCCACCCAGGCACCCCAATTACCAATTTATTATAAAAGGATGTACAGTAACTCAGAAAGAGCTGTGTGGGACCCAAGGAATTTAACAAAAATCCCCCACCCCTGGACAAGCAGAGCAAGACTAACTCCATTTTGTGCTACACCCACCGTCTCATGTATAACCCCCATATGACCTACTTATTGCTTAAGACACTCCCCCACCCTAGTCAAGCCGCTGAGCACACCCTTACTGGAAACCGGCTCAAATAGGAATGCAGAACCCCTAACCGCCAGAGAATGTAAACCCCGCCTTTTGCCCGCCAAACTTGCGCGCCAATTCTGACCAGAGTGATAGGCTAGTTCAAACAGTTACTGTAGGGTAAATTGGAATTCAGTTGGCCACCGGCGTGTGGACTGACATGACTATGCAACTTTCTCTGTGTGTTACAATCTCATTGGCCACTGGCCCCTATAAAACTGCTACGCCTTTTAACCTAGGGCTCCAAGTCCCTGCTCCGCTGTGTCAGGTATAGTTGGGCCCAAGCTCAAGCTTGCAAATAAACCCTCGTGCGTTTGCATCGGTATCGGCTCCTTGGTGGTCTCTCGGATTCGAAATCGGGGGCATTACAAGCTGCACGGGGCACGATGTGGGGAAAGGTGCAAAGCTTCCATGGCTTCTCTGAGCACCACTCTCCCCAAATCTACACATGTTCACCAACCTGGAAGCTCTCCGAACCCCATACTTTTGGGTTTATATGAAGGCTTCATTACATAGGCATGATGGATAAAATTATTAGCCATTGGCAGTTGATTCAACCTCCAACCCTTGCATGGAGGTCGGCGGGGAGGGGTGGGACTGAACCCTCTCATCACAAAGTTGGTTCCCCTGGCCACAGCCCACCATTAGGAAGACCCAGGGGCTTCCCAAGTCGCTTCATTCACATAGTTTTAAAAGACGCCTTTATCACTCTCATCACTTAGAAAATCCCCAGGATTTTAGGAGCTCTGTGTGTGCCAGGAACAGGGACAAAGACCAAATATGTGTATTTTTTATTATAAATCACAACAGCACAATCCCTTTCACCATTTCTGTTCTGTGACCCTCCGGCTTCTGTGCCCTTCATTTCCAGTGGTTTCTATCTGTGACAGTTAGAGGCTCTCCCTTGGGCTGCTTTGCACACCAGCACACAAAGATTGCCAGGACTGCCTGGGAGTTTAAGCACGCCTCCTCCATGTTGCGTCTGGGGCTACTGACCGGCACAGGGGCATGAGGAGGGACAGACTCCAAGGCATACTTTACTCTTCAGAACTCCCGTCTCTATCTATTGGTGCTTGGCCAACATCATACTCTCGATGGCTTCTTACCTTTCCTATGTCTTTCCCCCAGTCCTTCCCTTGTTTCTCCCCGGAGCGCTTCCTTAATACCCTGTGTGCACGACTTCCGTCTCAATATTTGCTTTTGGGAACCCAACCTGGGAAACCAACATCTCTATAAACCATGCTGCCGTGTATATGGCCTTACGTAGGGATGCACATCAAAGTCCACCAGAAAAAACTGTCCTGAAACATTGTAGAAAGTCTTTGGCTTTGAATCCATTACTGCAGAAAGAAATCTGCTGCAGTGTAGGGAGGGAGGGGAGTGTAGAGGGGCAGAGTAATGACGCCTCTGGCTTTGTCCCTGATCCAAACAGGAGCTGCCAGGGAAAGGCCCACTGCTGTCCTCTGAGCTTTATGAGGAGCGGTCCCAGGGGCTGTCGGGACTCTGTTCTTCGTGCTATGGAGTGATCCTGGGTTTCTGTTTCAATTTCCTATTCAGTTGAAGATTTGCAACTCCCAAAACAAAGATGTATGCCAAACAAGTGTTTTGTTTGTTTGTTTCTTTTAAACTCAGCGTCTCCAGAACTATTGGCCACTCACTGGCTATAATGTGCTCACTCATCATCTCTGTCCACGTCTGCGTCCACAACGCTCTGCCCAGTAACTGCAGAATATGCTGGTTTTGTTTAAGGACACATGGAGCCTTCCCCAAGATAAACCATACGCTAGAGCATTAAATAAATAAATAAATAAATAAATAAATAGTATTAAAAGATTGACATCTTAAAGAGCATGTTCTCTGATAACAATGGAATTATATTATAAAGGTTAGACAAAAATTAACCAAGTAAATTTGAAGATCTAATGGGCTTCATTAAATGATTCATGCTTCGGGCAGCGTTCCTTCTAGCAAGTAGAGGGGAGCTCCACAGGGGTACAGAAAAAGGGAGGGTTTTTAAAGGTAGAGCGGGAGTGGAAAAAAGGAAATTAGTAGCAAAGAATCCACTCTTCCAGGCAAGGTTACCCTCCTAAGGCGAAGGGAAGGAATCTGTCGGTGAGTTTCCCAGTGCTGATCAGGAACTCTCCATGCTGACTTGTTAAAGGTTACATTTCTGGGGGGCAGAAATTGCAGATGGGTTAGGGCTTAAGTCTCTATTTACTGCCTTAGGACCTTAACTTAAGTGATACTATTTTGGGCCTGTGGTTTTCTTTTGAACAGAAATAATAACAAAAAGAAATCTAGAAGAGCTTTCGGTATTTGGAAACTAAGCAACGTGCTACTAAAAAATTCACAAGTCAAAGAAAAATCCACAAGGAAAAATTTAAAATATTTTAAACTAAAAGAGAATGAAAATACAACATACTTGCAGGTAAAGCTATGTTTAGAGGAATATTTATGGTTTTATTTATGCTTTAGTACAGAAGAAGAAAAGTTTTGAGTCAATGATCTAACTTTCCACCTTAAGTAGCTAGAGAAAGAACAAATTAAACCCAAAGTAACAAGGAGAAAGGAGATAATAAAAACAAGAGTAGCAATCAGTGAAATAGAAAACCAACAAAAAATAGAGAAAACCAAAAGTTGGTTCTTGGAAAAGATGAATAAAATTGATAAAATAAATAAAATTGAGAGAGAGAGAGAGAAAAGAAAAGTGAGGTCGGGGTGGATTTAGACACATAGATCAATGGAACAGAACAGAGAGCCCAGAAATAAACTCACAACTACATGGTCAATGAATCTACAACAACAGAGGCAAGAATATACAAGGGGGAAAAGACAGTCTCAATAAACGGTGCTGGGAAAACTGAACAGCTCCGTGCAAAAGAATGAAATCGGACCACTTTCTTACATCACACACAAAAGTAAACTCAAAATGGATTAGAGACCTAATGTGCTACATAAAACCATAAAACTCCTAGAAGAAAACACAGGCAGTAATTTCTTGGACATCAGCCATCACACCCTGTCTCTAGATATGTCTCCCCCGGCAAGAAAAACAAAAAAGAAAAAAAAAACAATCAGAACTACACCAACATAAAAAGCATTTGCACAGTGAAGGAAATCCTCGACAAAATGAAAAGGCCAGGTACTGAATGGGAGAAGGTATTTGCAAACAATCCATCTGATAAGGGGTCACTATTCAAAATATATAAAGAACTGCTACCACTCAACACTAAAAAGCCCCACAAATAATCTGATTACAAATGGGCAGAGGACCTGGATAGACGGGTTTTCTTTTCCAAAGAAGACACACACATGCCCAAAAGGCACATGAAAACATGCTCAAAATGACTCATCATCAGGGAAATGCAGACAAAAACCACAATGAGATATCATTTCACACCTGTCAGAATGGCTAAAATCAACAACACAAGAAACAGTAAGTGTTGAGAAGGATGTGGAGAAAAAGGAACCAACCCTTGTGCACAGTGGGCGGGAACGCAAACTGTTGCAGCCACTGCGGAAAACAGTATGGGGGCTCCTCAAAAAGTTAAAGAATTACTGTACGATTCAGTAATTGCACTAATGGGTATATATATACTCAAGGAAAGCGAAAACACTAATTCAAAAAGATACACGCACCCCTGGTTTATTGCAGCATTATTTACAACAGCCAAGATAGAGAATCAACCCAAGTGTCCACCGACAGGTGAATGAATCCAGAAGATGTGGTGTCCCCCCCCCCCCGCCACACACAGGAATATCACTCAGCCATTTTTTTAGAAAGAACGAGATTGTGTCATTTGTGATAACGTAGTTGAACCTAGAGGGTACAATGCTAATTGAAATAAGTCAGAAAAAAGAAATGCCGTATGATTTCACTTCTGTGTGGAATCTAAAAAACAAAACAAACAAACAAAAGGCAGAAACAGACTCGTAAATGCAGAGAACAGAAGGATGATTGCCAGAGGGAAGGGGCTTGGGGGATGATCAAAATGGGTAAAGGAGAGAGGGTGGTCCAGCCTTCCAGTTACGGGATGAGTAAGTCACGGGGATAAAAGGGAGGAAAGTCAATCGTGCTGTAATAGCACTGTGTGGCGATGGGTGGTAACTACACTTGGGGTGAGCCCAGCATAAGGCAAGGAGATGCTGAATCACTATGTTGTCACACTTGAGACTAATGTAACATTGTGTCAACTGTACTTCAGTTAAAAAAAAAAGTGAGGCCCTGCTAAAGGCTCTGTGGTGGTTCCTTACATTCTTCTTACAGGTGTTCCATGTTTGAAGTTACAATTGTCCCCCCCCTTTTCTGCAGTTTTCCTTTCCACGGTTTCAGCTACTCGTGGTCAACTATGGTCTGCAAGTGGATGATCCCCATCAGAAGGTCAGCAGCAGCCTAACGCTATGTCACAATGTCAATGTCGTTCACCCCCCCTTCATCTCCTCACGTAAGCGTTTTATCATCTCACACCATCACAGGCAGAAGCGGGAGGACGGCACAAGATATTAGAGATAGAGAGAGACCACATTCACCTAACTTTTATCACAGTGTATGGTTATAATTGTTCTATTTTTTTAATTTGTTAATGTTTATTTATTTTTGAGAGAGAGAGAGACACACACACACACAGAGTAGGCACAGGGGAGGGGCAGAGAGAGTAGGAGACACAGAATGTGAAGCAGGCTCCAGGCTCTGAGATGTCAGCACCGAGCCCGACGCGGGGCTCGAACCCACCAACCGTGAGATCATGACCTGAGCCCAAGTCGGATAATGATAATTTTTCTCATTAGCTGTTGCTGTGAATCTCTTACTGTGCCTAACTTATAAACTTTACCAGAATTATGGACGTATAGAAAACAAAACATCGGACCGGTAGGGTTTGGTACGATCTGTGCTGTCAGCACCCCCTGGGGGGGGGGGGTCTTGGGATGTATCTGATCGCGGATAAGGGGCGACCACTGTGTATCAGAAGGAAACTTTAAACAAAGTAGGTGAAAGGTACAAAGTGGTAATGTGGAGCGGCTCAAGTTTTTGTCAAGAGAGATTGTCTTTTTCTGCTGAATGGAAGACAACGGGAGGGGGAGAAAACTGGGAGGGAATAACAGTGATGGTTGGACCAGCGGAGGGCTGAGCCCCTAGATGCCCCCCAGCGATGCCCTTAGCTGCTGGGTGCGGGGCGCTGCCTTTCTGACCTGCGTTTTCTGAGGTTTCTTCTCCAGTCTGCGTACTCTTCTGGACCTTTATTGCCCCCAACACTTAAACTTCTCTTGCAGTTCTAACCTAAACACCACGGGAAGCCAAGTTTTTTCCTATGGTGTTACAGGGAAGGGGACTGAGTTTTCTGGGAGGGAGAAGACGGGCGTTTAAATTTAGACACGGTGGATGAGAGCAAGTCTCATGCGGCATCTGAATCAGAAATGAGGCAGAGACCCTTCTTTATTCTAAAAGCCAACAGCTGCTCGGAGACAAGCAGATTGAACTACTTCCTCCCTGCTCAGAAACTCTCAAAGTACACACACACGCACGCACGCACGCACGTGCACGAGCTCCTGCACACACACGTGCACGCGCATTTATAGACACATATGGTTGGAAGCACGCGGAAAAGGAACACAAAGAAAAATAATTCGTTGATGATGTCATTTGCAACTTTGGTGCACAGTGACATGATTCGCATCACATGATGTCCTGCGAAAGCATGCTCATGGGTCCAGGCGATTCTCTCAAACCAGGAGGTTAAGGATTACACCGCAGATAATCACCAAGCAACCAATTAAGACAGACTCGTTACTTTTGTAAAACACACAGAGAGATGTTACTTCTTTTTTTAGATTCTTAGGAAAAATTTCAAACACACAGAAGAACAGTGTAATGATCCCCTCCTCTACCCATCACCCAGACGGAACATTCCAATTACACTGAGTTGGAAGAAATCACAACACAGGAAGTCTGCAGTTTGGGATACAGAACAGGGCATAGTTAAATTTAGCTTTGCTGGGAGCTAGCTCCAACTTGATTAATCAGCTAATCAAAGCTCTTTGTCTGATTTCAGTTTCCTTATTGGCGTAAAGAAAGGCTATTCACAACTCATCACCTGTGCTAGGTGTCTCTAGGTCCTGGCCGAATGCTCGTGCTCTGTCCAATATCCTCTGTGTGAGCCGATCCCTTTCTAATTCAGGTTGGGGAAAAAAGACAAACTTAGGTTATTTTCTATATTTCTTAAATTCAACAAAAATGAGACACATTTTTATTTTTTTTAATGTTTATTTATTTTTGAGACAGAGAGAGAGAGAGAGAGAGAGCGAGCGAGCAGGAGCAGGGGAGGGACAGAGAGAGAGGGAGACACAGAATCTGAAACAGGCTCCAGGCTCTGAGCTGTCAGCACAGAGCCCGACGCGGGGCTCAAACTTAACGGAGCGTGAGATCATGACCTGAGCTGAAGTCAGACGCTTAACTGACTGAGCCCCCCAAACCCCCCAAGAAACTTCCATTTTATTTTATTTCTTTTTATGTATTTTTTAAAACGTTTATTTTTTTGATAGAGACAGAGCATGAGCAGGAGAGGGGCAGAGAGAGGGAGACCCAGAATCCAAAGCAGGCTCCAGGCTCCGAGCTGTCAGCACAGAGCCCGATGCGGGGCTCAAACCCACCGACTGTGAGATCATGACCTGAGCCCAAGTCGGATGTTTAAGCGACTAAGCCACCCAGGTGCCCCAAGGACACATTTTTAAATTGCAATCCGAGGTGTCTGAGATGCCGGCAGGGCACCCACGTGGAGACCGTCACGGGGCCAATGGAGCCCAGCACCTCCTGGACCTCGGGAGAGAGCCTGGGGGCGGCACTCTGTTACAAGTGACAGTCCGCAGACAGTAGACCCGGGGGAGGGAGAACAAAGGAATGAATCAATGAGGGCAAGGAGGTGTTGGCACATTCCCAGGACTCCAGGCCAGATATTCTTTCTGGAACTGCTCAGAAGTTCCAGTCTATCGTCTGCGGTTCTGTTCACAACCCTCGGGAAGGCCATCTGTCACCATTGCCAGCTGCTGAGCCCAACTGCCAGAGTCCTGGCTGCGGTCAGGCCGGCCTCCTGCTTTCGGGCCTCGGCTCAGCCCTGCAGGGATCACGGCCGTTCTGGCGGGACCTGTTTGGGGGGCCTGCTGAGGGCGGAAGTGAGGGGGAGGTGAGGACGGGGAGACAGTGGATTAGACAGCTTTTTCACAGGTTTGGCTTTGAAGGGGAGGAGAGAATCGGGGTGGTAGCTGCAAAGGAGCCTCGGGGTCAAAGCAGGTTTCTCGGTTTTTGATTTGGTTTGTTTGTTTGTTTTAATTTGGGGAGAGATCTGAACACGTTTAAAGGTTCCGGTTAGGAGGAGGGGGCTGAATAAACGGGAGGGAGAAAGAATCCAGAGCAGAGCGGCCAAGGCCCCTCTAATGGGCCCACGGATGCTGATAGCTCCTTCTGCCTCACGCTGGCTGAGGCCCCTGACAAGCGGGGCGGCCGCTCCCCCACTTCCACGTGGGATGCCGGCGCTCCTGAGCAGGGCGGGGACGGGAAATGTCAGAGCACTAGCTCTGAGTCACGTACTGCCCGCCCACCTCCAGATTATACCGAGGTTGGACAGGCCCAGGCGGAGGAACCAGGAAACCTGCGGGAGGGGCTTGCACGGAAGAGCCCACCCAAGCCGCCCCCGTGGGAGAAGGGGGTGTGCTTTTTCTTTTCTCAGATCAGTGGAGGGGGGTCATCTGCGGGCCTTGAAGGGTGGACCCTGGAGCCGGGGAGACACAGGGGTGCCCGAGGCACACCTGGAAGGCCACAGGGGAGGCCGTGGCCGTGGCCATGGCTGTCTGTAGCTGGGCCCTCACGAAGGGCTCTATTCGAGACGTAGGTGAAGGTTGGTCAAGTGTGTGTGCTTCCTGTGGATCAGATGTGGGCCACAAGCGTGAGACAGAGTGACCGGTGATTGGTCCAGAGCGAAGGGCCTCCCCTGCCGTGACTTTATACACCAGGGGATATCTGGCAATGTCTGGAGACATTTTTTTAAAGTTTTAAAAATATTTATTTTTGAGAGAGAGAGAGAGAGAGAGAGAGCGGGCGCGTGCATGCACGCGAGTGGGGGAGGGGCAGAGAGAGAGGGAGACACAGAATCGGAAGCAGGCTCTGGGCTGTGAGCTCAGCACAGAGCCCAGTGCGGGGTTCGAACCCATGAACCGCGAGATCACGACCTGAGCCGAAGTAGGACGCTTAACGGACTGAGCCACCCAGGCGTCCCTGGAGACATTTTGATTGTCATAACTCATGGTAGGGGGAGGTGATTTAGCAGACAGAGGCCAGGGACGCTGAGACCCATCCTACAACGCACAGGCCGGGCAGCACGGAGGGGAAGGGGGTGCAGGTGTTGTGTTGGGAAGTTGAAGGAGTCCCTGTATGATGGTCGAAACTCTTTCTGTGGAACAAGAAACTCGTCTTCTGCTGGCAGCGAGGGGGACGGGAAGGCCATGGGGACCGCAACGAATGGACAATGGTCCTCCCCCTTAGGACTGGGGGAGCGAGGGGACGCGGAGTAAGGCTGCCAAACAACACGGAAGAGAAGACGACAGATGACTGGTAAGGGAATGGAGGGCCCAAGGGGGAAGCAGGACAGATTCCACCCAGGGCAGGAGCCTTTCAAGGGGCTCGATGGCAGTGCCCATGTGCCCCGGCCCCCAGCACAGTGCTGGCAAGACCTGGAGCGGCCCGGGGTTCCTCCCTGTCAATAGGCTCGTTCTCTCTTGTGGCCGGAGGCGTCCCTCACTGGCCCTCATCCGTGCGCGGGTCCTCCTTTAGGGCTGAGCCAGTAACCGCAGGGCAGCCTCCGCCTCAGTTCCTCCTGCGTTGCCTCATCGAGGGGACACCTGTCTGTCACGGAGCACTGGCTCGGGGGCCTTCACAGAAGGGCCTGCCTTGGTGCTGTGGGGGGAAAGCAACAGACGCCGGCCGTGACCACAAAGGGGGCTCACCAGAAGGACGTGGCCCTCACAGAATGACAGGGAAAGTTGAAGAAGTGACTCTGAAAAGGACAGAAACCAGGGAGGCCGTGGGGACCCAGAAGCAGAAACCATGGATAGTCTCATCCAGCCATTACAAGGACATGTCTTTCTCTTCCTCCTCCTTCCATTCAAGGCTCAGAGGCCCTGGAGAAAGTGCCCAGGGGGGCCCAGCGCCTCCCCCGCCCGAGGTTCTGACCCGCATAGGCCATCAGAGTGTCGTCCCTAGAAGCCGGGGAGGTAGAGGCAGGTGGAGAAAACGGGGCTCGGTTCTCAGGAGCTTGTCAGGAGGAGGGGTCCGCGCTCACATCCTGGAAGGCCTTTCACGGTGGCCAAGAGCCCCGTCCTCCCGGATGGAGATTCCTATGCTCTGAGTCTCGGATGGAAACAGAATGCTGCAAAATGGTCTCGGGGGGTCGCCGGACTCCCCTCCCCCCCCCCCGACCCCGTAGAATCGCTCTAGAAATCTCTCATCTCCTGTAGCCAGCGCCTGCCTGGAGCAGCTGCAGGCCTCACACGGGGTCTCCCTGGGGACGTGTGTTTAACCATTTCACACCCACTGACACGCGGGTTACCCAAGCAGGGCCCTGAGCCAGTTCTTAACCTCCTAATTTTTTTTTTTTTCCAAAGGGGAAAAACACTAATTTAGTCACTGTTTTGCAGAGAGAGAGAGAGAGAGAGAGAGAGAGAGAGAGAGAGAGTCCTGTTTGTCCTTATGACTCATTTTGCTGGTTTTTGGATGATGTTGCATTGATTCATGACGACTCACTGAGCATCTGGTATGAATTAAGTGGGACTTTCTCTCGGTGACAGTAAAGTGAGAGATCTTAAACAGGGGGATCGTTGAAAGGAGCTGGTGGGAACGAGAGTTTGAGCAATCTTCCGGACTTGAGTCAGTTCAATGAGATGCTTCGGCGTCTCAGCAAAGTTTGCAAGAAGCGACATGTGGCTTCCGGGTGGTGCTGCCCGTGACGTGACGTCTGGTCCTCACTTTTGTGCCGATGACTCCTTGCGGGTCGGACTGCTTCCCATAATGTGTTGTTTTATCCTGTGGCCACGATCCCGCTTAGCCCCGTGGGGGAGACAGAGGCAGGAGGCATACGTGCCACATCGGGGGCCATGTGTTTTCTAGTTTGTTCCAAGACGCTTTCCGTAGAATTCCCAGGCCTGTCCTCAAGCTGGTTTTGCCACCACAAGGGGTATTTGGCAACATCTGGAGACACTTTTGGTTGTCACAGCCTGCAGAGGGCAGGGATCCTGCTGAACCTTCTACAATGCACAGGACAATGTCCACGATGCCCCAGATGTCGATGCTGTTGAGGTTGAGAAACTGCCCTAATCCAAACCAGCCTCTAAGCCCAAGCGACTTGATGGTTTCAGGTCATTGACTGACTTAATGAAAACACCTCTAGTTATGGTAAAACGAACAAAGAAGGGGCACCCGTGTAGCTCAGGCGGTTGAGCCTCCGACTCTTGATTTCAGTCTCACAGTTTGTGGGTTCAAGCCCCACATTGGACTCCATGCGTGCAGTGTGGAGCCTGCTTGGGATTCTCTCTCTTTCCCTCTCTTTCTGTCTCTCCTGTGCTCTCTCTCCCTCGAAATAAATAAAATAAACTTAAAAAACAAACAGATCTTTTGAAAAATCATGTGATTTCTGTGTTTAAAAAGTGTAGAGTTGACCCTTTAACAGCAAAGATTTAAACTGTGTGGGTCCTCTCATACACAGACTTTTTTCAACAAACACAGGCCAGTACTGTAAATGTATTTTCTCTTCCTAATGATTTTCTTTTCTAAAATTTTTTTTTAATGTTTATTTATTTTTGAGACAGAGAGAGAAAGAAAGAAAGACAGAGCATGAGCAGGGGAGGAGCAGAGAGAGAGGGAGACATAGAATCCGAAGCAGGCTTCAGACTCTGAGCTGTCAGCACAGGGCCCGACGCAGGGCTCGACCCATGAGATCATGACCCGAGCCAAAGTCGGATGCTTAATCCACTGAGCCACCCGGGTGCCCCTTCCTTATGACTTAAAAAAAATTTTTTTTTAAACGTTTTATTTATTTTTGAGAGAGAGGCAGAGCATGAATGGGGTTGGGGCAGAGAGAGAGGGAGACACAGAGTCTGAAGCAGGCTCCAGGCTCTGAACTGTCAGCACAAAGCCCGACACGGGGCTTGAACTCATGAACCATGAGATCATAACCTGAGCTGAAGTCAGACGCTCAACCGACTGAGCCACCCAAGTGCCTCCTTATGATTTTCTTAACAACATTTTCTTTTCTCTAGCATACTGGAAGAAAACAATATATAATACATATAACATACAAAATATGTGTTAATTGAGTGTTTATGTTATGGGCAAGGCTTTTAGTCAACAGTAGACTATTAGCAGTTAAGTTTTTGGGGACTCAAAAGTTATACATGGAATTTTGACTGTGCAAGGGTCAATGTGCCCTAACCCTACATTATTTCATGGGTCAACTATATATATATATATATATATATATATATATATATATATATATATATATATATATATGTCTTGCCTACATCTTAGTCTTTAAATACCACTCTCCACTGAAAGAAGCCAGGGATTCTGAGAAATGGTTATTCCAAGGCTGGCATAGTCAAGCAAGGAAGGTACCAAAGACAATAGGATGGGTTGAAAGGACACAGGAGCCAACCTGAAGGAACTCTCTGCTCAAATATGGGATGATCTGAGGGTCAGAAAAATAATGCCAATATGCTGAAATCCATATCCACAATCCTGTGCCTTCTAGAGGTTTCCTTTAGAAAATATAGGGCGCCTGGGTGGCTCAGTCAGTTAAGCGCCTGACTTCGGCTCAGGTCGTGATCCCATGGTGTGTGAGTTCGAGCCCTGCGTCGGGCTCTGTGCTGACAGCTCAGGAGCCTGTGCCCTGGTGCGTGTGTGGGCTCTCTCTCTCTCTCAAAATTAAATAAACATTAAAAAGCTTTTTTAAAAGAACAAAAACATTTTTTTAAATAAAAGATAAAAAGAAACAGTGCTTCTATTACCTCTCAAACTTGGGTGTCCTCAGTTTTGTTTAGCGTTATCAACAATGGCGGAAAGGGTGGGGGGGTCCCTGGCTGGCTGAGTCAGAAGAACCTGTGACTCTTGATCTCGGGGTCAAGAATTCAAGCCCCACGTTGGGTGTAGAGATTACTTAATAATAAAAAGAAGAAGAAAAGAAGAAGAAATAAGAATAAAAAGAAAATAATAAGAATAAAAAGAATACTAAAAAGAATAAAAAGAATACTAAAAAGAATAAAAGAGGAAAGGAAGTTCGTATCCTCTTGGCTCAGCTCCAGAAAGTGAGCCACAGTGAGGTTACATAGTAATCACACAGTCATCACGAAGCAAGCCAAGACCGTATACATACTCTGGGATGGTTGCAGCTCTTGTGTGGGAAAGAGGGAATAATGTGTGAACAAAATAGATGGATACATCTGTGGTAGGGTACTTCAGCTGGAATCTTCCTCTTCTTTTTAAAAAAATTTTTTAAAAAAAATATTTATTCATTTTTGAGAGACAGAGACAGAGGGCAAGCGCGGGAGGGGCAGAGAGAGAGACACACACAGAATCTGAAGCAGGCTCCGGGCTCTGAGCTGTCGTCACAGAGCCCGATGTGGGGCTTGAACCCATGAGCGGTGAGATCGTGACCAGAGCCGAAGTTGGGACACGTAACCGACTGAGACATCCAGGCGCCTCTGGAAGCTTCCTCTTCTAGCCAAAAACCCAACTCAAGTTTAAACAATCAAAAGAAGTTATTGGCTCATACAATCAAGAAATCTCGACAGGACCACTCAAAGCATGGTCCATGGACCAGAATGGTCCACAAACTGTCCGTTGTTGTTCCACAGTGAGATACAACTATACTGTTGAACTGACTTTGGGCATAATCGTGTTTCTACAAACTTGCTTTCCTCTGTTGTTGATAATAATTAAGGATAATGAGAACACCTGGATTTAAGAGGCAACAGAAGTCCCACTTTTCGTGAGGGAAACTTCTGGAAGCCATATGGTTCATTTTTATTGTATGTTGCCCAGAACCAGTCAGCAAGATAATAGGAATATAAAACTGGAATCAAAAAACAAAACTGCCTTTGTTACAGACAGTTTGGGAAGCGCTAGCCTGGTATGGTGGTGATTCACCATCCTGACTTCCCGTTAGACCCACCTGGTGAGTTTTGACAAGTGTTCATTCTGGAGCTCATTCCCAAAGATTTTGACTTAATTGGCCTGGGGTGGCGCCCAGGCATGGGTAGCTTTTGACACTTACCAGGTGGCTCTAATGTGTAGCCAAAGTTGAGAACCAGTGGTCTGGATTTAGGCTGGCCTCAGATGAGACTTGATCCAGTGCTCAAGTCACAGACTGTCATCGAGGACCTGTGTTCTCACAGCACTAAATGCTTCTGTTAGAAAAGAAGAGGGCGCCTGGGTGGCTCAACTGGCTAAGCACCTGCCTATTGATCTCAGCTCAGGTCATGATCTCACAGTTCGTGAGATCGAGCCCCACATAGGGCTTGGTGCTAACAGCTCGGAGCCTGCTTGGGATTCTCTCTCCCTGTCTCTTTGCCCCTCCCCTATTCTCTCCCTCGCTCTCAAAATAAGTGTAAAAACTTAAAAAAAAATGAAAAGAAAAGATCTCACATCAATGATTCCAGCTTCTACCTTAAGAAACTAGAAAAAGACGAATAAATTAAATCCAAAAGAAGCAAATGAAAGGAAATAATAAAGATCAAAGAAGAAATCAGTGAGATAGAAAAAAAGAATAATAGGGGAAATCAACAAAACCAAAAGCTGGTTCTCTGAGAAAAATCAATGAAATTGATGAACCTCTAGCCAGACTGACCAGGAGAAAAATGGAGAAAACGCAATTTACCAGTATCAAGAATGTGAGAGGTGTACCACTCCAGATTGTACACATATTAAAAGGCTAATAAGAGGATATTAGGAACAATTTTATGTCAATCAGTTCCATAACTTCGACGATATGAGCAATTTTCTTGAAAGACTCAAACTCCCAAAGTCAACTCAGGAAGAAAGAGATCACTCAAATAGCTCTATATTGATGAAAGAAATTGAATTTATAGCTTAAAGAAACCTTCTCACAAAGAGAACTCCAGGCCCAGATGGCTTTACTGGTGAATTCTACCAAACATTTAAGGAAGAAAGAATGCCACCTTTACACAAACTCTTCCAGAAAGTTCCAGAGGTGAGCACACTTCCCATCTCATTATTTCAGACCAGCTTGCCCTTGATGCCCAAACCAAAGACAGTACAAGAAAATAGAGAAATTCTTAAAACCCCAGCACTTAACATTCTTGAGATAGGTATCTCTTGTTGCCCACCTCTCCAAGTTATTCTAACCCAGGACCTGGGCCTTACGTAACTTCAAACTGTGCCACACGGCCTCCTTCTTCCTGTTGCAGATGATTGGACCCAACGGCAGTCTTCTAACTTACATGTGGACACTGGCTCAAAAACATGTGCTAGAGCCAGGACCCCTGGGTGGCTCAGTCGGTTAAGTGTCCGAGTTCGACTCAGGTCATGATCTCACAGTTCGTGAGGTCGAGCCCTGTGTTGGGCTCTGTGCTGACAGCTCAGAGCCTGGAGCCTGCTTTGGATTCTGTGTCTGCCTCTCCCCTGCTCATGTTTTCTCTCTCTAAGAATAAATAAACATAAAAAAAAATTTTTTTTTAATGTGTGCTAGAGCCCTTCTCAGGAGGTTGACCTAAGAGGCAAAAAGGAAAGAACAGTTGATGGTAGGAACTGAGGAGGGAGACTTGTACTGACCAAACAGCTGTGGCAGCCATATTGGAACCATGAAGAGAAAGGAGAGGAAACAGATCCAAAGAGGGGTGTGGGGTAGATAGACAGGCATAGGCAGAAAGTGCACGAGAGAGAGAGACTGAGTGAGCAATGAGGGAATAACCCAGTTTCTATCCCTTGTAAGCCCTGGCCCTTCACATTCTTTTGTATTCATGTAAGACTCTTCATACTTGAGGGGCACCTGGGTGGTTCAGTTGGTTGAGCGTCTGACTCTTGATCTCGGCTCAGGTCATGATCTCATGGTTCGTGAGTTTGAGCCCCGTGTTGGGTTCTGCACTGACGGTGCTGAGCATGCTTGGCATTCTCTCTCTCTCTCCCTCTCTCTCTACCTATCCCCCGCCTGCACATGCGCACACATTCTCTCTATAAATAAATAAAACTAAAAAAAAAAAAAAAAAAGAAAAAAACCTAAGACTCTTTATACTTGACACAGTGTGTGGACTTCCCTTTCCTATAGCCAAAACTACCCTGACAAAACAAAATGCTCAATAAAGGCTAAGTTCCTTCCATTCCTGCACAGTAACTCCTTGGTGTCACTTTCAAGCCTAAGGACACGCTGGGCACGTTCTTCATTCCCAAAGGCCTCGCGGATTTAATTGGATTCTCTTCTCTTCCGTGTGTGTTCATTAAAAAAATTTTTTTGTTGAGGTGTAACATACATACAGTTAAGCATACAAATCTTAAGTATATATCTCAAATAATTTATGCGCACTCACACACACACACACACACACACACACACTCTTATGTAACTACCGCACAAATACAGAACATTTCTAACACTTACAGAAAGTTGACTCTATTCTCTGTGAAGTGGCAGACCAGATTCTGAGCATTTGTTGGGTGCCCATGTGCTGTGGACTCAGTTGTGTCCTCCCATAATTCCTGCGTTAAAACCTTAACCCCCATGTGACTGTATTTGGAGATAGAGTCTTTAGAGTGTAATTTCGGTTAAATGCAGTCGTAAAGGTGAGGCCCTAATCTGACAGAACTGATGTCCTTGTAAGAAGAAGAGACACAACACCTCTCTCTTTCTCCCTCCTCCCCCTCCCCTGCACACAGCACAAAGACGGGGTCAGGCAAGCACACCGAGAGGATGGCCCCCTACCTCCACGCCAAGAGAAGAGGCCTTATAATGAAACCTACCTTGCTGGCACCTTGATCTTGAACTTCCAGCCTCCGGAGCTGGGAGAAATAAATTCCTGTTGTTTACAAAACGGAGTCTATGGTATTTTGTCATGGCAGCTCAAGCCAATTACCATACCATGGGACCTATACAAAGAACAAAGAGGAGAAAGATGCTTTGAATAGAAAACTACCCTTGGCAGGATCTCAGGCAACTGGTTTCGCAATACAGGCAGGTGGCCTGTGCCCAGCATGGGGTGGGCAGAGGGGCTAGGAGCACAGCCTGAAGGCTGGGCGGCCCCTCTGGTCACCAAGTCCAGTCCAGTTCTAGGCTGGCTTGGACATATTGCAAGGAGACATTTGATAAAGTTGGAACTGTAGTTAAATGTCAACCACCAGCCTCTCATTCATCTGTCCCTTAGGAAGTGCTCCAAGATGTCCCAAGAATCCAATAGGGCTTTCATTTTATCTTCCTGAGCCAAATGGGAGGCTGGTGGGGAGCCCCATCTGAGCACTGACTCGGAGGAGAAACTAACCCGTCACCATGGAATGGGCTTAGCGTGATCGACCAGCCAGCCTGTACTGAGCCGGCTCTGGAACCGGTGCACCACGCTGCCTCATGGAACTCCTCTTCAGCTGGACATCCGTGAGACCTTGGCCACGGGTAGCTGGGACGCCTCGGTCCTGGTCCAGGCCCCGTTTCTTTGTCAGTGTCCTGTGGGTTTTCCACTCCCGGGCTTCTGTGTCCCAAGATGGCCACTCACTAGACTTGTCCCTCCTGTGTCAGAGCCCATGTATCAGTAACAGAGAGTTTCTGGTCTCTCTCTCTCTGCAATTGCTGTCTTCCTTCCTTCCTTCCTTCCTTCCTTCCTTCCTTCCTTCCTTCCTTCCTTCCTTCCTTCCTTTTCTTTCTCTCTCTCTGTTTTAAGATTTTATTTTTAAGGAATCTCTACATCCAACGCAGGGCTCGAACTCACAACTCCAAGATCAAGAGTCACCTGCTCTACCGATGGAGCCAGCCAGGCGCCCCAGGCAATTGTATTTCCGTCACTAGAGTTTTCATGTCTTTTTTGTTGCCGCCATGATTTCTCTTCCTGTTTGTTACTTCCATGCTGAGAGGCAAACCCTTCACCCCCCGTGCAGCAAGACTGGCCACGTGGGGCCATCCCGTCTGGGTTGCCATGGTGGGGGGTGTAGGAAGGATACACCCCAAACTCGAGGTAGCAGGTGCCTCGAGGCAGGGGGAGGGGATGCAGTCACGGGGGGACACTCTGGGGACTTCGACTCTCTTAGTAATATTTGTTTTATTTTCCTTACACTTGGGGAGAGGGACGTGAGCGTTCTGTATTATTCTATATGCCTTTTTGTAGGTCATATTTCACAAACGCTTTGTGAAAAGATTAATACAGAAAAAAGTCGACGTATGAATATTACAAATGCAAAACCGCCATGCTGTGTGCAGAGACCGCCATCTCCCTATTAGTGCCGAGCATCCTACACCCCCTCACCCACCGGAGCCCTGAGGCCAACAGAGGCACCTCCTAGACTGGGCCCATCGATGGGGCTGGAACGTACCTGACCAAGTGGGTCCAGAGTCCCAGGCAACGTGGCCCTGGGTGCAGAGAAAGAAGCTCGCATTTTGAGTGCACTGCTCAGGCTGCGGGCAGCACGGGCCCCTCCAGGAAGGGTTTGGGGCTCCTCGTTCATCGGAAAGGAGGTGCACGGTGGACATGGCCAGGCCGGGCATACAAATCCTGACCCTTGTTTCTGGTCCTTGGGTGACCGTTCAATGTTCTACCACCACGGAAGAAGGGGAGTGTGGCCGTGCCGCCCCCCACTCCCTGTGTTGCCCCCCCCAATAGATTTCCCCTGGGAATCTCTTCTCCCTCTTCATTCCCTTTACCCACAGCAGTTTTTCAAAACTTCCTCTCAGCTAGACCTTCTGGGGACTTGGCACAGCGCCCACCACCGAACAGCCTGTTTCAAGGGGAGGGGGTTTTTCTGGACCTCATTTTACTTTATTTTATTTTATTTTATTTTATTTTATTTTATTTTATTTTATTTTATTTTTTTATTAAAAAAAATTTTTTTTAACGTTTATTTATTTTTGAGACAGAGACAGAGCATGAACGGGGGAGGGTCAGAGAGAGAGAGGGAGACACAGAATCAGAAACAGGCTCCAGGCTCTGAGCTGTCAGCACAGAGCCCGATGCGGGGTTCAAACTCACAAACCGTGAGATCATGACCTTAGCCGAAGTCAGATGCTTAACCGACTGAGCCACCCAGGCGCCCCTATTTTTTATCTTATCTTATCTTGTCTTATCTTGTCTTGTCTTGTCTTGTCTTGTCTTGTCTTGTCTTATCTTATCTTATCTCATCTCAGGTAGGCTCCACACCCAGCACAGAGCTTAAACCCAATGCAGGGCTTGAACTCATGACCCTGAGATCAAGACCTGAGCTGAGATCAAGAGCCGATTGTTTAACCGACTGAGCCACTCAGGTGCCCCCTTCAGGAACTTTTCATAGTCTCTTTTGGAAGCAGAGATAATCAGCAAAACCCCCTTCCAATCAAAGCCCCATTTCCCCATTGAAGCAGGCCCCTCTCCGTCCAGTAATCGGCACCATTCGGGGACGGGAGTTTTTCTGGGAACTTATGAAGACACTCCATGTTCCTTCTGTACCAAAGATGTAAAATGTGCCTTTGTGTGAAAGGGGAACACAGATTTCAGTGGGACTTGGAATCATAAACAGATAAACATATATCCAGATATAGATATAGATCATTTTTCCCGGATAGAGAAGGAAACAATAACGCTACATAGTGGTATTACAGGGTTTTTAGGCCTTTGGGAGAGAATCGAACCACGGGGCTCCTGGACCATCTTTAAAGCCACGTTTGTAGAAAGCATTGTCTCTACTCTGTGCCTTACTTTCTTACCTCCCGTTGCCTCCCCATTCTGCATTCCGACACCTGTCAGAGTGTTTCTATCCACCCACTGAGGCCACTCTCCCCTGGGACCTCCCCAACTCCCTGGCCCCGCTACCAACAGACTCTGTTTGGTCCTCATCATTCCCGGCTTTTCAGTGCCACCGGACATTTTGGCCTCTTCTTCCTTGAAACACCTCCATTCCTCAGCGTTTGGGACCTACCTCCCCAGGGAGGGACCAAAGGGTTTGGCTCAGCTAGGTCCTCCTTTTCTTTTGCTTTTCTCTTTCTTTTCTTTTTCTCTTTCTTTCATCCTTTCTTTCTTTCTTTTCCTTCCTTCCTTCCTTCTTTTTTAATTTTTAAATTTTATTTACTTTTGAGAGAGAGAGAGAGAGAGAGAGTGAATGGGTAAGGGGCGGAGTGATAGAGGGAGACAGAATCCGAAACAGGCTCCAGGCTACAAGCCGTCAGCACAGAGCCCAACACGGGGCTCAAACCCACGAACCCCGAGATCGTGACCTGAGCCGAAGTCAGACCTTAACCTTCACTGCCTAAGCCACCCAGGCGTGCAGTTCCTCTTCCCGTGTCCACCCCAACCTGGGGGCCTCGGCCACTCCGTGACAGTCTGAGATATTTAGTGAGGGGCTCCCTATCTACCTGCAAATCTAGGTGAACCACCTACATCACGATTGGTAGAACTCAGAGGCCTCCCCCGGTTCCTTCTGATCTCCAGGGATCCTTGGGACTCTTGGGATGTGGGTTTCTCACACGTTGTCTCTCTGTCTGCGCTAGGTGGACACTAATAAAAAAATGCACCCTCTTCTCTGGTTTCTCACGTGTGATCACACCTCACTATGGGGTTATTAGACTTTGCCAAAGGCTTTGGAAGGTGTTCCAAGTCAGGGGTCACGGTAGCCCTTGCACTGCCTCCCGCCATCTTGCTTTCCTTCTTGTCATCAGCTCCCCACCCGCCATTTCCTTTCGTTTTGCCACGGCAGACACCTCACACTCAGTGTGTCCACACCGGAGCTCATCATCTTCCTTGGAAGCCGGCTTCTCCTCCTGTCTAGTCCCATGATTGGCACCCCCACCCCCACCCCCCTGCCCAGGTCAGGTGCCTGGGTTTTCGCAGACTGCTTGCTCTGGGCCTGCACCTTCTCTTGCCCAGTGGAACAGCTTCTGGGGCCCCTTCCACCCATCCTTCCACACAGGGCGGCCCTGTCGCCACATGCAATCTGATCGTGACACTGCTCGGGGCCAAACTCCCCGGTGGCTCCTGTGTCTGCTGACATTCCCTCTCATTCCCCCACTGCTCCCCACCCCTCAGTCCCTGCTCCAGCACCCCCTCTCCATCTCTGGGCCTCTGCACTTCCTGCCCGTGCTGTCCTGTCCCCTTGCTGTCTCAGCCTTGTTCTTCAACTCCCACTTTGGTGTCTAACTTCATCCAGAAATCTTTCCCTGATCCCCCCAATAGTCAGGTGCCCTTCCCATGATGGGTGGGGTATTAACAGCGTCTTCTGCAGTCAGAATAATATAAACACAAATGATTTCATTAGCATTGTGCACAAACTCTCTTGGGAAGGCAAGGGAGGGGAAAGGTGTGTTTCTGTGTGGGTGTTGGGGTGTGGAGGGGGAGGGGGGTGTGATAAGACAGTGTGATAAGACCTCTTCCGTGCCGGGAGGTCAGGAATCAGGACACGATGGTTCAAATGGAAACATCCATGAGTGATCAAGTAAGCCTATTACTGAGAATGATGGAGGTAAATACAAAAAGAACTAACTCAAGAGTTTGAACTTTGAAGGGCTGGACTAGGGGACTGTTGCTGTGTAACCAATATTTATCGTAAAAAAATTAAATTAGGAAACAAAGTGAAACGGATCAAATCAGAACTGCCGCGCTGGGGCCGGGAGGGCAGACCCCGGCCTCACCCGTCTCCGGGCCCTCGCGGCACAGCTGGAAACTAGACAAAGCTTCAAGAAATGCCCAGGAAACAGGAGGAGAACCACCAAATGCCTTGGATGAGAAACAGCCACTTGAACAACAATCAGGCCGCCTGTGATTCAGGACGGGAGAATCTTGCTGTGCGTAGTTTCTATAAAGAAATGATTGTAGACCCCTCTCTTCGTGGCTTACTGGGCATTCAGGATTTGGGAGCGGCTGCAGTCTGTCCCCAAGGCTGTAGTGCCCGAAACCTACAAACTGTCACTGCCCCACATTTAAGAAGCTGTGTTTCTCTGAGTGTTTCTTCCTGGCTGACGACGCCCCTTCCTGGTCCTCCAGCGAGAGGTGACAAGGAGGTCTTGATAAAGCACATAGGAAAAAGCGCCGTTCCCAGATCTGTCTCTGCCAATATGTGGGATTTTTCCAGGCATGAGCGTGGCCATTTTAAACCAAGGAAACGGCATGTTTTGGTTAGGTCCTTCCCGGGCCACATTTCTACACAGATTTTCAGCAATGTCAATGCATGATATATAATTATAGGATCTTTAAATTAGGAAGAGGCTCCACGAAGATGCTAATGCGGCAGGCTGCATTTAGAAAAGCTCTCAGCCCGGATCATGTAGAACAGGGACCTATTTTACCATTTTATTTCACAGTCACACGTGAAATATGTCTCTTTTAAGCCTTGGAAATTTGTCTATATTTATAAACTCTGCAAAAGGGAGCAGCACACGTGGGGTCTGCCACAGGGATTTCCAAGAACACCTCTTTTGGGGGGGTTTGCAACATAGGAGAATTTCTGGAGGTGTCTCCCCAGGGTGTGCCCCTGTATCTGAGAACTCCACACCCACCACCATCCGCGAGACTGGGCCCTGCCATCCCCTGTCCTGCGCGTGAGCACGCGGGCTCACGGAGCCATGGGATGGTGGGGAGGGCGGCCCCTCTCTGTCCTGCCGATTTGGAACCTGGAGACAGGGTGAGTTAGGAGGGGCACCTGACATGTCAGGGTCATGAAAAGAACAGTCATGGTTCAGCAGAGAGAGGGAGAGAGGAAAGGCAGATGTGAGATCCCGGGTCCGAGAGGCCAGCAGGCAGACCAGGAGACAGAGAGGCAGGAAGGTGGCAGGGCAAACACACAGGGACACAGTAAGAGAAGGGGCGACAGAAGAGACAGAGCCATAGACAGAGAAGACAGAGGGACAGAAGACTGGCCTGGGCTCCCCACACATCCCCTGCCCCCCAGTCCTGGCTACTCTCGGGCCAGGCCCCCAGGGCCGGCCCTGCCATCGGCAGGTGCATCACCATTTTCTCTGAACCTGGTGAAGGGGTCTCCATCCCTCTGGGTACAATCCCTGGGTGAGTCAGTCTCCAGACAGTGCTTGGGACTGAAGGGAGCTGGGGCTGCTGTTTTGTGTCTGTTCTGGTCATTTATTTTTATCCTTTTTTTAAGGGGGGGGGTGTGAGGGTGGGGGGAACACTCAGTGCCTCCTTTCCTCCGGAGGGATGGGAATTAAGCATGTCAGTCAGTATAATAAAACTCTCCAAATATGTCTCTTTGTTCAGACAATGGTTTTTTTTTTCTTAGTCATTAAGTCAATGCTGCTGTAGGAGTGACACTTAAGTGACTGGGTTTTTTATTTTTGTCCCCAAGGTACAAAAAGTACTGCTTACTTTCTTACCGTGTACAGGTTGGGTGGTACGTCCGTGATGATTGTTCCGGAGCTTCGGGGAGCTGGGAATAGGTGACCGGTGTAGAGATCTGCCTTGGTCACCATCTCGGTGGTGTCAAAACCCCCACAACAGCAGGATTTGAGGCTGTTCTGTCTACCGGCTGGTAGCGCATGGTGGGAACGCAATAAATACATCTGAAAGGATGGACAGGGGACGTACACATGAGTGTTGTGGCTATAACGTGGCCACAGCAGCAGCGGGGAAGGAAGGAGAGCGGGCGGGGGTGAGGCGAGGACCTGGGCTTCAGGGATTGCTTTCCATTCCCTTTCCTGCCACGTGGCTGGTGATGTCGCCCCCGGACAGGGTTGGGGGGTGCCCTGGCCCTGGCACGCTGGGGCTCAGGGGGGAAGGGGAGAGCAAGCTACTGCTCGCCTCTGGTCTGGCTTCCCTGGAAGGACAAAAGGCAGCTCCAGGCTCCTAGGGGCTGAGCCCTGCAGGCTGGGGATCTAGGAGAAGGACCCGGCTGCCCGTCCCACAGCCCAGTGAACACAAACACCCTGGCTGGGCTCTGTTGATGTCATCACCGTCAAGCCCTCCACCGCTTAGTGTCCCCACCTCAACTCTGCCAGGGTTAAGGGGTGCCTGACCTGAGCCCGCCCCGGGGGGGCGGGGCACAGAGTGATCACAGGTTCTTGGAAGACTGTCTTGTGGGAGCTGCCCATGGTGGGTGGGGCTACCCTGCCAGCCCCACCGACATCACGGCAGCAAGGCCGTGTTCCTTCACTTGTCACTGACCCACCGCCTCCTCTCCCTGCAACTCCAGGCCTGGGAGAACAGGGCAGGCAGGTGCACGGAAGCTCTCCGTAAACATCGCTGGAGTGAGGGAGAGCTGTCCCTTCACAGCTCACTGGGTTCCCCCAAGGCCCCAGGAGGCCAACTTTCCTGCGTTCCCATCGGGAGACTTCCTTCCATTGTCTTCCTGGCTTCAGGAGTCCTGAGAGCCACTCACCCCCTCCAGGACTCTGGGTTTTCTTCCATCGTCTCAGGCGGTGACTGGTGCTCTGTGAAGTTCAAAGCTCGTCTTGGTTATCAAGAGTTTTGAAAACGATTTAGCCTTTTTTTCTTCTTCTTCTGTTTGAAATTTGGGAGAGTCTTTGTTGTTTTCCATCAGGTTTAGGGATTTCACCAAGAGGACTAGGTGGGCTTTTCGTTACTGTGAGATGACCCATCTCAGTTCATTATAAAGTCTTCCGTTCATTTATATAATAAATATTAAAGGCTTACTATGAGCTAGGCATTGGTTTTTTGTCTTGTTCTCTTTTGTTTTTTAACATTTATTTACTCTTGAGAGAGAAAGAGGCAGAGTGTGAGTAGGGGAAGGGCAGAGAGAGAGGGAGACACAGAATCGGAAGCAGGCTCCAGGCTCTGAGCTGTCAGCACAGAGCTTGACACGGAGCTCGAACCCCCAAACTGTGAGATCATGACCTGAGCTAAATCGGATACTTAACTGACTGAGCCACCCAGGCGCCCCTGTCTTTGTTGTTTTAAAGTAAGCTCTAGGCCCAACATGGGGCTTGAACTCACGACCCTGAGATAAAGAGTGAGATGTTCCACACTCTGAGCCAGCCAGGTGCCCCTGGGCTAGCCACTGTTTTCAGTTCTGGGAAGACAGCAGTGAAGAAAACAGGCAAAACTCTGCCCGTGTGTGTGTGTGTGTGTGTGTGTGTGTGTGTGTGTAAGAGAGAGACAGACAGACAGACAAAGGGAAAGAGAGAGGAGTGAAGGGAGGAAGGGAGGAAGAGGAAGAGAAAGAAAGAGGAAGAGGGACAGAAAAAACAAAACAAGTTTTGATCACTGATTCTGTTCCACTTGATTTATTCAGAAATTTCAGGGATTTTCTGGTCCCCCTATATGTTCACACTTCCTCCTAGAAGTCTGGCACTTTCCTTAGCTTCCTTCCTTCTCTCCATTAGTTTCCCCCACACATCACAGAGGTTTCTCTGTCTCTCTTCTGTGTAATAATCCAGCCTCCTGTAACCCTATTAACTGCACCTTCCAGGGACAAGGCTGAGGCACCAGAGCCCCCAGGCCCCTGGCGCTGTCTTTGTCCCCCTGACGGTAGGTAATTGCTGTTTTCTAAAAGCTTCTTCCATTTCACGTGAGAGATCTATTTCAGAGAATAGGATTATCAACAAGATTTCGCTGCTTCCTCCTTTTACTTCTGCACTCGGGGCTTTCTCACCAGGACCAGATTAATTTTCTTCCTCTTCTATTCATGTGTCAATACAATAGGAGCAAATGGATTTTGTTTTTTAAACCACAAACCTTGTTGTATATATGTGTTCAAAAGGGAAGCGGAAGGAGAAAACAGAAAGAGGGGAGGAGAGGGGAGGGGAGGGAGGGGAGGGGATGGGAGGGGAGGGGAGGAAGGAGAAAACAGAAAGAGGGGAGGAGAGGGGAGGGGAGGGGAGGGGAGGGGAGGAAGGAGAAAACAGAAAGAGGGGAGGAGAGAGGAGGGGAGGGGAGGGGAGGGGAGGGGAGGGGAGGAAGGAGAAAACAGAAAGAGGGGAGGAGAGGGGAGGGGAGGGGAGGGAAGGGGAGGGGAGGGGAGGGGAGGGGAGGGGAGGGGAGGAAGGAGAAAACAGAAAGAGGGGAGGGGAGGGGAGGGGAGGGGAGGGGAGGAAGGAGAAAACAGAAAGAGGGGAGGGGAGGGGAGGGGAGGGGAGGGGAGGGGAGGAAGGAGAAAACAGAAAGAGGGGAGGAGAGAGGAGGGGAGGGGAGGGGAGGGGAGGGGAGGGGAGGAAGGAGAAAACAGAAAGAGGGGAGGAGAGGGGAGGGGAGGGGAGGGAAGGGGAGGGGAGGGAAGGGGAGGGGAGGGGAGGGGAGGGGAGGGGAGGGGAGGAAGGAGAAAACAGAAAGAGGGGAGGGGAGGGGAGGGGAGGGGAGGGGAGGAAGGAGAAAACAGAAAGAGGGGAGGGGAGGGGAGGGGAGGGGAGGGGAGGGGAGGGGAGGAGAGGGGAGGGGAGGGGAGGGGAGGGGAGGGGAGGACAGGGTAGCACCGAGATCCCACCTCCTGTGACCCACGGTGCACACGGCCCACAAGACGGTGTGATGGCAACCCGTGGTTTTCTCAGTGGGTCGGGGCCCCTGTGTCTCTCACACTGTGAGCACCTCACGTGTGCTTTTCACATCACGCGACCCATAAGGCAATCCAATGTCTTCATCTGGTGCTCACCCAGAGAAACAGCCATCGTCCCCACTTCGAAGCATAACTGGCTGAGGTGCATGCTTGGTAGGTGACGCGGTGCAGGAGGGAGGTTTGTGGTAACGGAAGGGACGTTCATGTGTGACGCTGACTACATGGGAGAAAGTCTTACACGGAGAGTTTGGAATCCAATCCTCCGGCATGACGTGACCCCGTTGTACAAGACACGGCGTCACATCGCACACATTCGGGATCTCGCAGCCGTGAGACTCCCCTCCCCGGAGGCAGGGGGTGGTAGGCAGACACCCCTCCCCGAAGCCTCCAGTTGATAGCCACCCCCCCCCCCTCCCCGGACAATCTACGGCTTGGCACAAGTAGACAAGATGACCGATCGGACTTCTCCTCCCTGGAAGCTGAAGTTGGGAACAGCCAGAGAACAGGGCGGTGGGCCATGGGAGCCGAGGCTTGAAAGTGACACCCTGCCATTTCTGCCTTATTCAGCGTGGGAGGGGACTTCACGCATACAGTTCATGAACTTGACATCTACGGGCGCCATGATGTGCCAGGCACCGTTCTAGGTCCCGAGGATACAGAGGTAAGAAACAAGGGCCCTGCTCTCACGGCACTTACCCAGAGGGGGGCTCCCGGCAGGCAATAAAGACATGAGCGAGATGGTCAGAGGCTGGCAGCAAGCCCTAAAGTTTTGGAGCAGAGCCATGCAGTCTTTGCACAAGTAACTATTTTCTTTTTGAGAAGCGGCTCTCAGCCTGCCGTTGGGTTGTGTTGTCGTTTGTGAAGTCTGAGGATGAGAGAGGGGTTGGTGATGAGAAGTAGCCGCAAGAGTAGACGGGACACGATATATATCATCAATGCACTGGCATCCCCGAACCACGGCATATACTCTTCCTCGGTTTGAGGCTCCCCCCCACCCCGCCTTATGAACTGACATCTCCCTCTGTGGAAGCCACGTAGGTTCCCAGCCTCGCTTGCAGATGGAGCAGAGAAGGTGACACAAGACGCCAGCCATCAGATGCGCCCGCATCCAAGCGACACTGAGAGGCAGGTGCCGAGGAATGTTCTCTGGAGAGAGTACAGCAGATCCATCCGGATCCCAGAGTCTCCAGCTGCAGGCATCCCCGTGGTGGTCTCCAGCTTCAAGTGCCCACCCGGGCAACAGTGGTGTGTGTGTGTGTGTGTGTGTGTGTGTGTGTGTGTGTGCACGCGCACTCAGTGGGGCTCATACAAGGACTGATCCACACAGATGACCTCCAAGCCTAGTTCTCTGCTCTCCTGGAGACTTCTGAGGTGCTTCCTATCTGCTAATAAATTCCTCTTCAGCTTCAACTAGCTAGGAAAGAGTCTGTTGCCTAAAAGCAAGGGCTCTCACTGGCACGTGAAGGGAGAAGGGCAATGATCCGACGCACAGGATCATTTCAGAGAGGGGTCAGCGCTGTGCCGGGAAGAAGCCAACACGGGGTGATGTGAACGGGCGTCTCGGAAGGAAATGAAGGAAACGTAGCAAGACATCGGAACCGACTGCACGTGGAAATACATCGAATCGGTGCCACAAAATGTAAATTATGGATCATCGCTCATGTCGTAGCTACGCATTTGCAACCGTGGAGGGCGACACCACGCGGGGCGATGTGAGAGAGAGGCAGGCAGGGGTGGGGGCTATTTTTGGTAAGGTGGTCAGGGGAACCTGTCTGAGGAGGTGGCATTGGAGCCGAGACCTAAAAGGTGAGGAGGAACCATGCAAAGTCTGGTAGGGAGGCTTCCAGGCGGATGTAGTGGAGACCGTGAAGGATGAGCGTGGGACCTTGAGGGACGGGTTGGTGCATCTGGCAGTTAGCGCGAGTGGCCAAGGGCGTGATGAGCCTGGAAAGCAGGCAGGGCCCCAGTCCCGCCAGCCCTTGCAGGCCACGGGCAGGCATTTGTGTTTTGTTCTAAGGGGTGGCAATCCGTTAGAGGATTTCAAAGAGGGAGCAGCCTCCAGAATGTCACTCACCGATCCTCGCCTCCTGGTATTTACCCCTTGTGCCCGTCCCTTTCCACACAGAGTATGGCTGACCTGTGCGACTGCTAGGGTACTGCAGAAATGACAGTGTGTGACTTTGGAGGCTAGGTCATAAAAGACATTGTGACTCAGCCTTGCTCTCTTGGGTCAGTCCCTCTGCGGAAGCCAGCCGCCATATTGTGAGGACGCCCAAGCGGCCCTCTGGAGAGGTCCGCTGGGGGGGGGGTGGGGGGCGGGGCACGGAGGCCTCCTGACCACAGCCTTGGACGCAGATGCCCCAGCCCAGGCCAAGCCTTCGAATGACTGTAACTCCACCTGAACCTCTTGACTACAACTTCCTGAGAGACCCTGAGCCGGAACCATCCAACTAAGCGGCTTCAAATTCCTGACCCATAAGTGGGTGAGATCATAAATGTTTGTTGTTCTAAGCCAGCGAGTTTAGGGGGTAATTTGCTATCTCTTTCCGTTGTTCACAGCTGGTGTCTGTTTTGCCTGGCGGGGGCCCATGCTCTGGTAGCTGTTAGGTATTTGGATCATCAGCCCTGAGTAGGACTCACATGGAGGGGGGGTCACGAGTGAGATGAGACCAAATGGTGGAAGCAGAGAGAACGTGGCACCCTCGGGAGGGCTGAGTCACTCATGCTGTTTGGAGGAGGACAGTGCAAAGACCCACCGCCCTGCTTTACCGTCGTCTTGGCTCTTCCTGTACCTGGGTTGTTCTCCTGGGCCCCCGAGTCTACGTGACCTCACTGTAAATGTCCCCGGGCTTGGGGTGATACGGGTGAGTTCTCTTCCTTGCTCTCCTCGAAGCTATTCTGAACCTGATGCCGGAGGACTAGGCTGTTGTCCTGGGTCCCTCTCCTGGGCTGGGCAGAGTGCTAAGCCCAGATATCTCCTGCCTCCTCCATGCAGATGTGGCCACATCCTCACCTGACATCAGCCTCCCCAGCCAGGTGGGGTAAGGGGTGGTGCAAAGGGAATCTACCTCTGCCTCTCTTCCCATTAGGAGGTGCTGGGTTACAAGGATCCCGGAGTCTAAGCTATGCTCCTCCTCTTTTGTTCTGGGCTGTGCCTGAGACCTTGTTTGGATTGATTTCGGGGACATGTGAATGGGGTTTGGGGAAAGCAGGTGCCGGAATTTCACTGTAATAATTTCCAGAAAATCAGACACAGAGCATTTCCCCCCCCCGGGGCATTAACTTAAAACAATATTAAATAGAAAAAGCTCACACACAAACATACAAAAAGTGAAGTCGCCTTTCTCTTCTCGCTCTCTGATTCTTTAGATCCTCTCCATTGTTTCTCTAATATGAACAGTTCTGTGATGAGCATACAGTGAAACCTTGGATTGCGAGTAACTTGTTCTGCGGGTGTTCCGCAAGACGAGCAAACATTTCTAATAAATTTTAATTTGACAAATGAGCGGTGTCTTGCAATACGAGTAGGACGTGACGCGGGATATCACATGATCACAACTGAGCCCAATGGTTTTCTCTCTCTCTCTCTCTCTCTCTCTCTCTCTCTCTCTCGCTGTAGGATTGTGGGTGATCATCTCCCACGTTCAGATGCTCGGTCTCAGGTTGTGGTGTTTGGCAGAGATCAGCGATTTTTCAGAACATTGGAAGGTGCCCACAACTGGCACTGGTGTATTTTTTGTCACTTCAAAGCACCTCGGGACAGTCCTTTGCTTTTCCGGACAAGAGCGAGCTTAAGAATGCTTTGCTCATTCTAGGTCATTGGATAGGCTCCTTGTTAAAGTTGCACGAAAAGAAAAAGATTCCATTGAGCCAATAGCAGTGATTCCGTCAGTGATCGTGAAAGTCGTCCTACACAATCACCCTCCTCTCGCTTGTCTCTCTCACACCAGCCACGAAGGTTTTCAAAGTTAAGTGCAGGTTAATTTCTTTATTTTTCTTTATATTTTGTATTTTCTTATCATTTTGTATTATATTACGGTACCGTAATCATTTTTATAGGAATATTTTTGGGTTGTGGAACGAATCATCTGAGTTTCCATTATTTCTTATGCAGAAATTCGCTTTGATATACAAGGGCTTTGGATGACCAGCATGTTTCTGGAACGAATGATGCTCGCAGACCAAGGGTTTACTGTACTTTCTGACACATCCACGTACAGTTGAGCGGGTATTTCCACAGAAGCGGGTATTCCCAAAGAAAAGATTCCTGGAAGTTTATCTGCACATTTTACATGTTGACAGGTTCTCCCGATGGCCCGTCTAAAGACTCTATCAGCACACAATGACCACAGCATACAAAACCACTCTTTTCCTTTCGCCAGCACTAAATATTTTCAATTTTTAAATTTGCATTTCTCTGACCCTAGCGAGCACAAGTGTCCCTTCTCAACTAGAAGCCACTTGAATTCTCCTGTGACTTGCCTGTTCGTGTCCTTTGACCGTTTATATTTTGGAATATGAAGCTTTAGATTCTCTACGGAGGGACTCTGTGTATTTTAAGTTGTTATGCATGTTGCTATTTTAGGTTATGTGTGTTGCACCTGTTCTCTATACTTGCTCTTTTTTTTTTTTTATGTTTATTTCCTGAGAGAGAGAGTGAGCAGCGGAGGGGCAGAGAGAAAGGGAGACACAGAATCTGAAGCAGGCTCCAGGCTCTGAGCCGTCAGCACAGAGCCTGGTGCAGGGCTCAAACTCACCAACGGCGAGGTCATGACCTGAGCCGAAATCGGACGCTTAACCGACTGAGCCACCCAGGCGCCCCTGTACTTGATCTTTCATCTCTGATATGGTCTCTAGTGCTACGGAAGTTAAGAATTTTTGAGGCCAAGTCTGTTCATTTTTTTCCTTTAAGGTTTCTAGATTTTGTGTCTTCCTTAGGAAGGTTTTCCCTACTCCAAGAATATAAAAAATATATTTTATCCTATTTTCTTCCAGTACATTAAATTCCATTCAATAGCTGATGTCAAATTGTCCTCCAGAAAGGGTGCACCAATTTACATCCCATCAGCCTGTTCCCCACACCCTCACTAGCCCCGAGCACTCTTTTGAAATCTTTGCTAATGGTGAGCCCCACATCAGGCTCTGTGCTGACAGCTTGGAGCCTGGAGCCTGCTTCGGATTCTGTGTCTCTCTCTCTCTCTGCCCCTACCCTGCTCACGGTCTGTCTTTCTCTCTCAATCTCTCTCAAAAATAAAGATTAAAAATTTTTTTAAAAAAAATAATGAGCTACATGTATCTCCTTGTCTTAATTAGCATTTCTTTAATGACGAGTGAGGTCCAGAATCTTTTCATATGGATATTTGTTATTTGTATGTTTCATTTCCCACGAACTGCCTGATTCTATCTTGATCCCAGTTTTTCAGTTGGGTGTTGGCCTTTATCTTATCGATAGAGGGCTCATTGTTTACAAAGGAAATGAGCCCTGTGTCCCATCCTGGTCCCCCAGTTTGTCCTTATCTCTCTGCCGTCTGCCAGAGGCATGGGTTGCCAGCTGCTGGTCGCCAGCTCCCCCAGTGGATGGGGGAGGAGCAAGCCCTCAACCGCACCCGCCTGTCACCTTGTCAGCTCCCTGGACCCCACTCCCCACACCTGGCACACCCTTGCAGCCAGCCTCTCTCTTACAGGCATCTTTACCTAAACATTGTAGGTTAGATTTTTTTCCTTCAACTCGGTCTCATCTCTTTGCCTTTCACTTTCCAGCATCCTTTATTCCTCATAATTTCTGATACTAAGGATATCGTTCTGCAGTTTCTAGCCCCACGACAGGGACTTTAAATACGTATCTCTGGTCGCGTTTAGAGGGTTGGGTTGGAATTGGGCAGCTTTGCAAAGCTGCCATCTTGATTCAATCTCTCGGTCATTAATCCTTACGTAATTGTACAACTTATTTCTCTTACGGTTTCTTGTGGTTTTAAATTTGATTTTCTCTTGTGTGTCAACTATACTAAACAAACAAACAAACAAACAATATTTTTAAAATTTTCCTCCAAGTTTTCAGGTCTAGAATCATATCACCTGGAAGTGATAATGATCATTTTACCAAAAAAAGAAAAAAATGTACTGAGTCACATTCACATTCACACAAACGAGACGACCAGGCAGACTATTTTGAATTGGAGAAAGAAAGAAAAAAAAAAATTCAGCTGTGGACCAAGAGGCTGCCGGCCAGCAAGTCCCACGACAGGTGCCCGTAAGGGTTTGTAGAGGCAGCGAGAGAACACCAGGGGGCGCTCTTCACGGGCAGCAGCCCATCTCCATTTCCCATTCAAGTTTCAGGTGCGGCTTCTGGGGTGGTCGCTTGCTTTTATTAACATTGGTAACCAGTAGATGTAATAATAATATTCACGGACTGGTCAGAGGCCTCTCTCAGGCTTCTTGGAGCCTGGGCCCACGGGCATGTCGGAAATGCTGGGTGCCTTCTCCTCCTCTTGAGCTCTTTCTCCCTGTTGGATGCATCCTTTCCCCTCTCTTCGTCTGGTCCTTTCAAAGTCTCTAATTCCCCCCTGCATCCTGCCCTCACCCATCCCTACCTGTTTCCACGCCTTGCCCAGCAGGTTCCATAGAACTTCCGGCTCACAAGGTGGGCCCAGAACACAGGATTCAGGGCTAAATAAGCTTGAGAAATGCTGCCCTACCACATCAACCTCCTGGAGGTGGGTTGGCACATTAAAGCTTCTGGAAAGTCCTTCGGTAAGACATCTGATCGCTGCCGCTGCACCCAAGCAGCCAGCCCACCTCAGGCCTGTGGGACGCTCATCTGTGCACCCGTCATTAGCATCCTGTGAGCCCGAGATTGCCAGGCCTTGGCAGGGAGGTGGGGCACTGGACAGCACTGTCTGTGATGGCTAGAGGTGTGTGACACTGGGAATTCCCCGGAGCGAGGCCAGGGACAGCTACTTGCAGCAGGAAGTGAAACGTCTCGCCAGCTCCCACCACCACCACCTGATCCAGAAGGCAGGGCCAGCAACGCGAGCCGGGGGTGGGGGGGGTGGGGGGAGGGCAGGACGGCCACCCCGGCTGGGGACCAGAGCTGCGGTGATTCCCACGCTATGCCTCAAGAGTTCAGTCTTTGCGAGCTGGCCGCTGAAGTCCTCACTCCCGGGGACTCCCGGGGACTTTTGAGGTTAGTGGGGCTGCACAGGCTCAGAGGAACAGGCGAACAAGCAGGCACAATGCTAGCTGCTCGGGGGCCTCGGTGGAAGCCTCCCCTCTGGGGCGCTGCCGTGAATGTGGCTCAATTTCAATGACACCCGGACTCTGTGTCTCTCCCGCTCAAGCTTCGGGTTCCCGGGAGAGAACGTCCGATCGGCCAGATGGATCAAGCAAGAGCGGCCAGGGGACTGGGGCTGGGTTGGCCTGGCTTCCGGGAAGGGAGGTCCCGGCTTGTGAGGCTCTCCCATCAGTAACCCCGGCCCTGGCAAGGTGCAGGGCTTGCTGAGGAGAAACGCAGCCCCTGTGGAAACTGGTTAAGGAAGAGTCGGTACTCACGAGGCCCGGCTTTGAGCAGGTGGAGACTCAGCATCCTCTGAGGTGAGTCCTGAGGCTCCGGAACCGGGAAAGAGCTGAGGATGACCCCTGCACCCTGGCCAGACTGGCCGGTCCCCCCGGTTCCTTAGGGAGAGAAGATGGGGGCTCAGACAGGACCCCTCTGCGTGCCGAGAAAATTCTATTCAGTGCTCCTTTCAGAGTGTGAGCTTGGTGGTCTCAGCAAATCCTTTTACTGTGTTTCTGAAGTCCGGTAATAAAGGGCCGACTTATTAAAAAGAATTACGGCAAACATGACCAGCTAACATTTAGGGAGCACTTGCTAGGGGCAGGCACAAGCCCACGAGGTGGGCATCGTCGTCCCCATTTTATAGATGAGGAGACTGGAGCACACAGAGGCCACTGACTTGCCCTGGCTTCACAGCCAGGACGGGCAGAGACACGTCTGAACCCAGGTCTCTAATTCCAGAGCCCATGCGCTCAGCCCCTAAGCAACATTGCCTCTAGGTCTGGTTCCTTGCAACGCAGGCTGACCGCACGTCTCTCTTTGGTTGGCCGTCCCTGATTACGTCCGTTGTCCCGGCACGATTATTGTTTTTATTAAAAAAATTGTTTAATGTTTATTTGTTTTTGAGAGAGAGACAGACAGACAGAGAGGAAGAGGAGGAGGGGCAGAGAGAGGGAGACGCACCGTCTGAAGCAGGCTCCAGGCTCTGAGCTGTCAGCACAGAGCCCGACGCGGGGCTCGAACTCATGAACTGTAAGATCATGACCTGAGCCGAAGTCGGACGCTTCACCGACGGAGCCACCCAGGCACCCCCGTCCTGGCATAATTATGAATAGTGTCTGCTTTGCCTCTCAGAAAGTGTCCAGGTTTGGATGATGAATTTTAAGGAAACTAGGCTAGCTGGAACCTAGGTTGTCACGGCAAGATGCTGGTGGGCAGAGTTTGGAAACCCCAGTTTGCAGCTACCCCTCCCAACCCCAGAACCCTGGCTCTGGTGTTCATCCCCCTGGGACAGACCTCCATTGTGCCATCACTGCCTCCCGGTTACTTGGACACCTTGCAAACTGGCCTTCCAAGGTTTCTGTGGCTCCAGGGTTCTTTGTTTATATTCTCCCCGTCCCCACCCCTCTCATACGAACTTACCAGGTCGTCTCCCTGTTTCCATTCCTTAGCCTATCAAAAGAGGCCGTTGTCCGAATGTTCCCAGGTGAGGGCAGCTGTGCTCTGAGTGTTTTCCCTGGCAGTGGATACCAAAGTGTGGGGCTTTTGAACCTTCTTGTGCAAATTTGCAGATGTGTCCTGGAAGCAGAGGCCTTGGGCTCTCCACTGAGACCGGCTGTCCTGGAGAGGTTGCAGATGGAAAGGATGACTTTGGGTGCCATTCAACTGGGCACCGGGTTGTCAGAATTGAGTCAGACACCGTCCTCGCCTCAAGCTGCTCATAGACCAGAGGGAAGCCAGACTCTACAACAAAATCAGTTCTAGGGTTAATAAAGTAAAGCTGTGGGACAAAGTACAGCTCAAGCACAAAAGAGAAAACGGACAGAGAAAGTGCATTGGTCAACCATCACCGCAGCAATGCTGCGTAACAAATGGCCCCTTCATTCAATGGCTTACATTATACGCATGTACTTCTGACTCCACTGCCAGTTTGGCTGGGCCTAGCTAGATTGGCTCCTGGCAGGGGTTTGGTTGAGGTCTGTTTTGGAACGAGCGGGCTATGCAGGGGGGAACTGTGCTCCTAGCAATGACGGAAGCCCAAGTAGGCATGCTCTGCCACCAAGCCCATGTCGTGGTTGGCTCCACGTCTGGTCTCTAAACATCTCATCAGCCATCTCATCACTCTTCCCACAGTGGGAGAGGAGGGAAGTAAATATTTGCCAAATAATGATCCAAACGTCACAGAAGGGCTTCACAGGGGAGGTGGCATTTGACCTAGGCACTGAAGAAGTTGGATTTCTCCAAGTGCAGACAGGAGAGGGCACTGCTGTTAACGGGATGAAATGTACGGGGGTGAGGGTAGCGACGGGAAACATGGTCACGGAGGTTCTCTGGGCCAGAAGCCTGGCCTGTCCTTTCTTTCCACACAATATTCCATACCCCTCTCTGCACCCCCACCCCCTCGTCGTTTCCCTTCTTTCCAAAATCTAAAACTTCAACTGTGTATCGCCACATACAAGTTCAAGACTCGGTTTTCAGCAAGCAATCATCTTGGTGAGTGCAGTGCTCGACCCAAACTGGGGATTTGTGCCGGTTTCACCGGGCATCCGTCAGCCCGTTCGACCATCCACCTACCCCCGGGCCGCGCTTCAGGTCTCCAGACCTGCAGCCTGGCAGCCGCAACCCAGAGGCTGGGACCGACAGGACCCTCTCGGGGAACAGAGTCCTTGAAGGCCAAGTCAGGGTGTTAGGAGGAGCTCCCAGCTGAAGGACTCGGGAACAGAGGACCAGGAAGCTCATTCGGAAAGGACTGGCCGTGAGCAGAACACCCATATGCTTGCACGGAACTGAGCCAAACAATGGTGGGAAGGATGGTTACAGGACAGGATGCAAGGAGCCCAGAACTCGACGAGGTAAAAATAAGAACTCACAGCTTCTGGGAGGGGAAGGGGATAGGAAGCGGGTGAGCTCATTTCCTCGTCCCAAATCACCGGCTGTCAAGAGATGCCATCTACAGTGGAAACATGTTTAAAGAATGAATCCCGCCTCTTGGTATTTTTCTTTCCTTTTAGGGAAATAATTGAGAAACATAAGAAGCACAATCATTTGCAGTTGGGCAATGTCTTCAGTTACATCCAGGCTTCCTTTTGTTCTGTTGAATTTAAGTACTTCCCTCCCCCCCCCCCCCCCCGAAAGAGCGTGTATCATTGCAGGAGCCCTTTTCTGGGAAAGATTTCCATCCGTCCATCTGTCCTTCTCTCTGAAAATGGACGGAGAAAGAGGTCGCCGCCGAGAATTCTGGGGGCGCTGGTGTCCACTGGAGCATTTTCTGTTTGTACTCTTGAGTGTGACACGAGTGTCTCATAACGAGCGGGGCGCTATTCTAAAAACAAAACCTTAAAAAAAAATACATTTCTGGAAAAGAGAAATGGGGCGGGGGTGGCTCCGGAGCTCCCGCCCAGCCTCCCCCCCTCCCCCCTCCCCCCTCTTCCCTCCCCCCACTCCGCGGTGAGGACGCGCGTCGTCCCCGTTGGTGGCCGGGGCGGGGCGGGGCCGGGCCCCCAGCTGCGAGGTCACCGCGGGAGGGCGAGGCCACGCGGTTTCCGGAGCTCCGCTTGCACAACTGAGCCTCGGGAGCCCGTGCTGCGGCCGGTGGGAGGCGCCCGGCCTGGGGCGCAGAGCGTGTGCCCCGCCTTGAGCCGGGTGACTGCGCCTCTTGTAAACCCAGGAAGTCACCCTGCCCTGCCTTACGTTCAGGTGGCCGTGAGGGACGTGTGGTGGGCAGTGTCTGGCGTCCGCGGCTGAATGGTCACTGGACAGACCTCTCGGTGCACTCGGCGGTCAGAGGATCCAGTTGGAACCAGCACGGCCTCCACCCCGGTCCAGAGGCTAAATTTAAGAGGGTCAGGTGGCTCAATCCTGCTGTTTCTGGGTCGGAACAGCCACTCTTACGGTCTCAGCTCCATCTAGTGTCCGCACTGGGACACAGTCGCATGTAAGGGGCTTCTTGATTTCCATACTTGCCAAGGGTACAGCATTCATTAGGCCAATAGGACGAAAATAAGGTCAAAACATTCCTCTCTGTACTAGGATTTCGTATTTGAAAGCGAGCATTGTACAAGTTCAGTGCTACGAAAGGCTTGTGCCTCCTGCCTTTGAGAGGGCAGCATATTCACACAACAGACAATACCTGTAACGATTGACATTTATTGAATGTTTGTCAGGTGCTGGGCACAATTGTAGGTCCTTTGTGTGCGTTCATTTTACCCTCCACGGCGCTATTAAATGGGGGAGGGCGCTTGTCCCGTTTTATAGATAGGGACCCTGAGGCGCACAGTGAAATTCGTTACTCTGTTGATTTCTGAAGGCACGCTGGGGCTGTCTTACGGGGCTGGAGGTGAGGAGGTAGCCAGGCCATGAGGCTGAGGAGAGAATGGAGGCTGAGATGGCCCTGGGACTCGGGGGCTGGGTCTGACAAGTGAAGGGGAGGGGCGTGCAGGACGGCTTGCATCCAGCTTTACTGTCAGGGTGGAGACCGTGGTCTCAGAGGGAGCATACAGGAGTTTGAGAGTATTTCCTGAGCACCTGCTACATGCCAGGCCCGGAGAAGGGGACTTTAGTGAGCAAGCGTGGCCCCTGTCCTGGCAGTCTAGACTCCCGCGGAGAAGGTGGATGTCCGAGGGTGATTATGGGTGCTCGCTGGTGCACACAGATCCACGAAGGACGAAGGCAGCTGGCGGCATGGGGTGGGGTGCAGGTGAACCTGAGCGAACAGGTGGGTGGGGTAGGGGGCTGCGTGTGGGGGTCTACTTGGAGCACTGGACAGGTGGCCTGGGGACCGCTGATCTGAAGCGGAAAAGATGGCCAGGGAGGAGGATACACGGAGGAAATGGACATGTGACCTGAGTGATCAAGAACCAAAGAGAGGGTTTGGGGGGGAAGCGAGTGGCCACAGGGCTTAAAGGTCAGGAGAGGGACTGGACAGGCGAGAGGGGCTGGGACCGGGTGTTGGGCAGAGGGGTTTGCAGCCGGGTCAAGAGAAGGGTATGAGTAGAGCATGATCAACTCTTCCAGGAGGGAGAGCAGACAAGGTGAGGTCCAAGGAGAAGCCAGGTTGGGGAAGGGTTGTTTCCTTCTGTTTGTTGTTAGTGAGGAGGAGACAAGGCACATATGTACAGGAAGAAGAGTCTGGAGAGGGATGAGGTCTGGGGCGGCGGGACGTTACCGCAGGAAGAGCAGATCAGCCACCGTGTGGCAAGCGAGAACTAGGTAAGGTGGCGGGGGAAGGTACCGGGGAGGGACAGAGACTTGGGGTAATTTGGGAAAGGCGGAGGGATGGACGGCAGGTGGGGCGCTGAGGGAGCTGCCCCCAGGGGCCTGAATGTCTGGGCGTCTGGAGAGGGGAGGTCCGGAACACTCCTGAGAGGCAGGAGAGGATCGGCTTAGGGGACAGAGTGGGGTTGCTGGTCTTCTCCCGTGGGGATCCCAGCAGGGAAAGGCCGAGGATCAGAGCCGGAGGAGGGCTGCGACCCTGTCACGGAGGCCACCGCTCAGGGAAGGGAGGAAAGCCAGGAGAGGCCCGCGAGGCCGAAAGAAGGGTCAAGGGAGAGAATTCTCAGTGGGGTCAAAGGACAGGGTGTGTGCGGACCAGAGCAGACATGGTGGCCCGGGAAGTCGGGCCATAGACGGGATTTCTGAGTAAGCCTTCGGCAGAGTCACCTTTGTGACGAGCCCTGGACGTGGCTGAGGAGATGGGTCTGAAGGAGGCATGGCTGGGGTAGGGGGCATGGGGGTGAACTGGCCTGGAAACCTGCTGGAAAGTGGAGGGGACAGGGCCGGGCAGAAAACAGAGCCCAGGCTCTTGGCGAGGAGGGGAGTGCTGGGGGTGGGGGCGGAACGTGACAGCAGGACACCGGGGGAAGGAGCATCAGTGGCCTGAACCTCCAAAGGGGAGGGGTCTTAGGTGAGGGCCGGAGCAGGGGTCTGGAAGGGGCGCTGCCAGGCCACCCTCTGCCCTTGGTACCCACGGCTTCAGAGGAACCACGTGCCCAATTTCAGGCCCCACTCTCCCGGGCACAGGGGCAAGAGCGCGTGTTAGGAACACATGACAAGCGGGGCCCACGCAGGACCCGCCGAGCCAAGGACCCGGAAGCCCAGCGACAGGCCTAGCTGCGAAGGCGGCGCGTCCCCAAGTTCACGTCGCCCGAGGCTGAAGGAAAACACCGAGCGCAGATACAACCTTATTGTACTGCTTTTAATTACGAAAGATGTAAAACGACGTATTATAAAACTTGGAAGCTACTTTATACAAATTCCAATCTTTAAATATTGTTTAACAAGGGACCTGGGAGTTAGGACACTGGCAGAAAGTCTGATTAGTTGCTGTGAGGGCTCCTTCGCCAAGCAACGGAACCCTCTGTGCATGACAGAGCCGACGGGAGTCAGAGCTGGAAAGGTCTTCGAATGCGCACGTGGGCCGGCACACAGGAGAAGTGAGATGGGACAAAGGAGAATTTACGGTGGTCTTGACGTGATCAAAAAATGTTTCTCCTAACACCGTGTGTCCTAAAAACCACAACTGTATGGAAATGAGGAAAAAAATGGAACACAGATAGGTTTTTAGTTCTATATTGTTTAACTGCTAATAAATGAGAATAGTACAGCCATCGGTTTCTTGTAACAAGACTAAATATCGGAAGATAGTTTATTCTGATGTATGCAGCCACTTCAGATGCCGAGGGCCTCGCCTGGTTTGTTGCAAAGGCAGCGATGAGCGTAGGCTTACGCGCTGGAGGTCGGAGGGACACCCGTCCGCGGGTGTCCTTGACACTGGCTAAGCAAAGTGGGTCGTATAATGCCCAACACCTTTTCACGGGAAAAGAATGGGCTGGTGGACCTAAGGACAAATTTAATTCAGTGCTAAACCTCATTGTCGTCATTACACTCCCCCAGACAAGTCACTTTTCCTGGGAGCCTCTGCACCAGTCCCAGGGAGAATGCCCTAGGGACGGCGGGTCTGCACCACGAGGGTCCCAGGCATCACGCTATACAGGCAGGACTGCTGTGCAGACAGAGGGCTGGGCCCCCGGCCCCACGGGTAAGGCACTGTGCAAAGAGTGGGTTATGCTGGTACCTAAAAAAAAAAAACAAAACCAAACTCCTAACAGGGGCACCGATCCCCGATCCCCGTCTGAGAGGCCAGGTCAGATTTCCCGGGGCCTGTGGCACAGGGCAGGCAGCACGGAGCCGGCTTCTTCCGCACGCTGGGGAATGGCGTAGCATCACAGGGAAAAGGCTTGTGCTTTAACAAAGAGTCACCCCCTCCCGAGATCCTCAGTATGAAAGTTTTAACTGGGAATGGGGCTTGGAGCTCAGGCAAGGACCCTGGGTGGATTTCCTAATTCAACGGCAGAGATTTGGGGCTAACGTGAAGCGGGGGACTCGGGCCCCACAGAGGCAGCTGTGCCATCAGGGTTATTTGTAAGACTGCAGGTGATGTGATCCCTCTGGAGACAGAAATGGAAAGAGGTCTGCAGAGGTTAACAGCCCAGGATCCCATTACGGACTCCTCTCGTCGTGGGGCACAGGGCGGTCTTGCTGCTGTGGGTGGGGGCGGTCCAGCAACCTTCAGCGACTCTGCCGGTGTCTCTGGAAAAGGCCGTGGCTGTCCCGGCAAAAGTTCCAGCGCCTTCCAGCTTTCCTTCAGTGCTCCTCTCCTCCCTAGCCCCTCCTGCCATGCCCACATTCTGCCCCATTGCCCAGGCCCATCCCCAGAGGTGCTCTTCAAACCCACCCGTCAGGCGTGTGGCCAGGGGTTAGGTCAGAAGGCCGGCAGTGGTGGAAATCCGCTAACACTACTTTATGCTAAAGTACTAATGGCCAACGATAGCTTCATGATTTAGGCCTTCCTTTTACTGCAGACTGTTTCTTCGATCTCAAAGAATGATGGTCTTTTTTGAAAGCAATTTAGAGCACAACACGGATCTGAAAGGAAAAAGATCTTTGGAGGTCGGGGCCTGGCCGGGATCCCCGGGGTCCCAGTGCCTGGGAGGCCCCAGTTTGCTCGGTGCCGTTCCGGTGGCGCTCAGAAGACAGCTTCCACCTACCTGCTGTGGTGCACACCCTCGAGGAGATCGGGGTGCCCTGTCTCATCGTGAATTTGGTCACCTAGTGTTAAAAGCATATTAAAGTGCATGCTGAACACGCACAAGTGTTCCAAAAAAAAAAAAAGCTAAAGCCTTGAGGTTTGGCAGGGAATGGGGGTACGCGAAAGATTAGACTGCCTCGTAGTGAGGCAGATTCATTCATTCCTCCGTTCGTCCGTTCATGCATTCAATGCACAGTTATGAGCACCTACTGAGTGCTGGCACTTGTTAGGAACTAGGGGTCTGATAATGAATAAGGCACGGTCCCTGCACTCGGGGAGCTTACAGCCTATCAGCCTAGCAGGGTTACATTCACACTCCCATGGCACAGAGAAACCCCCCCACCCCCCACCTTGCTGCTCAGACCTCCCGCCACCCCCTCCCAGCCGACTGCAGAGGGGGAGGCCGGCACCTGTCTGGAGCTCATCTGGAAGACATCGTGTGTCTTGCCCTCCGTGCTTTCCGCCCCAGCCGTCAAGAGGAAGCACTTTCCTCTTTTCGGGCTCATCCGTTACCAGGGGACTTTTGTTTGTTTTCAGTGACTGAATAAAATAGTCCTCCCTTTCCCCCCTCGTCCACAGGAAGAGGTGTCCCAAAGCAGCAGAAAGGAGATTACATACTTGGAGAAGACAAATGAGCATTCAGTTTGCGAAACTCGGGTCTGTGCTTGAAATCGTGGGAAGAATTCTTCATATTGGAATTAAGGCATCTCCGAGATCACGGCCGTCTGCCGTGCCCCGGGACCGCCCGCCACCAGCTGGCGGGTGCCCGGCCGGAAGCACGAGGGCAGAGGCGGCCTCGCGGTGCTGTGGTACCGTTGCTCGTGGCTGAGCCAGCTCCCGGAGGCCCGTGGCCCCCAACCGCCTCCGCTCCGGGCCCGATCTTCAGTGTTGACTGACATCAGTGGTTCTGGGCACAGCACCAGGCGACTGCCGCCCCCATCACAGGGTTCTTTTCTGCTTGTACACATGGACCGACTAGAGGGCCGAGAAAAAGACGCACCGGGCACGGTGATGACCGAGTCGTTGGGAGGCTCCCGGTCAGGTCAGCCGGCCTGCGGAGCATAACCCTCGCCGTAGGCCGGTGAGGCCGTGCATGGCTCTCTGGTCTAGAATAAGCCACGGCGTAGGAGACGGGACCTCGTCGCAAAGCCAGGAGTCATGGCGTTGGCTCCTGCCGTGTCAGAGGCCCGAGATGACTCAAGCCCGGTGGGCGGGGGGGGGGGGGGGGGGGGGTAGCTGGCTCCATTCCGTGCCGTCCTATTTCGGCGCCTTCAGAAAAGAATTCTGGTCCTGGTCTGTTCTGTTCACAGTCGGTCAGCCCGAAACGTCTCTTCAACAGAGGGGTCGAGCAGGCCCATGCTGGAGTCACTTAGCATGTTGAGTCCGTCCAGGCTCAGGGGTTCGATGTGGAGCTCTTCTTCCAGAGGAAATGGAGTGTCCGTGTGCAGGCTGGCCTCGGGCATGCCCGCCAGCGCACTGCTGAGGTCTTTGAACAGGCTGGTACTCGAGTCCTCTGGAGGGAGCAGCAAGGGGGAAAACAGGGCGGGTTAAGGGGCACACACAATGGAGGCTATCCCCTCAGAGGCCGTCCCTGTCGTCCTCCCCACCGTGACAGTGACTGCCTGTGTCCCACCCACTCCCAGGCGTCCAGGCGGCTCTAGAATCCACGCGCTTTTCCATCAGTTCCACGACCCTCTCATTTTTGCAGGCTTTTCTCCCTTTGAACTTCAAACTAACTAGTTCGGAAAAGGCTTGGAGCACCAGGCCCTTTCCCCACTGGCTCAGTGTCTCTGGGGCCGGGCACCTGCGTTTCAAAAAGGCAACGCTGCACCGGAGACCTTAATTTTTGGCCTCGTCTGATGTCGCGTATCCTATCTTACGACGGTGTGTGTGAAGGCACAACGAAACGAACACGGTAAGGAGGCTGAGGGCTGGCCCACGCTCACCTGTCAGGATGGTGTTTGGGAAATTCCCGCAGTTGGAATACAGGTTTGGTCTCAAGTGAAACGCGTCCTGTTCTCGCGGACCTTGTTCCACCAGGGGCACCTGGAAGCATCCAAGGTTACACTGTAAGGAATGACCTCTGCTTCCAAGGAGAGAATAATGCAAGGTGCTCCCAGAGCAAGACCGTCTTAGGGTCCCTTCTCTCTAGGATCCCACACAGAATATTCCTCTCAGGCAAGCAGGTGCTCGGGTGGAGGAGGGGGTCCCTGAGGCCCACAGTGTGGATGGCTCGTCCCCATTCACACACGGCCGGGCCCACTAAGCCATTAGGAGACATCAACAGTCATGGTCTCTGCAGCAGCTCTGGTCTCACACCTTCTCCCCCCAGCCACACCAAGGCCTTTGGACACACCGTCCGTGGGAGCCCTTCAAAGGTTCCAGATGTCACCAAGGAAGTGACGTGACCAGTGGACTCTTTCCTCCTTTGATTTCTAGAAAAATGAGGAGGTGATATCCTTTCCTTCTCAGGTGAAGGAACCTTAGGCAGGTCCCTCTCCATGAGAAAGCCTCGGTGAGGACTGGTCAGAACTGGACACGGTCTCCGGTGCCTTTCCAGAAATGCATATTCCAAACTATTTTTTAAAAATCTTTCAAAAGTATGCATTCCTATCATTTTTCAGGGAGACTCTCTGACTCATAAACTAAACCGGCTTCTTCAGAAAATGAGAAGGCAGGGACTACTGGTTTATGCCATGAGTCTTTACCATGGCCCACTCGGGAAACATCTGTTATTTATTTATTTTACTGTTGTAATTGTTATCAAGACCCGTAAGGGTGCCTGGATGGCTCTGCCAGTTAAGCATCCGACTCCGGGTTTGCGCTCAGATCATGATCTCATGGTTTGTTGGGATGGAGCCCATGTCTTTGTCTTTGTCGGGCTCTGCGCTGACAGCAGGGAGCCTGCTTGGGATTCTCTCTCTTCCTCTTTCTGCCCCTCCCCTACTCGCACGTGCTCACGCTCTCTCTCTCAAATAAAAAACATTGTAAAAATCTTAGAAAAAAAAAAAAGATCTGAAACCCTTCTCTTCTTAACCCATCCTAAGCCCAATCCACACTTAACACTATAAAATCTAGATATATTTTAAGTGATCGTTAGGGAGAACCTAAAAAGCAAAAGGAAGTGGTTGAATGAAAATATCTTAGGGGGGGCTCCTGGGTGGCTCAGTCGGTTGAGCGTCTGACTCTTGATTTTGGCTCAGGTCACGATCTTATGGTTCATGGGATCGAACCCCACATCGGGCTCTGTGCTGACAGCATGGAGCCTGCTTGGGATTCTCTCTCTCCCTCTTTCTCTGCACCTTCCCCCACTTGCATACGCATGTATGTACCTTCCCCCCTCTTTCAAAAATAAAGATGTTTAAAAAAAAAAAAAAGAAGGGGTGCCTGGGTGGCTCAGTCAGTTAAGCATCCGACTTCGGCTCAGGTCACGATCTTGCAGTTTGTGAGTTCGAGCCCCGTGCCGGGCTCCGTGCTAACAGCTCAGAGCCTGGAGCCCGCTTCGGATTCTGTGTCCCCCCCCTCTCTCTGCCCCTCCCATGCTGATGCTTTGTCTCTCTCTCAGTAATAAATAAACATTTAAAAAAAGTCCGTACAGAAAAAAAAGAAGAGGGGAACCTGGGTGGCTCAGTCAGTTAAGCCTCCAACTCTTGGTTTCATCTCAGGTCATGATTTCACAACTCGTGGGTTCGAGCCCCTCAGTGGACTCTGCCCTGAGAGCATGGAGCCTGCTTGGGATTCTCTGTCTCCCTCTCTTTCTCTCTGCCCCTCCCCCACTCATGCTCTCTCTCAAAAATATGTAAATAAACTTTCTTTTAAATTTAAAAAAGAAAAAAAAAGAAAAGAAAATATCTTTTTGGTCCCACCTGAGACCCTCCTGTGTCTCAGTCTCCTCAGCAGGATAGATCAGTGGACCGTGGTGGTCCCTTCTGCCATAAGCCATGCTACAAGTCCGTGCCTAGACCGTCACCAGACGTCTCCCACCCGCTTCTGCAGAGGCCGGCCACTAAACAAGGCAGCTGGCACCAGCACCTGAGGGCTAGGGGAGATTCCAGGCCCCCTCGGCCACTGAACACACCTGAACCCAGGGCAGTGGAGCACCTAATCCAGGATGCCAGAGACTCCCCAGGGAAATGGCCGAGGGAGCTCAGTCTACACCCTGAACAGGCTCAACAGTGTGGTTCCTGGTCGAAGGAAGAGGCACGCCTGGGTGATCACTCACCTGTTGAGGAAAGGCCGGGCCTGGCCTCATGGACTGCTGGTCAAAGCTCACATCCGGGAAGAAGTTGGTCACAGGTGAACCCTTATTGGAATAAGGAAGGGAACGTTTAGCTTGGACCTCGGGGTAAACTAAGTGTTCCCTCCCGACCGGTGTTCAGGACCCACCTGGGCGGAGAGGAGCTGGAAGCCAGAAGGAGGCAGGGATGAGGCCACCTGCGGCTGCTGAGCGGGGGGCTCCTGGGCATGGGGCTGCTGCAGGAGGGGCTGGGGGAGATCCTGGGGGGTGGGGTAAGGGGGCGGCGGGGACACCTGGGTTTGAGCGTCTGTGGGCAGGAAGGAGAGCGGGCTTCGATCCGAGGACACCATCTGTAAAACAAAGCCACTAATTAGCTTTGGTTGGCAGTTCTAGGGGTAAATCCTTTCAGATTAGGAGCCGTCAAAGCGAGAGAAAAGCCCAACTTCTTCTTCCCCTGGGCCCTCTGTGCTAGGCTCCCACTTCTGCTCCTTCAAAGTGACCTTAAGTCTCACTTCCCCACAAAACAGTTCCCATTCAATGACAATTTCTCGTGTCTTAAAAAAAAAAAAAAAAAAAGACAAAACAGAACCAAACACCTGCTAATTTAACCAGCATCCTCAGTGAAAATCATGTTTGTTTTTTTAAAGCCATAACTTCTGGTTTAAGATGGGGAAAAAAAAAATAACTTATCTCTGCTGCCTCCCCAAACTCTACTAAAAACACTAGCACAACACTGAACAACAGGAAACAGTAATGAATTAACACTTTAAAAAGAAATAACACCAGAATAATAAACAACACAGGGACGAAGAAAACGGGAGGGAAGAAAGTGGCAGCAAAATTCAGAGAACGAAAAGTGGATGGACGCACAGGCACTGGCTTAGCAGAGCTGAGAAAGACCAGAGGCAGTGGGGACCAACCAAGAGGCAGCCGGATTTCCATCACAGGGTCCCTGTGGCAGGCTGGGGGACAACAGGAAGCAGGGGTGAAGATCCAGAAGGATCCCCTCAGTTTGTGCAAGGCAAGGGTGGGCTTAGCCCTGGCCTGTGGGGAGACTGGGTGGGGGGGGGGGCGGTGGACAGCGCTCTGGAACCCGGCTGAGGGACCGCAAGGCACAGCAGAGCCCAGGAGGTGAGGCGCTCTACTGAAAACACAGGGTTCAAGAGAGCTCACTACTGCATCTTGAGGCTTCCCCCTTTCTTCCCCAGCTTGGGTCTCGGAAGACGGGATGCTGGACGTATGCCAGCGTCCTCTGGGGATCTGGCCAGCCCGAGAGAACATCCTGAAACTTACACGACACCAGGGATCCCCCACGTAAATGGCCAAGCTAGATCAGTCTACAGTGAAGACCATACTCACCAAGCCCACCCATCTACACAGGGCTTCCAATCAGTATTTCTGTGTCCTGTTCTTAAAGAGGAGCAGAGGGGCGCCCGGCTGGCTCAGTCGGTTAAGTGTCCGACTTCAGCCCAGGTCACGATCTCATAGTCTGTGAGTTCCAGCCCCACGTCAGACCCTATGCTGACAGCGCGGGGCCTGCTTTGGATTCTCTCTCTCCCTTTCTCTCTCTGCCCCTCCCCTGCTCTCTCGCTCTCAAAAATAAATATTAAAAAAAAACAAAAAAAAGATGAGCAGAGGGCCAAGGACCACAAGTCTGTGAGGAAACCATCTGAAGGGAAGTGAGAGACTAAGGCAGACATACAAAGGAAAGAAACTTGGAGAAATCTGCCGCAAGGAGTAGTCATGAAAAACAAAATTACCATTATGCTGTTTAGGGTATAAAAAAACCCTCATCTATTAAACACGTGTAATAAAATATTTGTGATAGGTATCTCTGCATACATTTTTTTCAAAGTAGGGATGTGGCTGAAACAGAATTACACAAACACCGATGATTGTTGAGGCTGGAGGATGAGTATAGAAGGATTCAGGACACTATATTCTCTACTTTTAGGCAACTTGGAGGATTTCTATTACAAAAAAAATACAAGAAACTCGAACAAAAATTACCACTGAAAACCTCAGAGGGGTGAAAAACTGCTATTGCGTCCACGGGAGGAGTATGATGCTGTAAAGAGGAACAATCGGAGAACAAACAAGAATTCTTGGCAATTTCAAAGTACAAGAGCAGGGACTCCTGGGGGGCTCAGTCGGTTCAGCGTCTGGCTCCTGATTTCGGCTCAGGTCATGATCTCACAGTTCGTGAGCTGGAGCCCCATGACGGGCTCCGCACTGACAGTGCAGAGCCCTCCTTGGACCTTTTTCTCCCTCCCTCGCCCTTAAAATAAATAACTAAACTTAAAGTAAAGTAAGATAATAAAAGTATGAGAGCAGAGATGAAAACTTGGCATAATAGCAGGCAGATAAAGTCGAGCAGTTCTCCCAGAGAGCAGGGTGAGAAGACGAGGAGAGAGAAAAATCGGGGCGTGAGAGGGAAAGGATGGGAGGCCCAACATTCACACAACAGGAGTTCTAGAAAGAGAGAACAGGGACATCAAAGGGAGGAAATCATCCAAGAAATAATTAAGGAGGATTTCCCAGAAATGAAGGATGATAAGAGTTTCCAGGTTGAGGAAACCCACCAAACATCCAGATTCATGTCAAGCCACATGATCGTCAAGTTTCAGAACCCTGGGGGACAAAAAGAAAATCCTACAAGCCCCCGGCGGGAAAAAAAGGAGATTTCGTTTGAAGTGTTAAGACTCAGGATAGCACTGGATTTCTCACTTGCAACTCTAGAAACCAAAAGGCAATGAATTAGTATCTTCAAAATGTTAAGAGAAAATTATTTCAGATTTCAATTCTATATCTAACCAATTATGTGTTCAATGACGGGTATTCTACCTGTCACGTTTAAGGACATATTTAAGTCATGTCAGCACCACATGTGCTCTTTCTTGGGGAGCTACTGGAGGGCTTGTGTTTCAAAGTACTGAGAGGAGATCTAGCCAGGCCCCAAGAGCCGGGATGGGATAAATAATACGTACACAGAAAACCAGACTAACAAAAAAGTAAGACATTTATTAACTCCCGGGTGAAGAAAAAAATGTTCATTTTGTTCTTTCTTTTTTTTTTTTTTTTAAGTGTTTATTTATTTTTGAGACACAGAGAGACAGAGCATGAGCATGGGAGGGGCAGAGAGAGAGGGAGACACAGAACCCGAAGCAGACTCCAGGCTCTGAGCTGTCAGCACAGAGCCCGACGCGGGGCTCAAACTCACAGACCGTGAGATCATGACATGAGCCCAAGTCGGACGCTTAACCGACTGAGCCACCCAGGCGCCCCTTGACTGCTCTATTATAACTGTGAAAGCACTAAACACTGAATATTGCTCTCATCAAAATTACAATACAGCACAGGGTGTGAGGAGGGTGGGTAGGAAATACGTGTGTGGGTGCGTGGGGTTTGGGGAGAGAGCTATATCCTAATCCTCCATGGGAGAATGTCATCAGATAGAACCTAACACGAGAAGTCCAGAATGAAACAAGCATGAAATAACATGGTTATACCAAAGACATCAGCTAAAAAGGTTGGAAGGAGGGGCGCCTGGGTGGCTCAGTCGGTTAAGCATCCGACTTGGGCTCGGGTCATGATCTTACGGTTCGTGGGTTCGTGGGTTCGAGCCCCGCATCAGGCTCTGTGCTGACAGCTCGGAGCCTGGCGCCTGCTTGGGATTCCGTGTCTCCTTCTCTCTCTGCCCCTCCCCTGCTCACGCTCTGTCTCTGTCTCTCAATAATAAATAAACGTGAAAAAAAAGTTACAGTGGTTGGAAGGAACCATCTCTAGGGAGTAAGAAACGTGGTCAGTCAGGGAGGGGAAGACAACTGTTATTTCCCAACTAGCCCTTTAGAACTATCTGACTTTTTAAACCATGTGCATGGATAACACTAATTTTTAAAAAATCAAAATATTAAGCACACCACAAAGGAAAACATCCAAAACAGGAGGCTCTCTCCTCTACAGTCTCCTTAAAATGTAGTTAAGAGAGTAAGAGTGTTTTTTTTATATCCTATAAAATGATCTTGAAAATTAAAGGCAATGCAATAACATAAACAGAACCATTAAAAAAACAATTATGAAATACCCTCTCTCCCTCTCCCCAAAGGGATGACTCATGTAAGAGTGAGTAGTAACTGGTTCTGTTAACCCCTCCTTGCTCAACATGACTCACTTATGGTGAGGTGGGCAGTAAATGATGTCACAATGTATCCAGGGAGTGAGCCATAGGTTGAAAATATAGTCATTGGTGATTATGGTAAGAACTTCCCTGAGAGCTTAGAATAAAAACAAAGTAAAATAAATACATACATACATACATACATACATACATACATACGTACATACAAACAAAGCCAACAAGTCAACATATGACATTTTGGCATCTAAACTCTCGTAACAGACTTGTGACTTCAAAATGTGCCTTTCTAAATTTTTTTTTAACATTTATTCATTTTTGAGAGACAGAGTGTGAGTGGGGGAGGGGCAGAGAGAGAGAGACGCAGAATCCGAAGCGGGCTCCAGGCTCCGAGCTGTCCGCACAGAGCCCAATACGGGGCTTGAAATCACGAACAGTGAGATCGTGACCTGAGCTGGAGTCGGACACCCGACTGACTGAGCCACCCAGGCGCCCCTAAATGTGCCTCCTTCGAGACAGATTTCTTTGGGGCCTTTTACAGAGATCTCATCTTTACTATATACCTGTTACTTCATGAACAATAAAAGTACTAATTCTCCAATCTGTAGGTGTAATTAGGGAAGAGGTCTAATCCAGTATCAAAGCTCCAGGAAGGTATTAAATGTCTTCTTTGGCTTTCCTCTGTGGCTTAAAATACCTACAGCATCAGTTACTGGTCATTTTTCATACCAATTTTAAAACCCCAACCTGGGAGAGCCTGGATGGCTCAGTTGGTTAAGCATCCAGCTTCAGCTGCTCAGGTCATGATCTCACGGTTTGTGAGTTCGAGCCCCATGTCGGGCTCTGTGCTGACACAGCTCAGAGCCTGGAGCCCGCTTCAGATTCTGTGTCTCCCTCTCTCTCTGCCCCTCCCCTGCTCGTGTTCGGTCTTTCTCAAAAAAAAAAAAAAAAAAAAAAAAAAGAATAAATGTTAAAAAAAATTAAAAACAAAACAAAACAAAAGACACTCAGATCTGTGGAACAGAACAGAGAACCCAGAAATGGACCCACAAACATATGGCCAACTAATCTTTGACAAAGCAGGAAAGAATATCCAACGGAATAAAGCCAGTCTCTTCAGCAAGTGGTGCTGGGCAAACTGGACAGCAACATGAAGAAAACTGAACCTGGACCACTTTCTTACACCAGACACAAAATAAACTCAAAATGGATGAAAGACCTAAACGTAAGACGGGAAGCCATCAAAATCCTCGAGGAGAAAGCAGGAAAAAACCTCTTTGATCTTGGCCGCAGCAACTTCTTACTCAACATGTCTCCGGAGGCCAGGGAAACAAAAGCAAAAATGAACTACTGGGACCTCATCAAAATAAAAAGCTTCTGCACAGCGAAGGAAACAATCAGCAAAACTAAAAGGCAACCGACGGAATGGGAGAAGATATTTGCAAATGACATATCAGATAAAGGGTTAGTACCCAAAATCTACAAAGAACTTATCAAACTGAACACCCAAAAAACAAATAATCCAGTGAAGAAATGGGCAAAAGACAAGAATAGACACTTCTCCAAAGAAGACATCCAGATGGTCAATCGACACATGAAAAAATGCTCAACATGATTCATCATCAGGGAAATACAAATCAAAACCACAATGAGATACCACCTCACACCTGTCAGAATGGCTCACATGAACAACTCAGGCAACAACAGATGTTGGGGAGGATGCGGAGAAAGAGGATCCCTTTTGCACTGCTGGTGGGAATTCGGGCTGGTGCAGCCACTCTGGAAAACAGTATGGAGGTTCCGCAAAAAATTAAAAATAGAACTACCCTACGACCCAGCAATTGTACCACTAGGCATTTATCCAAGGGATACAGGTGTGCTGTTTCAAAGGGGTACAGACACCCCCGTGTTTATAGCAGCACTATCAACAATAGCCAAAGTATGGAAAGAGCCCAAATGTCCATCGATGGATGAATGGCTAAAGAAGATGTGGTGTGTGTACGTATATACATACATATATATACATACACACACACATACATACACAGTGGAGTATTACTCAGCAATCGAAAAGAATGAAATCTTGCCATTTGCAACTACGTGGATGGAACTGGAGGGTATTACGCTAAGTGAAATTAGTCAGAGAAAGACAAATATCATAGGACTTCACCCATACGAGGACTTTAAGAGACAAGACAGATGAACATAAGGGAGGGGAAACAAAAATAATATAAAAACAGGGAGGGGGACAAAACAGAAGAGACTCATAAATCTGGAGAACAAACTGAGGGTTACGGGAGGGGTTGTGGGAGGGGGGATGGGCTAAATGGTTAAGGGGCACCAAGGAATCTACTCCTGAAGTCACTGTTGTACTACATGCTAACTTGGATGCAAATTTAAAAAATAATAATAAAATAAAATAGAGAAAGAGAGAAAGAGAGAGAAAGAGAGAAAGAGAGAAAGAAAGAAAGAAAGAAAGAAAGAGAAAGAAAGAAAGAAAGAAAGAAAGAAAGAAAGAAAGAAAGAAAGAAAGAAAGAAAGAAAGAAAAAGAAAGAAAGAAAGAAAGAAAGAAAGAAAAAGAAAGAAAGAAAGAAAGAAAAAGAAAAAAAAAAATTAAAAACGACAAAACAAAAAAACCCCAACCTGGTCTCCCCGACCCATCCTAGACACATCTGCATTGGGTTCTCTACGCCCAAACCCCAGCTCTCTCCCCAGACCCCAGCTTTTGTGAGTTAGTGCCTGCGATCTGTGCGTTTGGAAACCGTGATCCTCACAACAAATGTGCCATTAGGGAGTGATTAGCGCTGAGCTATTCCCACTCTGCTCTCTCCCGCCTCCCGTGCAAGAGGGCCGACTGCATTTGAGACCTGGGGGTCTACGCCCGGGAGGGTGGGCCGACTCCAGGCCCTGCGTGCCTCAGCGTGCGGGCCGAGAGTCTGTTCTCACCTGGGCGGCGGGATAGGGGTTCAGCGGGCTGGTGGCCGACAGCTGTCTGCTGAAACCCTGATGCGCTTCGGGGCCGGGGGACAGCGTGAGGGGGCTGACCGGGGGCTGCCGCCGCCGAGAGGGGCCGCTCAGGGCCGTGGTGGAGAGAGACGGGTTGCTGAGGGAAAAGAGCCGGAGGGAGGGGTGAAGGGCAGAGGCGCTGGGCGCGGGTGTCTGTGGGTGGCTGTTCGGGGAGGACGAAAGTGCAGTCTTGCTGAGCGTGGCCTGGATGGAGGGGTTGCTCCGAGAGCTCTGGAGGCCTACGGGACAACAGAGTCACACGTCACTTGCCACAATCTTTCGTGTCCCTGAGGTGAAAGAAAGCTTCACTGCCTACTCTCCGTATTCGATGCCGGTTCTGCCCGTGGGGAGCTCCTGGCGGCTCCCCTAAGCGCACTGGTGGCCGACGTGCCCGTGGTGGGGAAAGGATGCACTCGGACTGAGAGCTGGTGGCCGCAGGGTGACAGTGAGTCGTACTCCCGGGGAAGCGTGGAAACGGCCGCTGGGCGGGCTGGACAGAGGCCAGGGGTGTGTGTGCTCAGCCACAACCAGGCCAAAAGACCCCAGGGCTGCGCACACATTCTGTTTAGAGCCCCCGGACGCGCTGTCCCAGGCACCTGCCCGGATCCTGCGCTGCCTTCAGAGAGCATCCCTTCACTGAGAGTCATGGCTCTGGGGCGCTGCCTTGGCGGGGACCCTGTCCATACCCTGGACACCCCAGAGGATCACAGGAAGGGACCCCCTCCCGTGTCTCCTGCTTTCTCTTTGCTTTTCTGGCTCCCCGGAAATCTTTAAGGGCAGTCTATTCCAATTCAAGGAAAATGAAGTTTTCGCCGGTTCTTTGGGTCATTTGGGGGGAAGGGTAGTGAATTTTAGCACGAGCAAGAGAGTTTGGGAAAAGGCATTTCCACGGCACAGGCTTCTGGGGCATAAGTTCTATGAGGCCGGGCCTGGCACAGAGTTTTCTGGCTCCGTGACTTAACAATGCCACCACGCATCTCAAATGGGAATGCCGTGTTTCAAAGTTCAGTCCATCATTCTGGTATTGGCAGGTGGGGTGAGCAGAACTGTGTGTTCTTTTATGTTCATAAAAAAAAAATCGGTGTTAGATGAAAGTTACTATAATTCAGCAATGACAAAGCATTCTTTGCTGGAAAATGCTTTTTTTTTTTTTTTTTTTTTTTTTAATAGAGGCACCTGGGTGGCTCAGTTGGTTAAGTGTCTGACTCTTGGTTTCAGCTCAGGTCATGATCTCACGGCTCGTGAGTTCGAGCCCTGTATCTGGGCTCTGCCCTGACAGCTTGGAGCCTGCTTGGGATTCTCTCTCTCCCCCCCTCTCTCTGGCCCTCCCCCATGCTCTCTCTGAAAATAAATAAACTTTAAAAAAAATAGGGAAGGGGCGCCTGGGTGGCTCGGTTGGTTGGGTGTCTGACTTTGGCTCAAGTCATGGTCTCGCAGTCTGTGAGTTCAAGCCCTACGTTGGGCTCTGTGCTGACAGCTTAGAGCCTGCAGCCTGCTTCAGATTCTGTCTCCCTCTCTCTCTGCCTCTCCCCTGCTCACACTCTGTCTCTCTCTCTCAAGAATAAAATAAACACATAGAAAAAAGTTTTTAAATAGGGAAGACGTCTCTGATAAACCCTCCGTAGCTGTTGCACAGTGCAAGTCTCCATGGAAAGACCAGAGATCCAGCTGGCTCAAGAATCAGGGCTAAAGGTGTGAACTGAGGTTAAAAAACAAATCCACTCATTCAGAGGGAAAGCGCAAAGATGTTTAAAAAAACGCGTACAGCCTTGTATGCACGCATTTTAAGGAGTACCTAGAAATTATATAAATACTTGATATCGGGTCTGACCATGTTCTGGACAAAATAATACTTTTTTGAGGAAAACAGAGGATGGTGGTGAACACGGGACTTGCAGCTGAAGCAGAGTGCCAAGGGCTGCCCTGGCTGCCCCAAGACCCCACAGAGCTGAGTGCTGATGCTGCTTTGTTTAGGTGACCTTGGATGCCCTTGTACCTCCAGAATTCAGCAAGCACATGAAAGTAGAGCAGCAACATAATGAAATGATCTAAGTAAGTAAATAAAGGTAATAATCTCTGAAATCAACTCTAAAATTCTGTGGTGCAATGGCTGCACTGCTACGAGCATTAGAGAAGCTTCCAGCTGCCCAAGCTAAAGGGGACTTCTCTCCTGTGAGTGGTGAATTCTGACCTGCGTGAACCAGCAGGCCCTTTCCCACCGGTGGACCGTCACTGGGGAGCCCTTCCAGAGGGAACGGTCCACACCACAGTCACTGGGGAGCCCTTCCAGAGGGTGAACGGTCCACACCACAGTTCTTGGGAACCCTTACAGCGAGAGGGGTGGACCGCGCCACTGGGAGTACGGGGTCAATACCTGCCTCAGGCATGGACAAGAGCGTCTGTGGAGGTTCAAGTAAATTCAGTCGTGTTCCAACATAGGATCTGAGCTGCGGGCCCTCAAACTTGTACAGTGACCCAAGTCTCATTATGGCAACATTTTTTTTAATCCCTTTTTTTAAGAATTTATTTATTTTGGGAGAGACAGACAGAAAGCGGGGGAGGGGCACAGACAGAGGGGGACAGAGGATCTGAAGCGGGCTCTGCGCTGACAGCAGGGAGCCCGACGTGGGGCTCGAACTCACGAACTGTGAGATCATGACCTGAGCCGGAGTCAGAGGCTCAATCGACTGAACCACTGAGGCGCCCCCCGCCCCCCGCCCGCCCGCCATGGCAACATTTTAATATAGCCATATGCTGCATCTTTAGGCACCTCTGATTTGGACCAATAATTTGAACCAATAATTTTAAACTGTGGTAGATTTCTATTTAATATATTTATCTATTTAGTGTAAAATATTTTTATCGTATCCCTTACAAATTTTCTAAAATTCGTAATATTCTCTGCGGCACCTGGGTGGAGCGTCCGACTTTGGCTCAGGTCATGATCTCACGGTTCACGAGTTCAAGCCCCGTGTGGGGCTCTCTGTTGTCAGCAGAGGCCACTTGAGTTCTCTGTTCCCCACTCTCTCTGCCCCTTTCCAGCTCACGCTCTCACTCTCAAAAATAAACATTAAAATAATAATAATAATAAATAAAATAAAATTCAAAGTATTCTCTTTTGAAATCCCATGGGAAATTAGAGGGATCTAGAGAGAGAGCCGTAATTATAAACCACCAGCATACGTTGATTAAGAGTCACAGGGGCGCCTGGGTGGCGCAGTCGGTTAAGCGTCCGACTTCAGCCAGGTCACGATCTCGTGGTCCGGGAGTTCCAGCCCCGCGTCAGGCTCTGGGCTGATGGCTCGGAGCCTGGAGCCTGTTTCCGATTCTGTGTCTCCCTCTCTCTCTGCCCCTCCCCCGTTCATGCTCTGTCTCTCTCTGTCCCAAAAATAAATAAAAACGTTGAAAAAAAGAAAAAAAAAATTTAAAGAGCCACAGACATTGTTCAGTGAACACAGAAAGGAAAGGACTTGTTTTCCTGGACTCTCCCATCCTACTCTCCCAGTCCCAGGACACCCGGGCTGGTGAGGACAATAGAGGACAAGGTTTAGTCCAGTGTGCTAGGGCCCATTCGACCCGGCAGAAACAGACCACCCAAGGGAAACGTCGGCAGGGGTCGAGAGCTACCAGAACCGATAACGTAACTATCTCTAAGTCGGATGCAGTCATTCTCATTGAACGACTAATAGGCCGCCTGGCTGGGGGCCACCTGTGATTCAGCCACTTGGGCACCTACACGGGTGCGGCCCTTAGTGAGTGGACGGCACTTACCGGAAGAGCTTCTTATGCCCAGGTGAGTCATGGCGGCTGGCAGGTTGCCCACACTGTTCCCCACACTCATACTACCAAAGATGTGGTCACTGGTGTCCAGTGAGGCCGGCAGGGGCGCGGAATAGTGGAGGTTGGTTAGGTCTGGCAGCGACCCCCCGGTATTCAGGGTCCCCAGGAAGGGGGAGAGGCCTATGTTTTGGCCGTTGTGTGGAAAAGCACTGGGAAAAAAAAATAGAGAGAGGAAGAGAAAGAGAGAGAGAGAGAGAGATTACTTTCTAAAGTGCATTTGGCTGCTGGGGAACAGAACATGCTTGTTGAATAAAGGCAGCGGGTATCAAACACCCAAGCCCCGGCGTCGTGGGCTTTAACTCTCCCTCGTTCTGAGAACTTTTATGGAGTTCTTTTTGCTAGATTTTAGAAGTATCTTTCCCACCAAAAAAAAAAAAAAAAAAGACAAGAAAACAAACAAACGAAAAGAACACTGGCATCAAACAGGTACCTTCTAAGATATATTTTTTCAGTTAGAATCTTCGTAAGTTTTGAAGTGAGAAAGACATGCTGGCATTCGCCTGCTGGTAACGTGCCGGGGGTGGGGGGGGGGGGGGGCACCGCGTGCCAGGCGCTGGGCTGAGGGCGGGCCGTGTGAGGACGAGCCGAGCCAGCGGATCCGCCGTCAGGCTCACCCCTGACGTCTGCAGGCCTGGAGCCAGAGCTCAGATGCAGGCCCACGGACCGTGCGTCTAAACTCCTAAAAGTTATGAATCAAGTGAACGAACTCTTACACTGTCCCGGAAAATGACACCTTCTTGATAGTCTGGAAAGCCAGATCCAAGCTGAGAATCGCCCGGTTCCCTGAAGTTCCACACGGGGACACACGGGGGGTGTCGTCCTCCGTCCACCGCAGCCCGCTCCTCACCGCGGGCCACCCGTGGGGCTATCCCAGCCTGCAGGCCAAGCCCCGGCCACACTCCACATCCCCCCACCCCGCCCCTCAGGCAGGCGGTGTGTCCCCCAGGGGCCCCTTGGGACGCCAGACTCCAGGGGAGTGGGGCCTCTAAAGTGGGGGGCTCCGGGAGGGCCTGCCCAGCCCAGGCCTGAGGGGCACCGCGCTTGGGGTTCACAGGCAGGCGGGAGAGACAGACCGGCAGTAAAGCAAGCGACTGCAGTGTGGAAGGAAGCGTGTGGGGCCTGGGCCGATAAGGGGTTGGGAGGACCGTTAGGGACGCGTGACACTGAGGACACAGAAGCGGGAGCTGTCACTGTCAGGATGGGCGGGGGAAGGAAGCCTTCACCGAGCACAGGGCAGGGTGCTCTCGCTTCAAGGAAGCGGCGGCGTGGCCAGGGAGTGAGAGCAGAGGCCAGGAAGGGGTGGGTAGCAGATGAGGCAGGAGGGGAGTGAAGTGAACAAGGGGTGAGAGGATGTGCTGTTCTGAAGGGTCTGGATCAGGGACTGTGAGAAGTAGGGAGGCCAGCGTAGGCTGGAGAATGCCGCCTCAGAGATGCCACCGTGGTTACAATGTGGAGGACGGCGTGAGGGAGCAGACGCTGAGGCAGGGAGAGCCTGTTAGAAGGCTCCTGTGTGGGAGCGCCTGGGGGGCTCAGTCAGTCGAGCGTCCGACTTCGGCTCAGGTCATGATCTCACGGTTCGTGAGTTCGAGCCCCGCATCGGGCTCTGTGCTGACAGTTCGGAGCCTAGAGCTTCGGATTCCGTGTCACCCTCCCTCTCTGCTCCTCCCCTGCTCGTGCTCTGTCTCTCTGTGTCTCAAAAATAAATGAAAACATTAAAAATTAAAAAAAAAAAAAAAGAAGGCTCCTGTGTGGTCCAAGTCTGACCAGGAGGAGAGCTGTGGGGCTGAAGAGGAGGAGAACAGCTGGAGGAAGGTGCCATTAGCCAGGAGCAGTGGAAGGCAATGTCAACACGTCACCTCCCAGGGACCAGCCACGGGCATTCGGGCCTCAAGAGACTCAGACAAAGCAGCCATATAACACAATTCTGTAGTGCAGTGACAGAGTCTGGTGGCATAAGGTGTGGAGGGGATGACCAGCAGGCGGGGGGGGGGGGGGACTCCCCGGGGGGCTCCTGGGCTGAGTTCGAAGGCCCAGGAATTCAGAGCATCTAGGTGGGAAAACCATTTCAGGCAGAGTTCACAGCCTGGGCAAAGCAGGGAAGCGTGAAACCACACAGTGTGCCCAAGGAATTTAGATACCGCAGGAAATACAGCAGGAAGGTCAAGTTCAGGAGAGGCGGTGGCGATAGGAGGCGGGACCGGATAGGTAGGCAGAGAGCGCACAAGGCTCAGACAGACAAGAAGCCAGTGGAAGGCTCGGTGGGGGGGCAGGGGGAGACCTAATCATTCTGAGGACAGTGTGGCTAATACACGGGGGAGGGAGGACGCACAGGGAGCAGAGCCTGGGGGCAGCAAGGTCAGTGGTGGCCGCTGCTGAGTAGTCCCAGGTGACAAAGGGAGAGCATGTGGGAATGGAGAGACATGGATGAAGTCTGGAGACACCTGCAGCAGTCCTCGAGAAGGACTCCGGATTTTCCAGCCCGGGGATGCTGGCCTAGGGACACTGGGGTGCATGAGCACACTGGGGGTAAGGGTAGGTGCTTGGGGGACGATAACAAATTCTGTCTTAGACACGGAGTCCCCACAGTGCAAGAGGATGTGTACTAGGGATGTCTCCTGAGGAACAGCGGCGGCAGAGGCCAGGCCACAGTAGGCTGAGGAATGGACAGGCTGTAAGGAAGACTCAACAGTAAATACTCTTCCAAAAGTGTGGCTAAGAATTCTGGAAATGAGAAGGAAGGAAGGAAGGAAGGAAGGAAGGAAGGAAGGAAGGAAGGAAGGAAGGAAGGGAAGGAAGAGAAGGAATGGAAGGAACGGAAAGGGAACTCAGGGCTAAGGAAGGGCTTTTTCAGTGTAGCTTCCTTAGTAAGTACATTGAAATGTAGACTGAAAAACCTAGTAGAAGGGCTGGGAAGGGCCAAACACTCAGGAGAGGGAAGGGCAAGCAGGAGGGAGAGGCCTCGGAGAGCCCAGAGGGGACGAGGGCCAGGGCATGGGTCAGGTGATCACCGTGAACAGGAGGGGCACCTATGGCTCTGATCCCACGAGAACACAATGGTGAGGGGAATCGGGCAGGAGGGGAGCTGAGCGTTCCTTCTGGGTGGCCTCCCTTTCTGGGTACAGGTAGGGGGGTTAACTGTGGAGACTTGGAAAGAAATGGGGAAGAAGGAAAGGTGTCCGATGTGACGGACGAGGAGGAAAGGTAATTTTGGTGGTAGAGAAACTGAATGGGAAACCTTGTCTTTCGGGGGGCTGGATGCAGGACACTGGTCGCAGGGTTAAAGGTCAAGGTCTAGGAAAAGGAGCTTGGGAACCCAGAGCTGATCACCCTGAGAGCAGACGGGCTCTCGGGCTGACAGAAGAGAGACCCGTGGGGTGGGGGTGGGGGTGGGGGTGGTGGGGAGGGACTGCAGTGGGAGGAAGGGCGGAAGGCAGGGTCCCGCGGCTCGTAACAGGGATGGGGAAAATCACTGGCCAGTGGGAAGCAGGTCATTGGTGACATTCAAAACACTTGATCTCTGGCTGAGAGAAATACAAGCTGTAACTTTCCAAATACACTTACTCCCGGCCCGAGTTCTCTCCTGAATCTGATATGAGGCATGTGACAGTATCCCTAGTTCAAAACCCTCTGATGATTCCACTCTGACTTCAAGTCCCACGCAAGCTCCGCCAGCCTCCGCATTCCCCAGGCACACGCCTGCCTCGGGGTCTCTGGTCCCCCTTCGGCTCCTCCCAGGTTGGGGTCACACAGCATCTCAGCCAAGAAGGGGCTTGCCGACCTGCCTTTGCCTTCTTCCTCCTGGCGCCTAGCAACACATGACATATTTATCTGCCTAACTGTCCCTGCCCGTCTGTCTCCTCTAGAGCATCGGCTCCTTGAGAAGCAGGGACTTGATGTGCTTTGTTCACTGCTCTACCCCAGCACCTACAATTAGGGGCCAATAAATACTTGAATGACTAAGAGTCACTGAATAGAACCCCGCCTCTAACACAAGAGCAAGAAAACAACACTCTTTATCTGCGAAACGCCAGCTCTAAAGCTCTGGTGGGGGGGGAGGGGAGGCGGCCAACAATTCGCAGCCTCGTTCCGGAACGTGGGCCTTTGGAGTCTTGATCCCTCAGTTGTCTGAGGGGTGAGCCAAAACTGGTTCTTGAAGAAAATCTTAGCCCTTTCCATAAAAACCACATCGCCCCCTATCTGCGGGGACGTCCTGCCCCCCAGGTGTGCTGGTCTTCCGTCCAGGTATGCGTCCTGCCAGGCTTTTTGACTTTTTGAAGAGAAGGTCAATCCTCAGCTCAGCTCGGTGGACTGTTAATTGCACGAGCTTAGGTTTAGCCAAAAAAGAAAAGGGGAGAAAGAAATAAAGTCCGCACTCCGGGGACTCCGTAGGGAGTTCCCTGAATGAACTGCCGTGAAAAACACATAGAAAGCTTTGTTGGGGAAATAACACGCAAGGATGGCCTGAGGTTGATTAACTCCGTCCACAGACTCTGAAATGTGTGCTCGTCCTCAGGTAGATCATGCAAGGGTCCCATTTTCACACCACATTATTTCGAGACCCGGAAAGAGTCGCTGCTTCTCAGCTGATTTTGGCTCGAAGCGGTGGGACAGCCCTGGGGGGCTCTGTGAGGACCCTGCCCCTCGGGTCCCCGGGGCTCCGTCGGTGTGCACCCTGTACCCCATCTCGCGGGCCAGTTCGAGGGGCGCCTGTTGACGTGGGGGCTTCATTATCCCTCCCAGCTCCCCGCTCGTCCGCAGGCCCGATCTCCTCATGAACTTCCTGCATTAATGTTGGTACCATACCTATTTTTGAGAGCTGTCTCAAATCTTTTAGGGAGTAAAGCTGTACGCCCCTAAACGCACCAGCGAATCAGTGGTTTCAAAAACACTCTTTTCGTAGTTGCAAATTTCTCCTACGTGTTCATCTTCCGCTTAGTTTTTTAAATCGCGGTAAAATGTACCTCACGTGAAACGCATCACTCGTAATCGTGTATTTCAGTGGCACGAAGGGTGCTCAGGGACCCACTCTCAATCGCCTTCTGCGCAAGGAAGCCCCCAGGCTGACGGACGCTGTCGCCCTCCCTGGCCACCGTCCCCGATGCCACGGGCCTTCGGCTTCTGCTTCTACAGCGGAGCCGGGTACTGACCAACGCTCGGCTGTGTTACTCTCGTGCGCATCTAGGGTGGTTTTACTTGTTACTGCAGTTACGCAACTTGATGACTTTAAACAAATGAAACGTGAGTACCACAGGGAGCTGCTGTTCCTAAAAAAAAAAATTCAGTGGACTTTCCATTTACACACGGTAAGTGAAGTTTCCCAGGGTTTTGTGACAAAGCAATGAGGCTCTCCTTCCGGCAGAACCTACGGTACAGTCTCTGAGCCGTGAACGGGCAGAACGTTACTTACCCGCCGCTTCCAACATCACAGGACCGAGGGCGCCCTGACAGGGACTGAATCTGGGGAGAGACAACAGTAATTGGGGTTTACGCACTGCGAAGTCAGATGCCAGTTTTTTAAAAGAGTCTTTGTCAGTATCCTGGGGCCCCAGTCAGTGCAGGGAGAGCCAGCGCTTTGGGGAGCATCCTCGCACGGCACACGTTTCTGTTCTGACTAGACTTTTCCCGGCACGGGGGGAGGCAGAACATGAGTAAACTTTCTTCCTTTTTTTAAAAAAACAATTTTTTTAATGTTTATTTTTTTTTGAGAGACAGAGCAGGAGCGAGGGAGGGGCAGAGAGAGAGGGAGGCACAGACTCTGAAGCAGGCTCCAGGCTCCGAGCTGGCAGCACAGAGCCCCAGGCGGGGCTCAAACTCACCAACCAAACCATCGTGAGATCATGACCTGAGATCAAGTCGGATGCTTAACCCACTGAGCCACCCAGGCGCCCCACATCCAAGTTTCTTGATTTTTGACTTGTTAATTTATCTTCTAGAGGAGTATTATTTCCTTCAAAAAGGCCAATGTTGGGGCACCTGAGTGGCGCAGTTGCTTAAGCGTCCGACTTTGGCTCAGGTCATGATCTTGCAGTCTGCGGGTTCGAGCCCTGCGTCGGGCTCTGTGCTGACAGCTCAGACCCTGGAGCCTGCTTCAGAGTCTGTGTCTCCCTCTCTCTCTGCCCCTCCCCCTCCCCGACTCATGCTCTATCGCTCTCAAAAATAAATAATTTTTTTTTTAAACCCGATGTTTTCTATAGAGAGCTTTTAAATAAACATTACTTTTCCAACTGGCCTCACAAGAAAAGAAGAAAGAAAACAAAACAGGGTGAAGAAGGAGGAAATTAATGTCAGAAGAAAATACATATTTTAACTAGAGTAGAAGCTTGGGGAGAGGGGGCAGGGATTTTTATTTGTTCATTGTAGCATCTATCCCGGCAGCTAGGATGCCTGGCAGTAGGGGCTTGATAAACAGATGTTGGGGGAAAAAAACCCGAATGTACCGTTGACTCACTCTTGTCCCAGAAACGATCTACAGAGTGCTGCATGGCCACAAGAACCATGGTGAGGACGGCTCTCCAGAGAGAGCAGTGCCCGGGGCTCAGGGAAGAGTGGGTACCGCCACCCCTCCACTGGAGAAGCCACGCGTGTCCTCTGAAAAAAGGCTCCAAACCCGCCTGTGCCTCCCACAGCCACAAAGACAGTGCGGCTGCTTCTCCTATGTTTAAGTATGTGAATTTTAAATTCCATCCAAAAAAAGGTGAAACATCACATACATCTTGCTTTTACCAAAAAAAAAAAAAAAAAGCCCTTTCTAGCCCACCCTTAATGCTAACGATGACTTCGATACATTTGGCAGAAGAAACTAAAACTGGACCAGGGGACCCTGAACAGGTGGGGAGAGTTAAGTCAGCACAGGCAGTGGTAACCGAGTGTTGCTCGTGGCCAGCACAGACAAACTGTTTCTTTCAAAGGCAACACAGCCTCCCTACGGGAAGAAAGGCCAAGTCAAGTACCCGGGGACGCCCTGCTTCCGCAGTGAGGTTTACGGCGAGCGCCACGGCGGAGGTCAGCTAGCACAGCTGTGCGTGCAAATACTCAGAGGCTCACAGAAATCACAAAACAGAGGACTTGTTCACTGACTCCCCTGAGAACTCAGGTCAAATACCCTGGATTCAAGAAAGGGGGCCGAAGCTGGTGACAGGGAAGAGGTTTGGCTATAAAACAGAAAATGTGCCCATGACTAGCAGCAACGGGGTGTCTGTGCTTTTAGGAACAGGACTGAGGTGGGAAGGACGGATAGGCTTTTCGGAATGAGTACATTCACAGGAAAACCGTAAGCCAGGAGATCACTGTACCAGGTCACCAACACAACTGTAAGTTTCGCTTAAACCATCATCCCCAACGGTTGTCCATCTCTGTCCCCTGACACCTTCTCTTCCTTTTCTCTCAATTCCTCCTATTTTCCCTACTGCAGGACTCCACACCGACGTCGGGCGTGCAAATACCCGGGGACAACACACACGGCTGAGGACGGTCGCTTACCTCCTTGGCCTCCCACAGCTGTTTTGGCAGAGGCTTGGGAACATTTAGCAGATTCTCTTCTTTCAGCGGGCCAGGGAAAGATAGCACTAAAGGCGGGGGGGGGGGGGGGAAAGCATATTCACTGTGTTTAGAAGGTGGCCATCCCACCCTCGGCCAAATTCATCATCTTTGCAAAAAAAGTGATTTTATAGGACACGTTATGTATTGACTCGCCACTGAAGAAGGGGTTTTGCGCGTTGCTGTGGGGCAGCCCTGGGCAGACGTGGATTCAGCCCTGGACTGTAAGGTGCAGCGAGGGGCCGCCCGTGAGAACCAGGGCGTCGGGGGGGCTGCCGTGCAGACAGGGAACAGACAGTGCGGGCCTCTGCAGCCAGGCACCCAGTGGAGCCCTTTGGGGGCACAGGAAAACACATTCCCGAGAGAGGAGATGAGGAAAAAAGGCCCAGAAGCCAGGAAATGGCGGGCAACTACGGAATGGAGATACGCTTCTCAACAGAGCACGGTGTAAGAAAAGAGTGGCAGGAAATAAAGTTCAGAAGGTTGAGGCCGGACTGGGGGAGGGGAGGCCCTGAAAGCCGGGCAAGGACAGCATGGAAGCTGGCGGGGTGAGGAGAGGCCACAGTGGCCCAGGAGGGACGAAATGAGGGCAGTAAAGAGAAGAGGGACCCAGCATGGAAGGTGGCAGGGAGGCTGCTCCCTGGCGGGTGGGGGCGGCAGGTGGACGGGAACTGAGAATCCAGACGGTTTGAAGCAGAGCCACTGAACAGCCAGCTCCACCCCAGGGAGGATGTTAACGTCCTGGGTCTGGCCAGGGGAGACCGGGGGTTGGGGGATCTGATGTCAGGAAGGGGACTCAACCCGAGAGGCACTGGCGACAGCTCAGAGCTACAACTGCTGTTGGGTCTCCGTGGCTACAGGGGGCTCTGGCGTGACTGTCGTGGCCCCACACCAGGACAGTCTGTGCACCCGAGGGTAAGAGGCCCCAGAAAGAAGTCACCTGAAACAGAGACCAAACTTGCAGAATAAATCCTGAGAGTGAGGACACGGCTGCCATTTCGGCTTGGATATTCCAGGGTGAACCACCGTTCCTGGTGGGGGCTGGGGGTGGGGTGGGAGGGTGTCCCTCTTAATCCTGTTATTCGAGCCACTCTCTTTTGAAAAGCTTATTTGGTCAAATTAAGGTTCAGGTTATAAAGATTTAGAGAAAGAAAACGGCGCCTGGTGCTCAGTGAATAAATGAACTGGGTCACGCCCTCCTCCGTCAGTAGGTTGCCAGCTCCAAATGGCTTTATGAAACTCAGTATCTTCTGCAAAATTGGCAATTTCACTTTGCAATCAGTTTGCCTTTCCTCCCATTGTTATTTGCATCTGTTGAATACTTTCTTTTCTTTTTCTTTTTAGATTTTATTATTAAAAAAAGTGGGTTTTTTTTTTTAAGGTTTATTCATTTTTCAGAGACAGGGAGAGACACAGCCTCGAGGTGAGGGGGAAGGGGGAGAGAGAGAGGGGGGGACACAGAATCTGAAGCAGGCTCCAGGCTCTGAGCTGTCAGCACAGAGCCCAACGCGGGGCTTGAACTCACGAACTGTGAGATCATGACCCGAGCCGAAGTCGGACAGTCAGCTGACTGAGCTACCCAGGCGCCTCTCTAGATTTTATTTTTAAGTAATCTCTACCCTGAATGTGGGCCTTAAGTTAAGGCACCAGCCGGGTGCCTTAACTTGCAAAACTTTCTAGATACGAAGAGACAGCTGAGAAACAAAGTGTTTAGACAACTAGTGGTTTCAGTGACTGATTCATTAATATTTTCATGTGGTTACAACTTCTGTGACCTAACTACTACATGGTTCCTCTCTCCTGCCCTTGATCGTGGCTCATGTCAGCATTTGGGGAAGTCCTGGACACAGGACTGTGAAGAGTTCAGAGTGGAAAGGAGGCTACAGATATTGCGGTTAGCATCTCGCTCGGCACCGGTAGGTGAAATCAGTTCATACCTTCCCCGTGTACGTCGTTCTCACCATCACAGAAACCTAGTGGGAGAGGAAGGAAAAAAAAAATTTTTTTTTATGTGGTACTTCCAATTTTATTTAGCCAAGAATCAGTGACTCTTTCTGATTTGAAATAGAATTTTGAAAATAGAAATAGAAAATAGAAATAGAAAATAGAATTTTGAAATAGAAAAAGGTGGTTTTGGTACACGGATGCTCTTCCCAAGGTGCATTAGCATTTACACTAAAATTAAAATAGACAGGATTTACTTAAGTCTAAAGCTGGCTCCTTTCTACTTTCCTTTTCCCTTAAAATTCTCTCCGTCTTAATTTTTTTTAACTGCCTCTATCCTGAAAGAAAGACAATGTACAAAGTCTGAGAACCTCTATTCAAATCACAAAGTAAAGAAATAAAGATCAAAATGTTGCCACGTGTGGGGTGCGGTGGGGGAAGGGCAGGTAAATCCAAAAATCCACATGACTGTTCCACACTTACCACGTGTATCTAGAGGGACAAACTGGAAGTTCCATGTTGTGCCTTGTTTTATATATATATTTTATATATTTTTACATAAATATATAAGTATTGCTTACAAGGGGGTCAAGTTATTTTAAAAAGAAATTTACCTGGAGCCTCAGTCAATTTAAGTAGTGTATGTGACAGCTATTCACAAAGTCTTAAAAAAATTTGACTGGGAATATATTCTGGCTAATCCAGCATTTTTAAGCCATAAAATACAGTGCAGATGACAAAGTACAGTATTTCCCATTGCTCTAAGTGAAAACCCACGAACTATGCCAAGAATGATACGTTACCATGCTCCTTGGAGTAATGAAACACACTGAGTTTTCGGTATAAAATCGGGACAAAGTTTTAAGTGCTAAGTCTTTAAAGAGGCTTACATGCGTAAAGTTTAGTTAAGTTTCTGGAGAAAGCTCAACCTATCAGTTAACCTGATGAGCCTCTGCAGCTTCAAGGAAATGTCTGACGATCATTCATTCAACCTGCATTCATCAAGTTCCTGCACTGGCGAGCGCTAGGCGTGGCCAGATGGTAGGGCAGAGGGGAGAAGTCGGAACAAGGAGGCAAGTTCTCCAAAACAGGTAGAAGACGGCCCATCGTGGTGGGGCCCAAGGCAGGGGGCAACGCTGAGGATCCCCAGGAGCGCTAACAGGTGGCTAAATGAAGCTCACTCATAAAGACAGAACCCCTCTCAGCCCACGCAAACAGAATCTAGGTTAGTGACCCAGGACTTGACTTTGGTGCACGCCAAGAGTTGGGTAAGCCCGTTAAAATGCAGGTTCCTGGGCCTGTCTCGAAGACTGAGGCAGAGGGTGTGAGGATGGGCCCAGGAATCTCGTTTTAAAGATCACCTCTGAGGACCCTCCACAGACAGTCCTCGCCTGCTCTCTTAGGGACTCAGACGAGGCTAGAGCTGGATTAAGCTCCATGTGACATGTCCAAGGAAAGCAAGGTGAGCAGAGAGCACTGGGAAACGAGGTGCAGAGAGACAAAGGGTGTGGCTCTCAATCAGCAGCGTCAGGAGGAGGGGAGAGAAACTTCTGATTCATACTTTGGCTTCCTTGGGGACCCTCATCTTGAGAAAGGGCCGGGAACTTGACCATTCTGACCGGGAAACAGTGACTATCCCATTACAAATAATAAGCTAGGCTTGAATCGGCAATCTGGCGAGCTACGTTGCAACATCTCTTCGTCATCAAGACCCCAGCCACCCTGGGCTCCGTTAGGAAGGCTGACCTCCCCCTCGTACATGAGGAGCTGAGGGCTACCTTGTGAGACGGAGTGGCAAGCAGACATCACCCCTCTGCTATCCCGTTGGTACCACTGAAACAGAAGGAAGCCTTCCTGGAGGAGGAGGCATCTGAGTTAGGCCCATGAAGGATAATGACAAGGATGATGATATTAAGAGCCAACATTACCGTTCATTTACTATGTGCCAGGCTCCCCAGCTCTGTGAGGCACCCTATGCCGTCCTCACAGCGGCCCTATGAGGCGGTCACTATTAGCAGCCCCAAGATCACGCTGCCTGCAAATTCTGGGACTCTGTGTAGGGATTTAGACACTGGGGAGTGAGGGTGAAGGGGATGCCCCAGTGTAAAGACGGGACGAGGAGGGGAAGGAGGGGAGGGTGGGGAAGAGACGGGGAAGAAGGGAAGAGTGGGAAGGAGAGGCAAGGCCAGTGTGTACAGCAGGGGCCAGAATGGCTGGAGCACAAGGTGGGAGGAGTGGCGGGTGAGGATGGACGGAAGGAGCCTGCCAGTTACGGGGGCGTGATGGGGCGATCAGAAGAGACGGGATCACAGCCGGGCTTTGGAGAGAGGGTTCTAGCAGCGGGAGAGCGGGATGGCTGGGAAGGAGAAAGCCCCAAGGCAGGGAGAGCGGGCGGGAAACCAGCAGACCGGTCCAGGCAAGCAGGAAGTGGGCCCGGGCAGCGAGGACAGAAGGAGGTGGCTGTGAGGCTCACTGCAGGACGGAACGGCCCGGACTTGGCTGCGGAACGGTGCGAGGGGTGTGGGAACGGGGGAAATCACGGGCGACAGGCTCGCGGCTTCAGGTAACAGCAAGAACGGGGGTGGCGGTAATGGATGGTAGCGCCAACCCAACACAGAACCAAAATATCCAAGCCTGGATTTTTTATTACTGGATTAAAAAAATGCCCTAGGATACAACTATAAATAAAGCGCTAACGTTAAAAAAGGGAACGCGCTGTGACTGAACATCTGGAAACAGAGGACACTCACCCACATCGGTCCCACAGGGGACGGCAACGACCACGGCTCCATCTGTGTTCCGGGAACCCTCGAGGCCTCGGAGCCACGGAGGGCTGACCTCCCAAATGCAACCCAGACCACGTTCCCTCTGCCCGCTCCCATGCCGGACAAATCTAAACTCCCGGCACCGGCTGTGTTTGCTGAGCAGGGATGTGGCAGGTGCAGCAGGAGGTGGGTCCCTTCAGCCTCCCCGTCCTGGCCCTCTTGCTGTCTGGGTGACACCTTCTGACCCTCTTAAGATCTGGGATGCTTGTGCCCTCCCCTCTCCCTCCTCTACGTACACAAAGGGTCATTAACGGGCTCACTTCCTTCAGGGTTATTTGCATTTGAGACCTTCTCCTTAACTGAGCGGGTCACAGCATCTGCCTGCTGAAAGGCCACCGGAGGTCCAAGCCATGCCTCTTTCCCAGGGGAGGGGCTCAGGGCTGCAGTTCCCAAAGCCGGTACAACTCAGCATCTATCTATAGCTGTGGGTGCACGGAAGATGATTCCCACACACTCTTGGGTCCCGGAAAGGACAGGGACCGCTCCAGCCCCCTCCTCCACGGCAACGTGGGAGCGAGGGAGCGGAGGGCAGTTAGGGGACAGTCCTAGGCTAGGAGACCGAGCCAGGCTCACACGGAGCCCTTCTGCTTGCCGGGCTGTGTGCGTGTGAAATGGCCAAGCGCACCTGCTGCCAGGGAAATGGTCAACGCTTCTCTTCGTAGGTTCTGGATAATTAAGTGAGAAGAGAGAAACTGTAAGAACCTTGTCTGGTTGTGTAAGTTTATTTCTGTCATTCGCATCAACCACTTACTGTTGACGCCTAATTGTCACGCAACTCCATAACCATTATGAAAATTGCGAAGCCATGTATCAGACTAATGGCTTCTTCCTCTGGGGACACAGACTCCCGCTCGTGGATGGATCACAGTTTATTGCTCATGTAGTTACGTAAGAGCAGATGCTCCCTTATCAGCTTGCAAAGCAAACCAACAAAGAAAAACATGGACTGAGGCTACATCATTATGCTCGGGGAAGATTCCCAGGGAAAGAGCACTTATTACTGTGTCTGCTGCAGAGCCTAAATCCTGGGCTTCAATTATAGTTTCCCATCACTTTTTAAACCTTTACTTTATTTGGTTGGTCCTATAATAAGAAATACCTTTTTGCAAAGCTAATTGATATTTTTAAAATCCAAAAGGAAAAGAGAATGAAAAAAACTTTAATGAATTACAGGGGGAAAATACACGAAACTATTTAAAATAGCTCCCACCAACAAACAGAATTCTCCAGAAATAAGCCCCATCCTTGGAGACTTGAAGAATACTTTAAACACGCTGGCTTTCCCATGTAAACACATCCTTATTTGGATGTGTTTCTGAGCTATGCTATTCTTGCAAGGCTGCTGCAGAGAAGCAGGCACACAGCTCGGAGGTTCGAGCTGGGAGGTCAGCCCACCTTCCCTGGCTGTCAGCCACGAGGGCCCAACAATCCTTACCTGCTGATTTGCAAACGAGTGACCACCTTGATTCTCAGGTCAACCCAGAAATTCTGCTCTTTCTTGGTCTGTCTACCACGATCAATGTTTCCATTCTGTTGCCTTTCTGCCCTCCGACCGACCTGGACAATCTCTCCCCCCCCCCCCCCCAGGCTACCTCACTCAGTTAATGGCCTCCTTCACTTACTTTCTTTCCTCTCTGCACCCAGGCCTGAAAGGCTCCTTCCTTAAAATTACCCACGATTTCCTTCTTGTCTCGAGGATTCTGGCCCTTTCTGCGGAAGCATAAACTTTGCAGAGAGGACGACCACACAAATGAAGGAACGGCAGGGGCAGAAATGCAACTCGTTATTCACGGTTCCGGGGCGAAAATCCATCAATCTGGTTCCCTCTCGGTTCAGGGAGACCAGGATCCTGCTGTACTTCCTGGCACCTCCACTGATCACAGCCTCTGCCTTTCTGGGGTTCCTCTCTTTGCTCCCATCAATGCCTCTCCTGAGGCCAAACTACCGCATCTCCCGTGCACCCCACTTCCCTCGGCAGTGAGCACCGGACTCCCGTCCAGTTCCCACGATACCGCCAGCCTGACGCTCACACTCCCATGGGTGGAGACACAGCCTCGTGGCCCAGACCACCTCTCAACCACCCGACACTTGAAACGTAAATGAACGTTTGGGCAAATGCAGCCATCTCTGAACTGCACCAAGGGAGCAAATACAGCAACAATTATTACTAACTTAATCCCATCCCTACCGTGTGCAACGAAGTAAGACCTTGGACATTCTCCTTGGAAGGAACGGAGACTATCTAGGGCTTAAATGGCCTCAAAAATAAAGAAAACCAGAAAAGCTGCTATTATCTTGACCAAGATTTACTTATGCTCCTGTTTTAAGACCAAACACGCGGTCCTAACCGTTTGTGGACAAGAGCCAATCTGCACAGCGAACAGGTAATTCAACACCATTTTTCCTACTAGATTATCAACCGCAGAGGGAAAGGCAGGCTTGGAAAGTGTCTTAGTGAACCCCGCAGGTTGGATGTCAGCACCTAGAGTCCGTTCTAGCCCAGTGCTCCATGCACGCGAGCCACTGTGTAACTTCTCCACAGTTCTCCAACACCGAGGGCTCCCGTGTGCTGGGCACCCTGCTGGAGGTAAGACCATTAAAATGCCGACTTCAGGAAATGCACACTGAGCAGAGAGGGAGAGGCACACCCGTGAGAAAGACAGTCAGGTGACAGGTGCCAAGACAGGCATGTGCAGGGAGGAACTTGGGGTGGAAGGACATGGGTAGCTGTGGGTCGGCGGAGGGAGGAAGATCAAGGACGGCTCCACAGAAATGGCGACAGAGCCAAGGGTGTTGGTCCAGGCAGGCCAGGGTAGGTGAGAGAGGAAGAGACGGAACAGGAAGACACATCAGAGTGGTTCAAGTGCTGGAGGAAGGTGAATGAAGGCCAAATCCCGGAGCTCGTGTCACTCCAAACAGTGAGAAAGCACAGAGGCTGTTAGCAGGGGCCTTTGTGTCTTACCCATGTATGGGGCAGGCCAGGCCGACTGGCCCCCTCCTCCATAGGGGTCCTGGGGCTTGGCGCTCAGGGCACTCGTGTGAAGGGCGGAATCAGAATTGGTCCTAAGGGGAGGAGGAGAGAGTCTGGCTGAAAATCCATTTGTCTTTAGTAAGAAGGCAATATTCTTTGCTGAAAATTACCCACAGGAGAGAAGGCAGGAATGAGGAATTTACAATCATCTGTTAAGATGAGGAGTTGGAACCTACCTGAAGTCCCTCACATCAAACCACAGCTTCTGAGGATCTCCCACGCCCAAAAAGATGGCAGTCTGTGCCTGCACAGTCTTGCGCTTGGAGGCTAATGGCGTAATCGTCTACTCCGACAACGCAGACCTTGGACTCACCGCCTCTCCTAAGGGGCTTCCTGTTCCCCCTTGCAACTCAGAAGACCGCTGGGACCTGTGCATTCTCTGCACCAGAGTCTCTCCATCTGAGAATAACTCCTGTGTGAAGGGCCACCTACCACAGGGCTCCTCTGGCCCTTCCAGGGAGAATGCAAGGCCAAGACGACTTTGAAAATAATACTACATGTTCTTTGCCCTTCTGCCCTTGCTCTCGTCAGGAACATGGCAGCTGTGGGGTCAGGCCGAGGACCCGCTATCTCTATCTTCGGGGAGGTTTGTAAAAGGCACAGCACTGCCACTCTTCTCAGCGGACTCTTCGGTGGTTTAGAAAATGTAACTGTGCTTCCTAGAAGAAGGCATCTTTTTACATAGACACGTGATGAGTTTGTGATTGCTACTTTGTTATTTTTAAGTGCACAAGTATCTTTTATAAATCTCCCAATTTAACGTCTAGTAGCGATAGGCTGATGTCAACAGACACAGCCACTTATGCAAACACTCTTTGAGGGCCTTAACGTCTTGGAGACTGTAAAGGAGTCCTAAGGCAGAAAGTTTGGGAACCACCCATCTGGAGTGAATTTCTGAAATGCTCCCAGACGGTTCCAGGGGCTGCATAAGCTTAACTCTTAAGAGACAATTATTTACTTATCCAACCGTCAAACTACCTGCCTTTTGTGAGAGACCTCCAATTAGCCTAAGATGTTTCCTTGTGGTCTGTTCCAGGTGAGAGCCTCACATGGCCAGTAAAGCCGCGTGGCCTGACTGGGCACCGTGGCGGTGCCGTGCTCAGACGGGGGTACAGGAGATTCGGAGGCTGCATGATGCATCAGGAAGAGCGTGCCCCCCGGGGTCAGAGACCCCTCGGTTTGGATTCTGGCTCCTTTACAGAGTCAAAGAGGCTCAAGAGAACATCAGTCAAACGCAGAGAGACAACTGGGCAAATGTGAAGGTAGCCTGGGTATTACAATCACTGTTAATTTTGTCAATGACATTGTGGTTGTGTTTTCTTTAAAAGAGGTTCTTACCAACCTTTCCTCTCAGAGATATTTACCTGTGTGATACTCTGTCTAGTGGGTGGCGGGACGGGGGTGAGAGGAGGGGGTTCCGAAGAAAGGAGCCGGGCCGATGAGGGCCGAAGCTGAAGGGTGGGCACAGGGACTTCCCATCACTCTTTTCTCTTTGGTGTATGTTTTGTATTTTGCACTGGAAACTTTTTTTTTTTTTTTTAATCCCAGTACCACCGCACATTAGCTAAACTGCCTTGGACAAGTCACTTAATCTCTTAAAACAGAAAATAATATTCATTCTTGAAGGATGCTGTCAGGATTGAAAAAAAAAAAAAATGACCCCCGGAGAGCACTTACCGCTGGAGTCCAGCCCAAAGCGATCGCGATGCCAAGCCAACTCTGGCTGAATGCTGATGTCCCCCGTGTTTCTTGTACCTTATTTAATCCCCACAACCATCCCTTGATACAGGTATTATTATCTCCCTTTTCCAGGTGAGTAAGCTGAGGCACGGAGAAGTTAAATAACTTATTCGAGGTCGCACAGTAAGAGCCAATCTCGTGGCCCCGCCTTGGACCTTGGGCTCTCATACTGTCTATGTACCCTGTGCTGTCTGTGCAGACATTCGATAAATGGTGGGAGATTTAGGCCTTTGACATTTTTTTAATACTTCATATAAACACATCTGATATGAATATCCTCTGGCCACCGGATAATATATCAAGGGCAGCAGGACAGTCGAATTGATTGGTCTCGGAAATTTATTTCTACTAGCAATGAACCCAGGTACCTGTTAAGTGCAGATGTCAGCCTGAACCCAGGGTGCTTTTCTTCTTTCCAAGGATGCTGCTGCCTTTAAAAACCAGAATGACAGAAAAAGAAAAGATGTTCAATCCACAGGAGCAAAGGGGAGCCTGGGGCCTGAGTTTGAGAACTGGCTCTTCTCACCTGGCCGCACAACCTGAGGGAAAGTCACTTCAAACGCTCCATGACTTGGTCGTTTTGCTCAACGGTGTTAAAATGAGGTCAGACTGAGTGATCTCTCCACCTCCTAGGATCCCTGATCTCCGTGATAAAAACTACCACAAATCCACCACGAGAACAGGGTTAGCTGGCTGGGCACATAAGGAGGTTTGCTTTTGTTTTAAAAAGGGGATTTATAAGCACCTTTGAAATAGTTCGATTCTAGATTCTATGGCCGACTCCTCTCTGGGGAAAATGAGGTCTTGCCCAGCACACATCCCGCATGTCTGCAGAGGGGGCGCCCTGGCCGTCCTGGATGCAAAAATGCTATTCCCGTGTAGACGGCCGTGAGGAGGAACACGTTAACTGTTGTAATTGCCCAGTTTATGAAAACGTCAATCCAACTAATCCCAGGGCTCTGGGAAGCTGAAGACATTTTTTCTTGGATCCAAGTTTGCAAAATAATCGTTTAGAGACGCCTTTTTATGATTTAAAACGCAGTATTGTATTTATCCCACGACTTGCATCCCAGAATTCTTGAGGGCAGGTGACAACCCAAGGAGGCAGGGGCCCGCCATCACTCATCTTTAGCGGAGTTCCCAGGTCCTGACTATGTTATTCACGGTGAAGTGCTCAATCGGGATTTACCCGGAGAGCGGATGGAGAGTCGACCTCAACACAGAGAGCTGATTTTTTTTTTTTTTGATATGTACACTTCAAGTGTCTCCTAAATCTGACCTGGTGACCTGAAAATGATATCTCATACACAGTGGATACGCCAATCTTTTCAGTTGGTTTTATATTCTGTCGCCTGCTATACTCGAAAATACTCAATTTTGTTTTGTATATGCCCTCTGTATATGAAAATAGAGAGTCTAAATCAAATCCACTGTGTAAATTACAGTTTTAGAAGCTTCTTAAATCTTTCCTTCCTTCCAATGGCTTACGAGGTCACCCCAAGCAAAGGTGTTTACTTTTCCTATTTTTCCATGTCTTCAATAGAAGAATACCAAATCAGAGCATTCCATTGGTAGATGTGTTCCAAATGCGTTTGTTTGATTTTAAATATGAAGATCTAGGTTTATTTTAAATTACTTTTCATCTTAGACTTCCATATAAGCCTATGATTGTTCGTGGAGGACCTAAGTTTTGTAAGAGAAAACAAAATTCCATGATTTATACTAGAAATCTCTACAACAACATTCAAGGTGGATAAAATTAAGTGGAGCCATCGACAAACACGTGCCCATCATATCTTTTTAAAATACGGCTTGCTGGGGCATCTGGGTGGCTCAGTAAGTTAAGCGTCCAACTTCGGCTCAGGTCATGATCTCACGGTTCGTGGGTTCGAGCCCAGTGTCTGGCTCCGTGCTGATGGCTCAGAGCCTGGAGCCTGTTTCGGATTCTGTGTCTCCCTCTCTCTCTGCCCCTCCCCGGCTTGCTCTCTGTCTCTCTCTCTCAAAAATAAATAAACAGTAAAGACATTTTTTAAATACGGCTTGCTTACCTTGGCCAACTCTCATCCAGAGGCTGTGAGGAGTAACTGGCTCCGAAAGTACTACCATCAAAGTGGAATTTTTAATAAAGGAAAATAAAATTAATGGAAAGTCGAAGCAGAACGAAGACGCCAGAATCATGGCGAGTCAGACAACAGGGTTTCTGGTTCTTATCTGTTTCTCTACACCGATCGCTCTTCCTCCAGGCCTTCCCTCCACAACTGCCTCTGGAAAGTTCTGTCTCTGTGTGATTCAAGTGTGGGGTCTGTCTTTTTTTTTTTTTTTTTTTGGCTGGCATAGCGTCTTTTGTTTTCAAGAACTGCCTCCACCCTTCACCCCAAACCTGGTAAGGCTGCCATTCTTTGGAAGCCCCTCTGTCCCAAGGCTCAGTATTTCCAGTCAAGGTACCTTATACCCCCGGCCACAGTGATTGGTCAGGGATGGGCTCCTGACACAAACAAAGCCAGAGAGTGCCTCGGAGGAGAAAAAAAGGGTGCCCTCAGTTGGGGTGATGAGCCCAAGAGCCGCATCAGTCTGCAAGGAGACAAAGCCCATCCACCCAGGAAGTCAACACAGACTGACAGGTGTGATCCCCCTACCCACCAGGGGACACGTAGCGGATACAGTCTCAGGGCTGTTGTGCGCACCCCTGGATAGTGCCCTTGGGTTTCCAGGGACATAAGTCAGTAAGTTTCCTTTTTTCAAGCTGAGGGTTCCTGTTACTTACAACCAGAAGAGAGCTGCACTAGATTTGTGGAGAAATGGTAAGTTCCTTGGGCTGTCGGGGGCTCCGTTTTCTAAATTCTGTACTCTTCCAGGGATGGTGCCCTGGGACATATTCCAGACGCAAAGAGAAACAGATGTGATGCGACAATATCCACGCCGAGGGCAGTAGAGGCATTTAGTTAGTTTAGTTCATTTACACCCATAGAACAGTCTCTTCAAAACATCTTTAATCATAATAACCTCCTGCTACAAACTGTAATGATTCTATACAGCAGCCACCACGTGCGTGGGCTCAGGAGGAAGGGGAGGGGGCCCCCGTCACGCAGGCCTGGCCTGGGCGTCCCCGATAAACGACTGGGTGTGAAAGGCCCCTGTGGCCGGGAGGGCGTTATGATCACGAGGTCCACTCTCTGTATTTGTTTTGTCATCTGCAGCTAGCTTATTTCTTAATCTGAACCTAAGTCCACACGGTAAGAGATGATTTTCAAAAGGGAGACACTTCCTCAACGATGGGGCTTCGTGCCTGTGAAGTGCAGGCTCGAATACGCCACAGGAGGCGAACACGAAGGAGGCAGGCCCCCTGACCGATGAAAACCACCAGAGCCTTGGTGGACCGAGCCATCGGCCAGGAGGCACCGAGTCTCCCCACCTGCGGGCATCTGTCTTTCCACTTCCTGCAGAGTCCAATGGATCTCCGTGGGGAGAAGCGGAACGTCAGGAAGCAGAAGGTTCCCGTTTCTCTCAGTACCCTGCCGTCCTAAGTCCCCGAGGCAGTGCCGCTAACACAACTTAGCACGTGGAGCCTTAAGAGTAACAAAATGACCAAGCGCCCATTACCTCAATGGTGAGGTTCGAGGCAGCATGTTAACCTTTCTGATGCATGTTAACAGCATGGACGTGTAGTGGTTTCCTGAAATTAACTTTCAGGAGTTCCCACTGCATCACCCAGGCCGGGGTGCGGCGGCTGCTGACAGGCGAGATCCCCCCACCCACCAGCTCCACGCCGCCCTGATGCGGAAGTCCGCGTGGACGCCCCACCGGTCGGCCGCCCTGGGCTCCGGACGTGCCCTCCTCGGCCTCCCAAGGGGCCGGGGCCCAGGCACACCACCACCGGGCCCGGCTGGGGTTCTTGATGCGATGAGGCCGGGCCAGCAAAACTCAAACGATGTGACCGCTGAGCATTCTTAATTCTCCCTGGCACATGTCATTTATTGGCCATTTAAAAACGCAAGAGCTGCTGGGCATCAGGAGAAACGCTAAGGCCACTGGCTCACGAAGCTGCAGTCAACCGAAGGCAAGCCCAGAAAAGTCTTCTTAAGATTTCAGGAGCTTTCATTCAGGTGGCTTTGACTAGTCCACAACACCGACATGTCCTACAGGACAACCTAAAGATGGGGAAATACCCTTATTCGTCAACTTGAATTTACCATTAATTCAACAAACGACCGTGGCGCCTACCGGCTGCCAACGGAGAAGCAGCCGGCAGCAGGGTTTTTAACGAGCCAGACCAGCTCCTCGGCCATCACCCCCGGTTAGCCTAGGTTAAAAGGTCCCCACATGAGTGTGCCCCTTTTTATTGGCACACCCGCCCCACGCACTCCTTTTCAGGTCCTTTGCTGCCTCCTCCTCCTCCTCCTCCTCCTCCTCCTCCTCCTCCTCCTCCTCCAATCCTGATGCTCCCTGAGCCCCATGGCCTCACAGCCTCTCAGCCCATGTTGCTCACAAAGGGACAGGACGGGGACAAGGGCCTCGGAATTGCTGGGCATCACGCCGTGGGGGCAGCGTGGGAGGCTGGAGACACTCGGGGAGGAGTGCCCGAGGACACAGAGCCAGCCCACCCAAGCTCACCGGGGGCGGGGCGGGGGGGGGGGGGTCGTCAGTCCTGCCCCGGCCTCTGACTCCAACCGGCATTGGGCACCTGTAGTCCAGGGACCCCCAAACCCGCCGCCGACAGTTCGTGCCAAGCCCCAGTTTCCCACCGCCTGCTCGGCTTTGCCACCAAAAGTACGTCCAAACTCCACCTGGACAGTAACTCCCGCTCCTCCCTCGCGTCTGCTCCTTTTCTCGCCCATCCACCGTGTTTAACCCACTGACGTGCTCCCCACATGCCTGTGGATCTGGAGAGGAAGCTCCTCGTGTCCCTGCCTCAGTCCGCTGACCAAAGGCCTCCCCTCCTCCTCCTCCACGTGGGCAGTGTCACAGGGAAGCTTCTTACTCACTCTTCCCCAAAGGAAGGGGAGTAGCTCTTCTGCTGATAAGACAGGACATCTGGTGGCCCATCTACCCATGGGTGGGGTCACTGAGCCACAGAAGCTCCAGACGGGCGTCCACCCTGTCTCTGCTGTGCTGCTGGCCTGGTGGCTGGAGAGCACAGCCCGGCTTCTCCTTTCGGCTTCCCGTTCCCATGTGGTAAGCGCACCTGGGGCAGGGCTCAGGAAGAGCCTTCTAGAGGCAGCCTGGAGGCTGGCCATCTTGTCTCCGAGCCTCTGGAGCTCAGGGTTCTACCAGGGGGCGGTTTGTGGGGCAGGCCCAGGACCTCCCATGCAGCCGGCCGGGCGAGTGGACTCTGAGTCTGCTTCCCTGGAACCCGCCCGCAAGACGACTCCCAGGGTCAGACCGAACACACAGAGCCGGTCCCAGTCTGGTTCCTTCCTAATTTCTCAACCACGTCTTCGCCATCATGTTACTTCCTCTTGTCCTGTTTTGCCTCCAACTACGTCCTGCTAGAAAACATCTTGGAGTCCAACGTCACGGAGAGAATCTGAGTGGGATCCTTCTGAGTCCTTGCGTGCGTGGGAACATCTTTCTGCTCGCCTTGGCACGCGAGCGACAGACAGGTCGCATGTGGAATTTTGAAGTCTGAACATTTTCTCCTGAGAAGCTCTAAACATCAGCCCGTTCCTTGTCCTTTAAGATGGAAATCGCTAGTGGGTATTAGGTAAAAGTTGGGTTTTGTGATCAGATCAAATGCATTTTGTTAGTCCCGGGTGAAGAGAAAAAGTTTTTTAGCTGCAAGCCTTCTTAGAGCCCTGGGGGCCGGCGGGGGGCGGGGGGGGGGGGGAGCGGAGTAGCGTTTCCTCAAATGTAACAGGCCGAGTATGTCAAAGAAACCGTGTTCTATACACCAATGTCCTAAAACTTTCATCTCGTTGTACGAACAGACTCAAAGCAAGGCCTGTTCCAAAGAGGAAAGCCATTCCTAACTTTGGCAGGTCTTAAGGCATCCCTTTGTGACCACTCACGCTAGTTTCCCAGATGCGATGCACTCCTGCGCCTTGTTGGGAACATAAATCAGAAATTTTCCACACACTTATTTTTCTCTCTTTCTAAAAGCACCTTTAGAGGAAGGCGTTTACCATGATTCTCCAGCATGTCCCCTGCGTTCTCGATGTGTTACCCACAGGTCTAAGATAATATCATATGTGCCGCAAATTCACGTTAGTTGTTCAGAAACGTGACCAGACGGCAAGTGGGACCCATGTCCGCTGCCCTGAAGGAGGGAAGAGGGCTGCTGCAGAAACCAGTGGCTGCGGACACGTAGAAGAGCCTCTAAGCTGAGTTTGCAAGCCCAGGCCCCAGCCAGGGACCAGGCGGTGACCCCCCACCCCCGCCTTCTGAGTGTGGCCCCAGGCCGGAGCCCAGCTGGACAGCGCCCTGGTCTTTGCTGGTGGTGGCTGCCTGTGGCAGCAGCAAAGCCCAGGGCACTAGCCCTCTCTGAGGCCGCAGCTGCCCACTGCACGAGGAATGTCCCCAGGCCGGTACCCTGCTTGCTACCCACTCGGGGAAGAAGCCAGAATATTCGTTAAACAATGTCCGTTTCATGTGAGATCCCTGTATCATAGGACCGAACCCCTGTCTAGGCCAGTCTGCCGCGCTGAAGTAACTTCCAAGCCAAGAAACAGCTGCAGGAAGAGAATTCTGGATACGTTTTTTTCCTTTTCTTTTTGTCCTAACAAAGGTTCAAACCGGTGTGAACACTTTCAAATGACAGAAGTGGGAGACAGACATTAAGGAGGTAACAGAAGACCCTGTGTGAAAGGCCACTGTTTTAAGCAAATTATTTCAAAATCAACTGAATGTGGCCACGAAAGGAAAGATGAAATCTTTCTCCCAAGTTCTTCTGATTTATGTCAGTACCTTCGACATGTAATTATCCCTCTCTTATACTTCACTAGGAGCTCACGGCCCCTTGGTTCCGCAGAAGAGACACGCTGTCCATTAACGGACCGGCCTGAGCTCAACAATTTTTTTGTATCCGCAGATGCCCAGTCCCCAGACCCCAGTTAGGTTGCGCTTAAGAAGAGAACAGAGAGAGGGGGCTCACGACCTGTGGATCAGACATGTACTGTGTGATGAACTTTAATCTATCTGTGCGCTAATTTAGTTTTTGCTTCCCTTCCCCTCTGAAGGTGACCTGTATTTGCTGCTGTTTTCACAAGGGGACCCACAGATGGGGTCAAGTGACACCCCGTGGTAAATCACCTGGGAGGAGACCGAGTCCCCTGAACACATGGTGTGGTCTCCCCTTCTGTGACTCTGCACAAGATACACCGTCTTCCTGGAACATTCCCTCTCCAGCTGCCTCCCTCTCTCTGCATCACCTACCACCTTCTGCCATTATCTTCCTTAATCATTTCTTTACCTGTTTGCTGTCCACCACCTCCCCCAGACCAAAACCTCACCAACGCGGGGACACGCCTTGTTCCACCACCCAGTCCCCTGCGCGTGGACAGTACTTGTACAGAAAAGGGACTCTGCAGATCTCTGCTGAGTACACAAATACGTCATCCCCTTACTGGTGGCTCATCCTGCAAGCCTCAGATGTACCGCAAGGATGCCTTTTCCAGCCTCCCATCACTGGTCCTGGCTGCCCCTCCTATGAGCTGCCTCGACGATACCTCACCACACTGCACTGTGACCACTTTAAGCAACATGAGGACAGGGACCAAATTATGTTCACCATTATGCCTGCAGTGTCCCAGCAGGGCCTGACACTAGTAAATAATTTTTTTTAATGTTTATTACTTTTCTGAGAGAGAGAGAGAGAGAGAGAAGGGGAGGGGCAGAGAGAGACAGAGATACAGAAACCAAAGCAGGCTCCAGGCTCCGAGCTGTCAGCACAGAGCCCGATGCGGGGCTCAAACTCACGAACTGTGAGATCATGACCTGAGCCGAAGTCGGACGCTTAACTGAGCCACCCAGGAGCCCCTCATTGTTTTTAAGTGAATGAACATTGTCCTCTGTCGCTTTCCTTCAATCCCCTCCTCTTCTAAGTTATTCCCTTGGTTAAAAGAGCTGTGAGCATGTGTATATACTTAGACCATACTTGCTGTAAAAAGGCTCTGAGATAGTTGCGAGCATACAGGTATTTATATATACGGCTATGAATATGTCACGTATGTATTATACTATTTACAGAGAACACCTACAGGAGAAAAAGAGAATCAAGACTTTGGAAAAAGACATATTGTTAAATCAAGCAAAGAAACACTCAGAAGTCTTTTGCTTGAAAATTCTCAGCAGTCTCGATGAGGGTTTGGTGTACATGCTCCTCCCACACGTGAGCACGAGCCGAAGACTCGTCTGGATTCTCCTCTCCCTTTTGCGTTCTGCGTAAGGGTTATTACGTGTTCCAGAAGGGAACCCGCAGAATCGGCTGTCACCGTCACCCTCCCTGACAGCAGTCACATAATACATAAAACTAGAAGTCAGGGTCTGTTGTGGACCCTGTGTCCGCGGTGTGTCCCTTGGGGGCAGAAGAGAGGGGACACGGGAACGTTCCCTGGGGTCGCTATCCCTGCCTCCAAATAGGAAGCTGGAGGAAACCCGGGGGCAGGAGAAGCGTGTCCCCTGTGTGTGTCCTACAACCCCCCCTACAGGGCCTCTCTTGACGGCAGGAGGGGGTCCGGGGGCCGACCCACCGAGTGCTGGAGGCAGGGGAGAGGCCCAGGCCCGGAGTCCGCTTGACCCGGGCTGAATCCGACCTCGACAGCGGGAATCTGGGACAAGTGACTTCGACGCTCAGCTTCCTCCTTGGAAAATGCGGGTTAAAACGCATGAACTACTCAGTGAGTTTTGAGGACGGAATGACACAGAAATGGCCCGGCGCAGTGCCTGGCATGGGTAGGTGCTCAGCAAACACGCGTGCCCTCCCCCCACTTCCTGGTTTCTCGAGAAGCCAGCTCTGCCATCACTGCCAGGAACCAGCTGTGCAGTGACACGCACCCCGCCTTCCTGTGCCTTCCTCCACCCCAGAGGGGGGAGCGTAGGGAGGGCACAGGGCCTCCCGGCACGCTGCTTCCACGTCCTCTCCCACAAAACTGTGTCCTCGAAGCCCTGAGCACAACGCCGGTGGCCCGGCGGTGACCACCCCGCCCACTGCCTAAGCCCCGGCCCCTGAAACACAAAGCTATCAGGGGACTTTGAAATCTCCTCTTCTTCATTCCTACTTAACAGCATAGGTCTTGGCGTAAGTGCTGCATAAGAATTTTCCTAACTTTATACCGTAAGGCGTCATTTACTGAGCTCGGAACTGCATAAATAGGAGATCGTATGAACCTTCTTCTGTAAGTTCTCACAGCAGGGTCCCCAGGTCAGCAGAAGTAAAATCAGCCAGATTCCCACATGTCTGTTTTAGCTAGATAGACCAGGTCTCTCTAACCTGGTTCAAAGTCAGGTTTAACTGTGCCTTGGCTGACCTCGGAAGAAAATCCTGAGGCGGCCTTGCGACAGGGCCGGGTTACAGGTTCTGCTTATGTCCAGTTACGTCACCCGACTCCGGTTTATCACCGTTTTCATCAAGTAAACACCCGCGATGATCTTTCCAATTTTCAGCTGCAGAGATGTTTCTAGTTTCCAACTCGTTTGTTTTTATTGCCTCCCTTCATCAGATAAAAAACGAAGGCTTGGAGGCCAAAGGGGAACTGGAGGGAAGAGAAACCTTGAAAACCTTTCAAACATTTCAGAAGTCATACTGCCCTCAGACAACGAGAAAGGATATTTGTCGTCCCGGCTTGTCCCCAGACCGTCGGTGGAGCGCGTGGAAGCGGGTCCTGGCCGGCCTCTCCACCAGCCCATGGTGGCGGGTCCCCCGGGCGCTATCAGCCTGGTGCAGGGACGGCTGCGGAAAGAAGGGAGAGGAGTCGGCCTGTGACCATGAAATCGCCACACTCACCCTCGGCAGCGGTGGCAGATGAAATGCAGATTCGGAGTTTTACGAGTGTTTATGACTGTGCCTCGAGTCAAGGTAAACACAGTCACGGAGCACGTGGGGCTGTTTCTGTAGGGGTGCAGAATAACTGAAAACGGTCTTTAGTGTGTTAAGATAGAGGCCAAATCGATGATATATTAAAAGCTGTCACAGTTACGAGGCAGGACCACAGGTTCATACATCACACCCCAGACACTCAGAAGTATGCTTGAAACGCAAGAGGTCTATTTCAGACAGAGGTAAGCTGGATACCTATAGTATCTAGAAATACAGATACAGTATCCAGAAATGTGTGTACACACACACACACACACACACACAACACAGTATCCAGAAATACAGATACAGTATCCAGAAATGTGTACACACACACACACACACACACACACACACAGTATCCAGAAATACAAATACAGCATCCAGAAATATATATACATAGTATCCAGAAATACAGATATACAGTATCCAGAAATAAACCGGAATACCTACAGACTGTGGGTTATTTGTTTTGCACAGGGTCTTTACATTTCCAATTGAATTGACAATGTTTAAAAATTCAGGTCTGAGGCTTCTAGGGAAAAATCTGAACACCCAGGCCACGCCAGTCCCATGTTCCCATGTGGTACAATGGACTGAAATCGAGAGTGGCTGCTCACTGTAGGCAGGACACCCGTTCTTGTGCTTTTAATGCTTACACCAGACCACCGACTGACTTACTACGTTAGACGTTTGAGTCTGTAACCCCTCAGTTAAGGAAAGAGAAAAGAATACTACCTCAACACAAGTTGAAAATGCGCAACTCATTATTCCCAAAAATGGCACAAATGAAAATATAAACAGATTCAAGATAAACCCGTGGTCAATAAATCCGAAATCCTTTCTTAAGGGAGGCTTGGGTACATTCTTCTTAAGTTTATTTATTTTGAGAGAGACAGACAAGCAGGAGAGGTACAGAGAGAGAGAGAGAGAGAGAGAGAGAGAGAGAATCCCAAGCAAGCTCCACACTGTTAGCACAGAGCTCGACGCAGGGCTCAAACTCATGAACCATGAGAGATCACGACCTGAGCTGAAATCAAGAGTCGGACACTTAACCAAGTGAACCACCCAGGTGCCGTGGGGGTACATTCTTAACATTTTTGAGACTGGCATCATAAAAGGCAATCTTTTTGGTTGTCAAAGGCCAAACGCTAGGCTGGACCACTGTATCACATATATGACGTGCGCGTAGTGTATATATAACGTTACACAAGGGATGGATGTTTGTGAAATATACGAAAGCAGGTTGTCTTTTATCTAAACTGAATCATGTATAAATAGCTTGCTCTGAAAGGAATCCTATAACAGAGGATGTTTTTATAGGGGAGCTGTTTCTTTTAGCTGAGAATTGGTGGTTACTTTTTCTTTGCGAAACATGGATTTTCTCACACTGGACTTGGGAAAGCCTCTTATTTCTCCAGAGCAGGCTGATACAATGTCTAAATTAATTGAGTCTAAGAGTTCTAATCTCTCTCTCTATTTTTGAGAGAGAGAGAGAGAGCACAAGGGTGCAGAGAGAGAGAGGGAGACACAGAATCCGAAGCAGGCTCCAGGCTCCGAGCTGTCAGCACAGAGCCCGACACGGGGCTCGAACCCACAAACCGCGAGATCATGACCTGAGCCGAAGTCAGCCGTTCAACCGACTGAGCCACCCAGGTGTCCCGTCTAATCTCTTTTTCAACCCAAATCTGTCATCTCCTAAAACAAAGAGATCTTTGTGAGGAACAACTTCTGAGGGCATGAAAAACAGCCATTGTGATGGGTAAGCTGGGTGCTGATCTCAGACAACACAGCATAATCTTCCAGGGAGTGACAAATTGAAATACCTTGTTAATCAAGAGGACGCACACCCACATCACACGGTTTTCAAAACCTGTTTACACAGGAACACGAGGGACAGATGACTTTGTTCCAGGGTAAAAGGGAGGATTCTCTGGTAATAGGACCAATATTCACCTGAGTGGTGTTACATGTCCTTGGAAACACACTTTCATCTAGGAGTCTCGGAGTACAGAGACCGGCCTACAGAGGTGGGGCTGAGGGCCTCTGGAAGGGGTTCCAAAAATGCAGAGAGTTCTTGGAACGTCTGGCAGACTTCCTATTACACACATACTTGCTATTCATACTCGCCTCTTTTGCAGTCACCAAATGCATGGGCCCAAATCCTGTATTGCTACCTAGACTCAGCTTGGGGGCGGGGGATGGTCTCTGCCGACATTGGATATCTTCTTCTCGTGCTCAGCGTGACACTACTGAAGCCCCCTGCCCCTATAGCAGCTGGTCTTCTTCCAAACTACACTGAGCTTTTCGGCCTTCTGGACTCACAGGCACCTGCCTTGCTCACGACATGAGCTTGAGCAGGTGTTCCGTGTGGGAAGCCGGTGGGGGCGGGGGGGGGGGGGGGAGGACTCAAGAAGAGGAAGCCTGTGAAACACTATGGCCTTGTGCCTGCTGAGAGCTAAGAGTCTGTTATTTAACAACGTATCTCTTAGGTCGACTCCAACACAAAAAAGAACCTGAAGGCCAAGGGCTTCGTGCTTTCAGTTCCTTTTCAAGTTTTATCCATAGTTTTTTTACGTGGGTTGTACCCACACAGCACATACATTCTTGTGGTCTATTTCCTGTACCTATTTTCTGTGTATGTAACCCTTATAGCTATTAATTCAGCAGGTGCACAGTATTTCACTTCCAATGTTGAGGAGGCCCACACCCCATGCTGCAATTCAAGAACATGTGCTTTGGAGTCAAAGAAACAGTTCCAGTCCAGAATCGTTTACTTAACAGCCAGTCATCCCCTCTCTCTTATCTGTAAAGTGGACGTGATGCTGCTGATAACTTCCTCACAGGCTTGCTGAGAAAATGAAATTAGATGATGCACGTGAAAGCTGCCTTATCCCAGGGGCACTGGGGCTTACCGGCCGAACTGCTCCCCCACCTGCTTCAGTGCACAGGTTGAAGCCCTAACCCCCAGAGGGACTGTATGTGGACCCAGAAGGAAATGCAGGTTAAGTGAGGTCCTACAGGTGGGCTCTCATCTAATAGCACTGGTGTCCGTTAAGAGGAAGAGACCACAGGAACACACACACACAGAGGAAAGGCCGTGTGAGGGCAGGAAGAGAGGCCTGACCAGAAACCCGCCCTGCCCACATCTCGATCTTGGACGTCCAGCCTCCAGAACTGTGGGACAAGAGATTTCTGCTGTGTCAGTGGCCCTCCCCCCCCACCCCCCAAGTCTGTGGTGTCCTGTTAGGGCAGCCCGAGCAGACTAAGAACACTGGGCATTAGAAGGAGGATGGATGTCTAGGTGGTTGGGTGTTGGGAAGCATCTTGTTAAAGGTGAGGCCACCCCACAGAGTCCTTTTATGGACCGCACGGGCAACACCATTGGTAGGGGCTTTCCCGCTACTCTGAGCCTCCCAAAGTATCCCTAAAGGACCTAGATCTTTGTTAGGCACCCATCTGCTGCTGCCCATGCCGGGTCACCTCTAAAAGCTACAGCCTGGGATGAATGGCTGGACAGACAGAATGCTGGCAGGGCTCTGTGTGACTGGCCCCGGCCCACGGTTCGGGAGCAGACATGGTACACATTTGTCCAAATAGAAACTCTCCTACTCTCTTTCTTCTGCCCTGAGAATCCCATGACCCAAACAGGGATGCTCCCTCAGCCTCAGTTATCCAGGAGAGCCCCCAGCAACAAAGAGGAGTTAAAAAAAAAAAAAAAAAAAAAAAAAAAAAAGCTTGCCCCAATCCCAGATGTGCAGAGTCCGATTTTCCTTCAAGTCAGAAGAACCTGGGAAATTGGCACCTGTTTTGAGGATGGACCCGGGTTTGGGCTCTGACAAACACCATCCTGTTTCAGGACACGGGACCCAGACACTAAACGAAGGAGAGAAGGCTTCTGTGCCTCCGCATTCAACCGCCCCTCCCCCTGCCGCGGGGGCCCCAGGGCCACACTACCCGCAGGCAGACCGAGTGCGTGCTGAGGGCCCCAGCAAGGCCAGGGCAACACCCAAGAGGGTGTTGAGCCGATGTCCAAAAACGTTTCAAGTATTCGTGGTGGGAAAATTCAAAATTTAGCTGGGCTTCCTTGCCTTTTTGTTTGTTTGGGGACAGCTTGGTGGTTTTTATTCAGGAACACACACACACACAGAAGGGGGGTCCGGTCACCTCTCCAGGGCCTGCACCAGCACACGCCTTACCACGCTCCCCCCACCCCTTTCTAGGCACTAGGAAGCAGGTGGAAAGGGCACACTGTGGGTGGCCACGTTCTTGGTGGCTGCCTGAGACAATGCAGCGGGGCCGGTGTCAATGGCCCGACGATGAGGTTCGGCACCGGGAGGGTCACACGGGAACCTTAGCAGCGAAGGGGCCAGCTATCAAATTCGGTTCCACGTTGGGACCTAACTGGCAGAGGCTGAGTGTGAGAGGAAAGGACTGAGCGGCAACACAAGGCAGGGGAAAGGTGGATTCTGGGCTTAAGTCACCAAATTTGACAGAAGGCAGACTGAGGGTGGAGCACAGCCCAAGCTCCAAGGTTCCACAGACCTTGACAGCGAAGGGCAACAAGGTGGGTTTGCGTTGGGGGTCGGGGGTAAAGGTGACTCCTGAGTCGGCAAGGAGACCAGCTACAGTCGACTCTTGCCTACTTTCTGTCGTTGGGCCTTTTTGTGGGGGGGTGCGGGGAAGGAGGCAGACCCCAAGCAGTTCAAGGTGCTGCTGAGAACGGGACGTCCACTTACAGAGGGTCTCGCCCTCAGGCCTCCTCCCTTTGCAGGATTGTAGGCTCCCCGATTGCTTGTGAAAGTATCTCTATGTGGATGGCAAATTAGATCAGGGATGCAGGTATTAGGATGGCTGCTGGGGGGGTCGAGGCTGGCTGAGATGAAACAGAACGTGTGAATCTTCCAGAGGAAGCAGAGTTGCGCGTTTCTGGGCAGAAATCCAGGGCCAGTGGCAGAGAGTACGGCGGGCTCAGTGCACGCCCCCCCCCCGCCCCGCCCGGGACCAAGAGCTCATTTAGGTGTCTTTTCGTGGGTGTGGGCGCCCACCTGCTGCCCACATCGCCTCTGAAAGCTGCAGCCAGAGATGACTGGCTGAGCAGTTGCGGGTGAATTTCCTTACCTTTCCTAGGAGGAAAATTACTTCCTGTCAGTAGGCACCATTGACCTATCAGCATGACCTATATTTGCATTAACTCTTTTAGCAGATGTACCGTATTGTTGGCATAGCGTGGAGCTTGTGGTTAATCACAAACCCCAGATCTTTCCACGTGACTAATAAACCACAAGCAGATTCCTACTAAGGCCTTGTTTCGTCGTGACCTGAGCTCAAGTCTGAGAGCTGGAGAGCTGTTCACTGTCCCCTCAAGGGGATGATCATTATTAAAAGTATCCTACGTTATATTCTATATACACACACGTTCTATATATGTTACAGTATATTCTTTATGTGTGAAAGACCAAGCCATGCTTTTTTTTCTTTTTTTCTTGCAACAAAGATCAATCCTAGCTTACGGCTGTATTTCTACACAATGTTATTAAAAGCAGGAGAATTGCAATTTGCCAATTTTCTCTAGTGAAACAGGAATTTCTAAATGCTGGATGACTCTAAATGCAAGTATGTTCTTGTATGCTCTTGCATTGTCAGAAGTTTTAATACGTTTAAAAAAAAATGTGTTGAAGGGGCACCTGGGTGGCTTCGGCTCAGGTCAAGATCTCACGGTCTGTGAGTTCGAGCCCTGCGTCGGGCTCTGTGCTGACAGCTCGGAGCCTGGAGCCTGCTTTGGATTCTGGGTCTCCCTCTCTCTCTGACCCTCCCCTGCTCACACTCTGTCTCTCTCTCAGAAATAAACGTTTTAAAAAAATGTATTTAAAACATGCAGAGTCCCAGGATGAAGCGTATGTGGTTCCTTCGACAAGCCTGATCCGGGATCCTGTAACTCAGCATCGTTACAAAGGGCTGCACCATCGGTACTCACACACAAACAAGGCTACGTAAGACAGCTTTCGGTTCGACAGCTCGAAGGGAAAAAAGGTAAAACTCCCGCAAGAGCAGCATGGATTTTTCTAGAATACCACTGTCAACACTAGAAACACGTCCGGGCCGGCAGCTCCGATGACACGGACACGGACGAGGACGAGGACAGTCCGCATGCCTAAACCAGGGGTTACTCGGTGGCAACCTCACCCATCTCAGTGGCAGAAACAGGAACCCTCGAGGGGAGCAGCCCGAGGGGGCCCCTCAGGTCTTGCATCACACCTGAGCCTGATATGTGGGGCCACCCGCTCTCGGGAACAGGGTGGGAGGAGGCCAAGGAGGGGAGGTGGGGTGTATGGCTGACAGCTCATTAGGGTGAGCTTCACAGGTAAGAACCAAGGGGTGCTGGCCACAGCGCACCCCAACTCCACACGTTCCTTCTCCACGGGAGACACCAGCATCCAGAAGGAGGAGTGATTTTTCTCAAGGTGATGCAGCTAGTGACAAACTAGCTGGAAGCCTGAACTCAGGATCCTGATCCTCATCTCGCCATTTTGCCTCCTCTGCTAAGTAGCCTATGCGAAATCAGGTTTGCGAGTGTGGCATACTACAGAAAAGAAGTTAAAGATTTTTTTTCAAATGTTTATTTTGAGAGAGAGCACGAGAGAGAAACAGGGGAGGGGCAGAGAGAGGGAGAGAGAAAGAATCCCAAGCAGGCTCCATGCTGACAAGAGTGAAGCCTGATGTGGGGCTCGACCCCACGAACCATGAGATCATGACTTGAGCCGAAATCAAGAGTCAGACGCTTAACCGACTGCCACCCCGGTGCCCCAAAAGTAAAAAAGATTTTGTTGAGAGATTTTCCAGACAAAATTATGTTCTTGTAAATCTACTGAAGAGCTAAGAATGACAACACTGCTAAGATATCTGACCATCTTGCAGCATAAAGAACACACACACCTGGCTCATGGGACCAGCACGCTTGGGGCAGGTGTTTGGGGCAGGTGTCTAACTTCCCGTGGGCTAAGAGGTTAGCTGAAAGCCCCAAGGCTCTCTACCGCCCATCCCACAGCTTCCTCCGATAGGATGAAATGCTTCCTTAGTCCTTCTAAATTCCTCCGTCTGTGAGTTCACATCGCTTCGTGGTAAACGCACGTAAGACTGGCCCCTGGGCCTGAACAGACTGCTGCCCTGGGAAGAGTGGAGACTTGGGGAGTGTGGGGGTGAGGCAGGTTCCTTGGGCTGGCGGGGCTTTTCGATGCCGTTAATGGAAGACGTGACCGGCCTCTTCTTTTCAAAAGGACAACCGTGCCTCTCCTGGGAACCCAGCTGGGGACAAGTGGAGCCCGCATCCCCCTTGGTTCTCAGGAGGAGGAGAGGGAGCCCTGAAGGCCTGCCCACAACAGAGAAGAGGCTATGAATTCACTGCCTTGGGGTTAAATGGAACGTTTTCATTCTACCTTATAAGCTGAAGAGAATAAAAAGCATTTCATAGCTGGATTAGAGACTCTATTATATCACCATCAAAAAACCAACCAACCAAACAAACCCAAAAAACAAACAAAAAAACCCCAAAACAACACAAAAACACAAAAAACCCCACACTCCTTAAAGAGCAAATCAAAATGGTTTACAAACCTGCAGGGTCAGACCTGCGCTCGCCCTGCCTCACAGCAGCCCCCACCGCCTTCCTTCGCCCTCTGTGGTGACGGGCAGGAGCTGACGCTTAGAAACGTGCCAGAGGCCGAGGTCCCGAGTCCACCAAGCTGTGAAGGTCCTAGCTTCTGGGAACACGGTCACTTCAGCAGTCGGCCAGCTCTGCACCGTCTTCGGGCTGGTCTTATCCAGTCTGGAAGGGTCATTTGACCCTCAGAGCCCCTGAATCACGGTTGGGGTTTTTTTGGTGTGTGTTTGTTTTGTAACATGGAGACTGTGCCTTTTCTGACCACACAAATTTGGGATCCAATCTCCAAAGGAAGAAGTGAACCCCGCGGCGCAGGGGAAAGGAAGCTACGAGGGGGCAGAGCTGGACGCCTGACCTGCCGCTGTACCTGAGGCCCTCGTGTGGCCCCTTCCTCGTCCTTATTGTGAAGTGAAAGGTAAAAGGGGAGTGAAATTATGAAGATAAACTAAGCTAAAGGATTACTCTAAAAAAAAACGACAGAGACAAAACCCTTTTTTAAGGCAGCAAAGGTCCAAACACACACAGAAAAGGAAACCAACCAAAGTGACCGCAGGCAAAATAAACAGCAAAGCCTAGAACACACCCAGAGTGTGGAGCCCGGGGCTCGCGCTGGGGGCTCCTGCTCAGGAAGGGACAGATGGGTCAGGGTCCTGGCCCGGCTGCGCACGCGCCTCATCTGGAGAGGGGGGAATGACGTCCCACAGATGCACTGAGCCCCGTCATCCTGCCGTCCCCCCCCACCCCGCCCCAGCGTCTTCCCTCTCAGTTCCCAGTGTCCGTGACAGTGGGGTCCAATACATGTCTGCTCTGTTTGTCATTATGTTTCCAAATAACTGGGCTCCAGACCAGAGTGTGTGCCTCTCGGTGGGGGGTGGGGGTGGGGTATAGAGGATGTGCACAGGGGAGAGAGAAGACACTGGAAGCTGTTTCCGCTCTGCTTTCTGCGAACGTGTGTATGTGTATGTAACTCACAAACAAACAAAGACACCCAGACTGGGGCTACAACACTCTTACTGCTAGGGTGCACGATCAGAAAGTTTCAGTGACAGAATGTTGAAAGTTACAGAAACTGGTGACAGCTGTACGGGAGCCTGTTACTCTGTCCTTTCTGCTTTTGTAGATGGCTACAATCTTCCGGAATAGGGTGAAGCATCCCCCCCGCCTCCCTCAGACCCTCAGGGATGAGCACGGGCATGGCAAGGGCTAACCAGATGCCAAGCCTCTAAAGGCACCTTCCTACCTCTCCAGGAAATGCCCCACCAGCCCCCACAAAGGGAGAGGTCTTACACTGCCCGTTCCCACCCCACCCTCCTGCCTGGTGTGGCGTGTTTGGTGGAGATGGGGGTGGGGGGAGGGCTTCTGTTGAGTGCAGTCTGACCTTGAACTCTGCCGCTGATGTGATCACGACCCAAGAGGGAAGTTCTGGGTAAACTGGGTCTGCCCATTTATTTCCTCCAGAAAAAGCGGGTTTGCCTCTTCTGAGGACAACAACGATACGAAGAATTATTTCTGCGAGCTAAGACGTGAGCAGGGACGGGGCAAAGGAGGCCGGCCTAGAGGCAGGTTACATGGAGACAGAGCAGCTGGCCCGCAGAGGGAGGCCACAGGGGTCCTCGGCGGCCAGACTGGTCAGGTGGGTGCTTCAGATCAAGCAGGAAAGGGGTCAAGGTGCCTGAGCCTAGCTGCAGCCCATCTGGGGCCTCTTTCTGCCTCAGGGAAGGGAGGTGACAAGTAGACCGTTACCTGCCCCTCCCCACCACCCTCCTCCCCTCCCCCTTCAGTCAGCTGCGCCCTGAGCCACACCACACACCCCACTGTGACTGAACCTGGTGAGACACATCCCTGAGCCTAGAAGAAATCTGTTATTTGGAATTAAAAAAAAAAAAAAAAGTGTGTGTGTGTCGGGGGGGGCGGGTATAAATAAAACAAAGTTGACAAAATGTTGGAAATTATTAGAGGATGGGACGTGGGGGAAATGGGTAAAGGTGGTCACAAGGTACAGACTTCCAGTTTTAGGATAAGTAGGCCAGGGAAATGTTGCACATCTGAAAGTTGCTGCGAGAGATCTCTAAAGGTGTCTTCACTAGAAAAAAACAATGTAACTGTGAAGTGATGGATGTTTACTAAACTTACCGTGGCAACCGTTTCGCAACGTATATGGACAGCTAATGACGTTGTACACTGAAATTACTGTAATGTGACATGTCAGCTGTATCTCCGTGAAACTGGACAGAACGATGAAAGTGGTGACGAGTATACACACGGGGGGGAGGGGGGGCTTCACGACTCTATTTCCTACTTTGGGTACATTTAAAACTTCCAAATTAAAAGTTCAATTTTTTTAAAAGTTGATATTGTGGCCCCGTCATACATTAAGGGTGCCTTTTTTACCTTTACCTCCAAGAGCTTCTATACATGCAAGAGGCTACGTTTTCGACCACGCAGCCAGCAAAAATTACTACTAAAATACTGTTTTTACATGACTTTAAAAAGACAAAATAGGTCTATAATTTCACAAAGGAACTAGAAAAGTATCATGAGAAAATGGGGGGGAATAAAACAATCTGGTATATTTAGTTAGCTCTAACAGCACATGGCAATTCTAAATAAAGCATACGGATTAAAAAAAAAAAAGACATCCTGTTTTCGATTTCAAAGAGCACAGGGTACTTTTCCTCATCTGGGCACTTGTTCACGAAGAGGCACCCGCAGTGTCCTGTCCGTCCGTCCGTCCGTCCGTCCGTCCGCACTCTCAGTCACAAGAGTTAGGGGCACCGGGGAAGGTCAGCCGCAGCCACTACCGGCCCCTCAGAAGTCTGGCACCCCCACTTTCCCAGGCCAGCCACTCCCTGCTCAGGCCGCGGGGCTCTGGTATGTTTCCCCGTAGGCTGAGCTGCGAACCGTCCCTGGGGGACTCTCTGCAGGGAATCAGCCCAGAGGAGAGGCTTCCAAACATTCATCATCATAGGGCTGTTTTCTTCTCCAGGAGGAAGCAAGCCACTAAAGTGGAAGAGAACATCCGGGGTGGGGGTGGCGGGCAAGTTCTTCACTTAATGTGAGTTAGAACCGCAAGTGAGTTGGGCGGCTTGTTGGGAGACACTGAGTTAACTTGGTTTGGCGTTCCCTTTGTCAACCGAACAGAAAGCTTGGCAGGGCTCGTAAAAGGAAGGCTTTTCCTCTGTGCAACTGCCCGCCTCTGCCTACAGACAGGGGAGGGAAACCCCCCACTGCCGGGACCTGACCTGCTGAGAGGCGCTCTCCCCGGCTCTGGACAGGGCCCAGCGCTCCCCGCCTGCGGCAGCACCCACAGCCCACAGCTTCCAACCTTAGCGCACAGGGTCTGTCCCCTACAGGGAAGGTGGGCCTTCCTCCAGCGCTGGCCTGGGACTGGAGGCCCCAGCCAGGTTGGCCCTGCCCATGCAGGCTCAGATGGCCTCACTTCTGGGAAGAGGCGGGATGGTCGTCCCATTTTGTTCCCAGAGCCCAACCCAAGGGAGCCTGGGGAGCTACTGAGTGGCCAGCCGTGAAGCTAATAAAGCTAATGGTTCGATCCGGTGTGGGGTCCACTGACTCAGATTAGGCACCATTAACCCAGCCCTAACTAAACGTATCCCTTGGTGGGGCGCCTGGGTGGCTCAGTCGAGTGTCCGACTTCAGCTCAGGTCATAATCTCTCGGTTCGTGGGTTCGAGCCCCGCGTCGGGCTCTGGGCTCACAGCTCGGAGCCTAGAGCCTGCTTCAGATTCTGGGTCTTCCTCTCTCTGCCCCTCCCCCACTCACTCTCTCTCTCTCTCTCTCTCTCTCTCTCTCTCTCTCTCAAAAATAAACATTAAAAATAAATAAATAAACATATCCTTCGGTATCTGGTACCCTAAAAAGTGGATAAGGAAAACTAGCATTGAACTTGGTTATTTCTGTGGGGGTTCAACATTTTGAGATTTTTTTTTTTTTGTATTTCATCTGATGTTTTATAGTGGGGGGTGTGCAATCAGCATGGGCTATAAAACTAGAGATTAAAGTAAAATATGTTTAACCAGTGCACTAATTCAGATATTTGCTATAAAACCAGAATGAAATGTACTCAGCAGAGCTACAGGTTTTTTTTTTCTTCTTCCATTTTCTGTGTATTTTATTTGTTTGTTCTTGGGAAGTTTTCTGAGATCTTTTGAAAATTTTTGGAGTTCCAGGTAAGACTTTCTTTTCTTTCTACGCTTACTTTTTATTTTTTTATTGAATAAATGTGATACCTAACGTTGTGTAAGTTTAAAGCGTACAGCGTGTTACTTTGATACATTTTATACATTGTAACATGACGGCTGCTATGGCGGTATCTGTCATATTAATAATAACTGCAGTATAATATTGTCAACCTTCATTATGCTGCAGGTATAGCTCCATGGCTTATGTACCACTTGTCACAGCTCACAGGCTTAAACACCATCACTCTTACCTCCCCACGCCCAGCCCCTGGGCACCACCATTTAACTGTTTTTCACAAGTTTAATTATTTTAGATTCCACATAGAAGTGGTATAGTATGTACTTGTTTTTCTCTGACTTATGCCACTTAGCATAACGATATTCTATTATGCATATGGACCACATCTTTTTATCCATCTGTGAATGGGCATTAGGGCTGTGTTCACATCGTGGCTATTGCGAATAATGTTGCAATTAACATGGGGGGGGGGTGCAGATATCTCGTTAAAAATTCTGTTTTCATTTCTCCTGGAATAGTTTTAGAATGATCACCGAGAGATGGAGAGTCACAGGACTGTCCCTGGATGTGCCAGGGCTGGGAAGGGGGAGAGCCAGCGTGAGACTTTTGCCTGTATCAGCATAATGAGGATAATGACTGACCCCCTTTCTCCTTTCCTCTCCCTACCAGCCAGGTTTATAACCGATATTGTGATTTATAATAAATATTTGGTCTTCATCCCTGTTCCTGACACAGAGCTCCCTGGAATTTCCTAACTGATGAGAGCAACAAAGGTGTCTTTTATTATGTTAATTAGGTGACTTCTGGAACACACCCGAGGGTGAGGGCTGGTTGTCCGGAGAATCAACCAGGTGGTTGGTTACAAGGCTGGAAATTTCAGCGCTCTCCCACATCTCCCTGGAGCGGAGAGGGACTGGGGGTCGAATCAGTCACGGGCGGCCAATGATTTAATCAATCGTACCTAGTAAGGAACCTGCCGTACACACCCCAAAGGATGGGGCTCAATACACGGAGACCTGGGGAGAGTGAAGCGCTCTGAGAAGGTGCCCCTTCCCACACACCTGGCCCTGTGCCTCTCTTCCCTCTGGACGTTCATCTGTATCTTTTACCATACCCTTTTACAATAAGCCGGCAAGCGTAAGTACCGTTTCTCTGAGTTCTGGGAGCCGCTCTAGCAAGTTAACTGAATCCAAAGAGGGAGGAGGTCCTAAGAACCTCTGACTGGTGGCCAAGTTGGACAGAAGTTGTAGGTAACTTGGGGACCCGAACCTGTAGCTGGCGTCTGAAGGGTGTGCAGGGGAGGGGGGGAGGGGGGCGGTCCGGTGGGAATGAGCCCCTATCTTGTGGGATCTGATGCTGCCTCCAGGTAGGCAGTGTCAGAATTGATTGAATTCTAGGAGAGCTGCTCCCTGCTGCCCACGGTGGAATTGGGCGCAAGACCTTAATAGTGCATTTGGTCAAGCTGTGGCTGAGAGGGCCAGGCGGTGACAGGCCATAGTCCTGTTTCCTGACCCAAGGGCCGGGACTGTCCACTTCCCCAAGGGTGCTGGTTTCCTGTGGGGAAGAGTGGAGAAAGAGCAAAGATCCACACCTCACAGCACAAAGCACGAGTTTGCTTCTTAGTGGTTTGCGGATGTGGACGAACAGTTGAATCACAGGCAATTAGAGCCATCACTCACTAAAAATTCAGGCTCTGCCAGAACCGTTGTTTTTAAAGAAACCAACCAGCTTAGATGAAATGACTTAAGTAATATGTTCACATTCTTAAATAAGAAATATGAAGATGAACAGTGAAGATGCCTTTCTATCCAGTTCCCACTGCCCAATGGGTAACTTGATTAGTTTCCTGTGACTCCTTCCAAATACGGATTACGCACGCAGAGCGAATAGGAATACATATCACTCTGCTCCTCTTTTACATAAATGGTGGCATACTTGTACACTTTTCTGTACTTCGCTTTTAAATTTAATCTCCACTTACATTTTTTTTTAATGCTTATTTACTTTTGAGAGACGGAGAGAAAGAGTGTGAGGAGGGGAGGGGCAGAGAGAGAGGGAGACACAGAATCCGAAGCAGGCCCCAGGCTCTGAGCTGTCAGCACAGAGCCCGACGCGGGGCTCGAACTCACAGACCGACCTGAGCCACCCGGGTGCCCCCCCCTCCAATTACATTTCTAAACCTGATTCCTATTTCTGAGCTCTTTGTCTACACTCTAAAAATGTAAGAACAGGAGCCAAACAAAAATGTTAGAAAACCCCACAAAATTAAAAGTCAAAACTGTCAGAGAACATACTCCAACGCTGTACCGGGATCACTCTCTCTTAGACCACTCTTGTTGGCCGATTTCCCTCGGTCCTTACAACCATCTCAGTGTTACCTGGTCCTCAGAGAGGATGCCACCCCTCCGCCCCTCTACTGGCTCGCCCGCCCGTGTCTCCTCTCTGCAGCCAAGCTTCAAGATGAAGGGGTCACCCCCAGGACTTCCTCAACTCCCACTCACCCCGCAGCCCCAACTCCGCTGACATTCCTCTTCCCCACATATCCGTGGGCTTTCCTTGTTGCTAAATCCAACTAGACGTTCAGCTCCTAAGCTACTCAACCTCTCAGTGGCGTCTGAAATTAGTGACAATTTACTCTCTTTTAAAAGCATCCTTCGGGCTCCCTGGGACTCCTCCTGGCTCTCTGGCAGTTTCTCTGCAGTTTCCTGACCATCGTCCAGGCGCTGGGGACTCTTCACGGCTGTCCTACAGCTCTGCCTCTCTGGCCCAGAGCACTCTGCACGGCTTCGGAAGTGTGTATTCCACAGCCCCGGGGACAGGCGCCTCGAACTCAACATGTTTAGAGGTCAATTCGTCATCTTCCTCCCAAACCAGCCCTATTTCATCTGTTTTGAATCTCTGGAAATGGCACCACCCAGCTGTCTGACCCAGGACGACGCCTGGGCTCATCCTCCCCCCACCTCCCCCAAACCTTCCCATCCCGGGCATCTCCGAGTCCGGCCACTCCGGCCTTCTCGACGCCTCCAAGCCCACCACTCTCCTCAATGCCCTGTCCCTCCACTCGGTCAGTCGGTCAGGATTCCTGCAACAACCTTGCACTTGGGCTTGTTGTCTCTAATCTTGGTTCCTCCAAGCCAGTTTTCCACCCGGCTGTCAGAGTAATCTTCCTACAATACGAACCTGATCAAATTATTCGGCTGCGTAAAAACCCCTTAATGACAGGATTTTTTTTAAAAAAAGATCCCAGCAAGTTGATTTTAAAGTTCACCCGGAAAAATAAACATGCAAGAATAGCCCGGAAAAAAAAAAAAAAAAATCATTGAAAAAAAGCATGAGAGTGAGTTAACCCTACCAGGTTTTTGTTTTTTTTTTTTTAAATGTAACATAAAGCTGCAAAAATCAGTTAAAACAGTGAGATTCTGGGCGCCTGGGTGGCTCGGTCGGTTAATCGTCCGACTTCGGCTCAGGCCATGATCTCACGGTTCATGGGCTCAAGCCCCGTATCAGTCTCTGTGCTGACAGCTCGGAGCCTGGAGCCTGCTTCGGATTCTGTGTGTCCCTCTCTCTCTGCCCCTTCCCTGCTCACAGTCTCTCTCTCTCTCTCAAAAAATATTAAAAAAAAAATTTAAGTTGTTCACTGAAACACAGTGTATATATTTGATAAAAGTATGTAAATGGGGTGCCTGGGTGGCTCAGTCGGTTGAGTGGCCGACTTCGGCTCAGGTCATGATCTCGCGGTCAGTGAGATCAAGCCCCGCGTCAGGCTCTGTGCTGACCGCTCAGAGCCTGGAGCCTGTTTCAGATTCTATGTCTCCCTCTCTCTGACCCTCCCCCGTTCATGCTCTGTCTCTCTCTGTCTCAAAAATAAATAAACGTTAAAAAAAAAAGTATGTAAATAACTTAAATGTTTATAATTAGGGAACTAGTAGAAGAAATTACGGTAGACCCATAAACAGATCCATAAACAAGAGTATTAAAAAAAATAATAAGAATAAGGATGTCCTTTGTGAACTGATATGGAAAGCTCTCCAAGACATATTAGCTGAACAAAGCAAGGTACAGAAATGTGTAGGTTAGCTACCTTCTGGGTAAAAGGGTGGGATAAAGTGGATTACGCATTCACATTTGCTGATGTCTAAAAATATCCCTGCAAGAATAAACAGACATGACAACACTGACCGCCTTTGGGGAATGAACTGTCTAGAAAAGAGATAGAAGGACTATTTTTCTTGCACACTCTTTCGATCATCTTTAATCTTACACCCTATGAATATATCTATTAAAAAATATTAAAATTAAAACCATATTATAAAGCCACAGTAACTATACTGATGTGGAATGGAGGAGGAATAAGGAGCCATATCAGTGGAACAAAGCAAGAAAACAGGAAGAACCATGTAAGAATAAGTTATTCAAGAACTGAGGCAAGAGACTAATCATAGAGGAAAAGACGGGGGACCTCTGTCTCAAATCTCACATCAAAATTAACTCCAAAGTAAAAATAGCATTGAAACAAAATATGAGCACAGCACCTGGGTGGTGCAGTTGGTTAAGTGTCTGACTTTGGCCCAGGTCATGATCTGACGGTTCATGAGTGTGAGCCCCGCACTGGGCTCTCTGCTGTCAGCACAGAGCCGGCTTCAGATCCTCCGTCTCCCTCTCTCTCTGCTCCTCCTCCCCTCTCTCTCTCTCTCAAAAATAAATAAACTTAAAAAAACCTTTTTTAAAGTGATGCTATTGTCTTGCAACCACAAGGAAATGAATTCTGCCAACCACCTGAAGGAGTACGGAAGCACACTCCCCGATCGGCCTCTGATAAGACCACAGCCCCAGTGAGCATCTGCATTGCAGCCTGGGGAGACCCAAAAGCAGAAAGTCCAAATAAGCTGTAACCAGACTTCTGACCTACAGAAACTGTCAGATAATAAAAGGCAATTTAAAAAAAATTTTTTTAATGTTTTTATTTATTTTTGAGACAGAGGGAGACAGAGAATGAGTACGGGAGGGGCAGAGAGAGAGGGAGACACAGAATCGGAAGCAGGCTCCAGGCTCTGAGCTGTCAGCACAGAGACCGACGCGGGACTCGAACCCACAAATGGTGAGATCATGACCTGAGCTGAAGTCAGATGCTTAACTGACTGAGCCCCCCCACCCAGGCGCCCCATAAAAGGCAATTTTTATTTTCTGGTAATGTGTTACAAAGTAATAGAAAACTAATACACAAAGAGCCGATTTCCTTAATACATAACAAAGAGTTTTTAGAAGCTGATAAAAAAATAAAGTACTCAACAGAAAAATAGGCAAAGACTTAAAAACACAGCCTACAGAACAGGAAATACAAACGGCCAAAGAAACAAAGAGACAGCCAACCTGGCTCTTGTGTTACGTCCTTAGAACAGTGCCGGACACACAGGGGGGGCCACTCGATATTATTTGCTGAATAAATGAATAAATTTCACTCATAATCAAGGAAATGCCAAATAAAACAAGATACCATTTTTTACCCATGAGGCTGACAAAGACTGAAAAGATGGATACAGCTTGAACAGGCAACAGACATTTCCTTAAAGACGATACTCACATGGCCAACAAGCACATGGAAGGAAGCGGAGCATCGCTGATAATTAAAGAACTACAAATCGTAGCGGGTACCCACCGTGAGGGAGCGCCTCACACACATTCGGACGGCTCCGACGCCCCCGCCTCCCCCCCCCAAATAAAAACACACCGAAAAATAATGAGTATTAGTGAGGATACAGAGAAATTCAACCCCTTCTGCACTGTTGGTGGGACTATAAAAGGTAGTGCAGAAAACAGCACGGTCACTCCTCAAAAAATGTAAAATACAATCCTCACATGAGCCGGCATTCCTGCTTCTGGGTCTATATCCAGAAGAACTAAAAGCAAGATTTTGAAGAGCTATTTGCATGCCTGGGTTGACGGGAGCAGCAGTCACAAAGACCAAGAGGGGGAAGCAACTCAGACGTTCACGGATGGATGAACAGAGAAACAAGGTGGGACACGTACGTACAAAGGAATACTATTCAGCTTTCAAAAGGAACGACCTCCTGTCACACGCTTCAACCTGGATGGGCCTTGAGGACGTGCTAAGTGAAGAAAGCCAGGCACCGAACGACAAGTGCTGTAGAATTTCACTTCTGTGAGTTACCTGGAGGAGGCCAATTCAAAGGCAACAAATAGATTGGTGGCTGTGGGGGTGGGGAGGGGTAAACAGGGAGCGGTTGTGCGGTTGTTTAACGAGTACAAAGTGTCTGTTTTGCAAGATGACAGTCTGCAGTCTGGAGATCCGCTCTACAACCATAGAACATACTTAACCATTACTGGATTGTACACTTAAAAACAGTAAAAATGAGGGGCGCCTGAGGGCTCAGTCGGTTAAGCGTCCAATTTCAGCTCAGGTCATGATTGCACGGTTTGTGGGTTCGAGCCCATGTGAGGCTCTATGCTGACAGCTCGGAGCCTGGAGCCTGCTTCGGATTCTGGGTCTCCTCACTCTCTGCCCCTCCCCCACGCGCACTCTGTTCCTCTCTCTCAAAAATAAATGTTAAAAAATGTAAAACAAAATAGTAAAGACGATAAATCTCATGTGTTTCTTTTTTTTTTTTTAATTTTTTTTTCAACGTTTTATTTATTTTTGGGACAGAGAGAGACAGAGCATGAATGGGGGAGGGCCAGAGAGAGAGGGAGACACAGAATCGGAAACAGGCTCCAGGCTCTGAGCCATCAGCCCAGAGCCCGACGCGGGGCTCGAACTCCCGGACTGCGAGAACGTGACCTGGCTGAAGTCGGACGCCTAACCGACTGCGCCACCCAGGCGCCCCAAATCTCATGTGTTTCTTACGAGCGTAAAAATGGGTACGTTCCCTGGTGAAGAGGCTATGAAGAAACGCTCTCGTAACATTGGTGGGAGCAAAAAATGTTATCTGTACAGGGAATACTTTTACAACATCTACCTCAACTTTAAATGTGCAAACACTCCTTCCCCAGCTATTTTACTTTGAGGAATGTATCCTACAGACACCCTTATATAAATACCCAAAGAGACATATAACTCTTAAGAAAGCTCACTGCAGGGGCGCCTGGGTGGCTCAGTCGGTTAAGCGTCTGACTTCAGCCCGGGTCACGATCTCGTGGTCCGTGAGTTCAAGCCCCACGTCGGGCTCTGTGCTGACTGCTCAGGGGCTCTGTGCTGACTGCTCAGAGCCTGGAGGCTGCTTCCGATTCTGTGTCTCCCTCTCTCTCTGCCCCTCCCCCGTTCATGCTCTGTCTCTGTCTCAAAAATAAATAAACGTTAAAAAAAAAAAAATTAAAAAAAAGAAAGCTCACTGTAGTGTTCCTTCCTAAGAGCGAAAAGGTGGATACAGTCTAAATGTGTCAATAAGAAACTGGTCTCGGGGACACCTGGGGGGCTCAGTCGTTTAAGCCTCTGACTCCTGATGCCGGCTCAGGTCATGATCTTGCGTTGGTGAGTCTGAGGCCCGCAGCGGGCTCTGGGCTGACAACGCGGGGTCTGCTTGGGTTTCTCTCTCTCTCCCTCTTCTTCTGCCCCTCCTCTACTTGCCTGTGCACATGTTTTCTCTCTCAAAAATAAATAAATAAACTTTATTAAAAACTAAGAAACTGGTTAGGTAAATAATGGGGGATACCTATATAAAGGCTTGGGATACACCCGTTGAAAAGAATATATATCTTTATGTACTAATCTGAAAAAATGCCCAAGATGTTCAAGTTTCGTTTTTAAGGTAGAAGTTATTCGGTATGGCATGCTTCCACTTTGCGTGAAGAGAAAGTATGTGTATGCGATATATGCTTGCATAGACACAGGAAACCTCTGGAAGGCTGCCTAAGAAATACTCAGGTATGTACCTCTGGGGGTTAGGAGTCGGGGAGGATGTAAAAGGGAGAAAGGGAAATTTGTACTTTTCATCTTATATGCTTCTTATTATTTGAGTTTTTGCAACAAATGTATTATTTTTCATATAAAAATTTTGGGGGCGCCTGACTGGTTCGGTTGGTGGAGCACGGGACTCCTGATCTCGGGGTTGTGGGTTTGAGCCCCATTGAGATTACCCCCGTAGAGATAAAAATAAAAATCTTTAAAAATAATTAATTTGGTAGAATAAATGAGCCCCGCAGATTACCCCCACAGAGACAAAAATAAAAATCTTAAAAAAAATTTGGTAGAAAAAATGAGCAAGCAGGAAAGCAAATAAATATTTTCCAATAGTTTTACATTGCCCTTAGGAAAAAATCTAAATTCCTTAAGAACAAAATAAGGTCTTGGGGCACATAGGTGACTTGGTGGGTTAAGCGTCCGACTCTTGGTTTCAGCTCAGATCATGATTTCAAGATCAAGCTCCGAGTCGGGCTCTGGGCTGACAGCAGGGAGCCTGCTTGGGATTCTCTCTCTCTCTCCCTCTCTCTGCCCCTCCCCGGCTCTAGCATGCATTCTCTCAAAGTAAAAAAAAAAAAAAAAAAAAAAAAAAAAAGGCAAAGAAAGGTCCTTTATGATATGGTTCCTGCTCTCACAATCTCTGTTCCAGTCTCCCCACCTGCCAGTTTGCCACACAGGATACACTTTCTCTTGCCTCTCAGCTTTGCCAGACGCTCCTGCTTTTGCTTGGAACACCACCCACCCCGTCTATGAGTTCCAGGGCCTTCAGGTCCCAGCTCAGACCTCTCTTCCTCCAGGAAGCCTTCCCTGGTGCTCCCCCCGACCCCCAGCCTGGGTTTAGGGCACCACTCAGATGCGTCCGGCCCACTCTGTGAACTCCTCTACCCTGGGTTCATCACACAGTCTCACAATCTACCTCTCCCACTGGGCTGAAGCTTGGCCACGCAGTGACCATGCCTGTCTGGGTCACTGTCCCATCTCCAGCATCAAGTCTGACACATAGATGGTATTCGGTAAGTATTTGTCAAATTGGCCTTTTATTGCAAAGGAAATATAACCACATCACAGACAAGTTAGCACAGAAGAGCGAAGGGGGAATTACAGTCCTGCCGTCCAAACACAACCACAGCATCCCTCTAGTAGTTACGTTCCCCGGGCGTGTTTTCTCGTAGCTGTATTCCCAAGCCAGACCTTTTGACAAGACCCCCGGGACACAGTTGTTTTGGGTAGAGAACATTTCGCTGCACCCTGTGAAAACATGAGGCTTTTATAAGCCAAAGTAAAGATTACTGTTTTGGTAATCAAGCACTGTGTACAACAGACCACAGACATCCCAGATCATCTCTTGTGACTCACCCACCTCTCCTCCCTGGGGACTTTCACTCTGCACTTACTGACTGGTTTATAGCCGACTGGGTTCCTTTCGAAAACTTACTGTTCTACTCCCTAACCTCCCATTATAAAGAAGCGTTAGAACATTAACGTAGTGCACGTATGTGTTCCGAAGGAAACTGCGAAGCATTTCATTGAGGACGCCCCTTAACAGCAGTGAGGTCAAGAGTAAGAGATCACAGTGATGCCCACACACCCCTCCCCTGCCTCCCCATAGAGGGTCTTCCCAGAGAAGGTTGAGTTTGAAGAGAAACCCACAGAAGATGCTAGTGAATCCTCAGAGCCCTGCCTCATGGCTCACTACCCCCGGCCCAAGATTAGAGCTTGAGGGGATGAGACCCACGCATGGGATTAGTTTCTGTTTTGCTCATTATTAGATTTAAAAAAAAATTTTTTTTAATGTTTATTTTTGAGGGGGGGGGGAGAGGGAGGGAGGGAGAGAGGAGCACGGGAAGGGAAAAGAGAGACACAGAATTGGAAGCAGGCTCCAGGCTCTGAGCTGTCAGCACAGAGCCCGACGTGGGGCTCGAACTCATGAATCCTGAGATCATGACCTGAGCCAGAGTGGGACTCTTAACCGACTGAGCCCCTCAGATGCCCCCAGCCTACAGAGTTTTCATACAGCTGCTGGGACATAGCTGATTTGTCTCCAGGGTCTTTCTGACAGGTGCCATTCTGAGACTACTTTTTCTTTTCATGGGGTTAAAAAAAAGGGGGCTCAGTGTTGTCAGGCCTGGAGCCTGCTTCTGCTTCTGTGTCTCCCTCTCTCTCTGCCCCTCCCCCGCTCACACTGTCTCTCCCTCTCCCCAAAATACATTAAAAACATTTAAGAAATGTTCTGTTAATTCCAAATATTGAAGAGGAACACTAACACATACAACTAGGAATAAAAATTGGGAAATATTTTTTTAAAAAAAGAGAGAAGAAAGAAAACTCCGTAGTCTCCTGTAACCACGGGTGTGTACAATCTTCTACCTCCTTTCACATTTTGTGCCTAACCTTCTCCTAGGTAGCTGCAGAGCCTTTCCATTAAAAATTTTAAACTGCACTGAGCAGGTGCACGATACGTTACTCGGATCAGTGATTCACAATGAAAAGTAATCCTGCAACATCATGAGGCCTAAAGTTTTCTTTCCCTACCTTGGAACACTCCCTCAGGATGGCGTCCCATAAGCAGAGTTCATCAAAGAGTGAGGCTATCTTAACACTCTGCATGCTGGACATCTTCACTCTTCCTTCCTGAACTGCTTTCAACAAGGCATCTACCAACTGACGATGGCTGTAGGACTGCACACAAGGGCAAATTCCTTCACCAACCCTGAGTATTAACTCAAAATTTCTCCCTGACGTAAGGAGCAAAAAGGCTAAATTATGCCTTCGATAGCAATTAACTTTTATTAGCACCTACAACGTTGCAGGTAGGGTACAAGGCACTTCGGATGTCCCATCTTATTGGAATGGTACAACGACCCTGTGAAATGGTGCAAAGCTCATGGAGGTGCAGAGGAGGCTTCGAACCCAAGCCGTCTAGCCCCTCTGTCCATCTGCTAACCACTCCTGTCTCGGGTATGTCATTCATGTTTTAAGCCACGTGTCACGGCTTATAGCGACAACAAACATACTCCTGAAGACTTCTTTGCTGGCTGAATTTCCTACCTCCTGGTTTTTCTACCCATGGCAAATACGAACAAGTCCAAAGGGTCAGAGACAGCTTGAGAGCTGCCGTTTCCAAGCCAAAGTTTCGACGACGGGCGGGACAGACTTTGTAGTAAAACCGGATCGGGATCAAGGAAAGAGCGCCCGCGGTATCTGCGGAGACGAGTCTTGGGGCCTTTGGAGCCTGTCTTTACTCAGTAGCTGGGATGGTCAGCTCCACAGGCTTAAAGGCCAGATGTGGAGCAGAGAGAACAAAGAGGATGGTCAAGAGCCTGGCCCTGCACATAGCTTCAGAAGTTCCCACAGAAGGATTCCCACTGCCTCTGGTCTGCGAAGGCGAGAGAGCCGCTAGGCCCAGCCCTAATGAGGTCATGGGGCTAACAAATGAAGAAATCAGGAAATGATTTCTTTTTTCTTCAAGAAATAACTCTAGCTGAATTTCCTCAACAGGTTTTAACTTCTGCATTCAGACAAAAGTGTTCTGTTTCACTGATTCAACGAAAGAACGACACAACAAAAACTGCCGGAAGGATAGCTAGTGGTTACAAGCGCGAACTCCGGAATCAAAGAGCCCAGACTTGAAATCTGGCTCTAGTCCGGCTGTGTGATCTAAGGAAGTTGCTTAACCCTTCTTAGCCTCCACTGTGTCCCCCATACACAGGGAAAGTAACAGAACCTACCTCTGGGGGAGGGGGGTGGTACCAGGAAGATTAAATAACGTGTGTAAAAGCACTTAGTCATAGTACCTGGTGCATATGGTACAAATTCAGTACATTTTCATCAACAGTGGGACTGGGAGCAGCACCAATACTAACAGTGGTAATTCTGTTTGGAAGGAAGGAAGGAAGGAAGGAAGGAAGGAAGGAAGGAAGGAAGGAAGGAAGGAGACAGAGAGGGAGGGAGGGAAGGAGAGAGGGAGGGAGGGAAGGAGAAAGGGAGGGAGGGAAGGAGAAAGGGAGGGAGGAAGGAGAGAAGGAGGGAGGGAGGAAGGAAGGGAGGGAGGGAGGAAGGGAAGGAGGGAGGGACGGAGGGAAAGAGGGGGGGAGAGGGTGAAAGGGACAGAAGGAGTAAGTTTCCTTTTCCATTACATTCAGAAAAAAAGGGCAGGGGCACCTGGGTGGCATCTGACTTCGGCTCAGGTCATGATCTCACGGTTTGCGAGTTTAAGCCCCGCGTCAGGCTCTGTGCTGACAGCTCGGAGCCTGGAGCCTGGAGCCTGCTTCGGATTCTGTGCCTCCCTCTTTCTCTGCTCCTCCGCCACTTGCTCTCTATCTCTCAAAAATAAATTAAAAACATTTAAAAAAAACAAACAAACAAGGGGCAAATGTGTCGGTGAAATGGTATCAAGTGGTTGAAAAACTTACCACTAAGTAAGCAGATTTTGAGTCTAGCACCAGGCACTTACTATACGAACCGAGTAACATTACACTAATTACCTAATTTTTCTCGCCTGTCAGTCTTTCTGACCTATAAAGTCAGAGTATTGCGTCAAGAGAGCGACAGGGTCTATCCTGGTTCTAAGAATTCTGATTCATCTGCCAGGACAACAGTCCATCTCTGTTCCAAATTAGAGCCGTCCGTTACGGGCAGGAGGGGCTTCCCATAAACGTTTCCCCTTTAATATTCTCTCTGCTTTGTTCTGAGGGACGTTTTAACTTACAAGCTGGCTCAAACCTTTTAAATGATAGCTCTAACTTCGTTAATTCTACATTAACGCCCCCCAAAACCACTTAGAGACCCAACAGGCACAGACTAGTTGAAAGCCTCTCTTGGGCAATTCCGCGGAGACAAGATGGTGGGTGAGAGATACCAAGAAGACGTCACACAACCTCTCGTTCAACTTCAGGTCCCTGCACTCTGGAGGCCACAGGCATCCTGGCAGGCTCAGCGGACTGCGAGTCACAACCTGTGGGGCCACGTCTGCTCTACTGACCCCCCCGCCCCCCTCCCCCACCACGGACTCCAATCTTTTGGGCCCCACTTGCCTACTCTTTGTCAACCGCCGACCGCCCCCACCCTGGTTTTAATGCCCCAGTACTGGCCTTTCCTGACCAATTTCCAGGGTGAAAATCCTAGTTCAGCAGGGAGCAAGGCTAACCCGAGGAGAGGTTTCCTCGATAGTCAGGGAAGCCCTGGAAGTAGGATTAAAGTAGCAAAAAGACATGTCAGGTGGCCGAGGGAGGGAACAAAGAGGGGAGCCAAGCAAGGGTCACACTGACCTGCACATCTGACAGCCCCAGGCAACTAGAAAAAGGCATCCGTCCAGGGAGAGAAAAGGAAAGAATAGGCCACTTTGCCTAACTGAACACAGAGTGATTTTGTGTGTCTGTCTGTGTTTAATCTGCGAAAAGCCCAAAAGCCTGGGAAAGATGAATCCGGGCTTGAATCCCGACTCTTGTCATTTAGCTTCTGTGGGACCTTGGGCACATTACTGTCTAAGTAGAGGTAAAACGGGGACAGTAATACGCATGCCAGAGGGCCGACGGGAGGATTAAGCGGGACAGGGCACACAACGCCTGGTCGGGCACTCGGTGGCCGTGGATCCTCTCCTCCTTCCCACGCCACCCCGTCGAATCAGGCGCATCACGGCCTGCGGGAGGGTCTCCCCTGCACCCCAACAAACAGGCGTGAGAGCAAGCGGTTGCCGCGGGGAAGAGGCCGCAGGAGACAACGGGCGGAGACAGCGCTTTCTGCGGTCGTGACACCCCCAGGAGGCTGGGGGTAAAAAGACCGAAAAGGGCTCAGGCCTTAGCTAGCTCGCTGCTGTGAGTCCCATTCCCGGGGAGTTCCCTGAAGCACAGACTGTTGCCTTTGAACAGGGAAACCACTTTGGTGTCTGGCATCATGGGCGGTGTAGAATCTTCCACAGATGTTATCGTGACTCCTGGAAAACGTCCAAAGTAACCATAAACAAGTAAGGCCTCATTTTTAAGTATGAAAACTGGTTGTTTCATAACAGAGGGGCTGATGCTGGCTCCCGATTGTGAAACTGCAGGGAACTGGGACAAAACTCTGGCGGGCTCCATAGCCAAAACAAAAAAATGTGAGAACTTAATTTTTTATTTTTTTATTTTATTTTATAATTTTTTTTTTCCCCAGAGAGAGAATGTGTGTATGTGCACAAGAGGGGGTGCGGGGGTGGGCACAGAGAAAGAGAGAGAGAATCCCAAGCAGGTTCCACGCTCAGCACAGAGCCCGACGCGGGACTTGATCTCAAGACCCTTGGGATCATGACCAGAGCCAAAACCAAGAGTCGGACGCTCAACCGACTGAGCCACCGAAGCGCCCCTCCAAAGATGGGAGAACGTGTAAGTTTAGTTAGAGACAGCGCTGCTCTACACATGGCGTTTCCCCCCCTCTGTCACGACCTGGGGTCCAAGGGCAGGCTGGAGAGGAGAGGGAATCAATCCGACCTGAACTTCACGTGGAGCCAAAGCGCGAGGGAATCCAGGGACGGGGGCCGTGTCCTGGCCCCAGCTCTGCACCACCCCCCCCTCAGACCCCCACCCCCTCAGGCCTGCCTTCTCTCCGGGGATTCCCTCATCGACACACAGCCCGGCTGACCCCAGGACGGGCCCAGGGAAGACTTTCAGTAAATGTGTTTTCATCTAGGCGGCAGAGAATGGGTAGGATCTAACCCGTCTGTCTGGAATTTAAGAAGCTTGACAAAAATAGCTAAAGCTTAGGTCTCCGGCCCCAGGCAGGGTGCCTGCAGGGAGACAGAGGAACTTGGTACCAACAATGTGCCGGAGTGGAATGAGAAGGCCGGTGGGCCCGGCCACCAGAACTTGGCCCGACGGGAGGATGCGCAGCGGGAACTGTGCGCCGTTTATTGAGCAATAACCACGTGCTGGGTGTGGTTCTAGGGACACGCACGCGTTAACTCACTTAATCCTCACGCCAACTTTCTAGGAGGTACCACGGAGCGGCTTCGTGGCAGACGAGCGCGCTGAGGCAGGGTCAGGTCTGGGAGCTCGTCTGCGGTCCCGAGGCTAGGCCGGCGGCGCCCCCGGCAGCCAGGTCCCCACGGCCTGACTCTTGGATGCCCGTGCTGGGACACGGCGTGAACGTGAGCACCGCGGTTGCTGTGCCACGCTGGGCGGCAGGCTGTCGAGATTCGTGGAGGAGCCTTCCCGAAGCCGCTTCTTCAGAGCAAGGGCTCGCGTGGTGTTGAAGGTCTGCGAGGGACCCGCTGTGCTGAGCCCGCAGGCAGCTGACAGGACAGGTCTCGCGGAGGGGCCGACATCCCCACAAACGGAAGCTGGAGCCGGGGCCCAGGTGACCGTCGAGGTGTTTTCGCGATTCAGACTCACAGTAGGTCTGCAGGGCGGGCAGCCAGGCCCGCGAGGATGTGCGTGGGCGGCGTGGACGTCCGGCCGTTAATGTCACACGACTGCACGAGAGCCGCTGGGGTTCGGACTGTGTGAATCGTGCGTCCAGGCTCTAAGGCTGCCTTGCGGTCCGGCCCACAGGGGGGACGTCTGAGGTATTCATCAGCCGCCCGGTTCACGCCGTCTGGTGGCACGGAGGGCGGGGAGAGCCCACAGAGAAGACAACGTATGCCTGACCAGTTGGAGCCCAGCCCATAAATTCCAGAACTCTTTTGAAATTTCTGATTATGCGGCCCGAGTCTGGGAAATGTTTGGGTCTCCTCGACTCTAAGAAAACACATTCTCTTTCAAGAATCTGCTAAAACCCAAGCTGAGAGCCACCGTCAGTGACGCAGACTGAAAACTGAAAGGATTTACAGCTGTCCCAGCTGAAAGAGCAGCCCCCAAGTTTCTAGCACTCTGTAAATATTTGTTGAATGAATAATCTGTATTCTCACTGACTGGCCCAATCACTAACACTGGACTTGTAACTATATGAATAAAAGGAGTATTCCAAAAACATTATTAAAAGACTAACGCTAGTGGGAGGGAAACTCTTCGTAACACAGAGGACAACATGTATCTCTAACGTACAAACGACTGCAACCTGACAAGGAAGAGAGAGAGAGAGAGAGAGAGAGAGAGAGAAAGGTTGGCGAACATGATGGGCAGAAAGCTCCAGGAAGAACGAATGGCCAATAAATATACGAAAAAAATATCAACCTCGGCCACCAATCGAGAAAGTGCCTATGAAGATACCAGGATCTCACTCAACCGTTCTCCCTAACAGATAGAACCACTGTCCATAGGTCATAACTGAACTCAAGCTTGAGGAGCTTTCACCTCGACCAGTAATGGACAGAGCTGGGACTCGAACACAGTTCTAACAACAAAGTCTGTGTTTGTTCCGACGTGCTGCCCCCACCCGGAGAGTTGTGTCACAGCTCGGATCCTCTTAAGTCAGGCCAGTTAGCCTAAGACTCAGCTTTCCTCATTGGCAAAATGGGGATCACAAAAGGACCGTCGCCCAAGGGTACAGTGAGACGGGATGGGGTAACGCATATAAAATGCAAGGCGGAGGGGAGGGGTTGGTGCTGCCGCTTGGCAAATCTTCAACTCTCTGACGCATTCATTCCACAGTCAGTGAGCTCGTCCCCTGGCCGGGCACCGTTCCAGACTCTGGAAATCAGACAGTGAACCGAAGTGCCCTACCCGCACGGAGCTTACGCTCTGATGCAGACTGGTGAGGAGACAGGATATCTGGAAGGTAAAATGTCAGAAACACACAGTATGTTGGAGAGTAAGAAGGAGAAAAGGCTGAGCGGGACGGGGGGGGGGGGGGAGGGGGCTGTGATTTTAGAGAGGAGGCCTCGTGGATGGGCGGATGTGGATGGGAGGATGGGAGGTGCCACAGCAAAGCGCCAAAAGACCGGAGACGGAGATGGCAGGGAGGGAGCCATGCCGCTGCGGGGGGGGGGGGGGGGGGGAGAGTGTTCCTGGCAGAGAGATCCCAGAGAGGCTTCAAGGAGCCGAGGAAAAGGTGAGTGTGGCTCGAGAGGAGAGTGGGAGGAAGGAGCTACACAGATGTGCAGGGCGCAAAGGCAGAGAGGTGAGCGGGCCCTTCCGGGCCCTGCTGCACTCAGCTCTTTGGCTCTACATCAAGTGAGGGGAGAAGCCGTCGGAGGGTTCTAGAAAGACAAGTGATAGGGTCTGGCTCCAATTTTAAGAATTTTTTTAATGTTTATTTTTGAGAGACAGAGAGAGAGAGAGAGAGAGAGAGAGAGAGCACGAGCGTGAGCAGGGGAGGGCCAGAGACAGAGGGAGACACAGAATCTGAAGCGGACTCCAGGCTCCGAGCTGTCCGCGTAGAGCCCGATGAGGGCCTCGAACCCATGAACGGTGAGATCATGACCTGAGCCGAAGTTGGAGGCTTAACTGACTGAGCCCCCCAGGCACCCCGGCCCCTATTTTACACAGGCCACTCAGATGGCACTGTCGAGAAGAAGTGGAAGGGGATGAGGACGGAAGCCCGGAAGGCAGGCAGGAGGCTCTTTGCAGGCACCCAGGGCAGAGATGACCGTGGCTTAGACCAAAGGTAGTCAGAGTCTGGATATATTTTCCACGTGGAACCAAGAACTTGCCAAAGGCTCAGATGTGGGATGGGACGCGCCAGGAGGAGTTAAGGATGACTCCGAGGCTTTGGCCTAAGGAACTGGAAGAACGGAGTTGCCATTTGCTGGGGCAAGTGTCCAGAACGGAGGCTTCCTGACCACAGGCCCTGCAGAGCAATGAGAGATCCGGGGCGCTCTGGAATCCAGTCAGAGAGACAGAATCAGGAAAGTGCCTCGCTCACTGTGTTTCAGGGCAGGACTTCAGTCCCCGGGAGGGAAGCTGATAAAAAACAAGGCACAGGGATATGAGCAGGTTACCATGGGATTCTGGCACCCAGGAACCAGACAAGAGTCCAGTGATCCGAGCTGAGGCACGAGGCCAACATGGTGACTAGAAGCCAAATTACTGAGTGGGAGGCGGCCTCAGTCCCTCTGCCTCAGATGGGGCTGGGTCCCAGAGACGGCGGACAGGCTGGCTAGTCAGGGGGCAGGTGGCCCGGGAGCCTGGGACCGAAGCCAGGACGCAGACAGACCCGACTCCATCTGCACCCAGAGCCACACCATCAGGTGACGCTGGGGTAGGACACACCGATTCGAGACCTTGAACATGGGCAGGCCACCAGGCCAATCACTCTGTGAAAGGTCCAGGGGGGCAAAAACCCAAGTCCCTCCAAAAGGAGGTCCCACATGGCATGTGCCTGGGACCCGCATGGGGAGGGGCGAAAGGTAGGTCCCAGGAGGAGAAGGGTTAGGGGTGCCAGTTTTTCAGCAGCCTGCTAAACAAACGCCAGAAGTGTTGTGGGAGCCAGACGGGAGGGGCGGGGTGGGGGGTGGAAGCGACCTCAGGGAGCAAGAGCCCAGACAGAGGGGTGAGGGGGAGGCCGCTCTTGGCCTGCGGCCTGGGAGGCTGGCGCTTACCAGTGCAAGGTTAAGCAGAGATTAGCGTGATTGGCCTGAGCGAGGTCTCTTTCGCTGCGCTTGTTCTCAGAGTCCTCGACGTTGATGAAATTGTTTTCCACACGCTCTCTTTCCTAGCTGGACGATAAGATACTCCCACCCAAATACAAAGAACTTCTTCTAAAGTTAAAGCAAGGAAGGGGACAATCTCCGAAGCGGCTCCTTGTCTGAGGATTTCGTCTGTGTATTTACTTTCACGTTTTCTTATAAAGATACATAGAATCACTTCGTGAGTTATTACAGAGAGCATAGTTTCTTCAGCTTGCACTGAAGATGAAATCACACTTCTTTCCCGGAAATGAGAGGTTCGTACCTACTATACCAACCAACTAGAAAGGAGTGGCCTTTGCAAAACTTCACACTTGTTAATATGGAAATATCTGTGCAAACTCCTGGGTTTTGCCTTGGGTCACGTATCTCTGATACAGATAGTCTATGCACATTTGTATGCCATAAATGAACAGCCATCTCAGTTTTCACAAAAGTTCTCCATATGAAAAAATAAATAAATTTACAAAGCAATGTACAAGAGCACTTGCAGAGAACCATGAAGCCCTGATCAAACAGGAGCCAGGCAGCCTCAGTCACTCACAGCCAAGGGACTCGACTGGGCCACACCAGCCCCAAGGCCCATGTGATTAACTCTGTGCTTCAGTAAATATGCAAACTACTTTATGTCATGAACTTTGGAGTCATTGCGGAACAGTCAACACGTGGAACGCGGCATGTGCAAAGGCTTAGGATCTCTTACAGCTAAGGTAATGAATATTCAAGGCAAAATGAAAAAAAACTGTCAGGTTAAATTTCTGTGCCAAAAAGCAACAAAGCCACATATATTAATAACCTTACAAATATTTCTACCCTGGCTGAATAATCCCCCTTGGAAATCTAGATCACAAATACAGATGACTCATACACCAAGGGGTTTATTATTATATTGCTTATAATAAAGAAAAACTGGAATCAACCCAAATGCCCAACATATAGGGGGAGTGGTCGTAAGTCATATATGATGAAATATTTTGCTATTAAAATTATAAGGTATTCTAATAACATAGGGAAATAATGATTACATAATGGCTGAAATGAAAAAAAAAAAAAAAACCCAACAGGATATAAACATAGAGAATATTACCTATGTACAAGTTGCATGAAAGTAACTTTTTTTTTTTTTAACGTTTATTTATTTTTGAGAGACAGAGACAGAGCACAAGCGGGGAGAGGCAGAGAGAGAGGGAGACACGGAATATGCAGCAGGCTTCAGGCTCGGACATGGGGCTCAAACTCAGGAACGGCGAGACCATGACCTGAACAGAAATCGGACACTTAACCAACTGAGCCATCTAGGCGCCCCTGAAAATAACTTAAAAAAACCACATTAAGGAGAGGCTGGGTGGCTCAGTCGGTTGAGTGTCCGACTTCTGCTCAGGTCATGATCTCATGGTTCATGGGTTCGAGCCCCGCGTCAGGCTCTGTGCTGACAGCTCGGAACCTGGAGCCTGCTTCGGATTCTGTGTCTCCCTCTCTCTCTGCCCCTAACCCACTCACATTCTGTCTCTGTCTCTCTCAAAAATAAATAAACATTAAGGAAAAGAATAATAATAAAAAATAAAAAACCACATTAAAGTGGTAATTTTTGTTGATGAAATGTTTTCTGTTCCCTTTTAATTTTTACATATTGTCCAAATTGTGTGCAGTGAGCATGTATTACTTTTATAATGAACAACAAAGACTAACAGGCTGTAAATGGATACAATGTATTACTTTTCCTGAATGTAAAAGTTTAAAAATGGAAGCTAAAGAAGAAAAGGAAGCCCAGACTCAATGTTTTTCAGCTGTAGTCCTTGCATCTGTGATCTGTCCATCAAGCTTAGTTAGTTATAAGCTTCTTAAATGGACATTTTCTCAATTATCCTCATAAACCCGATAATACCTCATTCATAACAGGCACTCGATAAATATTAATTAATGAATGAAGTCAGGGCAAGTTACAGCAGCTGTTTACTATAATGGAAAAGTGATTTCAACAGTCAAACACGTATTTTCCTTGCACGGAGGTATGTCTGCACAGGATAAGAAGGCTTGGCTGTGGGGGTTGTAGTCTGGCAAGCAACGGGAACAGAGTTTTGCCGCATGGAACAGCAGAAACATGAGAGTGGCAGAAGGCACAGCACCGCGTGACCAGCGGTTCTCAAACACATTTTCTGCCCCCACACGGGACACTCAGTGTTTGGATGAGGGACCCGTGTTCCAACCGGTGTCCCCGGGCCGTGCCCAACCCTGGGGGCGCAGTGCAGCCTTCTGTGGGCACTCTCCACCTCCCAAAACGGGAATGAACAGCAATAACGATATGGTGGGGATAACCCGGACATAGCTCTAATGGCTTTCTAAAAATACGTTTTCCCGGCTCAAATTAAACTTGTAAGTTTTAGCTGTTAGTAAGAACAAGTTAACCTGTGACACATCTCGCAGTGCGGAGAGCTGCCCGGGCCGGGAGCCACCTGAGCAACAGCAACAGTGACAGGGGCACATTCCAGGCTCAGCATCACCCGCTGAGGGAGGTCCTATCACACCCACCCCCACTCCCCCTGCGCAGAAACGGAGAGGAGGCTGGAACAGGACTGGCAGGTGGCAGGACTGGAAGTCACACCCATGGTACAGGAGCAGCTCCAGAGGCGAGGACAGCGGGGCGGGGGCGGGGGGGGGGGGTGGTGGCAGGGACAATCCTGAGAGTCAGACTCCCCCACACGGTCCCCGTGCGCTGGGCTCTGCTCTAAGACTGTTAGATACATTGACTCATTTATTCCTCACAGCAAAACTCTGATGTTAGCATTGCTACCATCCCCCCTGCACAGCTGAGGAAACTGAGGCGGGGGGGGGGGGGGGGGGGATGTTAAATGATCCACCCGAGGCCACACAGCTGGGAAGCAGCAGAGGCCAGATTTGAAAGTCAGAGTCTGGCCTTCCGGCCATCGTACTGTGTAGCCTCTGTATTGCCCTAAAGCCTTTTTTTTTTTTTTAAGTTTTTTTTTTAATGTTTACTTATTTATTTTGAGAAAGAGAAAGCATGGTGCACATGAGCGGGAGAGGGGCAGAGAAAGAGAGAGAGAGAGAGAGGAGAGAGAGAGAGAGAGAGAGAGAGAGAGAGAGAGAGAATATCCCAAGTAGGCTCCAAGCTGTCAGTACAGAACCCGATGCAGGGCTCGAACCCGTGAGCCATGAGATCATGACCTGAGCAAAAATCAAGAGTCAGATGCTCAGCTGACCGAGCCACCCAGGCAGCCCTGCCCTAAAGCTTGAATTTGTAAACAAACCTCACGTTGGCACGTTTAGTCCTCACTGAGCTTTTCATTGGTTTCATCCGACAGATGGATTCTCAGAAGTTCTCATCTCTTGCAACTTTTCTGGCATGGAAACTTTAAATTACTGGTATACAAGTGCATTCTAAAGGGGCTATTTGGAGCCCCCGTGCTATGCTTGACCCTCCCGGCCGTGAATAACCGGGAGCATGTGAGAGGCGGAATGAACGTGGCACTGCTCCAGACTCCTTGTTCGAGTGCCTGTGGATGCAGATGTTTGTAATTCGGTGTGTGGTTCCCAGTCCCGTGCATGGTTTCAGAGACCTCCGTTCCCGACAGCTAGAGATTCATGAGTTGTCTACTTTCCTCTTTCACTTCCTAAGTCCACTATTCAATACGTAGCGTTAGATTAAAAGGAAGGGAAAAGTATTGCCCAAATCTGTATTAAAAATACAGCTACTATATTCTTGGTCACAGTTCCTATTTTGGGGCAGATGCGCATTCCGAAGCTATTAAACAAGCCCCTTTCTGTGTGTCTCACTATTTCCTCAAGCAGAAGAGGCGAACATGCTTTTGGGAGTCAGAAGTCAAAGGTAAACCAGTGAGCAAATCCAACACAGAGATAGTTAAAAAAAAACAAACAAACAAAAAAATCATGGTTGCAAAATGCATGTAGTTTGAGGTACGGACTCCTAAGCAGAATTTAGGGACCAGGTCAGAAAATTGCCATTCTCCAAAAAAGAAACTAAGACATAACATAAAACAGATATTGGTCATCAGTGAAAATCTTTCCTGGGAATAAAACACGCTAAAATAACGTGTGAATGTCTCCTAACTCTCATGCAGAAGGTCACTGCCCTATCTTGTCATATCTGCTGGTATTGGGATAAAAGGGCTACCATGGCTGGTAGAGAGCATGCTGTACCCAAGAGCAGCACTGGCTAAGGTTTATGACCTTGGGAACAAAATTCCCTCTCACTTTTAACTTTGGAGCTGATGACTGTGCCACAGAAGCCACGGGGCTGTGACGAACGAGCATACATAAGCAGAGGTTGGTGAGTGGCTTGGGAAGGAATCACTTATCTCTACATCCTAGCTCCCTTAGCTCACTCCAGCTCCCAAATCCCTTGGTGTCTCCTCCGTGCCCCCCGTTATCTACAGGTAAACATGACTGTCCCTATTTTCCATGTGAACAAGCAGGCTGAGAGAGGTTGAGGACGTGCCCAGGGTCAAAGCCCAGCACGCAGGCCCCTCCTGCCACCGGAGCCTTCTCCTGGGGAGCACCCAGTGGAGGCAGAGGCCGGCGGGCGGCCCATTCACGCCTCATGTCGCTGCCAAAGCTCCAGGGGGCAAAAGAACCGACGAGGGACCCTCAGGAACTACGAGGCGCTGGGGGCTGAAGGCAGACACAGACAGACTGTCTAAAGAAGGACAGGCGGTACAAGGGGCAGCTTCGAGGCTTCTGTGGACACCCCCTCATCTGTGACTCAAGACCTCACCCTACGTGGACCACTCACGGCCGAGGCCAGGCAGCCTGCCTGGGGGGAGGGGCAGTGGCCCCGTGCAGGCCACCAGCCCTCAGGACACAAAGCTGGTTTCCTGCACCTCAAACAGAACGTGTTCTATTTCCGCCCCCGTAGCAGGTACTTAAGAAATACGTGCTGAACTTATTTACCATTTATCGGCCTGTCAGTTAACGAGAAGTGAAAAGGAAGAGTAGTGAACGCCTCTCTTGGAGGGGAGAGGGGACAGGAGAACACAAAGCCGTCCCGGGTGGGTCTATTTGTTTACTTTGAGGGAGAGAGATCAAGCAGGGGAGGGGCAGTGAGAGAGGGAGAAGGAGAGAGAACCCCAAGCAGGCTCCATGCTGTCAGCACAGAACCCGACCCGGGGATCGAACCCACAAACCATGAGATCACAACCTGAGCCGAAATCAAGAGTGGGACACTTACGGGACTGGACCACCAGGCGCCCCCGCAAGCATCCTCTTTTGAAACGCATGTGCCTCTGAGACTCAGAGGAGGCTGAGTTTGTTTTGGTATGCAATTTAATCAGAATGCTTTTCTTATAATCCAAGTAAGCACTTTAGCCAGGACACAGAAATCTGACTGGCTGGTGAAGGGAAGGAGGGCGGGAGGATGGTTCTGAAGCTGGGCTGGGAGGGGGAGGGGAAGGGGAAGCCTGGGCTGGGCTGGGCTGGGCTGAGACTGGGGCCCAGAGCTCAGCGTGAGGACACTCCCACCGCCCCGGCAGCCACCAGCCATAGGGCTGTGTGACCGAGAAACTGGACTCTGAATGTTATTTCATCTTCATTAATTGAAAGGTAAAGAGCCACCTCTGGCGAGTGACCACCATACCTGGAGAGCGTGGGCCCTGGGGGTGTGGGGAGAGGAAGTAAGAAGAGGTCTGAACAAAAAGAGTAGAAAGCGGTAAGTACAAATTTCCTCCTTCAAAAGTGTCCCTAAGCACTACTTGGGTCAATGACCGATGGGAGCTTTGGACACCAGTTTCCAAAGCCCTTCTGCTTTCATTCTGCATTCATCGAATCCTTGTACCAACTCTTATCAAGTGACTGTCATTACCATCGCAGGGTTCAGGGAATTGTATGATGTGCCTAGGGGGACTCGGGGACGGTGGTCTGCAGCCCCTCCAGAGCTTTCAAGGTGGCATCGAGGAACCTCAGCTCTTCCCTACCCGTCCCGCCCTCCGCTATCTGTGAGGAGACTCAGAGAGCATCAATCCGTCTTGTTTCACCACCTAGCTTCTGACCTGCTTGGAGTTTAGCTCCGGAGGCTGGGAGAGTCCCTCGTGCCATGGGGTGGGCAGGCAGAGCTCAGTGCTCCATGCAAACCCGCTTCTGCCCCCCCGGGTCCTCTCAGGCCCTCACAGCCTTCAGTGTGGAGGACAAGAGCCAGCAGAGCTGAGAGCTGAGTCTGGCTGTAGGAAGTGAAGGTGTTTCAGATGCTACATGCTGACGCCTATACCCTACTTATGATATTACTCTGAAATTCCAAGAAGCGGCTCTCGAGGTCTGGAATTCAAATACGTGGACAGGACTGGATTTTCTACATGAGGACACAGGAGGATTCAAAAGCTGCTACAAGACTGCTAAAGGGAGCGAAGCGAAGGTTTCAAATAACTCCCTGTCTGCCTGTCCAAACTAATACCAAGTTACTGAAACACTGTCCACAATTTCCTTTGGATACATTTTACAGATTCAGAAAACCAGCCATAGGAAGTTGAGGCAACCATTTCTTTTTTATATTTAATACAAGCTTATAAATAAGTACAAATCATCTCAGGCCAACAGCTCCTCACATGGGATCAAGATACGTGCAAATATGACTGTTTAATATGATTGAAATCTTCCCTGATGGAAGTGTTTTAAGAAAGTGAACCTGGGGCACCTAGGTGGCTCAGTCGGTTGAGCGTCCGACTTCAGCTCAGGTCATGATCTCACGGTTCGGGGGTTCGAGCCCTGCAATGGGCTCTGTGCTGACAGCTCAGAGCCTGGAGCCTGCCTCGGATTCTGTGTCTCCCTCTCTCTCTGCCCCTCACCCGCTCACGCTCTGTCCCTCTTGCTCTCTCTCAAAAAGTACATAAACATTAAAAAACAGAAAAGCAAAAACTCCTAGAAAAATGAGATGAGCCCCCAGACAACAAAAGGGTTTTGTGAAGATTAAATCATCTAGGCAGAGTTTAATCAAGTGTATGGTCCACAGCATATCCTCAATAAATGCTGGCTATGATCAACAGTATTTTTGGACTAAGATTACTACTAATGTTTTCCATTTGTTGGAATTTGATAATAGTATCTTTTGCCAGTCATTTTTTTTTTTAAAGAATCTTATAAAAATTAGAAAAGAAAGCCATAAAAATGGAACTAGGAGCCAAAGAGTGTTTAAGTTCTGGTCTTCTCCCACACTTACTGTGCCCATTCTGGGCCTCATTATACGCTCTCACATGGGCAGCAGGCCTCAAGAAAATCACCAGCGCGGACCTGGCCTTCCACATCTCTCCTGCCACGCGGCACGGCTTTCTCCCTTTGGCTACCAGATTGTTCCCTAAATTAGCTATAACTTACAGACCCTCAGTTATCAACAAGATGACGCAATTTTGCTAAAATGTAGTGATCGGGAACGTAAAAAGCGCCATGAGTTTTTAGTGATACAATTTGAAAGGACGAGGCAGGTTGCATGGAGGCTGGGAGAGGCTATAACTACGCCCGGAGAGCCAGCCCTCTCTCTGCAGCTGCCTGACAATCGGGCCACACACCAGCAGGTGCCTTAGCTGTGAGGCAGGCTAGGCTGGCTCAAGGCTGAAGTATGGCTGGCTCTAACCTAACCCGGAGACACATCCCGAGCCTTCAGAGATGCCACCTCCTTCTCTCTGCCCTCAGTGCACAGACGCCAGGCCCTGCCCGGAGCTGTAACTCTAGCCAGCCCCCCACCCCCCGACTGATGGCCCACCCCTCGCTGAGGATCATCAGAGGGCAGCCTGAGAAGCTAGGTTTGCTTTACTCATCTGATAAGTTTCTGTCCCCTGCAAAAGGGCCCAATGGGTTAAAGGAAAAGAATGTGCTTTTAGATCTTCCATTAGGACAGAAAATTGGTCTGTCACCAATATTAAAATAGTACTGTGGTTACCAAACTAATGCAGTGAAGGTCAAGTAAAAAAATGGATGTGAAAACATTTGGGAAACTCCAAAGTGATCTATAAACATAAAAGGGAGAGGACTGTGTCTAAATAAATAATTATAAGCAACTTAACTTGAATCAAAATCTGTGCTTCTGTACCGCGTTTATGGATTGGGAGACTCATTATTATTGAGACTCACTTCCCCCTTCCCCCCAACCTGATATACAGATCGCATGCAATCCCGTCTAAAATCGCAGCAGGCTTTCTTTGTAGAAATCGACACATTGACTCTGAAGTTGTGTGGATAAAAGAACTACAATAAACCACACAACACTGGGGGAAAAAAAAAACACCCTTGTAGGAGTCTCACTACCTGATTCCAAGCCTGCCTTCAAAGGTAAGGCTTTCAATCCAGACAATGTGTGGTATGGGGGTGCCTGGGTGGCTCAGTTGGTTAAGCATCCGACTTTGGCTCAGGTCATGATCTCACGGTTTGGGAGTTCAAGCCCCGCGTCGGGCTCTGTGCTGACGGCTCGGAGCCTGGAGCCTCCTCGGATTCTGTGTCTCCCCCTCTCTCTGGCCCTCCCCCACTCATGCTCTGTCTCTCTCTCTCTCAAAAATAAAAACATTAAAAAAAAACAAAAAGAGTGTGGTATGAGGATCCCACTTATATACAAAATCTTAAAAAGGGGAAGGAGGGGATAAGATGGGTAAAGGAGCTCAAGGGGTATAAATTTCTAGTTGTAAAATAAAGTCATGAAGACCTAATGTACAGCACGGTGACTACAGTTAATAAAACTGTATTGCCTATTTGAAGGTTGCTAAAGAGAGTAAATCTTAATTTCTCATTATAAAAAAAATGTTTTTTCTGTTTGGTGACAGAAATGAACTAGTCTTACTGTAGTGATCATTTTACAACACATAGAAATATCAAATCACTACATTCTACTCCTAAAACTAGTATAACGCTACATGTCAATTATACCTCAATTTTTTAAGAACATGTGGTATTAGGGGCCTGGCTGGCTCAGTCAGTAGAGCATGCAACTCTTGATCGCGGGGCTGTGGGTTCAAGCCCCATACTGGGCATAGAGATTACTCAAAACTAAAATCTTTACAATATTAATTTTTTAAAAAGTATGGCATTAGCAAAATGAGGAATATGAAGATGAATGGAACAGAAGATAGAGTCTAGAAACAGAGACCCACACATATATGGTCCATCGATTTTCAACAAAGATGCCAAGGCAATTCGATAGGGAAAGAAAAGTCTTCTCACAAATGATGCCGGCGCAATTCAACATCCACGGGCAAAGAGAGTGGTCTTCAACCGTACTTTGTACTATGTTAAAAAAAAAAAAAATTAACTTGAAATATCTAGGTGTACAACCTAAAACCATAACACTTCCAGAAGCACACACAGGGAAAACATCTTTGTGACCTTGAGTTAAGCAAATAATTCTTAGATAAGACACGAAAGGCATAAGTCATAAAACGACAGAACTGATAAACTGGACTTCATCAAAATTAAAAACTTCTGGGGCGCCTGGGGGGCTCAGTCGGTTAAGCGTCCAACTTCGGCTCAGGTCATGATCTCACAGTTCGCGGGTTCGAGCCCCGCGTCGGGCTCTGTGCTGACGGCTCGGAGCCTGGAGCCCGCTTTGGATTCTGTGTCTCCCTCTCTCTGCCCCTCCCCTGCTCGGGCTCTGCCTCTCTCTCAAAAACAAATAAACATTAAAAAAAAAAAAAAAAAAAAACAACAAACTTCTGCTTTTCAAGACTTTGTTGGGAAAAGAAGACAAGCCACAGACGGAGAAAATAGCCGCAAATGCGTATCTCCCAAGGAAACGGCACCCAAACATGAAGAACTCTCACAACTCAGTAATAGGGAAATGAGCAACTCAAGTTAAAAATTAGGCAAAAGTTTGGGGCGCCTGCGCGGCTCAGCTGGTTGAGCATCTGGCTTCAGCTCAGGTCGTGATCTCATGGTTGGCGAGTTCAAGCCCAGTGGCGGGCTCTGTGCTGTCAGCCCAGGGAGCCTTCTTCAGATCCTCTGTCCCCTCCTCTGTCTGCCCCTCCCCAGCTTGCACTCTGTCTCTCTCTCAAAAATAAACATTAAGAAATAATAATAATAAGATAGCACAACACATGCACTAGAACGACAAAAATCTTTTAAACTGAACTTCCATCACTTCACACCCATCAGGACGACAGCTATGAAACAAACAAACAAAAACAGAAAAGGACAAGTGCTGGCGAGGATGTGGACAAACTGGACCCTCGTGTACTGCTGGGCAGAATGCAAAATGGTGCGGACACGGTGGAAAATGGTATGGCTGTTACTCAAGATATTTAAAAGCCAATTACCATCTGATCCAGCAAGGTCACTTCTGAGGACACACCCGGAAGAACTGAAATCAGGGTCTCTAAGAGACGTTTTCACACCAATGTTCGCAGTGGCGTTATTCACAGTAGCCAAGAGGTAGAAGCAACCCGAATGTCCGTGACGGGTGAGCGGATAAACAAAACGTGTCTATACATACGACGGAATGCTACCGTGCCTTGAATAAAACAGAAGTCTTGTCACGCGCTACCATACGGATGAGCCTTGAGGACACCTGCTAAGTGAAATAAGCCAGTCGGGAGAAGACAAGTACTGTCGGATTCCACTGACACGAAGCGCCCGGAGCACTCAAATTCAGAGGCTGAAAGGAGAGTGGTGGTTACGGGGGCCCCGGGGAGGAGGGAGTGGGGAGTGGTGGTTTAATGGGGACAGAGCTTCAGTTGTGTAACATGAAAACGTTCTGGAGATTGGCTGCACAACCATGTGAATATACTTGACACTGTATATATGACACTGTACTCGAACTGGACACTTAAAAATGGTTAAGATGGTAAATTTTATGTTGTGTTTTTCCCACAATCAAAAAACAAACCCCTGAAATATTGGAGTACGAAGTGCTGGAAAGCAGGGCAGAACCACTGGGGCTCTCTCTTGTACCTCCTGGTGGGAATGTGAAACAGCACAGGCACGTTGTAAGACGGTTTGGCAGCTTCTTATAAGGTTGAAGCTGCACGTGCCATGTCACCCAGCAGTTCCACTCCTAGGTATTTACACAAAAACTATACGTGAATACCTTTATTCACAAGTGCCAAAGTGTGGAAATAATCCAAACGCCCGTTAACTGATGAGAGGAAAACGGAACCCTAGCGCCCCCATATAATGGAATAGAAAGCAATAAAAAGGAATAAACTCCAGATAAACGCAATGCAGGGAGTTAATTATGTTCCCCTGAAAAGATATGCTCAAGCCCGGATCCCCAGTACCTGTGAATGTGATCTTATTTGGAAACAGAATCTTTGCAGATAAAATCAGACTACGATGGGATCATACTGGATTAGAGTGGGCCCTTGATCCAGGGACTGGTGTCTTTAAAGGAGAAGGGGGAGGGAGCTTTGGACACAGAGACACCTACAAACAGGAAGGTCAGAGGGAAGGAGGCAGAGGCTGGAGTGAGCAGCTGCAAGCCGAGGGACACCAAGGAACCAACAGAAGCTAGGAAGAGGCAAGGCAGGATTCTCCCCTGGAGCCTTCCGAGAGCAGGGCCCAACCGACACCCTGATCTCAGACTTCCAGCCTCAGAGACTAGACTTCTGCTGTCGTAAGCCCCCCAGCTCATGGCAGCTCTAGAAAACTCATTCATGCAACAATGTGGATGCTTCCCAAATGCGATCTGCTCAGTGAAAGAAGAGCTTGTAAAATTACACACTTTTGATTCCCTTTAGAGGACACGCTGGGACAGGCTAAACGACAGAGCAGTGGTTTCCAGGGGCTGGGGCCAGATTACAAAGGGACATGAAGGAACTTCTGGGGGATGATGGAACTCTTCTGTATCTTGACTACGGTGGTGATTATACAACACAGACCTGTATGCCTGAGACAGGCCAATCGTATTGTAGGCAAATTACACCTCAAAAAAGCTTACTTAAAAAAAATCTGGGGGCGCCTGGTTGGCACGTGACTCTTGATCTCCCGGCCATGAGTTCAAGCCCCACACTGGGTGTGGAGCCTACTTAAAACAAACCTGTTTTCTTTTGAAATCTGTATTCCTAGGATTCCTTTTTCTTCTCAAATTGTCAAGAATCCTGGGAAGAAGGCTCCTACTGGGCTAACTGGGGATGATACGGGCATCAAAGTAACTAATAGTTACAGACTAACCCACTGAATTAAAGAAGAAGCCACAAAACTGCATACTCAGAAATAAATAAAAAGATGTAAGGAAGCCTGATAAGGAGGACATGGTATCTCCCCACAAAGCGTCTGTTCATTACAAAGGGAACAAGTAACCTTAATGCAGAGAGGCATGGGACAAACTCCACCTTAACTGATAGAAGTGAACACCATCAGTGGTAGGACGAAAGAAAATCACCCACTCAAGGGGACACAGTAACAGCATCATTCTGTGCCACTCCTGCCAAAGACGCATAATCTGACCTGGATCACAAAGAAACATCAGACAAGCCCCAAATGAGGGACATTCTACAAAATTCCTGGCTAATGATCTTCAAAAGTGGCCAGATCACAAAAGTAAAAAAAAAAAAAAAATACATATTTTTAATGTCAAAGATAAAAGACTGACTGAAAAACTGTTCTAGACCGAAGGAGACTGAGGACAATAACTAAACACATGTGATTCTGAACTGGATCCTTCTGCTAGGAAGGGCCGTAATAGGCCATGCAGTGAAACCACATGTGAACGGGGTCTATGGATCAGGCGGTAATAACATTCCACTGTTAATTTTCTGATTTTGATGGCTCTGTTTGGGTTATGAGTGACGACGTCCTTGCTTACAGGAAAATACACAGTGAAATACTCTGGGCTGATAGAGCATCAGATTCACAACTTAGTCTCTCAAGGGGTAAAAAAAGAAAATAAAAAAGTGCGGGCGCCTGGGTGGCTCAGTGGGTTGGATCTCGGACTTCGGCTCAGGTCATGATCTCACGGTTCATGAGTTTGAGCCCCGCATCGGGCTCTGTGTGGACAGCTCGGGGCCTGGAACCTGCTTTAGATTCTGTGTCTCCCTCTCCCTCTCTGCCCCTCCCCCGCTTGCGCACACACTCGCTCTCTCTATATATATCAAAAATAAAATAAAAACATGAAAAAAATTTTTTTGTTATTTGTACTGAACTTCCAATTTTTCTGTAAATTTGTGATTGTTTCAAAGCAATGAAAGTATCCAAAGAAAGAATCCTGAGAGGGTCAAGGGCTGTTAGTTCGTCCCATTCATTCCCCTTTGCAACAGGGCAGGGGCAGGATGGGAAGTTCTATGTTCCTCTGAAGTTGACTACAAAGTACCACAAAATCAGGATCTCAAACACAGCAAACCTCGACAAAGACAATTTCAGAAGCCAGAAATCCAGCATAAAGCAGAGATCTACTTTATCTGGATACCGAATGATCCAGTAGGCCCATGTAGAAGAGCATGTGATCTATAGAGGCAGATTCCCAAATACAGGCAACACTACAGTGAGATTCCATATCAATATGGTAAAGACAAGACTCCAGTGTAATAAGGCACAAATATGGTCATATTATACTTTTTCTAATAACCATTATATTTAAGAACTCCTATTAGCACTCCCATTTGATCAAATGGAAGTCTCCATTTTAAAGAATACTTTTGCCTTATGGGACATCATCAAACAAGCGAGCCCGGCTTTTACAACAAAGAAAGACGACGGCACTTTGAAAATGGGAGTCGCTCAAATAAATCAACGTATGCTCTGTCTTAAAGTTTATATCCCAACTTGAACACCAAATCTTAAATTGTCTAATTGGAACGACAGGCTTCTGGTTTCTCAGAGACTAGGGTACCTAAGTAATTCTCACTTGGATCTTAACAACAGCATCCCACACCACTGTCTGAAGTATCAATTCCACGTTGTTCTGTACAAGACTCTCCACTGGATATGAGTGATTGAAGCACCCTATGACCTTGCACTAATCTAAGTGCAAAAGACACCACGTATCTGTGCCTTAGGTCCGTACCGTCCAAGACGGCCGAAAACCACCACATGAAAGCAGTGAACTATGGCGAGTCTGGACGGAGATGGGCTGTAAGCATACAGCACCCACCAGGTTTCAAAGACCGATTTCAAAAAGAACGTGAGATATCTCCTTTGTGTTTGTTGTGCTGCTTCTATGTTGACGTGACATTTCTGATATACTGGTTAAATAACTAAGTCATTTAAACAATATTGAAATTAATGACACCTGTTTCTTGTTCTTTAACGTGGCTCCTAGAAAGGTTTGAATTACGCATGTGGCTCACAGAATGTCTCTACCGGACAGGGCAGCCTTAGACCGCTGGCCCGTGAGATAACATGCTGCAGGAACTAGGAAAAAGAATGGTCGACTTCCCAGAAGAACACTGAGCTGCATCCTTCAAGATCTCATCTTTGTAAGGACAACCTCTATCTTTTTTTTTTTTTTTTTTTTTTTTACACTCGCTTCAGCCTGAAGAAAGGAAGTATCTGGAGGTACCTGGAACTCTGGCACGCTGCTCCGCAGCTGGCTCACGTTTGGTAAGGATCCTCCGTGGTACTGCGTAAGGCGGAGCTGCTGAAGCTTCTGAAATTGGACCTGGAAACAAAGAGATTTCGAGACGGGTGAGACAGGACAGCAAAGATCGGAGAGGAGCATCGATGTGTGCTGTTTTGTAGTAAAATGGTTCAAGAGTGAAAGTCTTGGTTTCGATTCCTCTTCTACCTTTTCCTACCTGAAACCTTCAGGTTTCCAGTGCTTTCGGATTCTTTTTTTTTTTTTTTCAACGTTTATTTATTTTTGGGACAGAGAGAGACAGAGCATGAACGGGGGAGGGGCAGAGAGAGAGGGAGACACAGAATCGGAAACAGGCTCCAGGCTCTGAGCCATCAGCCCAGAGCCCGATGCGGAGCTCGAACTCGCGGACCGCGAGATCGTGACCTGGCTGAAGTCGGACGCTTAACCGACTGCGCCACCCAGGCGCCCCATAATATTTATTTTTGAGAGAGAGCAAGCCAGAGAGGGGCACACAGAGGGGGGGGGTGGGATCTGTGCCGACAGCAGAAGAGCTCAATGCGGAGCTCGAACCCACAAACTGTGAGATCATGACCTGAGCTGAAGTTGGACGCTTAACCGACAGAACCACCCAGGTACCCCACTTTCCGGTTTTTGATTAGCCTATTTTGGGGGAAGAATTTACCCACGTTCCAAATGTCCCATGCCCCGTGATAGTGAGGTCTCTGCAAGGCCTTTGAGTACGTGTGTAGGTGTGCAGGCACAATCTTCAAAGGCAATAAAAGAATTTCTTAAAGGAAATCTAAGCCACACTCGGTGACTCTAACACATTAGCTGTTTTCCCTTCTACGTGCTCTTGTCTCCATCTACATGTATAATAGCTGCACAGCGGTAATCATAGCCACAATCTTTCATGCCTACATCTTAACTTTTTTCTGTGATATTTAAAAAAAAATTTTTTTTAACATTTATTTATTTTTGAGAGACAGAGCATGAGCAGGGGAGGGGCAGAGAGAGAGGGAGACACAGAATCCGAAGCAGGCTCCAGGCTCCGAGGTGTCTGTTAGCACAGAGCCCGACGCGGGGCTCGAACTCACGAACCGCGAGACCGTGACCTGAGCCAAAGTCGGACGCTCGACCGACTGAGCCACCCAGGCGCCCCTTTTCTGTGATATTAATCTTTTTGAACGGCCATATAGAATTTCTTCTTCTGCATCATTGCTTTAGAACACATGCCAAAGAGTGAGTACTAAGTCTCTGGGTATGGGCCTTTAGCTGGCTCTCGATACATAATGCCACAATGATTTCCCAAGGGGTGTACCCATGTAGACGTGAGGAAACAGGTTGTCACAAAGAAAACTCACTAACACTGAAGATGGTCATTAACTGCGGCAAAGGTGAAGGCAAATTCGACAGCTATCAAATGGCACCCCGTTTTCACTTCCTTCTGCGAGCGCTTCCTTGCTTCATATCCAAAGGCAGTGAACTGGTTACAGTTCTTGGAAACCCCAAGGTTTAAAGACCATTTGGTCTTTAAGGTTCTGTTTCTAAAATAATAAACGACCTTTGTGGTTGTAGAGCCCTCGGCGCGTAGAATTCACAGAGGGAAGAAACAGTAGGTGGGAACCCCCAAGCAGGTTTTTTACGCTTTCATTATTAGGCCCTTTGATAACAATGAAAACTGCCAGATAAGAGCCCCTGCGATGAGCCAGATGCTGTCCTCAGGTGCTCTGCTCCTTTTATCCCTAACCCTCCCCACAACCACCAAGCTCGTATTATCCTGCTCTTACAGACCTGGAGACCCAGACTCAGGAAAGTTCACCATTTGCCTGAGGGCACACAGCTAGAAGAGGCCAAGCTATGGCTATCTCAAAACCCGCATGTTTCTAGGTGCTGTGGTCCCTTCCATTGTTCATTTCTCTCGACGATCATACTATTTACAAGCTCAGAGGAAAGTGAAGTTTGATGGATCAAAAGCACCACTGGGGGGTCGCCGGGATGGCTCAGTCAGGTAAGAGTCTGGTTCTTGATTTTGGCTCAGGTCACGATCTCGCAATTTCATGAGTTCGAGCCCCGCGTCAGGCTCTGAGCTGACAGTGTGGAGCCTACTTGGGATTCTCTGTCTCCCTCTGTCTCCGCCCCTCCCCTGCTCGCTCACTCTCTTCTCTCTCTGTCTGAAAATAAATAAGACTTTTAAAAAAAAGCATCACTGGCCCTATTCAGCTCTCTGATTTTGTTTGGTTTTCATATTTATTATAAAAAATTTAAATATATACAAAATAGAGATGGGTACAATGAAACCCCATCTATCCAGCTTCCACGATTATCTTATGTCCAGTCTTGATTTATCTTTGCCAGCTCCATGACCCGTGCCGCCCCTCACGGAAAGAAATCCAGACGTCGTATCGTTCCATATTTCAATATGCATCCCCAAAAGATAAAAGCCTGTATCTGGTTGGAAGTTTTAAAGGCATACAAAACCCCTCGGTGGCCTTAACTTCCTTAAACCCACAGTATCTGCTTTCTCAAACATACTGCACTGGGAAGCAGTTGTAATCTTTTCATCAAAACCCAGATCTGAGAGCCAAATATGAGGAGGAGGAAGGACATAGTGAGCCTTTTCCATCCATCAGCTGAGTTACAAGAATAAAGTCTCTGCTTTTGATCTTAACGTTCTCGAAACTCTTACCAGAAGCACGTGACTCTCTCTCCTTGATATTCTCTAGACAAAACTCTTGGACCCCTTGATCTAAAGCCTTTGATTCCTTCCTCCATCAATCCATCCACTTATTCGCTTACACAAAAACTTTTCACTGTGTGGGTCACCATGCCAGGCACTGTCCTACTAAGATGAACACATGCCAAAGTTCTTGCCTCCAGAGAGTTCTCACAAAGGCTTTGACTCTTACGCGAAAGCCTTAGCACTGCAACAGGCTGAGTTCTGAATCTATCTGGAGACCTGCCTTCCACTGAGCTGAAGGCCCTCTCACAGCCTCCCATGGGTGGGCTCCATCCCCAAGTGCCTGTTCTAGGGTCTTCAGAGACTTCAGAGACTTCAGAGACACAGTAAAAAGAGTACTGGGGTTGGAGTTGAAAGACCTGTGTGACCTGAAGCCCCCACTTGGCTGGGTAAATTATTCTGCTGTCTACTTCACCGAGAGAAAAGAGAGGTGACGGGGGATAGAAAATGTAAAGCCACGGACAACCTCTCGAAGTATTATCATTGTTGACGTTCTCAACCAGCTCCTAAACCCTTGAGTAACTTGACTATTTTCCTCATTTGAAATATAGAGTCAGTGACCTAGAAAGAACCTTCGAGACGGTCTTCAACACCATAATGCTTACTAATAACGAAAGTGAGCACCAAAGAACGAGTAGCCTAAGGCAGAGGTCACAGACTGGCAGGCCAGAGGCCACGTTTAGCCTAGGGAGTTCTGGCTGACCCACAGGATACTGACCCACTCGATGCTCTAAACTTTCATTTTCCCATTGGAAGACTGTTTAAAAATCTGGATTCCCAACTTCTCTTGATTGGAAGATCAAACGACGCTGAGTGTACGTTCTTGCATGGCCACAATGCATGCAGCTGAGAAGTGGCTGCTCCCCCCGCACAGGGCTTGGGTTATCCTGTTTGCCCAAGACCTCATGGCACCCTACCCTTCCTCGACTGTGGCCCGAGATCGGCTACCACTTACCTCATTCCTGGCTCCTCCACTCCTTTTCCCTACATGCCTCACCCTGTAACTTAAGTCAGCGACCCTTAGCCTACAGTCACACACTTGGGTGGACCGCCCTTCAATGTCTACATGAAATGAGATCCAAGTCTCCCAACAATCGATCCCAAACACAAGCCCAGCAGGCCTTTTTATAGAAACTGACAAAAGAATCCTAAAACTTACGGATGTGCAAATGACCAACCTACAGTAGTCAAAGCGATTTAAAAAAAGTTTTTTTAATGTTTATTTCTGAGACAGAGAGAGACAGAGCATGAGCAGGGGAGGGGCAGAGACAGAGGGAGACACAGAATCCAAAGCAGGCTCTAGGCTCTGAGCTGTCAGCACAGAGCCCGATGTGGGGCTCAAACTCATGAAATGCGAGATCATGACTTGAGGCGAAGTCGGACGCTTAACCAACGGAGCCACCCAGGCACCCCAAAGCAATTTTTCAAAAGAGCAAAGTAGGGGCGCCTGGGTGGCTCCGTCAGTTAAGCATCCTACCGGTCAGGTCACAATCTCACGGTTCGTGGGTTTGAGCCCTATGTCGGGCTCTGCGCTGATGGCTCAGAGCCCCGATCCTGCTTTGGATTCTGTGTGTGTGTGCACGTGTCTCTCTGCCCCTCCTTCACTCACGCTCTGTCTCTCTCTCTCTCTCAAAAATAAATGAACATTAAAAAAAATTTTTGTAGGGGCGCCTGGGTGGCACAGTCGGTTAAGCGTCCGACTTCAGCCAGGTCACGATCTCGCGGTCCGGGAGTTCGAGCCCCGCATCAGGCTCTGGGCTGATGGCTCAGAGCCTGGAGCCTGTTTCCGATTCTGTGTCTCCCTCTCTCTCTGCCCCTCCCCTGTTCATGCTCTGTCTCTCTCTGTCCCAAAAATAAATAAATGTTGAAAAAAAAATTTTTTTTTAAATAAAAATAAAAAAAATTTTTGTAAAGAGCAAAGTTGGAAGACTGAAGTTACCTCACTTCAAGACTCACTACAAAGCCGCAGTCACCCAGGCGGAGTGCTACTATCAAGAAGAGAGATGTGCGGGTCAACGACACAGAAGAGGGAGTCCGAAAACAGACCCACACGGTATCTGGCCAGTTGAATTTTTTTTTTTTCCCAGTTGATTTTTGACAAAAGGATCATGGCAGTTCAATGGGGAAAGTGTTTTCGACACAGGCTGCCAGTGCAATTAGATGTCTGGATGGGGGACGAAAGCAGTCGAGGACACACTCAGCGGAGCAGCCACATCCAAACCCCAGCCCCGCCACTAACCAGCCGTGCAACCGCACCTCTCGAGCCTGCTTGCTCATCTGTAAAATAAAGGATATTCTGGATGCGCACCCCATAGGGTCTTTGTGAAAACCATCCGAGATAACGAATGTAAAGGCGTCAGCACAGTCAGTACCTGGCTCAATATTTAGCCCCAATCCAGTATGTCTAGTCTTTACTCCGCCTTAGAGGCCTCACTGCTTACAGAACACGTCCAATATTTGTTTGCTTTCAACACAAAGATGATTCTCCCCCAACATTCAAACTAAACGAGCGCTCCAGGCTGATGGGCCGTGTTTACCCTGCGGCGTGTCAAAACTACAAGTTGTCCTTCAAAGTCAACCTTCTGGAACAAGTCTGCAGTCCTCTTTCCTTCCATTTGGTCCTCAGTGCCTCCCAGCCTCCTTTCCAACCAGCACCCCGTGAATGCAGGGCCCCTCGCCAAGATTACCAGCGACCGCCCCACTTGACTGGACCAAACGACGCGTCCCTCATCATGTCAGACGGAGGCGGCAGCACCGGGCTCAGCTGGTTGACATTCTTGCTTTTCCCCCTCTGGCTGCTCTTCCGTCTTCTTTGCTGGCTCCCCTCCCCCACCTTCCCTTTAAGCTCCTTGGGCTTCTCTGGGCCTGTCCACGTCTCCCTCCACAGCAGGCCTCACAACCCCAAACGCCTGCAGGTGCCAAGCGCGGAAGAGAGGTGAAGCGGCAGGGGTCACTGCGAGGGGCACCGCAGGGAGCAGTGTGGACGGTGGCAAACTGAGGAGCACGTACGTCACATGCCCCTTCTGCTGGGGGAAGCCACTGCGGGCGGGGCTCCAGGCAGAAACGTAGGGGGAGTGTCATTAGATGATTTCATTTTTCAAAAGAAGCCAGCATCCTGACTTTGATGTCAAATACCAATATTCACTGTTGCTCCTGATTTTTTTTTTTTTTAAAACACACTTGGGGGCACCCGGGTGGCTTGGTTGGCTAAGCATCCGACTTTGGCTCAGGTCGCGATCTCACGGTTCCTGAGTTCGAGCCCCACATTGGGCTCAGCACTGACCGTGGGGCACAGCCTGCTTGGGATTCTCTCTCTCTCCCTTGCTCTCTGTCCCTCCCCCATTTGTGCACGCACTCTCTCCCTCTCAAAATAAATAAATAAACTTAAAAAAAAAAAAAAAAGATGGGGCGCCTGGGTGGCTCAGTCGGTTAAGCGTCCGACTTCAGCTCAGGTCATGATCTCACGGTCCATGGGTTCGAGCCCCGTGTCGGGCTCTGTGCTGACAGCTCAGAGCCTGGAGCCCGTTTCAGATTGTGTCTCCCTCTCTCTTTTCCCCTCCCCTGTTCATGCTCTGTCTCTCTCTGTCTCAAAAAAAAAAAAAAAAAGACACATTTGGGCACACGTACACCTTTCTACCCTTGCAAGGGTCAAATTAGAGTTTAGTTCACCAATTTGCAAGACGTGTTCTTGAAATTCTTCCCAGGCGGCTGAATCTACTCCTACGACTACACACCAAAGGTCCCCATACTTCAGTCACTGGTCCAGACTTCCCCCCCACTTATTCGGAGATCCTCATTGGCTTCAGGACCATGTAAACAACGGCCTGCGGGGCCATCTCTACTTACGTGCTTCATAGGCACCTCACGCTCACCATCTCCTGACAGTGAAGCGTCTGCTCCCACCAGTGCTGCCCCCCTTTCTAGAGGATACCCGGAAATGGCTCAAGTCTGAAAGCTGGGGATCGTCCATTTGCCAAATCTGGTCATTTCTAGCTCCTATAAAGTATCGATCTGTTCACCTCTCTGCCTTCCTCTTGCTCCCCCCTAGTGTCAAGGCCATCATCACATCTCCTGGACTATCACGACCTCCAAATGCTTTCCCTGCCACCTTCTCCGCTGTTCTATCCATGATCCTGGAGCTAGAGGCATCGCAAATCGCCCCTACGTCAACCCCTTCCTTGACTCGCCATTGTCCTTAGGATCAAGTCTCATGTCCTGTCTCTACAATCTGATCCCTGTGAATGCCTCAGCTCAGATCACCATCTTTGTCCCCTCGCTGGGCCTCTGTTCCCTACACCTGAAACATTCTCTCTCCCTCAACACACAAGCACATACCCTCAAATGGCTACCCCAACCCCACTAATCCTTTAGGCCACTAGAAGAGGTGAGGACTCTGGGGCGCCTGGGTGGCGCAGTCGGTTAAGCGTTCGACTTCAGCCAGGTCACGATCTCGCGGTCTGGGAGTTCGAGCCCCGCGTCAGGCTCTGGGCTGATGGCTCGGAGCCTGGAGCCTGTTTCCGATTCTGTGTCTCCCTCTCTCTCTGCCCCTCCCCCGTTCATGCTCTGTCTCCCTCTATCTCAAAAATAAATAAACGTTGAAAAAAAAAAAAAAAAGGTGAGGACTCCCTACCATCCATTCCCACAACTACATCTGCTTCCCTTTCTGCCATATTCATCAAAACATGTCCTGACTTGTCACAGGAATATCTTCTCCATTAAACCCTAAAATCCATGAGGAGACTACGTTTTGCTTGCTGGCCATGATATGCCCTGTGTCCATCCTAATCTCTGGCACACACCAGGGATCCGATAAGCATCTGATGAACAAATTAATAAGACCTTGGAAGCAAGGCGCCAAGTCTTAGCCTCCACCCCCCACCCCATCAGCCACGGCGGGTACTCCAGTACTGACGAATGAATGAAAAAAGGAACGGTCTCTTTCCAGGCATACCAGGATCCACATGTGAATCCTTCCTACCATCCCAAGGGCTGCGACTAAAGCAACCCTCCCATAGCATTCTCTTCTCCAAATATTCCCATTGCTTCCTAGTAAGGCCGAGCCCCTACAGCTAGAGTGAAACACACTCCATAATCTAGTCTATCCTGCCGACTAGGCAAATAAGACTTAACTCCAACTCTGAAGGACTGGCTCTGATTGTGCAGAGAATGCCTTGAAGGGCAGCCCAGGCTCAGAGAGGAAAGAGTACCTACATCGATTATCCATTCTGCCATGGGCTGATGGAAAAATGGGAAATGCCATGCCATGGGAAAGTCAGTACATCTGTCATCCAGTGACCGATAATGAACTAGATGGATTCTTCTCCACCTGGGCTCTTTGGACCCTTGAAGGTTTATAGACATATACTTCGGGAATCTAAGAGTTCCCTGTGAGAAGTGTTCAGTTTTGTGAATTTCATTATGAAAATAATCCTTAAAATTTTTAAATAAGCAAATATCCTCCAGCAAATCCAGTGTTATCATTTGCCTTTGTGTTATAAACACATTGGACCTGGGACGGCTGGCTGGCTCAGTCTGTACAGCAGGCAACTCTTGATCTCAGGGTTGTGAGTTCAAGCCCCAGGTTGGCATAGAGATTACTCATAAAAATTTTTTTTAACATATACAAAAAAAATAAACACGGTGAACCCAAGTAGTATTACTTTATGTGAAAACTGATAGCAGAGAAAGAACACAGGAGGAACTAACATGTACATGATGTACTGTCCCAGGTAAAGGGAAAAGTGACATCATAATTTTGTAGTGATCAGAACAGAGGAAAGTAGTGGGTGAACTGAGCTATCCCATGGGGCACACCTGACCAGCCTCGTTTAACCCAAGAAAATCTGAATTATTAGGGGTTAGCATCATATTCATACTGAGAGCTTCAAGTGAGTTTGGCAAATTGGAATTTATCATATCAAATTAATGATGTTAATTTGAATTTATTGCATTTTTAACACTGAGTGAATTTGTTCTGTGCACATCTTTTAGTTATGATTGAACCACAACTATAATCAAAGGACTTTATGTACAAGTTTATGTTTGAATTATTTTTAAGTAACATAACCAAACTCATTTAAATGAACATGGAGGGTCTGTGAAAAAAAATTTGCCTTAAAAAGTCTATACAGGGATGCCTTGGTGGCTCGGTTGGTTGACTATCCGACTCCTGGTTTCAGCTCAGGTCATGATCTCACGGTCTGGTCTGGGATGACAGCAAGCAGCCTGCTTGGGATTCTCTCTCTGTCTCTGTCTCTGTCTCTGCCTCTCCCCTGCTCGTGCACGCACATTCTCTCTCAAAATAAATACATAAACTTGTAAATATATAGATAAATACATAAATACGTGAATATGTAAATAAATACATTTTTAAAAAAAGAGTCTATACATTACTCATGGCTTCATCTATCAGGAACCCTTTATTTTTATTATTTTTATTTTTTTAACGTAATCTTCACACCCAATGTGAGGCCGGAACTAACAACCTTGAGTTCAAGAGTCGCAGGCTCCAACTGAGCCAGCCAGGCACCCCATCAGGAGTGCTTTCAAGAGGATTCATGAACTGGGTGAGAGACTGGACCAACTCTAGCTCTACAGACATGCAGAGGGCATGTATTTGTGCACACACTTTATGTATCTAAACAACACGTAACACACACATCCCAGCAGTAAACCTCAGCTTTCACCCAACCATTCTCCACGGGCTCTGAGTTCATCATGCTCACTCCTGAGTCTAACCAAGGTCACACATGTATACGCCTGTGGAAACCAGGCAGATAATAAACGAGGGAAGCTGGCCAGGGCATGAGAAAAAAAATTATTGAAACCCTCGGCCTTCTTTCTCTCTGTGTATATTTTTCTTAGCATAAAAATGTAAGTATAAGAAATATTTCATTTCCCTTTCGCCTCACTAAAAGAAAACACCATAAAAAATATGGTAAGTGGCAAATGACACCCAGCTTTGGTGTGGGAGCTCATGACAGGGTGTGGTGTGAACCTGACCAACTCGAGAATTTGTGCCCCAGTTGAGGGGCAACCACCACCCAGCTCCAGCCGATAGATGTCATATGGGGATTCAGGATAACTGCTACCAGGTCTCCTAATTTTAAATTGACATAGACACAGACAGACACAGAGGGGCACCTGAGCGGCTCAGTTGGTTAAGCGTCCAATTTCAGCTCAGGTCGTGATCTCACGGTCCATGAGTTCGAGCCCCATGAGCTCGAGCCCCGTGTTGGGCTCTGTGCTGACAGCTCAGAGCCTGGAGCCTGCTTCAGATTCTGTGTCTCCCTCTCTCTCTGCCCCTCCCCTACTCAAGCTCTGACTCTCTCACTCTCAAAAATGAATGTTAAAAAAAATTTTTTTTAAGAAATAGAAATATACACAGAAATGGAAAGAAGAAAAAGAGGGGAGAGACTGGGGAGGGAGGGAAGAAGGAAGGAAGGAAGGAAGGAAGGAAGGAAGGAAGGAAGGAAGGAAGGAAGGAAGGAAGGAAGGAAAGGAGGGAGGGAAAGAGAAAGAAAAAGAAAGAGAAAAAGAGAGAAAGGAAGGAAGAGAAAGAAAGGAAAAAAGGGAGGAAGGAAGAAAAAAAGAGAAAGGAAGAAAAGGAAGAGATAGAAAAAAAGAGAGAATGGAAGAAAAAGAAAAGAAAGATTGATTCGATATGAAAACGTCCCAATTAAAAACTTCTGGCAACAGATTCAAGAAGTTTTCCCAAACACCGTACTGGCCAAAAAAACAACGTGTCTGCAGCTGAAGTGAGCGGGGGACCCGCAGCGCAGCCGCTCGGCCCCCAGCTCGGCGTCCAGCCCGCCCCGCATCTGCAGATCCTCCGCGGTGCTCGCGATGGTCCTTCAAGGTCAGCATTCGGGGGCCTCAAGGCCTGGCCGGCTCCCGCGGACCCTCCTCCCCGCGGCCCTGCGCGGACACTCCTCTTGGCTCTCCATCCTCCACTGCCTCACTCCGCAGTTTCCCAACCTCCGGGTGTTTGTCCCGGCTCGCGCCTTACTCATTCGTCCTGGACCCTCCTCCGTCACCAGCGACGCCGTGCACCTTGCCAGTCCTCCTAACACATCCGGGCCGAGCGCAGTACAAGCGGACCGAGAAGGCACCTCCGCGGAGCGGAGAGGGAAGCCTCCCTCGCACGCGATGCGCCCCCCCCCTCCCCGAGGCCCACCCCCGCGGCTCCCCCACCCCTCCCCGGGCCCCGCGGCCCTCCCCGCCCCGCCGGCCACAGGCGCTGGCTGGCGGAGGATGTGCGGAGCCCCGCGAAGCCGCGCCGCCCGCCTCCGAGCCGCTGGTGATTTCCTCCCGGGGCTCCGTTCGCCCTCCCCCTCAGGCCGCCCTCGCGCCGCCGCCCTCCCGCCTCCGCGGGGCCGCGCCAGGGGCCGGCGGGCGGGGGAAGCGCCGAGGCCGCGGCCGCGCCGGCCCCGCTCCCCCGCGCGGCCCCGCCGCCGCCGCCCGCGCCCCCGGGGCCCCGGGGCCCTCACCCGCGACAGGGTGAGGTCGGTCATGAGCTGCTCGAAGGCCCGCGTCTCCTCGGCCTGCCGCTGCGTGTGCAGCGCGATCTTCTCACTGAACTTCCGCGGGTTGGCGCTGCCGGAGCCCGGCGAGGCGGCCATGGCGCGGGCCCGGGGCCCGGCGGGAGGGGGAGACGGCGGGCGCGGGGCCTGCGCCTCGGCCCGCGCGTCCGTCCGCAGGCCGCCCGAGCCGCCGCCCGAAGGCCCGTCCTCCGGCGCGACCCGGCAGAGGAGCCGCCGCGGCCCCACAGCCAGCGAGCGGCCGGGAGCGCGCCGAGGTCCGCCCCCGCGCGGCCGGCCCCGCCCTCGCCGCGGCCCGCCCGCCGCCCCGCCGCCCCGCCGCCCCGCCGCCCCGCCGCCCGAGGGCTGCAGCCGGCGCTCCCGGCCGGGCCCGGGCCCGGGCCCGCGGCGCCCCGGAGCGTACCCCGTCTGCAAAGCACACCCGCGCCGATGCGTGCGAGCAGCGGCGTGACTGGCGGGCTGCAGCGCGGGGGGTGGGGGGGAGGGGGGCATCCTGGCCTCGGGGATAACGATTTGGGAACCGGCTTCCAGCACCCTTTGCCCCCCCACCCCCACCCCGGTTCCGCCGCTTTGCCTCCCTCCTGCCCAACGCCGCCCACCCCCGGGGGGGGGGGGGTGAGGAGAGACGACTGGGCGCCCGAAGCCCGAGCGTTCCCTCCAGCGACTCCGGCGCCGCGGGGCCTACGCCCGCCCTCGGTGGGCTCCGCTCGCGGTCCCCCCGGGCGCGCGCAGGGACAGCCACCAACTCCGCACCTCAGTTTGTAAAACCACCTGGCGACGTGCGCACCCTGGGGCCGCCGTCCCCGCCCGCGTGCAAACTCCGCGCCCCTCTTCCAGGTTCCCTCCGAGTCTCCCCGCCCCCAGCCAGGTGCCGGCCTCCCGGCTGTCCCCGCTCTTCTGCCGTCCAGCAGCTGCTCTCCCGCGACGTCGCCCTGCAGAATATGGGCAGCGCTGAGTGGGGCTGTGTTTTGTAAATTAGGCAACACTGGAGACACGCGGACGAGTACAGAAAATAGTGTTGACGACACCCACGCCCCCCACTCGAGATTAAACCTAAAACACTCTGCTCCACTTGCTTGGTATTTATTAAAGAAAGATAAATTTAGACCTAACTAAAGCCCCACCCTTATTCTTTCTCTTTCCTCCCTAGTCGCTGTTGTGCGTATCGTTCTACTCATGTTTTTATAGTTTTATTACGTATGATACATGAATCTGCCAACTGCGCCGAGTACCAACTTCTGTTTTTTAGTTTTACAAAAATGACATCATGCTGAATAGTCTTTTGCAACCTTTGTCGTTTCCTATTATGTTTTTGAGATTCGTTTATGATTTAACTGCTGTGTAGTAGTATTTCATTGTTTTCCTCGTGTCTCAGAGCATATAGCTGGATTGCTTAGAATTTTTAGTACGAGACTATATCTCTGCTAGCTAGAGTTTAGCTTGTTTTGTTATGATTGGATTAATTTTAATTGTAACTGAATTCTTCTGTTTTATTTTGTGGTATTTACCATACTTTTTCTTCTTACTTTCTGCTTTCCTGTTAATGTTGTCCGGGTTCAGGTTCAGAGAACAGAATTCATTCTGGAAACTTTAAGTACAAAAGGATTTACTCTAGGGTATAAAATGGCTTAAGGATTTCTCTGGAGGGTGAAGATTCTAGGTTGGACATTCAGGAGTGACTTTGGGAGCCACTTTGAGACTCTGAGAGCAGAACCAGGCCACCAGAAGAGCCACTGCCCCTTCTGAAATCTGGAAGCTACTTACTGAATTGGAAAGCTGTCCCTACAGCTGCCAGCTTCTGAACCTGTACAGCTATTGTGATGATAAGACTCCACTGGAGCGAAATCAGACCCCTCCCCGGCTGTCCTCACAAACAGAAACAGCACACACCCAGACCCTGCTGCACTTGCGCCTTACAAACCAAATCAGAGAGAAAATCTGATTGGAAGAGCCAAAATGGCGTCCAGAATCCCAGCTTTCGAAATACAGCAAGGCACAGTTGGACGTCGGAATGGGTATTGAACTAATTCCACAATGTTCGTCCACCGATTCACCAAGGCAGTTGTCCACCATAGCTCCCTTTTATTGCCCCGAATGACTGGTTTTTATTTCCATATTTCTCCTATCTGATTTGGAAGATATCCTATTCCATTTCTATCCTTATTATGGTTAGCCTGATCATTTTTAATCCCTTAATCAAATAAATACACGTGAGTTGTTTAGCAATAGTTTAACAAGGCCCATAATTTTAAAAAGAAGCAATTCCCAATTCCCACTGGAAATAAATTTGCCCTGCTGTTTTGTGATTTTTGTTTTCAGTTTTAGATATTATTTACTTTCTGTTATGGAAAAGGATGCCCTGGCTATTTTGTATGCTCAACAAAAATATGATCTTCCCTGCTCCCATTCTTTCAATGTGGTTATATGATCATTTTTGGTAAGTCACTAAGTGCTTACATAGTGTACTATAGTTCCATTTTTATACTTTTGGGGGGGGTAATCACGGCCTCTGCTTTTTATTTGCTTACATTTCTATCAACCCATTGCAAACTCTTTCCCAAACTCTCCAACAGAGCAGTGGAAGACATCACTGTGGGTGTGAATGGTCAGCTGGGGGGGGATCTTCTCTCCCGGAGTACTTTGATCTCTTGTTCCGCCCGGACTGCTTGCTCTACGGGCCTACTGAGTGCTGTCGTGCTGGCCCTGTCCTCACCTCCATCCCGTCATCCCCCGTCCTCTGACCTGCTTCCTACACCCCGGGTTGTGGTCTGCTTCACATCCTCCTTCATTTTAGTGGAGAACATTCTCCCATAGTTTCCTGGTTGGGGGGGGGGGGAGAAAAAGAGTACAGAAAAGATAAAATCCTTGCAACCGAGTGTGTGTTCATTTTACTCTCCTATTTGATTGACAGTTTGGCTAAGAATAGTCTGGTTCGCGGGAAGTCTTGTTCACTTAGATCTCTGAATGTATTGCTTCACTGTTTTCTCGCTTCTCAGGTTGCTTTTGAGAAGGCCACTCACATTCTGTTTTCTTTGTGGCTGACCTGGTTTTTGAGGGCCGGTATTGTTTGTTTATTTTTGTTTTGTCTCCCTCCCCATTCTCTGCAGGCTTAGTGTGCTGATGTTTTATGACGATGTGCCTCGGTGTGGAGCTTTCGTTGTCCGCTGTGCAGGGCGGCGATACGTGTGCAGAAACCGGACACCTCACCCTTCAGTTCTGAAAACCTGTCTTATTGTTTGGTAATTTTCACTTACTTTGCTCTCTCTTTCTGGAATATCTATCAGTCAGCTAATAGGTCTTCTACAATGCTCTTCCAATTTTCTTCTATTTTCTATTTCTTTTCATCTCGTTGTTGTTGTTCTGTCTCCTGATACGGTTTCTCAACTTTATCCTCTGACCCTTCTATTCAACTTTTATTTCTGTGATTATCTCTTTAATTTCCAAGAGCTTTTTCCTGGTTTCCGAATGTTTCTTTTCTAACAGCATCCTGTACTCATTTCATAGACGTGCGATTAATTACAGGTTGTTTCTGCTTTTACATTTTCTTCTACTCCTTACATTGTCTGCCTCTGTCTTGTCGGAGGTCAGTTTTTTAGTTTGTTCACTTTGATCTCCATTGAGAGGCTTTCCCCAAATCTCTGGTGATCCTTTACTCTAAATTCATAATTTAGACAGAGATGCTAAATATGTATAATTCCTTGTTTCTGGAAATAAAAATGTTTTAAAATATGTATTTTTAAGTATTCTGTAGCAGAGATTGCTAGTTATCTCCCAATACTCAGTCTCCCCTGCTTCCTTTATTAAAAGAAACCCTGACCTTTAGCTGGGCACAGCTTCACCCAACTAAAGCCAGTTAAAGACTACATTTCCCACTCTCCCCTGCAAATAGGTGTGGTCATGTGATTATGTTCCACCCAATAGGGTGGCCCTAGCAAATAGGTGTGGTCATGTGATTATGTTTCACCCAATAGAGGGTGAGCAGAAGTAATACAGGCAACTTTCTCTAGCAGTTACTTGACAAAAGGAGAGTGGACTCTTTCCACTTCTCACTGGCTGGAATATGGTTGCAGTAACTACATTGGGAGGAGCTATCTTAGACCATTAGATAAAAACTACGTGTTGAGAATGACAGAACAATGGTAGCAAAGGGACCTGGGACCCCAGCACTGTGGAACCACAATTATTAGCTCTGGACTCCTTCTAGAGCATTATGTGACTGAAAGATAACAATCAATTTTGTTTAAAGCCTTGTTATTTTGGCCTTTGTCACAGGAATCAAACCAGGACCAGTTATATTTAAATGAAAAAAAAATCATCTAAACATATCAACATATGGTTAACAATGGTTGCCTTTGGGGATGTAGAGACTACTGGGAAAATTATCTTTTGATTTACACATTTCTTTTTCTTTCTTTCTCTCTCTCTCTCTCTCTCTTTTTTTTTTTTTTTTTTTTTTGTTTATTTTTGAGAGAGAGAAAGCAGGGAGGGGCAGAGAGAGGAGCGAGAGAATCCCAAGCAGGCCCCGTGCTGTCAGCACACAGCCCGATTTGGGGCTTGAACTCATGAACCATGAGATCATGACCTGAGTCAAAATCAAGAGTCAGATGCTTAACTGACTGAGCCACCCAGACACCCCTGTTCTACACATTTCTAAATGATATGCATTTTTAAATATTTTTTAATGGTTATTTTTATTTTTGAGAGACACAGAGCATGCATGGGGGAGGGACAGAGAGAGAGGGAGACACAGAATCCAAAGCAGTCTCCAGGCTCTGAGCTGTCAACACAGAGCCTGCCTCAGGGCTCGAACTCACAAACCATGAGATCATGACCTGAGCCGAAGTCGGATGCTCAACCGACTGAGCCACCCAGGTGGCCCGAAATGATATGCATTTTTAAAAAGAAGTATGTATTTCTATTAACATCAGGAAAAAATAAAGAATGAATGCCATTTAGTTTTAAACAACTGACTGTAAGCTCTGTGTGCATGTGCCGGGCTTCTTGACTTGTGAATTCGCTGTAGGGTATTGAGAGAAACCCAGAGTTTTCATTGCTTGTCCCCCAGATAACAGTATCCCTAGGATCGGTTTTGTCTTGTTCTGTTTTGTCTTACACACTCAGTTTCTCCCACCTGAGGAATCTTCCAGTCTGCCCTCCAGGACAGTAAGCCTGGCTGCTGCATTCTGAGCGCCAAGTGGGAAAAAAGGCCTAAGTGTCTCACCATTTGATGTGGCTTGCTCTTTACCCATTTTCAGATGGCACCTCACTCCCAGCTTTTTCTTTGCCTTACCCAAAGTTCAGAATCTCTTTGGCTCAGTTTCCCTAGAAGTATAACCTCCTGTCCATGGTCACGGAGGAAAGGAGTCATCACTTAGCTTTGAGCAATCAGGGAGGGGACCTGGGTGTCTAATTACTCCTTGCACACGCTTTCAAGCAATATTTGTGTTTTCAGCCCTGTCCCTCCCCTCCTCTAGTGCCTCTGGTCCACTCTCTGAGATTCTTTGATGTAAATCATGACTCTCAGGCATTTGGTTTCAGCTGTCTTTGTTCCCCTTTGTCACTCACAACTGATCTATGTGTGATGGGCCATGGCCAGGTCTTCCAGCAGAAAGCCCCTACCTGGACAAAAGCACAAAGCTAAGGCACAGGCAAGGAGAGGGGGCATAAGTTGGACACCCCAAGAATTTCAAGACCTGGGGGTGCCTGGCTGGCTCAGTCAGTTAGGCATCTGACTTCAGCTCAGGTCATGATCTTGCGGTTCATGAGTTCCAGCCCCCTTATTGGGCTCTGTGCTGACCGCTCAGAGCCTGGGGCCTGCTTCAGATCCTGTGTCTTTCTCTCTCTCCCTCCTCTGCTCACGCTCTCTGTCTCTGTCTCAAAATAAATAAATAAACCTAAAAAAAAGTAATTTCAAGACCCGAACCTGGGCCCAGAATCAGGACCTAGACGGCGTGTGCTGCCGTAAGCCAAGTTGTTTCGGGATGCTCACGTGGCTGCTCCAGCAGAAGTGGAATTACAAACCTGGGAGCTTTATTTTGAAGCTCCTCAGGCCTGCTGACCACAGCCACCACCCCCCTGGGCATCTCCCTATGAAGAACAGAAGGAAAACACTGGGAATTCACAGTCACTAAGATGTCTCCTTTGTCTAAGTCAGGCATCAGCCAACTTCTCGTTGCAGAGGGCCAGACAGTAAGTATTGTAAGTTTTGCAGACCATAGGGTCTTATCTCCTTGGAACTATTCACCTTTGCCATTGAAGCAGGAAAGCAGCCATAAACAACACATAAATAAATTCACAGGGCAGGATTCCAACGAAACTTCATTTATAAAAACAGAGAGTGGATCAGATTTGGCCCAGTGACTGTAGATTGCTGAACCTGGTCTAAGTGATTCTCATACCTTTTCATGTTTGATGAAGTTTGTAAGAGAATTGCTCAGGATTTATGGTATCAGTTGTTTGAAGGTTCAGAACTTTGAAGACTTTAAAAAAAGTCTTCTGGCTTCTTTGGGTGCCAGGGCTGGTGCTGTTAGCTTCATTTCTGTTCCTTTGTAGATAATCTTTCTCTTTGTCTTGGTTACTTTATAGTTTTGTTACAAGATGCTGAGTTGTGGATTTTGTTTTATCTTGTTTAGAACTCAATATATTTCGGTCTGAAGACCTGTATAAGGATTAGATTTTGCTCTAACAGAAAATCTCCCAAAAAGTGACTTTAAACAGAATGAAAGATTATTTCTCTCCCATGTAGAACTCAAGGTATTATTAGGGCACTGGTCTGACCCAGTCAGTAGAGCATGTGACCCTTGATCTTGAGGTTGCAAGTTCAAGCCCCACATTGGGCATGGAGCTCACTTGAAAAGAAAAGAAAAAAGAAAAGAAAAGGAAGGAAAGAAAGAAAGAAAAATGAAAGGAAGGAAGGAAGTCAAGGTATTTATCTTATTGCTTTGCCAACTTCATGGTGCAAGATGGTGGCACCAACATTCTAAGAACAAAATAGAGGAACGTGAGAATGGGGAAAAGGGCATATGCACTGTGTCTCTTGAGGCAGGTTCTCAGAGGCTGCTACATTAACTTCTTTTTATATCCATCCCATTGAACAGAACTTACATGGCCACACCTAAATACAAGAAAGCCCAGCTAAAAATCAGGAATCTATTATAATGGAACAGTGGATCTCAAACTAGCATTCATCAGAATCACTGAAGAGCTTATTAAAACACAGATTCCTGAGCCCCACTTTTGAATGTATGATTCAGTAGATCTTGGATAGGGCTGAGAATGTGCATTTCTAACAAGCTATCAGGTGATGCTGATGCTGCCTGCTCTGGGACCTCACTCCAAGGACCATAGCATTAGATGAGGGGAGAACATATACTGAAGAACAACTGGAAGACTCTGCTACACACCTTTCAAATGTTCTAGAAATTTTTCTAAAAATCTCTTCAAACACTGCTTCTTCTCTATATTCTCTATTCTTTCGCTCTTGAAGTTCAGTTAGATGTATATCAAACTTTCTCATTCTATTTTTCATATCTTTTTACCTCCCTTTCATATTTTCCCACTCTATTTCTGTGCTACATTCTGGGTAATTTCCTTAGATCTATCTTCCACTTTATTAACTCCTCTCTTCAGCTCTCTCTAACCTGCTGCTTAACCTGTCTATTGAGTTTTATCTTCTTTAAGAACTATGTTTTCCCATCTAATCTTTTCAAATCTGGCTGATCTTTATTTAGAGTCTGTTCTTTTCTTATTTTTTATTCCTTCTTTCATGCCTTTATACTAGTTTGATATTCTCTTTCAGCATGTAGTTCTATTAGCACAAGTGTGGGGACCTCTGATTCGATTTGTTGTATCCACTCGCTCTTGCTTATGATGAATTGTTTCCTAAAGTTTTTAGCTATGCTTTCATCTTTAGGGGGCTTTATTTTTTTCCTGTGGGAATCCTGGGGAGTGGGGATATGAGTGAAATGTAGTTTTGCTTTGTTCCATGAGCTATAGGAGAATCAGTTACTAGACATGGGGATTTCATTACATGGATACTATAAATGCAGACCCTAAGCCCATATAGATCCAAGTTTTTGGTTTCTTCAGGGGATTGTTTTCCCCTGGAGCCCAGCCAGAAATAGCCAAACTTCTTTGTTAACTTTGCCAGTGGATAGATTTCACTCTTTTGGGCTGAAATTTTACCCTGCTTACAAGCTAATGCAGTAATCTGTTACTGTTTCATGGATTCTGGCAGCAGGCATGAGATTCCTGGGTGAGAGACACCACACAGCAAGCAGCATGAGCATCATTTTTGTGTCAATTCTCCTTACCCATCAAGTCCCACTGGGGTGATGCACATACATTGGGTTCTGTTACAATAGAACGAGCCTGTTCTTTGTGCCGGAAGAAGGCATTACTTGATCTCTCAGAGTTGCTTGCTGCAAACAAATCCCTGAGAAATGCCCAGTAAAGAAGGATCAGAGGTTTGCATTTGTGGCATGACCAACCAGAATGTCCGAGAATGCTCAGGAAGACTGCTTCTCCCAACATACCTGAGGACCTGAGGGTCCTGGCTTGGGACTCTCTGGGCATTAAAAACCGAAACTCCCATTTTCACAGCCAAGAAGATCCTAAGGTGATGTGATAACTAAATGTCATGTGAAGTCCTGGATCAGAAAAAGGATAATAGGAAAAAACTGGGGAAATCTGAATAAAGTGTGGATTTTTTTTTAAAACTCGAAACTCCTAGATTGCTGGAAGAGATAACCACATGCTTACTATTTCAGTCACTTGAGAATTTTCTTTTCTTGTGAGTTCAAGTATGCATTACAGATTTTGTTATGTTTTACCCAGTATTTCGAGGTATGTTACTATCTTCCGTTTGCCTTTGTCTATGACTTTGTTGGAACCCAGGTGTCTGTTTAAAATTTATATTCCTATATCCCATCCCCAGAGATTATGACTTTTACAGACTGGACTGTAGCCCAGGATTCTGCCTTTGTAACAAATGATTCTGTTACAGGTGGTTTGGGTGGGGGTCAAACCTTAAGAAATGCTGCTGTTAAGAATGGAATCATAGGATGGGTCCAAGAATTAATATGGCCTGTAGTTTTCAAATTGAAAGCATTCAACTTCTTAGTTTGGCAAACATTCCCTCCAATCTTCTATTGCAGAGACCAGAGCGACAGATCCCCCTTCCCAGCCTCCCTCATCTGGGGGGTCAGCAACATGTCCAGTTTGGTTATTGAGACGTAAGGGCAAACCTCATGGAAAGCTTATAGGTAAACTTTGGGTTTTCAGATACTAGGAACACATTTAGCCACCGCTAACCCCTTTTTCTATATACTTTGAACACAGAGGTGATGCCTGGAGCTCTGGAGCCGTCTTGCAACCAGGGAAAGAGAAAGCATAAGAACAAATTCAGCATTCAGAAAGACAAAAAACAACTTTGCCATTGTTGGATAGCTTAACCAGCACCTAGTTTTCCTCTGGATTTATGTGAAATAAATTTGTTGAAATCACTAGACGTCAGCTTTCCTTTCTTGCAGCCAAAATCATTCCTGATGCACATAAAGATCCTCATTTCTTCAAAACTTTTTATATTTTACATAATTTCAGATTTATAAAAAAGTTGCAGGGGCGCCTGGGTGGCTCACTCAGTGAGGCATCCAACTCTTGGTTTCAGCTCAGGTGGTGATCTCATGGTGAATGGGTTTGAGCCCCACATCAGGCTCTGCACTGTCAGTGCAAAGCCTGCTTGGGATTCTCTCTCTCCCTCTCTTTGCCCCCTCCCCTGCTCATGCGTGATATCTCTCTCAAAATAAATAAACTTTCTTTTTTTTTAAGTTGCAATAGGGGCATCTGGGTGGCTCAGTCAATTGAGCGTCCGACTTTCGCTCAGGTCATGATCTCGTGGTCTGTGAGTTCGAGCCCCACATCAGGCTCTGTGTGGACAGCTCAGAGCCTGGAGCCTGCTTTGGATTCTGCAACTCCCTCTCTCTCTGCCCCTCTCCTGCTCATGCCTCTATCTCTCCCTCTCTCAAAAATGAACAAACATTATAAAAAAAGAAAGAAAGAAAGAAAGAAAAATTGCAATAAAATAAAGAATTCTTAGGGCGCCCGCTAGCTCCGTCAGTAGAGCATGCGACTCTTGGTCTTGGGGTTGTGAGCTTGAGCCCCGTCTTGGCTGCAGAGATTACTTAATAAAATTAAAAAAAACTCATATATTCTTTACCCAGATCCTCTAAGTATTTTTCTGCACTTACTTTATCATTTCTTTCTCTCTCTATAGTTTTTTCTAAACCATTTGAGAGTAAGTTGGTATGTGCCCCTTTATCCCTAAATACTTCACTGTTTATTTCACAAAAACAAGGATATTCTCTTACATAATCACAGTGTCATTATCAACATCAGGAAATTGACATCGATTTAGTACTGTTATCTGATCTACAGATTTATTAGAATGCTTACCAACTACCCACTAATATTCCTTTTTATAAGTTTATTTATTTTTTAAAGTTTATTTATTTATGTGGTGGGGGGGAGAGAGAATCCCAATCAGACTCCACATTATCAGCACCGAGCCAGATATGGGGCTCGAAGCTGAAACCAAGAGTCAGATGCTTAATTGACTGAGCCACCCAGGTTCCCCTCCCAGTAATATTCTTTATGGCAAATGGAAATCTAAGATCATTCCCTATATTCAGTTATGTTTCTTGGCATCTTTCATCTGGAACAGTTGTTCAATTTTTATGTCTTTCATGACTTTGGAAATTTTTGAAGTGACGAGTCCATTATTGTGTAGAATGTCCGTTAATTAGGGTTCATCTTGTATGTTCTCATGGTTTGTTTCAGATTATGCATTTTTGGCAGGAATACCACAGGGACAATGTTGTGTTCTTCTCAATTTGTCCATCAGGAGGCAGATGATGTCAAGTTGTCCCATTACTGGTGTTAAGCTTGGATCATTTGATGAAGGTGGGGTCTGCCAGTTTCCTCCACTGTCAAGTTTAATTTTTCCCTCTGTTATCAATAAGACTCTTGAAGGGAGAGACTTTGAGAACAGATAAATACCTCACTATCCAACTTGCACCCACTAGTTTTAGCCTCCATTGATGATTCTTGCCCTTTCCCTATTTGTTTATCTTAGAATGGGCTCATGAATTCTCACTTTATCCAATAGGATACGATCCATTACTGTTACTATTTTTGTACTTAAATTATCCCAGATTCGACCTTCAAGCTGGCTTCTGTGTCCTTTTAACATGTCCCCATCCATTTTTTAGTTGTCGTTGTTGTTTTTCTTCTGGACACAGCCAGATGACCTAGGCTTATCTAGCACTTCTCTGCTCAGCCCCAGAATCAGCCATTTTTCCAAGGAAGATCAGTTTCTTTTCATGGAAACAGGTGTTTGAGCACCAGCTCTGTTTTCCAAAGCTCATTCTTTCTTAGCTGGCTTTTTTATAAGAGGAGCGACCCTTCAACTCCTATCGTGTCATCCTTTCTATTATGTGTCTGTTCAACACCTTCCTCCAGATTTGTCCTTCACCCTCCAGATCTCTGCGTCTGGAATTGGGAATGTGTTTCTCCAGAGGCAAAGGCCAGTGGCTATGAATAAGTACAATCTTTCTCAAGTACACATGCTTACATACTCGTATCAGAGGTATTTCCTAGACAGTTTGGGGCAAAATAGAGAATCAATATGTACAATTTAAGGTCAACGACGTTCAAGCAATAATTTTACCAAACTTGAGATGTAGAATGGAATCTAAAACTCCTTAGCAAACGTGAGATACAAATGCACGTCTTTGCTTTTTTGTTTCCTAAGTAATATTTACTAGTTCTTAAAAGCTTAGCGTTTCAGAGTGTGGCCCAAGGAACACGAGCTTCACAGAAGTTTCCTGCAACGTAAGGGGTCGGATTGTCAAATACATTGCGGGGAGCTCGGTAACAAAAGTTAAGCAGGTTTCCCGTGGTTTTGATATGCCGACGTCCGTTGTGACTTGCCTGCCCGGTGGGATGATGGAACACAGTGCTTCCCCATTCCCCAACACTCCTGACGGTGAATAACTCAGGCGGAGGGCTGCCTGGCCCCGTCCCACAGGATTCATGTGCCCGACAGCCAGTAAGTCACCTCTACTTCCTAACTATCCCCCAGAATTCACTCACATCTGTCCATACTAACGTTCATTATCCAATTCAGGCCACCCAATCTCTCGCTGATTGAGGCCTTAATTGGTCCACTTGTGTATCAGGGTCCCAGCAGGAAACAGATGGCACACGCAAACTGGTAATTTGGAGAAAAGTTAATAAAGACAGCGGGCAGGGTTTAGGGATCAGGCTCCCCTGCTGCTATTTAGAGCAGGAACCATTAGCACTCTGTGCCCTAAGGGCCCTGGGGAGGGATTGCTTACTGCCGAGGGCAGAGGGTGGGTGTTTGGCCTTTGGTAGGGAGAGGCAGGCCCTGGTGGTAACCCAGAAGAAGTCCTAACTAACCCTGCCTTCCCCCAGGCCTCCAGTCTCCTTGGGATGCCCGCTGTGGGCCAAACACAAGCAGAAGCTGGAGGGAAACAGTGCCCCAGACCATGTGGCCAGCTTCCCAGGGCACAGAGGAAAGTGAGGGCGGAGAGTGGGTCTGCAGGGCCACACGAAACATACCTCACCCACGCTGTCTTGAGTCTTACCTCCTTAGCCCCATTCCTCCTCCGTGGGTCTCAAGGCCACATCTGAATACTTCTCATTCTTCTTAAAATCCATAACTACTCCCAATTATTCCTGGAATAAGATTGGTGGTTTAGTCCTAGCTCATTAGAACTGAGGTCAGCCTCTCTTCCAAAGTCTGCGTTCAGTGACCAGTGTCAACAAGCTTGAAATCAGTGACGGGGAAGCACTGACCCCACGGAATTGGCAAATGCTACTAATCAGGGCATTAATTTTTCCCTTTCAGAAGGCTGTGTGTATATATATATATATATATATATATATATATATATATACATATATATATATATATATATATAAAGCGTTTTATTTAAAAACTTGTTATGAACTCAGGAAATGTTCTCTTTTTTTAAAGTTTATTTATTTTGAGAGAGAGAGAGAGAGAGAGAGAGAGAGAGCGCGCACACGTGCCAGGGGGAGACAAACAGGGAGAAAGGGACAGAGAGAGAATCCCAGGCGAGCTGTGCACTGTCAGTACAGAGCCTGAGGCCGGACAGAACTCACGACCAGGAGAGATCATGACCTTGAGATCTCGGACCTGAGCCGAAACCAAGAGCTGGATGCACAACCAACTGAGCCACCCAGGTGCCCCAGGAAATGTTCTCTTAAAAGTAACTACTTCAGGGGCACTTGGGTGGCTTAGTTTGTTAAGGTCCAACTTTGGCTCAGGTCATGATCTCGTGGTTCACAAGTTTGAGCCCCAAGTTGGGCTCTGTGCTGACAGCTCAGAGCCTGGACCCTGCTTTGGGTTCTCTGTCTCCCTCTCTCCCCCTCCCCTGCTCACGCTCTCTCTCTCTCTTTCAAAAATAAACATTAAAAATTTTTTTAAAAATAAACAAATTAATTACTTCATTGGAGCACCGGGCTGGCTTAGTTGGTAGAGCACGCAATTCTTGTTCTCACAATCGTGAGTTCAAGCCCCACGTTGAACAGAGAGATTATTCAAACAAAACAAACAAAAGTAACTACTTCATTGAAAAAGCTTAGAAACAAGGGCAACCTAAGGGCCATAAGCCTTCCCAGCACCAAGACCGTACTCCCTACTTCTGTTTCCCACTAAAAGTTGCCAGGGCTCCCTGGAGAAACGGTTGATTCCAGGTCTGTGGTGAGAAAAACAAGATGAAAGTGAAACATATCCCAGAAAGCAAGGCGCTACCAAAGGCTACTGGGGTCATGCCAAAAGGGACAACAATCGCCGTCACCGTGAAGTTACTTCCACCAGCAAAGGAGACAATTTGAGTATTTAAAAAACAAACGAACAGGGGCACCTGGGTGGCTCAGTCGGTTGAGCGTCCAGCTGCGGCTCAGGTCATGATCTCGCGGTCTGTGAGTTCAAGCCCCGCGCCGGGCTCTGTGCTGACAGCTCAGAGCCTGGAGCCTGCTTTGGATTCTGTCTCCCTCTCTCTCTGCCCCTCCCCCACTCATGCTCTGTCTCTCTCTGTCTGTCAAAAATAAACATTAAAACAAACAAAAAACCTACAGTGGATTGAAAGACATCAAATCTATAAAAACTCGGGGCACCTGGGAGGCTCAATTGGTTGGGCATCCGTCACGGTTTCATGGGTTCAAACCCCGCGTCGGGCTCCACACTAGTTTGAACTCTCTGTCTCCCTCTCTCTCTGCCCCTCCCCGATTTGCGCTGTATCTGTCACTCTCAAAATAAATAAACATAAAAATAATCTTATAAAAACTCCAGGAGTCATAAAGACTTTAAAAATACAAAAAAAAAAAAAAACCCAAAAAAACCCAACAACCCAAAAAACCCTCAGCGGTCATCCTTGGAAGGTGTCAGGGGAAACCAGTAAATAAAGAGAGAGAAACGAGTATTTATCATCTTTTCCTGTATGAATATTCCTCAAGGTAACCAAATAGTTGATGACAGGAAATTATTTTTAGAAGAATTCTGATAAATGAAGAAGGAATGATAGATTTGGAATATCACCATTTTGCAACCCCCAGTAAAATAAGAAATCTAGGCCGTCATTATCAGTGGCTGCTGAATCCATGGGTATGTGATGAAAAGCTGATGGGAAAGTTATTTAAAAAAATATGTCAAATGGGCAACTTTGAACCCACTGACCAGTCTTTATTTACATCATGAAAAGGTAAGTCGGTGATGTAATAAGAACTCTGAAATATTCTTGCCAAAAGGTTGAAACTGAGTGAGGTCCACAAAGATATGAGAAATCCAGAATGTATAAATTCTACAGGAGCAACATCAACTAAACTATAAGATTTTAAAAAAAGAGAGCGAGTGGGGCGCCTGGGGGGCTCAGTCAGTTAAGCGTCCGACTTCAGCTCAGGTCAAGATCTCACGGTTCGTGGGTTCGAGCCCTGCGTTGGGCTCTGTGCTGACAGCTCAGAGCCTGGCGCCTGCTTCGGATTCTGTGTCTCCCTCTCTCTCTGCCCCTCCCCCACTCACGGTCTGTCTCTCTCTGTCTCTCAAAAATGAAAAGAGAGAATTTATAGATGAAAGATTTAAAAGACTTGTCAAGTAAATGTAATATGTATACATTGTTAGGCACCTGATTCAAACATATGAACTATTTGAGCAAGTACAAGATGGGGAAACGGAAGCATTGCATGTCTGATTTTTTAAATTATTTAAGTATGATAATGGTTTGGGGATTTTTTTCAAAAGTCCTTACATGTAAAGATTGAGATTTCTCACCCCGGTACTATTGACATTTTGGACTGGATAATTCTTTGTTGAGGGAAGATGTCCTGTGCATTGTTAAGATATTAGTCGGGATCCCTGGCATCTACCCAATAAATGCCAGCAGCATCCCCTTAGTTAGGACAAAAAATATCTCCAAATATTGCCAAATGTCTCCTGCAGACACAATGGCTCCCTAATTAGAAACAATATGTTAGAGATATGTTAGAGATACCTACTATGTATGTATGTGGAGATACATACTGAAGTATTTGTGGTTGAAATGATGCTGTATCTGGGATTTAAATAACCCCAGGGGAATTTAGGGGGAGGTTAGAGAAGAAAACGTTTGACTATGTGTGGACAATCATTGAGGCTACCTAGGGGACACATTGGAGTTCATTATACTATTCCCTCTTTGTATGTCACTTTTCCCTAATTAAAAAAAGTTTAATTTTATTACTTTTTTTTATCTACATCCAAGTTAGTTAGCATATAGTGCAACTATTTCAGGAGCAGATTCCTTAATGCCCCTTCCCCATTTAGCCCATCCCCCCTCCCACAACCCCTCCAGTAACCCTCAGTTTGTTCTCGGCATTTAAGAGTTTCTTATGTTTGGTCCCCCTCCTTGTTTTTACATTATTTTTCCTTCTCTTCCCTTATGTTCATCTGTTTTGTATCTTAAAGTCCTCATACGAGTGAAGCCTTATGATTTTTGTCTTTCTCTAATTTCACTTAGCATAATACCCTCCAGTTCCATCTACGTAGTTGCAAATGGCAAGATTTCATTCTTTTTGATTGTCGAGTAATACTCCATTGTATATATATATATATATATATATATATATATATATATATATATATATACCACATTTTCTTTACCCGTTCATCCATTGATGGACATTTGGGCTCTTTCCAAACTTTGGCTATTGTCGATAGTGCTGCTATAAACATTGGGGTGCATGTGCCCCTTAGAAACAGCACACCTGTATCCCTTGGATAAATACCTAGCAGTGCAATTGCTGGGTCGTAGGGTAGTTCTATTTTTAATTTTTTGAGGAACCTCCATACGGTTTTCCAGACTGGCTGCACCAGCTTGCATTCCCACCAGCAGTGCAAAAAGAGATCCTCTTTCTCCGCATCCTCACCAACATCTGTTTGTGCCTGAGTTGTTCATGTTAGCCATTCTGAAAGCCAATGGTATCTCATTGCGGTTTTGATTTGTATTTCCCTGATGATGAGTCACGTTGAGCATTTTTTCATGTGTCAGTTGGCCATCTGGATGTCTTCTTTGGAGAAGTGTCTATTCATGTCTTTTGCCCATTTCTTCACTGGATTATTTGTATTTTGGGTGTTGAGTTTGATAAGTTCTTTGCAGATTTTGGATACTAACCCTTTAACTGATGTCATTTGCAAATATCTTCTCCCATTCTGTCAGTTGCCTTTCAGTTTTGCTGATTGTTTCCTTCTCTGTGCAGAAGCTTTTTATTTTGATGAGGTCCCAGTAGTTCATTTTTGCTTTTGTTTCCCTTGCTTCCAGAAACGTGTTGAGTAAGAAGTTGCTGCGGCTGAGGTCAAAGAGGTTTTTGGCTGCTTTCTCCTAGAGGATTTTGATGGCTTCCCATCTTACATTGAGTTCTTTCATCTATTTTGAGTTTATTTTTGTGTCTGGTGTAAGAAAGTGGTCCAGGTTCATTCTTCTGCATGTTGCTGTCCAGTTTCCCAGCACCACTTGCTGAAGAGACCGTCTTTATTCCTTTGGATATTCTTTCCTGCTTTGTCAAAGATTAGTTGGCCATATGTTTGTGGGTCCATTTCTGGGTTTTCTGTTCTGTTCTACTGATCTGTTTTTGTGCCCAAAGAAAGTTTAATTTTTTTAATGTTTATTTTTGAGAGAGAGAGAGAGAGAGAGAGAGAGACAGACAGACAGACAGACAGACAGACAGACAATCTGAAGCAGGCTCCCGGCTCTGAGCTGTCAGCAGAGCTGGACATGGGGCTCGAATTCATGAACCATGAGATCATGACCTGAGTAGAAGTTGGATGCTTAACCAATTGAGCCACACAGGCACCCCTAATAAAAAGTTTAAAAAATTATAGTGTAAAGGAGAATTAAAATACTTCCATTTTCCCCAAGCATCTTTAGCATATTAGGTTAAATAAGTTATCTCTAAGTCAAAAGGTTAAGAGTTTAATTCATAGTTATTAAAAAGTCTTAGTAAAGCTCCTTGTCTACTTCCCAAGTCTGGAGAAAGTGGATGATGTGTCTCATGACTGAATAATAAATTCTTTTCCACACCAGGTAAAATTTTTTGGCTTTTAACAAAATTGGAAGACCTAATCATGTTCTAATTATCTATTACAAATCATTGAGACTCTTAGGATAAACTAAGGAGTCCCCCCAAATAGATAACATCACTGTAACAAAACACCTTCCATTTTCATATGCTTATTATGACAGCAAAGAGTCTCAGAGCTTACATTTATAAAAATAAAAAATAGGAAGAGAGTTGGTCATGACCTCTATCTCATTCTGACAAGTAGTAACATTTATCCATAAGTTTCTTAAACTTTCATTAAAAAATTCTTCATTTAGGAGCACCTGGGTGGCTCAGTCAGTTGAGCGTCCAACTTCAGCTCAGGTCATGATCTTGCAGTTTGTGGGTTCGAGCCCCACGTCAGACTCTGTGCTGATGGCTCGGAGCCTGGAGCCCACTTTGGATTCTGTGTGTCCCTCTCTCTCTCTCTCTCTCTGCCCCTTCCCTGCTCATGCTCTGTCTCTGTCTCTCAAAAATGAATAAACATTAAAAAAAATTTTTTTTAATTCTTCATTTATCTAAGAAGTGCATTTCAAATATCTTACTTTTACAACAGTCAAGACAATACATGACTTGGATCGAATGTACACTAACAAGAACTATAATGACAAAACATTTTCCTGGATTGCATTAACAGCCTTAGATAAAACACATTTTTATTTTTTTAGATAATTGTGACAGAATAATAAAAAGTAAGACTTATGCTTTAAATGTTAGGATAAAAATCTGAGGGAAGTGGAATGGAAACATGAGTCTAAAGAGGAAAAACATGGAAGGTCTGAATTGACAAGGAGGTCAGGTCATGATCTCATGGTTCATGAGTTCGAGCCCCTCATGAGTTCATGAATTCATGTCAGCGGGCTCTGTGCTGACAGCTCAGAGCCTGGAGCCTGATTCAGATTTTCTGTCTCCCTCTCTCTCTCCCCCTCCTCACTCGCTTTCTCTCTCAAAAATAAACATAAAAAAAATTAAACTTTTTTTTGTACCTTTAAAAATGGATGGGGGGGGGGCACCTGGGTGGCTCAGTTGGTTAAACATCTGACTTTGGCTCAGGTCATGATGAGTCTGAGCCCCACATTGGGCTCTCTGCTGTCAGCGCAGAGCCCGCTTCAGATCCTCTGTCCCCCTCTCTCTGCCCTTCCCCCATTCTCTCTCTCAAAAATAAACTTTTAAAAAAGGTTTAAAAAATGGATAGGGGGACAAAAATAGACACATAGATCAATGAAACAGATTAGAGAACCCAGAATTCATTATTCAATTATTCAGCATTATTTCAATACCCAAGCTATGGAAGCAACCCAAGTGTCCACCGAATGGATAAAGAAGATACTGTGTATATACAACGGAGTATTAGTCATAAAAAGAATGACACCTTGCCATTTGAGACAAGATGGATGGACCTACAGGGTATTATGCTAAGTGAAATAAATCAGAGAAAGACCAATACCCTATGATTTTACTCATGTGAAGTCTAAAGAAAACAAATGAATAAAGAAAGAAAAAAAATCAGGCTTTTACAGGGAACAGATTGGTGGCGGGAGGGTGGGTAAAACGAAGGGGATTAAGAGGTACAAACTTGCCAGAGTCAGTCATGTACAGCGTGGGGAACAGATTGTAATAAGGTATGGTGACAGATGTGACCACACTCACACACTCACTGTGGTGAGCACTGAGTGTAAAAAAAAAAAAAAAAAAGGATCGGGGGTTCTGTTCTATAGGTTTAAAAGCAAAATAATTTTTATCTTGAAACTCACAGTATGTTGGCAATTATACACTTTGTAATTTAAACATTAAAAAAAAGGAACTGTCAAGTTTGAAGTTTGCAGAAGGATGCAGCTATGCCAAATTCTTCGTGGGTTTGCAGGGGCCCCCGGGGACACACGCCGTCTACCTGTGTCGCTTGGGGTACCCACTTCCCTTCCTACTATTTCCCTTTGTGTGGTTTCCTTATTTAACATCTTATGTCTTGATAAGCACCTAGCTCCCTTGGTTTCTTGGCAGGAGGACGGTAGAGCCGAAGTTGTTTCAAGGACAGAGGCTGAGACAGTGGAGGCTCAGGGGCGCCCCCGGAGGCTGCTGGCTGGGGAGCCCTGCTCTGGCATCACCGTCCCCCACAGGCCATCATCTCCCATTTTTCACTGGTTTACTGGAGAATGATTCTGTTTTTCCTCTTCTTTCCTAGTCCCTAATTTCCCAATAGAGTCTGGCCACAGTTTATAAACACAACAGGATGCGTATATACATATTTGTATTTTTAAGTGATTCCCCTTTTGCTATTTACTTTGTCCAGACGCGACTTCCCCCAGTCCCCTCTGGCACTCAGATGGAGCAGAGAAGGCCCCTGAGGGGTCTCCTGTGACTGCGTGCCCACACCCGGTGTGCGGGGTTCACAGGATAGTGGCAAAGGCTCCAGTGATTCTGAGCGTCAGCCAATCAGAGGCGGTACACTGTGTGTTCTCCCCGCCCCCAGATCTCCTCAGGTCCAGGCCACTGTACACAGTTATTACTTAAAAAAAGGCTCAACTCCCATGTTAAACACCACTTTCAGATAATTCTGAAAGATATCTGATAGATAACCTGGGTTGGCTCTCCCAGAGAGACCGTGGTGGTTTTCAATCATTACATCTTGCTCTAGTCAACGCTGTTGAACAGGAACTACTAACAATGAAACTGAGAAAAATAAACACAAACATGAACAAATGACCTTTTATTTCATACAGAGATACAAAGGCAATTGTGTGCAGGAATCTGATGGGCAGTCCAAATCGTTGGAAGTAAATTCATGATAAATGTCACGACAGCCGGTGGAAGACAAGGTGGGAGGAGGAGGGACGGGGCAGAGAGCGCCACAGCTAATAAGTAGAAATAGGAAGAGCTACAAGGTTTCAGAGCCTGACTTGAGTTCAGCCGGGGCACTCTCGATGCTGTTGTAACCGTAATTCTACACGGCCACCAGCAAAATCTGCAAGTGCATTTTGTGCCATTTTGCATTAGAAGTTGCATCAAGGGCCCTGTAATCCTTACGAACAGTTGACACATCGTATTTCATCACGGGAGTTGTAAACTTTGCTCGCGGTCTGTCATGCATGTGGCCTTTGAGGCCCAACAAGCATTTGGGATGGGCATCCTCTTAAGGTAAAAGACTTGACACTTTGGTCCCAGTTTTTGAGGTGACGTTACTTGTAATAGTATCTGCTTTTGATCTGAGGAGGAGGTCTCCTAAAAACTGATCTTCCAGAATACAGTAGAAAACAAGGTCAGGCTGGTGTGGAGTCTCCGGCCACGGCACCTCTCCCCAGCCTGCAGTGTGCGGAGACTCGGACGACTTAGATTTGCACAACGGTGGGCCTGACCGGGTACACAGTCTCCCATGAAAAACACATCTCCAACGCTTCCATTTGTAACAGGGACACATCACATAATTTGTTATTAACGAAACAGTTTATTGGCTTTCAATATACAGCAGTAAATTTTCTCATGTAAGTTTATTTTGTTAAACTTTATGTTTTATGATAAAAGAATACTGAACCGAAACATCGGGGTAAATGGAGGTGTAGTAGCATGATTTCTAATATATTTTCCCGGATAAACAATTTGTTGTTGTTGTTGTTGTTGCTTTAAGTATATGACATTTTATCTGATAACAAAAGTTTCCTAAATTCAACGTTTAGAATTGAATTATTTCTGACTAAACCCAGAAAACGGGAGCTCTTAAAATAAAGGCACAGTGTGGGCAGCAGGACAAGAGAAAGCAATGGGAAGAAGATGTTAATACCCAGTTAACATCAGTTGGTTGGTTTCGTTTTTGACTCAGTCTGTCTAAAGCAGGATTATCTCCCTGCAACCCTGTAGATAAATCCTAGTGTTTTAGCTATAAGTTTTAAGAGTTCAGATATACAGATAAGCCAATTTTTAAAAAAACCCTTCTCTTACAGTATTCTAAAGGCTTTGAAAGCATTATATAAATCTTCAAAATTCCTATCACCCACAATTTAAGAAATAAATCTACACTTTAATAAGGCACTCAAGATAGTTTTGAAGACAATTACATTCTACGCTAGGGCTCGCCCATCCCTTGGCCATAGGGACAGAACGGATGCCTTCCAGAACGGAGCCCATCTCTGTGCACCAACAGAGTCGAGCGGGCACCGCAGAGCACTGTGAATTTGCCTAGAGAGCTGGGTTTTATCAGTGGGAGTGTCCCATCCACCGATGAGAGAGCTGTGCCAATAGCACTGCTCCAATTTAATGGTGAAATTTAAAAACCTTATCTCCTCTTTGCTAGAAACTTTCCTTTCAACATAGAACAGTGACTTTTGTTAGCTCTTGCACACACAGGACAACAACAGGAGGACCAGTGAGCCCCTGTGTCCTTCCACGTGACCGTCGGGATGGAAATAAATGTAAAGGAACTTCACCGTTAAACGACAACCTACTAATTCTAGATGACCTGACATCTTACTTGTGTGCCTTATAAGCATGTGTATCACCAGCGCTGATGCTCCCGCTTCCAAATAACAAGAAATCAAATCCCACCAACCCTGTTGCTGATTCAGACAAACACCAAAGCTTACGATATAGCAATGCAGCCTCGAGGACCGTAGCGATGGAGAGAGATTTTAGCGGGGGTTCCACTCTTTCCTACGTGACAGAGGAAAATGAAGGAACAGGAGGGTCAGACTAAGCCTGAAATACAATTTCACTATGAAAAATGGGCAGCAGGCATCCCACGAGAGTGGGAAGAGCTAAAAACGCGGTGTCGGGAGCGCATCGAGTTGAGGCTTTGTTGAGGGCTGGCCTCTGCTTCCACTGAGTAAAGAAGGACCCGAGGAAGGCGGCCGTGAGGAGCTTCTCCCTTCCTCCCTCTGGGCTGGCGGCAACGACTGGTTACTTCCCGTAGAACTTTTTGTTGAGAAGGAAGATCAGGAGGTTGACATTTACTTTAGCTCTATTAAATAATTTCATGACCGCAACGCCCTCGTACTGTAGCTGCAGCAGGTCCTGTTTGGAAAAACACTCTGACAGTTAATCAAGTCTGTGGAACGAGAAACGCCACGGCGCAGGGAGGGATCCAGAAGGAATGAGGAATGACAGGTGTGAAATGGTGAGAGAAAGAAGTGCCCCATGACGGGCCTGTCCACTGCACAACCACCCCAAGAGCTCGAGGAACAGGGCACACTGGTCAACAGAACTTTCTGGTACAACTGGAGGTAAGAACTCGTGTGGTTCATATCCAAACACACAAAACATGGAAAGAAAAAGCAGCAGGCTCATTGATCACACATATTTCTTTCAAAGTTACAATAACGTGTCTCTAGTTTGTCTAAGCGATGGGTCACCTGGAGAGGGTGAAGGCATTTCAGTCTCTGATAAAATAATCATTGAAAACAAGGTAAGGCCACCAATGTCATCTCAATGGTAGAGTCCTAATTTCCATTTCACATGAGAAAGCTTTTATATTCTGAAGGCAAGAGGGAAAAGGGCAAAATGTGCACCGTGCCTACTATGCGCTCATCATCACGTAAACACGTTAATGTCTTTTTAAGTCCTGATAAAAATCCTATAGGTGTGATTATCCCGAGTTTAAAGATGAGGCTCAGAGATGCTCAATGATTCGCCCACAGTACAGAGTTGGCCGGAGTGAGGCAGATCTGAGGGCAAAGCCCCTTTTTCCAGCACCCTCCTCTGTCCAGAGCAAATTTAGGAAACCTGAGGGGCCTTGCCCATAAAGTTCAGAACAGAGGTGACGAGAAAGCAAGAGTCAAAGAGCTCGGAAGCACCCAAAAGATCAACGCACTCATCTTTTGGAAAAATCCTAGCGGCTCCATGAGAACGAAGGCCCTGGTGCGTCACCCACCCGGCGTGACACCTCGCACCCAGCACTCACTCCATACTTTGTGAATGTGCGCGGGTGAACGCGCTACCTGAGGCGCGCACAGGTCTGGTGAGACTGAAGGCACGACAAGATGTTCGTTTGTGTAAGCACTAGAGCGCGTGCCTCCCAGGACCCTCGCACTTCTGCTCAGCTAACGTGTTCGGAGGGCCTCTCGGCATTGCGAAGGAAACAAAGACACACTACGGGCCCTTGGGGAGCTCGCAGTTTGGGGGGTGGGAGGTAAGAGCCGACCGAGTCAACGGAGGCATCTCTACGGGCGATGGAGGTGGAGGAGGAACCGGCTGGGGCTGCTGCGGCTCGGAGGTGGGAACACATGTGAAAGCCCCCCCACCCCCACTCGTGTAAATGACGGGGAATAAAGGAGCGGACGCAGGGTCAGCGCGTGCAGAGATGGCGCCTGCCAGGCCGACGGAGCACAGCAGCGGGCGGCGGGAGGAGGGAGGAGGGAAGGGGCCGGAACCGACCGGGACACACACAAAGCTGCGGGACTCAGGGCGGCGCCCAGGAGGCCTCGTGGCGCCTGGTGCTTTTCTCACGCGTAAAAACTGGAGATATTTCAACATAAAAATTAGGTAAAATTATGTTATAAAATGATTCACTGCAAAGTTCTTTCCGAATTTAAAATGAGATTCAGTTTACAAAGATCTAATTTACACATGCCTCGTCAGAAATACACATGTAAACACCTGTATCAAGTCAAAATGAGAGAAAAGATTTCAAGCTACTGAGTAGGCTTACAATTTTCTAGTATCAACACTTAAGCATTTTGTTCAAGGTCAAGGTACCAGTTGGATTTAGTGGCAACACAAATAGAAGCTTGAGGTAAAAGCTTTTGGGAGACGTATGTACCCGCCAGACCTTTCTGGGGACTACAGACCAGGGGCACCAGAGCACAGGGCCCCTGGGCTCCTTCCCTCCCGTGTGAAGCCCAGCTCAGTGCTGCAGTGCACGGCCGTCCCCACACGGGTTCCCTGCCTCGACGAGAGCACAACCACCTCACCTACAGAGTTCTCGGTTCTGCCGGGCGCACACCCACCTGGTAATGTAGCATAAACGTCTCCATTTGAACGCCCATGAACTTGGCTTTCACCTCAAAGTCTCCAACTTCTTCTGTTGGACTGATTTCAAAGATAACATTTTTAAACCTGTTGAAACAACATCGTAAGGGTATATTTTTACGTTCTCAGGAACAGTATTCCATGAAATGTAGAAAGGAGAGTGACAATCTTCAAGAGTGAAAAGGGGTATAGCATAAAGGTCCAAGTACTCCTGTGGGTGGAGGAGCGCAGGGCTGCTACTCTACGTGCCACCTGCTCAGAGACCTGGGGAGAGGCCGGCAATCTCTCCCTGCAGCCCTCGCACACCACAGAAGAGGAACCACTGAGGAATGCCACGATGGCCTCTGAAGGCATGATGTCATAGGAATTCTTGGCCTTCGCTGTGGCCGCTGCTGAAATCTAACGGTAAAAGGATAATCAACAGAAAACTGGCCTGGAAGGAGAGGGATGAAAGGTGTGTGTATCAATGCAAGTATGTAAGAAAAAGGGGTAAGGGGCGCCTGGGTGGCGCAGTCGGTTAAGCGTCCGACTTCAGCCAGGTCACGATCTCGCGGTCCGGGAGTTCGAGCCCCGCGTCGGGCTCTGGGCTGATGGCTCAGAGCCTGGAGCCTGTTTCCGATTCTGTGTCTCCCTCTCTCTCTGCCCCTCCCCCGTTCATGCTCTGTCTCTCTCTGTCCCAAAAAATTAAATAAACGTTGAAAAAAAAAAAATTAAAAAAAAAAAAAAGAAAAAGGGGTCAGGACAAAAAAAACCATGACAGGAGGTGCTATAGATATAAATGAACCGAGTGTTGCCAAAGATACACCTGCTACTGCTGAAAATTCTTAAGGTGTCACTCACTCTCAACATGTTACATGCCCAGAAATTTTATGGCAGTGGAAGAAGGCGGGAATGTGTTGTTCCCTGGGTGATCAAAGTACATCAGCCCAGATTTCTAGAACTCAACTATGGAGCAAACCCATCTACTAGGAACAGAGCCGAGAATCATGAATGATGCAAAACAGGCCACAGAGAAGCTGTAAGAGAGGTCATGAAATCCACACACTAGAACGTGCACATCTTACTCGACAGGAGGTCCTCTGGGGTCATTCCTTAAAGGTACTTCATGTGATAAACAATTTTATTTTAGCCAGTTTGCTTTGTTATTTGGTTTCCAAGCCTATCATAGCAAATTGAAAAGAAGGCAGGCAAAAAAATGGCTGGCATTTGAACAGTAGAAAATAATGACAAAAAGAAGAGAAAAGACAATAAATGTGAGACAAACTTGAAAGGTGCATAAAGTGCTCACATAAAAAACCTCAAAAACACCAAGGTCCCCAACTGAAAAGCGACCAGAGAAAATACAAATAAGCCACGATTCACACACACACACACACACACACACACACACACACACACACACACACTCAACTAGACTCTAAGAAATGTCAAGTTTTAAAATGAGTACTAGGGGCGCCTGGTGACTCAGTCAATTGAGCGTCCAACTCCTGATTTCAGCTCAGGTCATGATCCCAGGGTTGTGGGATCCAGCCCCAAGTTGGGCTCTGCTAGGCATGGAGGCTGCTTAGGAGTGTGTCTGTCTGTCTCTCTCTCTGCCTCTCCCCTGCTTGCACACACGTTCTCTCTCTCTCTCTCTCTCAAAAAAAGCTCTCTTTAAAAAATTAAAATCGGGCATCTGGGTGGTTCAGTCAGTTAAACGTCCGACTTTGGCTCAGGTTATGATCTCATGGTTCGTGGGTTCGAGCCCCGCAAGGCTATGTGCTGACAGCTTAGAGCCTGGAGCCTGCTTTGGAATCTGTCCATCTGTCTGTCTCTCTGTCCCTCCCCTACTCATGCTCTCTCTCAAAAATAAATGTTTTAAAAAATTAAAAAATAAAATAAAATCAGATACTATCTTTTAACTACTGAATTCAAAAACATTGAAAATTACTTTACTATTCAATAATGGCAAAGAAATAGGCAAGTAAGCGCTTCCATATACATTTCTGACACTACTGCAGATTCTTTGGCGATACACATATATACATACATGTATATATATATAAATTTTTTCATCTGCTATGGAAAATCGTATGGCAGTTCTTCAAAAACTTAAAACTACCATGTGATCCAGCAATCCTGCTTTGGGGTATAGATTCAAAAGAACGGAGAGCAGGATCCCAAAGAGACGTTTACACTTCTATGTTCACAGCACCATTGTTCGCAGTAGCCAAGAGGTGGAAGCAGCCCACAAGTCCCCCGACGGACGTATAAATAGAATGCGGTGCGTATATGTACAGTGGAATTTTATTCAGCCTTAAAAAGAAATCTGTCACACGCCACAACATGGATGAACCATGAGGTCACTGAGCTAAGTGAAACAAGCCAGTTACGAAAAGACGATGGCTTATATGAGATGCCTGGAGGCGTCGAATACATGAAAACAGGGAGTAGAAGGGTGGTTGTCCAGGGCTGGGGGAGGGGAAATGGAGAGCTGTTGTCCAGTGGGTATAGTCTCAGTCTGGTAAGATGAAAAGGTTCTGGATACCTGTTGTACAGCAACGTGAACATACTTAACACTACTGAACTACACACTTAAAAACGGTTACAATGGTAAAGTTTAGGTCTTGTACTTTTTATAATAATAACTTAATAATTTTAATACTTTGACCAGAAATTCCATTTTTAGACATCTATGATAAAAAAATAATTAGAGGTAAAACCAAAGATTTACATATAAAGAAAGACATGCCGCAAGTGTAATAACGTAAAAAGTAAAATCAACTTAAACGTCGTACAGGTGAATGGTTAAATTTCAACTACAATATGAAACACTGTGTGGCCATTAAAAAGGATGCTTTCAAAGAATGTGAAAATTTCTCAAAATATAATGAGAAAAAAGTTGGATATGTGACTATTTTCACAACATATGTTAAAAAAAATAATAGGTAGATAAATAAGTGGGAAGTTAGATAATCTGCTGTGAACAGAGGCACAGAACATACACTAATTACTTCAGTGGCTATCTTTGGCTTGTGAAATGATAAATGCTTTTTTTTTCTTTATGCTTTAGCAACTTCCGAAGTTCAATAATGAATACATATTACCTTAGGATCAGAAAAATTTTTCTTTTTAAACAAAGTTGTTTTGTGTTTACACAAACTGTTTTGTGTAAACAAAATCAGAAAGCTCAGCTATGTACGGTCACAGGGCTGACTGAACAGGTACTCCATAAATGCCCGCTAATGACAGCCAGGCCAGATCCAGGAACCTTGTACAAAGCGAGCTGGCCCTTCCCAGGAAGGAGAATGAGGGGAAGGCCCTGATTCCTAGCCTCAGGTGGAATAAAGTAAACTCCTCTTCTTGTTCTTATTTATTCTTGGTTTAGACACAGGAGAAATACAAAATGTTTTCCTGCTTTAAAGAGGAAAGATTGGGGTGTCTGGGGGACTGTTGGTTAAGCATCGGGTTCTTGATTTTGGCTCGGGTCGTGATCTCACAGTTCATGGGATTCAGCCCCACGTCGGGCTCTGTGCTGACGGTGCGGAGCCTGCTTGGGGATCCCCCTTCCCAAAATGAATAAGTAAGCATTTAAAAGAAAAAGAAAAGAAAAAAGGTAAAGAGCAAAAAAATTAAGATGGGGCTAACATAAGTAGGTGCAAACATGGCTTGGGGCAAATATTCCACAACAAAGGAGAAGTAACACTTTCCCTTCTCTGACAGACAAATTAACTCTGAGCATTGGGAATGCTGCACCCAAATAGATATGTAAGTAAATAGAAGATATGAAAACAACCATCCAGAAATAAAGGGAATCAGATGTGATCAATGTAGAGACAAAATCAAGATACAGAACAGAGTGAAAAATACTCACTGGTTCACTTGCAGATCCTCAATTTCCAGAAGGACTCCTTTTTCATGCAGTCTGGCTGCTGTGTATTTCAGAGAAATCTTTTTACTCTTCTTTCCTTTCATTTCCCCAGGCTTCTTGGAGACCCTGCAAAAAAATCACATCACGTCACTTTCTCTCAGTAACTACAAGTCTGTTGGTAATTCATGGATTGGAGGCCAGAAAATAGACTTCCCCTACACTAGCCTAAGTAACATACGGATTCTAAAATGGCCAGTAAGTGTTAGGATTAGCCCGAGTAATATTTTTGCAAAACAGTGGAAACATCACTAAATTGCTTTGGCCTTTAATTTAACTGTATTTGAAAACCCATGTAAATTTGACAGGCCGTGTCATCTGTCTAGGTTCCTCTCAACACCTCAGTACCTACAAGTGTGAAGCACTCTAACGCTAGCCTAAAGGAACTGTACTGAACCCCAAAGGAGTCCCTGTAAGGCCCTCAGCTGTGCAGGGAAAAAATAAACATATCTCAGAATAAGTAATTTTATAAAGACTTTAAACCAGTGTAGCAAATACAGAGGAGTGGGAACAAGGAGAAAGAAACAGACCTTAAGACCTTTTCTTGATCGGGACAATCAAGATAAAAGGGATTTTCAAAAGTAAGTGAGGGAAGAATAGAGATCTATATGAGAACCAGGGATTTGGGACTCCCAAAGGAAGGGTCTCAAGAAATGGGCAGGAACGCTGGTACCGGCATAAAAGGGAGTAACTGCTATGGAAGGAACTACAACACGTATAGAAATTACAACTGTACAACAGAAAGTCAGTAAGTGCTTGAAGAACGATGGGGACATGTCAAAAGGTCACAAGAGCCAGCTTTGCAAGCTGGGTCAGGTGGGTCTGATTCTCACCCCAGCACATCAGCCCTGCCTCACCTCGGTCTTCCAGGGAGGGAAAGAAAGAGACAGCCAGAGGGCAGGGAGAAGAGTAAGCAAGCCAGAGAAGGGAGGCTGGTGTGGCAAAATGTTAAAAACAGGTCAATCGGGGTGAAGGGTGTGTGTTTACTGTTCTGTTCACTCAACCTTTCTTAGGTTTGAAAATTCTTACACTGAAGAGTGAGAAGTACAAAGTAAACCAACCCTACAGATAGAGCCTGCAACTACCACCTCACGCCTCTGGGTTCTCAGTTTCCCTCCCTATAAAATGGGCATGATCTGGCTGTGGCCGCGCCAGGAAGGCTGCATCAGATCCTCCCTGGCAGCTGGGAAGAAAGCTGGGGTCTGGGATCCTGTCCCCAAGAGGTGTAGAGAGAGACCAGAGGATCGAAATGTCCATCATATTCCTTGAGTGATCTGAAGGCACATGCAGGTTTGGGAGCAGTAACTAAACTCCTTCCGTGATTCTTTCATTTCTAGGGCCACGAAGATATTTTGGAACAAGGGATGCTTAGAAGTAAGCATCCTTGAAATACCCCCTACGTTATTTATTTACATCACACAACAACAAATGGATCTAGGAAATCATGCCAACAATTAGAAACAAGATAAAAGAATGAGAGCAATAAATAGACCCAGCGGGTTTTAAGGTAAAAACTTCCAAGGTCACTCGAGCTGCCTCTCCCTCCTTCCCCACTGACGTTGATTCTTTACAAAACATACTCACTTGCCCTTGCTGGCCAAGTTATCCAAGCAGGTTTTGATATAGCTTTTGTAGTAATCCACCTGCTCTCCATAGAAAGTGGCCTTCGAGTTCAGGGCAGCATATGTTTGCTGTAATTTCACCAGCTCGGCCTTCCTCCTCTGTCGATACCTCCGCTGGTTCCGAATATCCTAAGACACAGTTGTTAAAGTTAGGACAATAATGATCAGTATCGTATTCTTCTTGAGTCATACACACTAGTGCTTAACCCCACTTTGCATGACCAGGCTTTAACAGGAAGCAACTGAAGTTCAAAAATTAGTAAAGAAATTCAGATCCCGTCAATTTTTTTCTCCCGTACCTAGAGATACGGAAACGTGTTACTTTTTTTTTAAGTCTATTTATTTTGAGAGAGAGAGGGAGAGAATGTCCATGTGTGTATGAGCAGGGGAGGGGCAGAGAGCGAGAGGAAAAGAGAAAATCCTAACCAGACTCCTCACTGTTAGCACAGAGCCCAATGAGAGGCTTGAACTCATGAACTGCGAGATCATGACCTGAGGTGAAATCAAGAGTTGGACACTTTACCGACTGAGCCACCCAGGCGCCTGGGAGATGTGTTACTTTTACAGACTTCCACATTCTTAGAATTTACCTGTGAAGCTGACTTAAACCTCTTAAGTATATTGGCAGGAGAGGGAAGAAAAGATAATTTTACCGTGTCAATGATCAAGCTCCCCGATGTGCATGGTATTTCTACCAGCAGCAAACACCTACGCTCTCAGCCTACACCAGAGCCCCTTACTTGTGAAGATTCACACAAATCAAGAATTGCATGACCAACGTGATGTGAATTTATATTTCATAGTGATCATTAAAAAGATCTGGAGGAATTCTTTAAGGCCAAAGACAAATAAACACACAGGCAGCTCTAGTTAGGGCCTTCTCCCTTTTGATTTAGGCCATGGAGTAAATCATCAAAGGGCAGCAAGGTCCTCATGTTGGGAAACTCAGAACCAATTCCCCAGCGGAGAGGACACTAATCTGCCTGTGCCCTGAAGGCATATTGTCATCTGAACACCTGCTGTCTCTTCACGAGCTCCCGAGACAGCTTTGTCCACGGCCAGCCCATCACTGCCCCCACAAGCAGTACCCTGGCAATGTCGTTGATCAGCTCCTGATATCTGTTCTTCGGGTCCACCGTCCCAAGCTCCGTTAGCTTCTTCAAACCTGACTGGATCTTCTCCTTCTTCTCCTGAAGAGTGAGGTTGCTGTCTTCCTTTACAAACTGTGACTTTTTCATCTTGTCAGGAGTCTTGGCATCACGAATAGCACGTCTCTGCATGGCCCTCTGATGTTCTGCTTCCTACAGATACAGAGAAGAAAAAGAAGCTGCTGGCATGTTTACCACACTAATCCCAAGCCTGAATTTATACAGCATATCCACACCTGAATTTACATAGCCCTGAAACTCCATTCTGGAAACGGAGGGAACAAACTCGCCCTCTGACAACTGACAGAGAACCTGCACAGAGCACACCTAGAAGAGGTGGCGTCGATGAAGTCACACGGTCTCGTAGCGCTTCTTCCCTGGATTCTCACATACGGTTAGGAGATTGGGTTCCAAGTGGCTCCAAGATCCCTCGTTTTTTTCCTATCACATTTTGAGACATGGGAGCCATTGAATTTGACTTGAAACACAGCTTCATTCATTGGTGAATGTTAAAAACACACCCACGCAACACCAGCGTTTGGTAAATTCTCGCCGACTCTTTTTGCCACCTTGTCCAGGCTGGATCATGCTGAAGGCTTCCTTTTGCTTTCAAGCATGCTACGAATGCCAGTATCTGGAGCAGTCCTTCCGATGATTCTTCTTTCCCGTTGACATTCAGCGTTTGCCCGTCACGTCCCTGCCTGACATGGCTCACGCCGCTGGCCCATTCTGTTGGTGTCTTCCTCCTTCTCTAGCTCCTTGCAGTGTGGCTCTACAGCTCTGCCCTCATGGCCGATTCGCCGCCCCTCCTCCGAATCCAGGGCCTTTTCTCAGCTATTGCCTCGCTCGTACCCTGCACGTTCTCTCCTTGCCCCGGGCACAAGTTTGGTACCTCTAAGTGACCCCTGGTAGTTTCTCTGTGACTGTTCATTCTCGATACTTGAGCGATCGTCCCTATGCTACGGATCCCACATCTTTGTGGCTAAGGTTCTGGTGCCGCATTTTGAACTGTTTGTGCCAGGATGCTCACATTTGGAATGGCTTGTAATTCCTCCCAAACTGGAGCGATCCCCTCTCCCGGTATGCCCTTTTTTGCTAACGTCAAGACCACCCCGCATCACACAGCGTGAAGAACATAAACCCTGGCGTCAGAAAGAACCTGATCCAAACTGGTTCCGCCACCACAAGCAGACAATCTTGGACAAGTTATGTGACCTCAAGGGTCTTGGCCTCTTCTGTAAGATAAGGATGAAAAGACTCACCTCACAGGGACAGTGGGAGGAGTAAATGAAAGAACCCAGGTGAAACCGCCAAACTACCAGTAGGCTCTCATTGAAGGCTGGTTCCACCTTCCCTTCTTGAAACTTCCTTCCAGGTTAAACAAGGTGCAGGTGTTGGTTATGATTCTTTATTGCCCCTCACACACAGCTAGTCAGTAATCAATCACAGCATCAAAAAGCTGAGACTTCATTAAAAACAGTGGTTTTCAAACAGTCCTATGTGCAGCTTTAAGGGATTCCCGCAGGAACCCAGAGCCCCAGCCCTATTCCTGGTGCTGAGTAGCTCCAATTTTTCCTACTTGATATTTGGGCTTCTGGGTAAACTGTCATTTATCAAAAAGAATTCATATGCTCGAAATTTGAAACAAATGGCTTGACTTGTCACATCTTACAAACACAAAAGAGGGGTCTTAAACACGAAGTGCCCCATCATCCCCTCCCGATGCCGAGCCATCCGCCCCCCCCCCCCCAACCACGTGGGCCTGGGAGTCCATCCCGGACCTAGATTACTCAAGTCCTGTTTGCTTGGCTAGCGCTGCCTAAGTGATCAGTATCAAATGGTCCCAGAGTGACAAAAGCTCTCTACTCCGTGTCTCTCCAGTGACAAACACGGGCTCTACAAAGTTTGTTCTCATGTCTTACTCCTCACCACTCACCCTCACCCACACCTGCATTCTAGATAAGTCGGTCTGGTCCCATCCTGTCCATCAGGTCACGTCGTGCCTCTGTTTGTGTGGAATCCCTGGCCCAAGATGCCTCTTCCCTTACGTGTACGTGCACACCCAGATCCTATCCACGCCTCCCAAGTGTGGCTCCAGTTCCCCTTCTTCCTCACGGCTTGCTCCTCACTGGCCACTTTCCTCAATTTCTGCCATTTTTATAGCCAACAGCACAGTCAATTTTTAATAGTTTTCTAATTATTTCAGGTATATACACCACATTTCCCCAAGTAGATCATGAGTTCACTGAGTTTAAGAACCACATTCTGTACTTTATCTACTAAGGCACTTAACAAAATTCTAAGGATGTAATATTCACTTGATTACTAGGCAGACTCACTGACTCAACCTCAGTTAAATTAAAACACAAAGCCACACACAAGGCCGCACATACATGCCACGAGCCTTATGCCCTCAGAGCATCTGCGTGCCCGTTTAGGAGCCAACGACTTTCTGAGCAGGCCCACACCACCACCGCCCTCCAGTCCAGCCCCACGTTGCCAGCCCCTGGCTCCCCCCCTCCTCAACCCTGGCACGCACCCGTCACGGGAGCATCTGTGTGCCTTGTCGTCGTATGTGAAACCCCTAAGTTTTACCTGTTCGGTGGTGGCTGGGGTTTCTAGGATTTCAGTCAAGGTCTCGCCTGGCTGGAACCGGATGACGTCCACAATTAAACGTTTCGTGCTGAAAGGAGACGGGGGAAGGGTTGAAACGTCACCAAATGTCCTCCTTCCTCTCCAATGGCCCTGAGCAGCGGCAGCACACACACCACCTCAGACAGGTCCCGCTGGGCCGCCGTGAACACAAGGCACCCGAGGCCTCAGGCTTATCTACGTGACAATGATGGCGTGGGTACCAGGGTCAGGATTTCGAAGGTATAAATTTCACTTCAGCGTCTTACTACTGAGGAAATGAGGCAGGTGAGTCCTGTGCCATGTATAATAGATAAAGTGACCAGAATTACAACAGGCTTAAAAGGCCAAGACGATGGTTTCCGGTATGAGCAAGCGGACATGTTCACCAGGGCAAGGTCAAGGGATCACCGCATTATATTTACCTCATTCTTCCCACTTCCAATACTCACTTCAGCAGGATAGTCCGAGCGTCCATTTCTGCATTCTCATCCCCAGGCACATCAAACTTGTTGGTCAGCGTAAGAGACACTTCTGTCTTGGCCAGCACCTCCTTATTGGGGTCATTTAAATTGCCAGCGCTCTCTCCTGTGGTTTTGGGGGGAGTAGAGAGGATCAGTATAACAAAGGAGGAGATAGTGGAGAGGAGACATGAATACAAAGAAAAGAGAATGTGGGTCTAAGAAGATACTTGAATAAGCCAACACGTATACTGTGGCAAGGATACCTTTGAAAAATCAAAGGAAATGTATGCCAAATGATAAAAACAAAGAATCCCTAATAAAATAATTTCAAAAATATTTGACAAATCGTTTCAGTAATTATTATTTTTAAAAAAATTTTTTTTGATGTTTATTTATTTTTGAAGGAGAGAGAGACAGAGAGTGAGGGGGGAGGGGCAGAGAGAGGGAGACACAGAATCCGAAGGAGCCTCCAGGCTCTGAGCCGTCAGCACAGGGCCCGATGTGGGGCCTGAACCCGCAAACCGCGAGATCATGACCTGAGCCAAAGTCAGAGGCTTAACCGAGTGAGCCACCCAGGCGCCCCTCATTTCAGTAATTATAATATGGTAATTTATCCCTCTCAAAATATTCTGCTCATTTCCTTTATAGGACTTATAATTATAGGATTATGTGTATAATATATACATTTAAAATTCTCTCTTCCACTAGACTTCAGTTCCTCAAAGACAGGGATCGATCATATCTGTTTTCTTCCTGAATGTACATTCGGATCAGGAACAGTACAGAAACGGACGAGGTGGCAATTACAGCACCCCTCCGTCACCCTCCCTGTCACCTTCTGGGCAGTTAGGTCAGAGCTTTACCTATCAGGGACTCGATGGTGGGCACCTCGCCCAGGTCATCCAGCAGCTCATGGATCGGGTCGTTGTGCTCCGGAGCAATGGCGTCCTGATGGTCTAACAGGAGCTGTGTGGAACACCCAGGAGTCGAGTCCATTTACAACATCAGCCCCTCAGCCCTCAGCCTCACCAACAATGCCAAACAACACAGAAGGGGTCAGATAACAAAGCTCCCACATTCAAAGAACTGACAGGCCAATCCTCAGCAAACTAACCCAAGTAAACTATAACATATAAAGCATCACACGGGCCTCTGCTGAATGACTTATGGATAATGCATGGAAAGGAAATACTGGCACTCTCTTAACCTTGTGGATAGAAGGGACTTAAATGTACCCTGCACAGGAAGAGAGTAACAAACCCCATCGATTTTAATATCCAAAGGCATCAATGTACCGTACAGCCAGTGCAAATGACTCCCATTCACACTCATTATTAATGTGTCCAGCAGACAGTATCTCTTAATTCAGAGAAAAGTGCATCAGATCAATGTTGTCATCATCTCACAGACACTCAAGCAAAGCCTTCAAGACGCTATCACCCTCGGGGACGCCCCAGGGATATCACCTGAAATTTCCTTTACATTTTATGTATTTTCTCATTTCCTGTTCTATATACCCTCAATGGGGAAAGGAATGAATTATAAAAATCTGGGGGGAATAAAAGGAGCACCTAAGGGACGCAGAGGAAAAAGTGGGTGTTTTAGATGTTAGAAAAATAACACAGAGGGCCAGGATAAACCAAAGGAACAGTGAACACAGTTTTTTATCAAGTCCCTAGATCGGCGCTCACAATGGAGACTCTGGAGCCCACCCGTGGGGACTGCTTCAGCAGGCCTGCGGTGGGGACCAAGAACTCCATTTGTGACCATCAGCCCAGATGACTCTGACGCAGGGGGCCTGGGGCCACTTTGAGACACTCAGTAGATACAGTTAGTATGCAAAGAAAAGAGAAACAAGGAAGATGTGAAGTCAGTAAGATCAAAGGAAGGCGAGTTATCTGGCTCTCCAGAGATGGTAAGCAGCATCTAGGGAAGACAATTAAAATTAAGGACAGAGCGATGAAATTAAGTAATTAAAGAAAAAATACTTACAGTGTGGGTGTTGATGATTTCACCAATGGAAATGTAGATCACTGGTTTGGTGACGGTGACTAAATCAGAATATTCATCCACATTAAACTTATCCTGAAGCTCTGGGACATCACAAGCAGTTTGGAAAAACCGTCTGAAAATAAATGCAAGAGGCAGACCCCCGAGTGATGCATATGTGAGAAGCTGGCGAGAGGACATCCCACAAACCTTTACAACGATGAGTTCAAAGAGAAGCCAGTCAAGGTCGAGGACTGTAGAGAAGCTTGCACACGTCCGCTCCGCTTCACAGCCTTGGGGCGGGTGGTTTTAACAACTTCTCCCTCCACCCAATTTAATTCCACCCACAAGAACCGCTCAACCATAATTTAAAGCAGTTTGAAAACACCCAAGCTGTGAGGCAAACCAGCTTTATCTCTGAGACGATGCCCTGAACTCACAACTGGCTGTTTAACTTACAAATATTAAAGGCACTCTCCGATTCTTCTCTGAGTGCAAAGTAACCCGTGCCAAATGAGGATTTACTGCTTTTATGTTAAGTGCAGTCTATGTCAGCGGAATACATTTTAACGGCTCAAAACCCTCTTCATCACCTCCAAGGGCTCTGAGCATATCAAACATGTATCCCTCGATATGGCAGAGTCCCGGGGAAGCTAAGTTCTGGAATTTAATCTTGTCTGGACACTCACAGAGAGAAACATGCCCACGGGACCTTTCAAGTACCCTGTTCCTTTCCCCCTACCTGAATTTCTGGTAGGACTGGGAGAGATACTCATTAATGATGCTTAAGTGAGCATTATCTCCCAGAAACATCTTATTGGACGCCGCGTGCTGGAGCATCTTTGCAATGGAGCCAAGGTTCCGGCGTTGGTCTGTGGTAAGCTGGCCTCCTGCCGACAGGTCAATGATGTCAAAGGCATCAGGAGCAACAATGGCTGGATTCATGTATCGATAGTAAAGCAAGTTACCAATAATCTGGGAACAGACGAAGAAGAAAGACGGGTGTTAAAAACCACTCCACCCAGTAAGGCACAAATGACTTTGCTAGCAAAGAAAACCAGAAAAGGCAGTCCTGTAAGGAAAAATAAACACCATGCACACACACGCATGCACGCACACACACTTTCTTTCAAGGTCTGAACCTAAAACAACTGAACATCCCTTGGTTGGATGCAGAGAAAAAGAAAATAAGGACAGAGCTGACAATCACTACAACGAAAGAGCAGACTCAGAAGGTAAAAACGGCAGACTTAAAGTCTATTGCTAAGGGATTTAGGATATCCTTTGTTCACATATCATGGCAGCAAACAGGTTGCTGTCACCCACGTGCACTACTGCTTATTTTCACGTAGACGGGCTTTCGTTCAGAGAAACTGACAGACATAGCTAACGACCCAGTGAGCACAGTGCAGTCTGCCCAACCCCATCAGCCTCATGCTGCAGACTTCAATGGTGGACAAGTTCATGCCTCTGAAATTAAAGTCACTCAACACACATCTCCTCCACAGAAGGATTCAAGGACAGTCACAGCACTTCCCCTGGAGTTTCATTCAAAGAAAAAAAAATTTTAATTCACCTGAATACAAAGTCTAGAATCGAGGCCTCACTGTAGGAAAGCACAGAACTAGGAGAGAGAAGAAAAAAGCGTTCAGATTAAGGTGGGGGGAGGTGGGGAAGGAGAAGCACAGCCAAGTAAGAAAGAGTTATCAGTAACAGCCTTAGCAGAAACCATGGTGCTTGCTGCCATTCACCCAGCTACCAGCAGAGGGAGCAACTCTTCAGCGAAAAGACAGGACTTGGAGAAATTGATCTGAAGACAGGAAAATCCACCTTGTCTACTTGTTTGAGGTCTATGTGCCAAACAATAAAGCAACTCTACAGGTACTGAGAGAGGTATCATTTACTATTTACAATTACTTTCAAGAGCTCACAACCGATGGCGAGCTATTGCCAGAAACTATGCTCACGCACTTCCTGAAGGTCTAAGGTTGGGCCTCGTTTTCTAACTTTTACCTCAAAGGACTCCTGAACGGGCAAGGACGGTGCCAGCGTTCAGATTCTTACCTTCAGCAGCTCATCCTCACCGGCATCTGGGAACTTCTCGTGTAACGAGTCCTTCAGCACCTTGGCAATGAAGCGCATGCCGTAACTGTGGGATGGACAAAACTTAATGAGAGCAGCTGGGGAGCAGAACAGTAACAACACGGGACCTATGTGGGTCAGAACTGATGGCACTCACGGGATTTTGTCCACAGAGCTAATGATGGCTGAGAGGAACTTGTCCGTCACCGCCCGCATGTTCCTGATGGAGTTGTCTAGCCGTGTCTTGACCTCTTCGTGAGCCAAAGCCTGCTCAGGGGTCACATCATAGGGTAGTTTGCTAGGAAAGCAAAAATCATCCCCAAATGCGTTAGACCAACAGCCAGGAACAGCCTGAGGCAGGACTGTGTCTTTCATAGACCCAGAGAGATCAGGTGAAGCTGCTCATGCTCATAGAGCTGATAAATAGTGGGGCCAGAATTTGAACCCAGGTCCTAGCCGTGAACTGAGTGTCTAGAACTATGTGCCATGCACTATGATATGCCCTTAGGGTAAAAAAAAAAAAAAAAAAAAAAAAAAGGGTATGAGACACGACAGCTTCCCAAGTCTCTTAGTTTGGTGGGAGACACATACCAACAGGAAGGGACACCTGAACTCAGGAAAACGGGAGAAAAATTTGTCTTCCAGGAAAGAAGATCAAATGCAAAGCAAAGGAAGAGAAGGAGAAGTGAGCAGGTGAACAGAGTCCAGGTTGTGGAGGGCGCTGTACATAATATACGTAACACTAAGAGGTCTGCACTTTCCTAGAAGTCACCGAGGGCCATTGAAAGACAGGCGATCTGAATTTGAGGAAGATTTCTCTGACCCACCGTGAAGAATGAATTAAAGATGGACAGCCACTGATGAAAGAGATGGGTTAGTGCCACAGCCCGATCAAGAAATCATGAGGTCATGAGCAAGGAGGCAGCAGTGCAGACCAAGGGAACAGATATGAGAGATACTAGGGAGACACAACCAGTGGCACCTGGTGACGTCCTAGGTACTGGTGAAGGAAGTGACAGTTACATATAGGAACTGGAGCCTGAGGAGCTGACAAGATCCCTCAGGGGAGGGCACCGAGTCCGAACAAAGCGGCAGGAAAATAGACGTGCTAGGCTTAACTGGGAAGGACAGGAGGGGCTGAAAGACACAAGAATGAAATGTGGGAGTCAAGGTCCCGGTGCCGTCAGTGAGGTCAAAGGGTAGTAATGATTGTCCTGGATTATATGGGTGGTCTCTATCCAATCCCAAGTGTCCTAACAAGAGAGAGGCAGGGGCAGATTTGGTACACACAGAAGAGGAGGCCACGTGACCGCAGGGGTAGACCACAGCGATCCGTCCGGCCACAAGTCAAGGATGGCAACAGCCACTGGAAACTGAAGAGACAGGAAACGGATTTCCCACCAGAGCGGCCAGGGAGAGCACACCCCTGCCGACACCCTGCTTTCAGCCCACAGATAGGGATTTTGGATTTCTGGTCTCCAGAACCACTAGGGAATGAATACATTTCTGTCATTTTAAGCCACTAAGTTTGCAGGAATTTGTCACAGGAGCAATAACAAACAGATACAAGCATATAGGGATACAACACCATTTGTCAAATTGTGGCTGAATTACAAATATAAATAGACTACCAACAAAAGAGTTGAGCAAAAATCAATAAAAAACATTGTGTTTGAAACAACTGGCTATGTGCAATTTATATGAGTATCGTAGGTTTTATTATTTGTAAATTATATGTTCTATACATCTTTTATATCAGTAAAATTTGTAACTTTATGTGCAGATGACATTTATAAAACGTAGTAATGAGCAAACGGAATAAAGGTGCTCAACACAATGAGTGTGGGCAGAGAAGAGAATATTAAATTTCTGAGATTTCAGAGGTGAACACTCCCAAGAGGGGCAAGGTCCCAACCTGCTACATATTTGACCGAAGCTCAAGGATCCAGGAGACCTGCAGACAGGACGGGCTCCCACTGCACCTTTATACCCCCCAGTTAGCAGCAGCACAAAAGTATGTTGAAATCAATTTCCATTTTTGGAAAAACAAAACAGGACACCAGTTTCTCCCAGGTACTCACAAGGGAAAAACCCTCAGACATGCCTCGTGGAGCTCTGACCTGAAATGGACTGCCTCCTGCACTGTGAGAAGGGGTAGCTCAGTACTCCCAAGCCAGTGTCCACGGGGCTGTCCTCTAGGGGTGGCCTGTCCTCTAGGGGTGGCCCGAGCGGCAGGCAAAGCTTCCCAGTCCAGTCCCACGGTCGGCCAACTACATTCCAAGATTTGAGCCTCAGGTGCACAGGGCCAAACACAAATGGACTTTTCATCACTCCCAGCAATAACTTGCCTCCTGGTGACAGACTGGCACAGTACTGAGACACAGATCAGGTGCCAAATGATCCCAATAGGGGATAAGCCCTTTCTCGGAGTCAGCAAAGCATTCAGTTCTCTATCCAGAGCGCACCTTCCTCTCTGCCTGGGGGCCAGGTCCCCGGACAGTAGTGGCATACCGAGCAGCACCATTCAAAGTGCGAGCTGGTGCCAGTGTACAAATCAGTCCAAGAAGGGAAGGAGCCTGGGCCAGGATATAATCGACACACTGCTCCCCTCACTGAGGAAGTCTGGCTAGGAACAACATCGGCTGAACTAAACAGTGTGCTGAGAGAGAGCCATAGGTGCTTTCTGGTTTCTGGTCCACAGACCACACTCCCGATAGCGAGGATACAGACAGCCACTCCTAAGCTCCAGAGATCTTTGCACACAATCTAACCTGACTCCACGACCACCAGGAAGAAGCACCCTGGACCAAACTGCTCACCCAAACCAGATAAAACCAGAAACATGCTGCCTCTCTGAACTGTACTTTTCCAGCATTACCCACATTCTACTGGCACACCTTTCTTTGGAGGCACTGCTGTTGGTGGTCAAACTACCGCCCCAGCAGAGAAGTCCCCTGAGTTACGTTGACATAGCTAGTCCAGCTCACTCCCAGTACTCCAAGGCAGCCCCACGCCAAGCTCCCCCACTTTAACCAGACCCACTGATCTCCCTCAGATAAGGCGTCCCATCTGACTGCATCTCTAGTCCGGCCAGTGTCCCTTCAGGTCCCAGACCCCCAAGCTCCTTCCACCTCAGAGCGTTCAGACGTGAATACTCTGCAGCCAGCTCTCGGCAAGACTGACACGATCTTAACCTTTAGGCCTGAGCTAAGTGAAATTTCACCTTCTCAGAGAGGCTTTCCCCAAACACTCTACCCAAGTTAGCTCTGTCCTGTACCCTCCATTATAGTTGAATGTAATGTAAAACTCTCAATTTGTGATTTCATTTCTATGTACCTGTCTCTCCCACACAGTAACAATGAACAGAGGACAGAGAGCTTGCCTGTTTCATCCATTATTGTGTGTATGTCTAACACAGTGCCTGGCACATAGCAAGCACTCAGTAAATATTTGCCAAATAAGTGAATCAATTATGAGGTCAACATTTTAAGAAGTTTCTAGGGAAAAACTACTTGAATAATTGTCAGTTTATAAATCAAAAGTTAGCTGCTTATAAAAACAAAATAATGGAAACAAAAGAAAAAGGTGTTATGGTTACCATACCTTGCCTCTCCTGTCTGAGACTCCATCTGATTAACCCAAGATTTGTATATATCCACAGGGTCAGTTTTGATGTTGAGAGATTTGTCATCCATAATCTCCTTCACAACAGGGGCCAAGATCTGTCGTAGGGCGTTCTGGCCCCGGGCACCTCTGTTGAAACTCACAACCATCTTAATAACTGTAGGATTTCCTGTCACGATCTCCTGAATCTGATCTACTTTTGACCTATAAAACATCAAATACAAATTCATTTTAAAATAATCACAGACTTTATCAATGTAAAGATCGAGTTCCTACTTAGAGACCCCATCTCCTAGAAATAGTTGGAAGGAAAGAGGTATGTGCTCTTTCTCTAGAAACATTTACTGACACTGACCTAAACCCAGGACAGCCTGCTGCTTGCAAACTCAATCATGGGAACATGAACGGGTACTTTTTTAGATAAAAATGTGAAATCTTCATGTGCGGATCAGCTTTTAAAAAATCATATCTTAATATAAAATCATCCGGGGTGCCCAGGTGGCTCAGTCGGTTGAGCATCCGACTTCGGCTCAGGTCATGATCTCATGGTTCATGGGATTGAGCCCCACATTGGGCTCCATGCTGACAACTCAGAGCCTGGAGCCTACGTGGGATTCTGTGTCTCCCTCTCTGTCTGCCCCTTCCCCACTTGCACTGTTTCTCTCTCTCAAAAATAAACATTAAAAAAAATTTTTTTAAATATAGAATCTTCCTAAAATCGCTTTAGCAAATCTCTTATTCTACCACTTCCTCAAAGCAGCAACACTTTATATTAGTGACTTAAAAAGTAGAACCTTCTCGAGGCACCTGGGTGGCTCTGTTGGTTAAGCATCTGCCTCTTACTCTTGGTTTCGGCTCAGATCATGATCTCATGGTTTGTGAGTTGAAACTCTACATCAGGCTCTGTGCTGACAGCGCGGAGCCTGCTTGGGATCCTCTCTCCCTCTCTCTCTCTGCCCTTCTGCTCACACTCTTTCTTTCTCAAAATAAACTTTAAAAAAAAGCGGGGGTCGGGGGGAGCTTCTCTGGAGTATTTCACACAGATCATAATGTTAACTGAGTTCAAAGCAAAGGTACGGGGAGGCCTAAATCCCAAAGTATGAGTGTGGATGGCAGTGGGACAGGGTTCCATGCCCAGCAGCAGTCTGTTCATACTTGATCTCCTCCTGGAGGGCTGTCTTAAAGAGCCGTAAGAGCAGGTACTCCTCTCGCTGGTTGGACGCATAGTTGTACAGGGTGAAGATTACAGAGTCCATGAACTTGGTGGACTTATTCTGGGGCATCTGAAAGATCAGCTTCGCCAAATAGGTGGGGTTGGTCTGAAATAAAACCAAGAGATAAGTAATCTCTAGATAATATAAAGGCTGACACAAATATTCATGTTCTTTTAAACTTAAAGGTTTAGAGTGTGCATAAGGAACAAAGAAGACAGCCTTTTGCTCATCCCTCAGTGGAAATGAGAAATACTCTGAGATTTATGGCTAAGGTTTTCTTGTGGGAAAGTAAGCCAAAGCCTACAATACGAACTCCAGGAACCACTCACCTGTAATAAATAAAACAGATGTTGATAAGCTTCCAGTTTCTCTCTCTTCTCCTTGCTCAAAGCCTTGAGACCTCCTTTCTGCTTATTTAGCATCATCATATCAGATAACTGTTCTTTATTTTTTTTAGTAAGTTTTTTACTGTGGGAAACCACATCCTGTAAACAAAAACATACATGTAAATCAAAAAAACTAAAGCCCCCAAAACACTTGCAGGAAGGTCTGCTGCATTGGCAGATGCCATCAACTATTTTAGAATCACGACACTGTACCCTGCTTTCATCACACCAGTCAATCTACTCCTACCTCCACCTCCCTATTAACCTACACCATAGGGGCACCTGGAAGGCTCAGTCAGTAGAGCCTGTGACTCTTGTTCTTGGGATCGTGAGTTCAAGCCCCATGTTGGGTGTGGAGATTACTTAAAATCTTAAAGAAAAGAAAAGAAAAGAGAAAGAAAAGAGAAAGAAAAGAGAAGAGAAGAGAAGAGAAGAGAAGAGAAGAGAAGAGAAGAGAAGAGAAGAGAAGAGAAAAGAGAAAAGAAAAAAGAAAAGAAAAGAAAAGAAAAAAGAAAAGAAAAGAAAAGAGAAAAGAAAAGAGAAAAGAAAAGAGAAAAGAGAAAAGAAAAGAACCTGAGCCATAAAAATATCCACTGGCTCAGGAAACCCAACATCTGGGAATTTTTTTTTTTTTTATGTTTATTTTTAATTTTGAAGGAGAGAGAAACAGAGCATGAGCTGGGGCAGGGTGGGGGGGCAGCGAGAGAAGGGGAGACAGAATCAAAAGCAGGCTTCAGGCTCTGAGCTGTCACACAGAGCCCAACCTGGGACTCAAACCCATGAGCCATAAGATCATGACCTGAGCTGAAGTCGGATGCTTAACCGACTGAGCCACCCAGGCACCCCTCTGGAAATTTACCTTAAAGCATTAAATACCATAAAAGCTACGTATTCACGGAGACATTAACTGTAAAGTTATTTGTACTACAAACTAGAAAAACAACCTAAATGTTAAATAGCTGTTGCCATTAAAAATATTTATGATGGGGCGCTTGGGTGGCTCAGTTAGTTGAGCATCTGACTTTGACTTAGGTCATAATCTCACAGTTTGTGAGTTTGTGCCCCACACTGGGCTTGCTGCTGTCAGCACAGAGCCCACTTTGGCTCCTCTGCCCCCTCACTCATTGCCACTCCTTCACTCGCTCTCTCCCTCACTCTCAAAAATAAAACATTTTAAGGGCACCCAGGTGGCTCAGTTGGTTAACCGTCTAACTTTGGCTCAGGTCATGATCTCACAGTTCTGGAGTTCGAGCCCCATGTCAGGCTCTGTGCTGACAGCTCAGATCCTGGAGCCTGTTTCAGATTCTGTGTCTCTGGCTCTCTGACCCTCCCCCACTCACACTCTCTCCCTCTCCCTGTCTCTCTCTCTCTCTCCCTCAAAAATAAACATTAAAAGAATTATTTTAAATAAACATTAAAAAATTATTTATGACTACTTATCACATGGGAAGCATCTTATGCTCTAATATTAAGTGAAAATATAGGATACAAAATGATTACTGGGTGGTGGAATCATGCGATGGTTTTTATCTTCTTTTCTCTATTTAAATTCTGCTAAAGAATTATTTCATTTCTCATGTAACTTTAAAGAATGTATGGCATTAGCTGAGAGGAAAGCCAGCGCCCACCCTTCTGCAGGTCAGAATGGGGCAGGCAGGGGGGGCAAGGCCATGGATGGCGCTGGGCCTACCTGCAGTGTGATTTTATTCTTCACGAGCAGCCCGATTTTGATATCCATGAGATTGAGGTCATTCTCCAGCTGCTGGTTAGAACGAATGAGGGTAATGACCTCTTCTCGCATCTTCATCAGATCGAGCTCCTCCTGGAAATCCTGGTCACTTTGGTCAAGCAGGTGCACAAATTTTCGGACCACAATCATAGGAGGATCCTCAGCATTGACTGACAGAAAGAAAATATGTGTCAGACACGGGATAGATTTACCAGCAAAAGTTCTAAATCTTGAGGAAATGTCAGCATTGTTTGGAAAAAATAACTCTATTCACACTTAAGTTATTTATTTGTGAGATGTGCAAGGACAGTCAGCAAGCACAGTGTTCTTGGTCATGCTACCGCTACGCCATGACAGAGGCTGACACAGCAAGCAACAAAACATCAAGCCACGGGGTTAGCAAAGGGGCTTACGTCACAAGCAGCACCCCACCCCCAAGCCTTGCCTGTAAGACCAGAAAAGAGATCCGCGGAGAATACCCAGAACCCGATGATGGCTCTCAACCACTGCCTCAACTCTTGTCTGCTGAGCACAGTTACTCACTGAGAGTCTTGTAGTCATCACGAGCTTTGTTTGCCCGAATAAAAGCCTGGATTTTGATAATGTCATTTATCTAAAGAACAAAGAAGAAGAAATTCCTTTGTTCGCTTGTCCACCAACAATACAGCAAAACTAATTCTACCGGTCCTCACACCGAGGGTACTCACGTGGTCTTGGAAATACCGCAGGCGATCTCTATAGCGCTTTCTGGCCTGGTGCATCCTTGCCAGGGACTGAATCTGTGGAAAAGAGATCCTGGAAATGAGAACAGTCCTTCTCTCAACACATATCACTCATGCCCCACACTGAGAATCCCTGTCGGGCTACCATACCTTTACAACTTCATCTTTGTGGGCACGCAGGTAAGCTAAGCGATCTTGGTACGCCTTCTTCTGCTTGTATCCCCTCCACTGCGACTGAAACCATCAAACATTACAGTTGACATATTACTTCCCAAGGATCAGAGGATGTTAAAATCTCATCTTGATAGACTACCCGTGTGCGATTCACGATGAAGCTTTAAAAAGGCCCACGCCCTCCAGTGCTGGGGAATGAGGGTGTGGGTCGTGCCTCCGCCGGGACAGCACGCTAACTTCCACGCTCCTAACGTTAGTGCAGCACTTCACACCTTTGAAGGGCACCCCCACAGGTCCCCATACTGGCTCTTTACAACAGATCAGGTGAGGAAGAGAAGTTTTAGTATTCCCATCTACGGACAAGGAAATAAACTCAGCAGGGTTCACCACTACCGGAAATGCTGGGGCCTTAACTCGTAATTCCGAATTCTTCCCAGGACACCAGGCTGCCCTGTCACTGCAGTAATACCACAGCTGTTTTGCTCAATACTCAAATCTCACACAAAGGAGCAGTGTTAGAAGACAATGAGGTGCCTTTGGACTGGACCGCTCACCCCTAAAACCACCCAGCAAGTTCCGAACGTTCTGACTGTAGCAAAACAAAGAGAAAATACTTGTCAAAAAAGGGAGAGACCAAGAAGAGGTCAGGGGGCAAAAAGCCCACCCGATCTCAAGAGCTGACCACTCATTACCCCTGCTCTAGAAGCCCACTTGCCATCTGTATAACAGACGCTGGGATACCTGAATGCAGGTGATGGCAGGGATTTGTTTCTTCAGGAAATTCATCCTGGATCGGAATTCCTGTCGAACCAAGTACCCGCGGCAACAAGCCTGCAGCTTGGTGATCAAGCCTTCGTTGGCCAGCCAAAGCTGTTCTCGGTTGTATGCAGCAGTCACCCCAGAGATGGAGCTCTGTAAAACATTTGGTCACAGGGGAAGACATACATAGGAGAAAATGGACACAAACTCTCATCCACAGCATACACGCCAACCCTCACGGCTTTCTAAGTCTGTCCTAGATCTTTAAGTGGCAGTGGGAACGAAAGGCCGAGTTGTTCTCCCATCCAAAAAGTAAAAGTCACAAACATATGATCTTGCTTCCTCCTATGTGATCTCCTTCACTCACTCACCCACCGAGCACTGACTGCTGGGAACTGTGCTTGCTAACAAGAGGACGGAGTGCAGGTGCTAACACAGGGCTGGGTACCAAGTCCCAGAGGCCCCTGGAATGCCACAGCAGAGGAAGGACACCAGGGGAATGCCCGGATTGCAAATGGTCTAGAAAGGTAGCCTGGAGTGTATGGACTGTGACCATAAGCAGAGAACCAGCAAACTTTCAAAAGAGGAATAAAGCCATCAGACTTGTAAAAAATATTTATTTCAGTAAACTCTACACCCAATGTGGGGCTCAAACTCATGACCCCCAGATAAAAAGCCGTGTGCTCTTCCGACTGAGCCAGGCTGGTGCCCCCATCAGACTTATTTTTAGACAAGCAGCACTGTTATCAGAGGAGCTGGCAGGGCCGCGTGAGCGGGTGACTGAGGACACTGCTGCTGCGATGCAAGTGAGAGGTGGCCCGGCTCTGAGTGGGGGCAGCAGCAGCAGGAACGATGAGGACACCTGGTGACCTGCCTAATCCACATTCCCCTTCTCCTTGATCTTAGAGCCTCGGCATGTTTTCTCTGGCCAACAACATGTGCAGCTAAAAGACTACACGAGCTAGGGGTGCAGGCAGTGCATGTGGTGTTAGCAGTAGTCTGTGAAGACCTTTGGAAAAGTTCCTTAAGAGAGAGACAGAGAGGGGCACCTCGATGGCTCAGCCAGTTAAGCGTCTAACTTCGGCTCAGGTCATGACCTGGCAGTCTGTGAGTTGGAGCCCCGCGTTGGGCTCTGTGCTGACAGCTCAGAGCCTGGAGCCTGCTTCGAATTCTGTGTTCCCCTCTTTCTCTGCCCCTCCCCTGCTTGTGCTTGCTTGCTCTCTCAAAAATAAACATTAAAAAAAAGAGAGAGACAGACAGACAGACAGACAGAGAGCTGGCATCAGGCCTTTTTTGCTCTCTCTCCCTTCCTACTTCCTGCCTGAACTGGTAACTGGACGGCTGGAGCTCCAAGCCATCATTCCAGATGACAGGGTCCTTGAGAGTGGAAACCATGTGCTGAGAATGACAGAAGAGAAAGACAGACCCTGGGAACAGATGGCATGCTGGAGTCACCACACCTTTGCTGGACTACCTGACTCCAGAATTATTTTATGTGAGAAAAAAAACACTTTTTGGTTTTTTTTTAAAGATTTTTTATTTTGGGGGCACCCGAATGGCTCTGTCGGTTGAGCGTCTGACTTTGGCTCAGGTCATGATCTCATGGTTCGTGAGTTCAAGCCCTGCATCAGGCTGTCTGCTGTCAGCACAGAGCCCACTGTGGATCCTCTGTCCCCCTCTTCTCTGTGCCTCCCCTGCTCATTCTTTCTCTCTCTAAAAAATTTTTAAAAATAAACATTAAAGATTTTTTTTTTATTTTTAAGTAACCTCTACACCCAACGCAGGGCTCAAACTCACAACCCGGAGATCAAGAGTCACACACTCTTCCAACTGAGCCAGCCAGGTACCCCTAAAATATACCTTTATTTACCATTTCAGCCTGTTTTTCTGTGAGACTATGTTAGAGGCGTCTGCTGGACTTCTGGATTGGAAATGGAAAGGTAGAGCAGGCGGTGAGGACTGCAGTCTGGAAGTACAAGACCTGGGGTTCACAAGCACAATGGAGAGAGCTGGAGCCACGGGCTCGAATGAGGCCATTGAGGAAGAAGACGCAGACGAAGAGAAGGAAGCCAGTGGAATTCGGATGTGATTCAAGTGGAGGGACAGAAAAGGCAGCAGCAAGGGAGATGAAGACGGGCCCTCAGAAGTGGGAGAAGCAGAACAGAAGCATAGTGAAGAAGCCCAGGGGGTTGTGAGTTCAAGGAAGAGAACGGAGTAAGAGGTCAAATACGAGGACAGCTCCTAACTGAACTCGGCAACGAAAAGGTTATCGATATGCTCTAAAGCTTTTACTGAAGTAAAAGCTGGACAGGAAGCCGTATTGCTGTGAGCAAAGAAGTGAATGGTAATGGAGAATGAATTAGCGAGAGGCAGAATGACCTTCAGTCGGAAGGCATTCAGCAAGAAGAAACATGAAAAATTTACAGGCAAGGCCAAATCAGGAATATTCCATAGGCTTTAAAAATACCGTGGTTTTGTTTTGTTTTACAGTGAAAACGCCACGATTCTGTATGCGGGCTCCTACTTAGGAGCATACCCCTAGACCAAAGGCACCAGCATCACTGGGAGCTGGTCATAAATGCAGATTCTCAGGCCCCATCTCACACCCACAGAATCGGTCTCCACTTTACCCAAGATCCCTGGGGAATTCCCGCCCGTCTCTCCCTCTCTCACTCACACACACTGAATTCAGAGAAGCACAGATCCAGGTTACATGTCAGAATAATCAGAACTGAGAGAGGAGAAGGAGTACAAGGTGTGTGAGGAGCGGGGAGAATGAAATCAGGGACAGGATGAACAATAAGCTTTGGAAAAGAAACCAGATTCGCTGAAAGTGCAGGAAATGGAGAGCGCGAGAATCCAATTGGATGGTCACTATGTTTTTGGGTTTTTAGGGAGGCTAGGTCATGCACTAAAGTGAAGCAACATCCCTCCTGGTTTAAAATTCTAGTTAGGTCCATCTACAAAACACTACATAGGCGTGTCTCTGTGGAGGTTAATGATAATACAATATAATCATATGTAATATGATTATATATATAACAATATATATAATAATCAAAGGCGCATGACTCAAAAAAAGTTAAGATGCAGTCTGGCCTCCTTAACACAACACGTTAGGGCTTTGAAACTTGACCTGACCTGCACCCCCACCCTGGCCACAGGCTGCTTAACGGGACGAGGACCACTCATCCTCCTGTAAAATGGCCCATGTTCCTCCGGTCCTCGATGCCTTTCCCCACACAGTCCTTTCCTCTTTTCCGCACCCGCTGAAATGTTATCTGTGCCTTCTTTGTCCAGAGCACAATTAACTGCTTCTTTACGCAGCCTCTATGTTACTGTTTTTAGAGCATCCGCGTCTGTCTGCCTCCCCCTGTAGTCAGTACTCAGTTCCCAGCTGCGTGCACACACTGGGAACATCAGGAAGGGACAGTCTCTGATACAACTTTATATCCCACTTGACACAGAGTTCAAGGGATTTCATTACATTCCATCACGGTGAAATCATTAACAGAAAAGGTCAAACATCAGGGAGGTAAGAGGAGAACTTCAAACACAAGACAGAAACTCATCCTTCTGACAGGCGTTCTGAATAACAGGACCATTTCGCTTTTTACACATGTAGATATACTAGTTATTCTACACAGGACCTGGGAAATACTGCCCAACAGAAACAGATGGCCTTTACCATCCTCTCTCTCCAGGAATCTTTGTGCCTGTTAATAAGTGTATCAGGGCGCCTGGCTGGCTCAGTCAGTACAGCGTCTGACTCTTGATTTTGAGATCGTGAATTCGAGCCCCATGTTGGGGGTACAGATTATTAAAAAAAAAAAAAAAATTAAATCTGTAAAAGAAAATTATCAAATAAGGAGGGGGGAAAATATGTCTAACTATGACCTACAGGAGCTCAGAACATCTCCCTTCAATACCTTGTCCTCTCTAATGTTCGTTAGACAATTCCAATTTAATGAGCATGAGCTCAGAACCAAGTAATGTCACAAGTGCTCAACAGCTCACCAAGGACAAGATACGTGGCTCCTACACACAAGCACCACAAACTTAGCACCACAAACTTAGCGGTTCACTTTAATAATTTTTAATGTTTATTTATTTTTGAGAGAGAGACAGAGCATGAGCAGGGGAGGGGCAGAGAGAGAGGGAGGCACAGAACCCAAAGCAGGCTCCAGGCTCTGCCCGATGAGGGGCTCAAACCCATGAACCGTGAGATCATGACCCGAGCCAAGGCCAGGCGCTCAACCGACTGAGCCACCCAGGCGCCCCATCGGCTCACTTTAAAAACTAGAAGTAGACGGAGTGCCTGGATGGCTCAGTCGGTTAAACCTCCAACTTTGGCTCAGGTCATGATCTCGCAATTCTTGAGCTCGAATCCTGCATCAGGCTCTGTGCTGACAGCTCAGAGCCTGGAGCCTGCTTCAGATTCCACATCTCCCTTTCTCTATGCTCCTCTCCTGCTCATGCTCTGTCTTTCTCAAAAATAAACAAACATTAAAAAAAAATTTTTTTAATAATAAAAAAAATTTACTGCATTTAATGAGGAGTCAGAGCAACTATTCATTTTTTTTACCCTGATCATCCAAGTTTTCTTTAGTGAGCACACAATTTATCTGACTTAATTCTACAATTCAGAGGTCTTACTAATTTAGGCCTTTAGTCATTCCCAACCACTAGAAAAAAAAAAAAAAAAAAAAAAAAACTACTCCAAATAGTTCATTCCACAGCCTTAATTTCAGTCTAGGGCTTCTAACCACAGGCCCCATCTTCCTCACTAATATTCGCTCTAGAACACATTCTCTCAGCTTCTTCTCTTGGGAAGAAATGTGACCTACCTGGATCTCCTCCCGAGAAAGCTGCATTGAGTTCTGCACGAAGTCTGGGGGTTCCTCCCATCCTCCTTCCTGGGTCTCCAGGTTGTGGTAGTAATAGTATCCACCCTTCACCCAATGCTTCACCCATTTGCTGTTGTTATCTCCTGACAGAAAGTAAAGGAAAGATAAAAGAAACCCAGAGCCACACTTCCCACACTCCTATGTCTAAAACAGCAGGGTTATTCTGGCTGCATTAACAGTCTAAATAGAACCATTCCAAAACCCTGTTTCTTATATCTCTAAGAGTAAAGGGGCATCCTGAGTCCCTTCAAAATGATGGCTTTGTAATGTCTCAGCTCACTCATTTCAACGTCATAAAAAGAAAATATGAAGTCCAATTGTGGAACTAACCTTGACTAACTTTATTCCTTCTAAAGCCTGCATGTAAGAACTTGGCACATCAGAAAACTAATCTGATAAAAAGATTTGCAACCATTCAGCCTCTCCAGTTAATTAAAAAAAAAAAAAGGCCATGCAATGGGATGAAAAATCTTACCTTTATTCCCCCTCCTTCTGAAGATTAACTACTTTTAACAAGCATCTACTGGATTAGGTAATCAGAACTAATGACACCCTATGAAAGACAACTAGTCAACTATTTTGATCCTTCTTGCTTGCCTTTTCAGAAACTGACCTTTTTAACACAGCTGCCTTTGCAGGGGAGGGGGTGTTTTTTTGTTTTTTAAATAGAGACATTACCTCCTCAGGGACTTTAAAACAAGCCTACCTTCCAAGCTTCTGGACTAAGACACCTTTCCCTACAGTTGCCCCCAGAGATTCGAGCTCTTCCTTTCAGGGCACAGATTTCTTTCCCAGTAACTCACCTGCTGCCAGTTTTTTCTTCTTGGCCTCAGCAAGGTCACTCTGGTAAGTGTCACCACACTCAGGGATGACTCCATACAAGCCGACATCAGGGGAACGAAGGGCGCTCAGTGTTTTGCCAACATCACCACTGTCCACCGCCTCATTGATGGCATAGATTCCGAGGGCAACTATCCCAGAAGACAAGGGTCACAAGAATAGTTCAGAAGTGTCTACATGCGCACACTACGTCACCATGGCAGACTGTCCCCTGCCCCGCTCCGGCTCTCTATCAAGCTGGAAGACTGGGATAGGGGACACCGCACCACCACACCTCCCCCCCCCCCCCCCCGCCGCCACAGAAACAGAAATAAAACACCCATACGTACACCTCTGTGCTTCCTGGGTGTCTTTGTTGGACTGCCAGATTCCACCTTGAATCTCATCCAACCATAACACCGCTGACTCATCCTGGGTTTCCTACACACCATTAAAGCAAAACAATATCAGAGTCATGACATTAGGGTACAAGAGATCAAGAGGACTTCTGAGACTCAATTAGAGGCAGAAAAAGTTCCAAACATACAAGACACATCGAAGGGCCAACTGGAAGAGGCTGGGCGTCGAAACCTGGTCAAAGCTTATGAGACATGCCTCAGATGCAGGGGACGGATTACATGAACATGGATGCAAGGGGCTCAGGAAGTCACGAGCAGCTAGGAGCAGCAGAGGACCAAACTGGGAAGGGACCTGGGACTTCGTTAGTGCGACGAGGGCCACGGCACGAATAGGAACATGTGGTACTTTTTTAGAAGGCCCCTTTGACATCAATATTGAAAGGAAGTTAATATTCTCTATGACTGCTGTTTTTAAGATTGCCAGACTTCACCACAGGTAAAGCCAGGAGTCATTACAGGCAATCTAAACTTATCCCCAGCTTATATTCTAAACCTTGAACGTTACATCAGTTGTTGGAAACTTAAAAACACATTTCCACACAGAAACATAATAAACAGTGATTAGTTTGCTCAGCATGGCCAACAAAAGTCTCACTGGTCCACAGTGCAGTCCAGGTTGAATACTGGGGATTGACAGGAAATAAAACCGGTGGCTTGCTTCCCTCTTTCTAAGTAAGTCTTAGACATTTTTTTTAAGTAGCTTATTGGCAATCGTTTGCGCTGAAAGACATGTCAAACAGCCTGGGGTTGGCAGAAATGTCCTCCAGTATCTTCTAATTTCCAAGAATCTGGCTAACACTCTGTGACTTGGGCAAGTCACTAGGGATTAGCCCCAGGTACTCACTGCTGTGAGGGGACAGATTCTACCATATCCACCTGTGTCAGTGTCAGAGTCAGAACTGGAAACCTCTGATACCAACTTAGATTTCAGTGGTCATACTGAGGTTGCAGAAGTTTCAACCGTCTCCCAACAGTGAGGATCCTCTGTTTGTTAATGTCTCCAAAAGTCTTAATAGAAAGCACCAATACTGAAGATTAATACAGCAGTCTTCTCCAGAAAAGGCAAGACACTTCAGGTTTTGAAGTGGCCAGGCTGCGAGAATCATGTTTGAGGTGATCCTGGCAGATCCAATAAAATTAACTGTTTCTCAGGCTTGAGCTAACAGCATTTGGGGTAAATAGCAGATCAAAACTCCATTCTAAGTGCTTGGTGTAAACATAACCTGCCAAGGCACCAATGAGACAACTGGGAGCAGGAACTACAATTACGCTGCCAGATGAAGCAGGGCAAAGCAGACCTTTTCAGTGTCCTCAGGAGGCCCAACAGTCTAGCAAAACCTCAGAGGAAGCTTCCCTTTCCTCCCACATTATTGTGGAGAGAGACACAATGTTTCAATCAGCAGAGCGGAGGCAGTGGCCAAAGCACCTTGGTGACAGGAGAAAGCCAAAGGAAGCCATGGGACGTTGAAAGCTGTGATGTATTCCTTTCAAATGCAGAGTTTTAGGAAGAAAGGTCATTTAAGCAAATTAAGGTAAAGGCTGGGCTTAGAATCTTAAGAGGCGCGGTCCCAATTTTAAGAAACTGACACTGGGGAAAGGAAATGAGTCCACGGACAAACAGAATGCATGAACATATCACCTAAGAGCTTCAGAAGTTAGTACGTTCCTACCACTAGTCACTTTCTGGTACTGAAAACGAAACGGCCGCACACGATCCCCCTAAAATCATATCAATAAATACTGGAAATGCTAAGCAATAGTTTCAACGGGAGACAATATGGTGAGTCAGCTCCAGGTCTGTGACAACGTAAACTGAGAAATCACACACTAGAGGGCCGGAGGCGTAATCTCCAGAAGAGGTAGCCTGAAAGTCAGTCGTCGCACATAAAAACAAAAGTATTCCCACAGAACCAGGCCCTTTTTGGTTCACTTTTAGGTTAATCGCACATCAGATACCCCTGAGCAGAAATCTACTGTACACAGAGCTGGGAGGTTTGGCACAATGTTCCCTGCATTCAGAGAAAGGCCCGGCTTACCAAGAATTCTGACCATTCCGAGTTGTGCCTTCTCTGCCCCAGGCAGACTAAGGCAAAACAATAAAAACAAACACATGCACGCTCCCCTAAGAAGGGGGCGGGTGGGCGAGAGAAGCGGAAGCAAGAGCAGGGAACAGATGGGTGTGTCGGGTGTGGCAGGGAAAGATGGTGTAGGAATGGCCGTCACCAGACTGAAGGAGGAAAGGGACACACACCACCTCATCCCAGTGTAAGGAAAGGACAGGTTCTCTCAGCTCCAATCACATCAAATAAGATGACAAAAAACCCAGATGCCCCCACACACTCTAAAGAGACCATCCAAGATTAACACAAATCATTGAGCAGAGAGTTAAAACTCTAGGCTAGATACCGTGGAGAATACCGAGATAAAAGACTTAATGTGAAAATGCTACATAAAATATACTGAAATTCTGCCCCTTAACAAGGCTGACACTTGCACACTGGCTGCATTCAGAAGAGGTAAAGAGGGAGAAACCAGAAATAAGAACCAAAAAGAGTGGGCAATGATTGTAGGTAAATATGGGGAAAGGAAAGGGAGAAGGGGCAAAGAGTGGCCATTCTGTGTGTGTGTGCACAGCACAAACTCACACACCTCCATAGGGCACTTCTTACCCCTTAAGTCTCTCCTGTTACATGGGGCATGATTTGCATGTGTGACGACAAATAAAATATTATTAAATTATTAACGAATATTAATTTAATATTAAATAACATTGAGATATTACTTATCATCATACATGCAAACCATGCCACATACACACACACACACACACACACACACACACAAACTACGCCATACATATATATACACACATCAACACACACATACATGCATCTATACAACACACGCATCAACAACGCAACACAAGCACTCAACAATCCGAAGAGCAGTCCTATGGCCCGCTGGACTGGGTATTGATCCTTTAGTTGCTGCACAGCCAAAGTCCAGGGAAAAAGCAAGAACCGGGGGTGGCACACATTGTCAGGGCGGCAGCAGCGGACCAAACAAAAGTATCTCAATATTCCAACAACTGGTACAGTCGCGCTGGTGCACACCAGCTGATTTTTAGCCACGTGCACGTATGTATGTACACACACCGTAGCGGGGGGAGCAGAACAGAGAGTTACAAGTCATTCACACCTGTAATTATAAAAGGAGCCCTGGAGACTCCCTGATGTCCATGTCTTAGCATGCAGATATTACTACCCAATGACTAGGAATCTACTTTAACAAGTATTCCAAAAACACTAAATTTAAATGGAGAGAGAAGTGACCATCAGTGAAAATAGTACAGTAAGGACTTCTGAAAATCCTCTCCTCCATAAAAGCAACAAAAACACTGGCAAAAATCATCAGAGGCAACTTTTTCAAAACTACGTAAATTGACCAAATGCTTGCAGTAATCAGTTTATTCAAGAATAACCGCTAAATTTCATTAACAACTGTGAGCTTTGTGGCATTTCAAATGGCCCCATTTCCATCTGTCTCCCCCCACCACACACACACACACACCTCCCTCAGAGCCCCTTCTATTCCCAGAGAACTGTCACTAGCTGACCTGGTAGGTAGATCCCTAGAAGACCAAGCAAGGCTGTCTTCATCTGAACTTAGAGCATGCCCTGTGCAAACAGCCTTTTCTCCAGGGGCATTTATCAAAAACAGTAAGAGGCACTTGTTTAACATCACAAATGTCTAGAGCAGTGGATAAAAATTAAGGCAAACAGTAAGCTAACCAAAAAGCTTAAAAAGGAAAATTTGAGAACGAGATGTCCACAGAGAGCTTTGGAAGCCTCTGACATACTCCTGAGATGGGAATCCAGAAGGCCATAACACATCTGTGAGTTGTGCACATGCTCAGAAAAGATCCGATAAGGCTGTAAGGGCTCACCTCTGGCCAACCTTGAAGTTTTGGGCAAGCATGAAGTGAAGGGTAAGACAGAATTGCAAAGTACCTGGCTGAGTGTTGAAGATGCACCCCAACATGCACACTGGCCCTCAGCAAAAGCTGGGAGCTTTATTGGTTCTAGGCATTTAAAAATACTCTGCCTATGGGCCCCTGGGTGGCTTAGTCAGTTGAGCGTCTGACTCTTGATTTTGGCTCAGGTCATGATCTCACAGTTTGTGAGTTTGAGCCCCACATAAGGCTCTGTGGTGACAGTGTGGAGCTTGCTTGGGATTCTCTCTGTCCCTCACTCTCTGTCCCTCTCTCTCTCTCAAAATAAATAAACTTAAAAAAAAAAATAATCTGCCTAACCATTAGATGACTTCCAGCTAATTAAGCAGAGACTTCAGTGGCCACATATGACGCAACAGGATTGAAAGTCACTAAACAGACAACATTAACAAAAGACAACAATAAACCTTGAGGAAGGGATAGACTCTGATTTCCAGAGTTGCCCCATTATAATATGTCCAGTTTTCAACAAAAAAATTACAAGACATGCAAAGAAACAAGAAAGCAAGATTTGACAAAGTACAACATCCATTCATGATAAAAATCCTCAACAAAGTAGGTTGAGAGGGGGGTGCCTGGGTGGCTCAGTTGGTTAAGGATCTGACTGTGGTTCAGTTTATGACCTCATGGTTTAGGAGTTCGAGCACCATATCGGGCTCAGAGCAGAGCCCGCTTCAGATCCTCTGTCCTCCTCTCTCTCTACCCCTTCCCCATTCATTCTCTCTCTCTTTCAAAAATAAATAAAAACTTAAAAATACATACTGTTAAAAAAAAAAAAAGTAAGTTTAGAGGGAACATGTGTCAACATAATAAAGGCCATATATGAAGAACTCACAGCTAACATCATCCTCAATGGTGAAAAACTGAGAGCTTTCCCCCTAAGGTCAGGAACAAGACAAGGATGCCCACTCTCACCACTTTTTTTCAACATAGTACTGAAGTCCTAACCACAGCAATGAGAAAGAAAAAGAAATAAAAGGCATCCAAATTGATATGGAAAAAGTAAAACTTTCACTATTTGCAGATGACATGGTATCATATATTGAAAACCCTGAAGTCTCCACCAAAACACTGCTGGAACTGATAAATGAATTCAGTAACATCACAGGATACAAGATCAACATAGAGAAATCCATTGCGTTTCTATACACTAATAATGAGGTAGCAGAAAGAGAGATTAAGGAAACAATCCCATTTACAATTGCACCAAAAATAATAAAATACCTGGGAATAAACTTAACCAAAGAGATAAAAGACCTGAACTCTGAAAACTCAAAAACTACCGATGAAAGAAATTGAAGATGACACAAATGGAAAGACATTCCATGCTCATGGATTGGAAGAATTAATATTGTCAAAATGTCCATACTACCCAAAGCAACCTACAGATTTAACGCAATCCTCATCAAAATACCAACAACGTTTTTCACAGAACTAATATAATCCTAAAATTTGTATGGAACCATAAAAGATGCTGAATACCCAAAGCAATCTTAAAAAAGAAAAACAAAACTGGAGGTATCACAAACCCAGGATTTCAAGTTATACTACAAAGCTGTTGCAATCAAAACTGTATGGTACTAGCACAAAAAAAGACACATGGATCGATGGAGCAGAATAGACAGTCCAGGAATAAACCCACGATTACACGGTCAATAATCTTCAATAAAGGAGGCAAGAATATGCAATGGGAAAAAGTCTCTTCAACAAATGCTGATGGGAAAACTGGACAACTACATGCAAAAGAACGAAACTGGACCACTTTCTTACACCATCCACAAAAGTAAACTCAAAATGGATTAAGAACCTAAATGTGAGACCTGAAACCACAAAAATCCTGTAAGAGAGCCCAGGCAGTAATTTCTCTGATAGGGGCTGGCCACAGCCAACATTTTTCTAGATATGGCTCCTGAGGCAAGGGAAACAACAGGCAAGGGACTACATCAAAATAAAAAGCTTATGCACAGCAGAGGAAATGATCAACAAAACTAAAAGACAACCTACTGAATGGAAGAAGATATTTGCAAATGACATATCTGATGAAGGATTAGTATCCAAAATATGTAAACAACTTATACAACTCAACACCCAAAAAACAATCCAATTAAAAATGGGCAGAAGACAGGAAGACACATTTCCCCAAAGACATACAGATGGCCGACACATGAAAAAATGTTCAGTATCACTAATCATCAGGGAAATGCAAATCAAAACCAAAATAAGATATCACCTCACACCTGTCAGAATGGTTAAAATCAAAAGCACAAGAAACAAGTGTTGGCAAGGATATGGAAAAAAAAGGAACCCTTGTGCACTGTTGGTGGGAGTGCACACTGATACAGTCACCGTGGAAAAGAGTATGGGGGTTCCTCAAAAATTAAAAATAGCTCTCTCCTTTTCTCCACCATCATGGTATGTGCAGTTGACAGTTCCTCACCATGTCTTCTCAAAGACTCTCAGGATAAAGCAATTCCTGGCCAAGAGACAAATGCAGAATCGTTCCATTCCCCATTTTCCAGGATGGATGAAAACTGGTAATAAAATCAGGTACAACTCCAAGAGGAGGCACTGGAGAAGAACCAAGCTGGGTCTGTAAGGAATTCCACATGAGATGGCATACATATTTATGCTGCTCATATCCTGTCACTCTATAAGCATCATTACTACCTGAACAATAGACATGTTTTATCCAGGAAATGATTCTTCTGTTACTTTGCTTCTGCACCAGTAGGTTGGTTCAGTAATAAAGATGTGAGATGTTTTGCTTGAAAAAAAATTAAAAATACAACTACCATATGATCCAATAATTCCAACTACTGGGTATTTATCCAAAGAATACAAAAAACACTAATTTGAAAAGACATATGCACCCTTATGTTTCTAGCAGCATTATTTACAATAGCCAAATAATGGAAGCAGCCTAACTGCCCATCAATAATAGATGAATGGATACAGAAGATGTGGTATTCTCATACAATGGAATACTACTCAGCTATAAAAAAGAATGAAATCAGTGGGGGGGGAGGGGGGCGGTGCCTGGGCGGCTCAGTCAGTTAAGCGTCTGACTTTGGCTCAGGTCATGATCGCACAGTCTGTGAGTTCAGCCCCGTGTCAGGCTCTGTGCTGACAGCTCAGAGCCTGAAGCCTGCTTCAGATTCTGTGTCTCCCTCCCTCTCTGCCCCTCCCCTGCTCATGCTCTGTCTCAAAAATAAATTTAAAAAATCACACACACACACACACAAAAGAATGAAACTGGGGCACCTGGGTGGCTCAATTGGTTGCACATCCGACTTTGGCTCAGATCATGAACTTGCAGATCATGAGTTCGAGCCCCGCATCAGGCTCTGTACTAATAGCTTAGAGTCTGGAGCCTGCTTCGGATCCTGTGTCTCCTTCTCTCTCTGTTGCTTCCCTGCTTGTTCTCTTACTCTCTTTCTCTCAAAAATAAATAAAGATTAAAAAAATTTAAAAAAAAAAGAAATCTTGCCGTATGCAATGACATTGATAGAGCTAAAGAGTATTATGCTAAGTGAAGTCACTCAGAGAAAGACAAATACCATATGATTTCACTCATATGTGGAATTTAAGAAACAAAACAAATGAATAAAAAGAAAAAAAGACTCTTAACTACACCAGATGGTTACCAGAGGGGAGATGGGTGGAGGGTATGGGTGAAATAGATGATGGGGATTAAAGAGTACACTTACCATGATGAGCACTGAGTAATGTACAGAACTGTTGAATCATTGTATCATATACCTGAAACTAATATGATATAATATAATATAATATAATATAATATAATATAATATAATATAATATAATACAATGTAATTATACTGGAATTAAACTTAAAAAGGGAATAACAAGAAAAAAAGAAAATTCTATGAAACTACCAAAGTGAAAAGAAGAAAGAAACAGGAAAGCATGGTTCAAACGGGAAAAAAGGAAACCGACTTAAATTATCTATTTTAAATATGTTCAAAGAATTAAAGGAAACCATGTCTAAAGAACTTAAAGTATAAGAACAGTATCTTACCAGAGAATAGCAATAAAGAAACAAATTATTTTTTTAAAAATGAAATTCTGAAGTTGAAAAGTACCATAACTGAGATGAAAAATTTACTGGAGGGACTCAGCAGATTTGATCACGCAAAAGAAAGAATCAGCGAACTTGAAGATGACAGGTCTGTTTGTGTATTTATTTTAAAGTTTATTTATTTTACTTATTTTGAGAGAGAGAGAGAGAGAGAGAGAGAGAGAAGAGGAGAGAGAGAGAACCCCCAGCAGGCTCTGCGCTGTCAACACAGAGCCCAGCTCAGGGTTCAAACCCACGAACCATGAAATCATGATGTGAGCTAAAACCGAGAGTCAAATGCTTAACCATTTGGGCATCCACCCAGGCGCCCGAAGATAGGTCAATTTAAATTTACAGTCTGAGGAACAATATCCAGTCTAAGGAACAGTTATGAAAAAAGAATGAGAAAAAATGAATCAAGCCTCAGAAACCTGTGGACACCATTAATAATATCAATATATGCAAAACAGAATTCCCAGAGGGCAACAAGAAAGGGAAGGAGGAATAAAGAATACTGGAAAAAAAATCCGAATAGGCCTATAACAAACACAGACGTGGAAACACATTCTACAAAAACAAACAAACAAAAACATACGGCCATATGGCTTCGCTGGTGAATTCTACCAAACGTTTAAAGAACAATCACAGCAGTCCTTTAGAAACTCTTCTAAAACCTAGAAGAGGAAGTTATACTTCCCAGTTCATTCTTTGAGGCCGGTATTACCCTGATACCAAAACCAGACACAAAGATATCACAAGAAAACTACAGACCAAATTTAAATTAAGATTTTTGTTCGCTAATTTTAGAACCCAGATGATTATTTTTAAAACCACTCCCAAAAATGGCTCAGAGGAACTGCTAAGCTGAGGCCTAAAAAAAGCCAATTCCACCAAATACTTGTCTACACAGCTGGGCCTGGCACTATCAAGCAAATTTTCCCCTAACTCTGCCCCCCTTCCTCCCCTTTTGATGGATCCTGAAAGTTACTCCCCTGCAAAAGGAAATGCTTCAAACTCTAGTCACATCCTCTAAAACTTTAACTCCCACGACCCAAACAAAAGGAGCAGTCAGGCTCACAGCATGTGAGAGCAGGTACAAGTTGGGTGCTCCAGTGACTTTCCTTTTTTAGAGGTTTCCTTTTTTAGGGAACCAGACCTAGCTCATTCTCTCAAAGCCCACTCCTCTGTCAGTCAGATCTAAGATTCCTTCTGGACTTATATGGTAGCAAAAACAAACGCCACCACCACTGGCCCTCACAAAATCAGGGCAGCCAGGCCCCGGGTTAGATATTCTGAATCAGGAATAGAGTTAGAGCTTAGGAATCTGTATTTTTAAAATGACTTTTCAGGGCACCTGGGTGGCTCAGTCGGTTAAGCATCCGACTTTGGCTCAGGTCATGATTTCATGCTTCATTCGTGTCAGGCTCTGTGCTGACAGCTCAGAGCCTGGAGCCTGCTTCGGATTCTGTGTCTCCCTCTCTCTCACACAAATAAACATTAAAAAAATTTTTTTTTAAATAAAATAAAATGACTCTTCAAGTGTTTTCACAATCTGCCAAGTTTGGGAAGCTCTGGTCCAAATGGTCCAAAATTAATATCAAAGACAGAGAACGCCATTTACAACCGGTTCTCACCCAAGTAATTATCACATTAGATCCAATCCCTTTTTCTCAGTTTCCTGACTACAAAATAGGACTTGTGTTTCAGATCACTGACATTCTGCACCATGATGTGCCTCTTAAGTGAAATCTGGTACTTGCTGTATTTATATGATTAGGACACGGTAATGCCAACTACTCTCCTGACAATGCAATCAAAGGGGGCCAATCAACATTACAGTGTTAGCCACGACCCCTCATCCCAGCCCACGCTTACAGAGCCTGCATCAGCGGGAGCATACAAAAGCTTCAATAACACAAAAGTTCTGGTCTGTTTTTCCACCTTTGGTTTCCCAGAAAGAATATGACCCCCTAAATTAAAAATTTCTTTTGGGGTGGGGGGGGCGGTGCCTGGCTGACCCTGTCAGTAGAGAGACCCTTGATCTCAGGGTTGTGAGTTCGAGACACCCATTAGGTGTAGAGATTACTTAAAAATAAAATTAAAAAAAAAAAAAAAGATTTTTCTTTTAGTTCTTCTGCTTGCTACCAGACCTCACTGTAGGGATCCTCTCAGTCAGAAAAGAGAGGTGTGGTCCCCCCTATGTAACTGTTATTACTTAGGAAGAACCTAAAAGGAGATCCATCACAATTAGAAAAACAGAAGTAATTATGTCTTAATCATGCAACTAACATCTGAGGGCCTACTATATACAAAGAAACTTCCTACTCAGCAACATGATAAAAAGAGGTACAAATCTTGTCCATTTCCGTCAACAACCTAGCTGAGAGGTAAGACAAACTTTTTAAAAGGTGTGTTATAATCACCCACAAAAACTTTTATGTTCATAGCAGTATTACTCCTAACAGCCATAAAGTAGAAACAATCTATGTGTCCATCAGCTCATGAATGGATAAGTAAAATGTGGTACAGCCATACAGTAGAACATAATTTGACAGTAAAAAGAAATGATGTACACCCAACACATGCTACAACTTGGATAAACCAAGCTAAATGAAAGAAGCCAATCACAAAGGACCACATATTGTATGAGTCCATGTAGACGAAATGACCAGAAGAGGCAAATCCACCAACAGAAGCAGACTGCTGGTTGCCTCGAGCTGGAGAGACTAAGGGAAAATGAGAAGTGACTAATGAGTGCCAGGTTTCTCTCTGGGGTGACAAAAATCTTCTAAAATTGATTGAGGAGAGGGTCGCACAACTCTGTGAACAGAATAAAAACCGCTGAATTGTACGCTTTGAAATGGTGAGATCTATGGTATGAGAGTTACATCTCAGTAAAGCCATTATAAAAAACATGGCATTTATCTACTAAAGCTTATGTGTATTCCCTATGACCCATCCATTCTACTTCTAAATGTACACCTAATTAATAGAAATGATACATATATTTACCAAGAGACATGTACTAAAATATTCATAGAAGCACGATTTGCAATGGCCAAAGAATGGGAAACAACCCCAAATTTACCAACGATGAATATATAACCCCGTGATGGAATAGCACACAACAATGAGAATGAGCAAACTCATACGTCTTGCAGCTACACAGATGAATTTCACTAACATTATGTTGGGCAAAAGAAACCAGATACAAGAGAGAATAAAATGCTACTTACAGGCAGTTCAAATACAATTCAAATACAGGCAAAAATCAACCGTGGCATTAAAAATCAAGATAGTGGTTACCAGCAGGTGGGTGGGTGGGGGGTGGACAAGGACAGAAAAGGATGGGGTGGACAGTTCCGTTAAGCTTTTCATAATCTGAGTACCAATTACACAGGTATGCTCTTGAAAATTTATGGCACTTTTAATTCTCATATGTACTAACGCAACTTACGTAACTTACACAATTTTGGCATTATGTTTCAACACAGAATTTACTTAAAGAGACACAAGAGATGTGTCTACAACAACAGAGAACCACAAAAACACCCAAATATGCACTGTCACGTCTCGTGTCCCTCCAGTGCTCTGAGTGCAAAGGTGCCAGAAAACAGTCATCGAGGAAATGAAGGGAGACATTTCCTCTGTCTCTGAAGGGATGAGGGATGAAGTGCTCTGAAGGGAAAAGAACAATTTCAGTGCCACTCACCTGGGCCTTCTCTCTCTTTGCTCTGATCAGCGTGTCTTGGTAATGCTGGGCCACTTCTGCGAGAACCCCCTCAAGTTTAGCGGCAGGAATCTGCAGGGCCTGCAGAGTCTTTTGGGCATCACCTTCATCCAGGGCTTCGTTAATTAAACCAATGGCTAAAATCCCTAAATATGAAGGGACAAAGGTTATTTTCTTTTAATTAACAAATTATTTAAACAAATCTAAGTAATCATAAATCCACCCAAGCATTATGATTCAAATCATAACTTGACACCTATAATATTAAGCAGCATTTAATTTTTTTTTAGTATTTGTTTCATTTAAAGTAAACTCCCTGGTATCCATATTGCCACTGAAACCTCAAGTCTTTCTGTTTTATTTTTAATTGCTCTACCTGAAAAGTTGAGAGAATTTTCATGAAACTGGCTTTAATAATCTAGCTTTCAAGTACTTTGCAATGTGTAATCAAAACCATTTTTGATTCACAGCACGTCAGAGTTCAAAGAATCCTAAAAAGTCACCTGATCAACATCTTTATGTAAGAAAAGACTAGGCTTAGAGATTTCTTCTTCAAGATCACACCGCAAACAGGTGGCTGATGGCAGATCCAACCCGAGGGCTCCCCATCCCAAGGCAAGGCTCTTCTCACTAACCAACGGCATTTTTCTTACAGGAAATACAAACTGAACGAATTAAAACTAAAAACATTCACTCCTTAGGTATCTCAGGCAGCTGCACTACTTCTGTAAAGGCTCGGTGGTAGAAGAAAAATTTGGCTGACCTTTGACCCGAGTTTCTGAGATGAAGCCTCTGAACCCCTTGGAATTTCCTAAATGGTAGGATTATCTGTGTTATTCTTGCCGGGCTTCTAGGACCACACCTGAGTCTATCTACGCGAACCAGGCGGGCCGCTGGATGGTCTCAGGACGGGGGCTGGTCATGCCGGCAAGACCAAGCACGGGATCAAAATACTGGGGCTTTGAGCCGTGTGATATCGTGGTATCAGCCCAGCCTGCCTATCTCCAGGGAGGGGAGGCAGACTAGAAACCGAGTTCAGTTATATGGCCAACAACCAATCCTTCACAGGTAACGAAGCCCCTTGAGAACTCTGGACACCCCACACTCAGGTGAGCCTCCCTCGTTGTGACACACATCCTCAGGACACATAAGCTTCACATTTGGGACCCTACCAGACATCCCCCTACAGGTCTCCTTTTCTGACCACTTCTGATTTGTATACTCTATCATAAAACTATCATCATAAACATAGGCTTTTCCTTGAGTTCTGCAAGGCACTCTAGCAAATTATTGAACCTGCGGGGGGGGAGATTGAGGGAACCTCTGAATTTATAGCCAGTTGTTCAGAAGCGTGGTGACCTGGGAACTCCTTAGAGTTTGTGACTGGTGTCTGAAATGAGAGGAGTCTTAAGGAGGACTGTGCCCTGCACCTGCGCAAGATGACCTAACTCCAGGTAGTTAGTTAGCGTCAGAACTACTTGTTACAAAACGTTTAAAAATAAAAGATCATGTTCAAGGGACGTCCTGAATATTTTAGTTTTTATTACACACACACCTAATTGTAGCAGTTGCCTGAGGTTTTGAAAACAACATCTAACCTTAGCTTTTTGAGATACACACACACACACACACACACACACACACACACACACATCCAATTTCCAAAAATCTTTCTAGGACTAGTGTTCAGAATCAGGTAGTGGAATCACATCATCTTTAATTGTGTCATTATTTGAGGGGATAATTAGATTACTCACTCTCATGTTCCTCCTGCACCACCAGATTCACATGGTCCACACAAGCCTGAATGTCATTCCATGTAATAAATCCATTATTTTCTGCATGTGCCTGAGTTTTCAGTTTCATCAGCTCATCGAGATACCTGCCTCATTCCCCCAACAAAAAAGACAATGAAGGACAACATAAGAAAAGGGACCTTCAGGAGTGGCTCAGTCAGTTAAGCGTCCAACTCTTAGTTTCAATTCAGGTCGTAATCTCATGGCTTATGGGATCGAGCCCCACATTGGGCTCTGTGCTGTCAGCATGGGGACCTGCTTGGGATTCTCTCTGCCCTTCCCTTGTGTGTATGCATGTTTGCTTGCTCTCTCTCTCTTTCAAAATAAATAACATTAAAAAAAAAAAGAAAAGAAAAGAAATGTAAAAGGAATCTTCAGGATTGTCACAGATGACAGGAATGAGAAGACTGGGAACAAATTATCCAAGGAACACAGACAGTTAATGTATCCCAACAGTTTGACATACTCTGGAGGAAAACTTTGGGACTGAGGAGTTACCTTCAACAAAATGTGAAAATGTAAAGGCATCACTACTTCTTCCCTTTTTTTTTTTTTAAGTTTATTTTTTTCTTTTTGTAATCTCTACACCCAATGTGGTGCTTGAATTCATAACCCCAAGGTTGAGCGCACGCTCTGGCAAACGAGCCATCAAGGCGCCCCAGGATATCATTCATTCTTAACAGCCTGTTACATGTTCTAAATTCCAGGTATCACCAACTAATAACCAGAGGCAGTGTCTCAACCAATTCCTAAAGACAAAAAAACAAGGCCATACACCAGCTAACAAAATATCATTAAGGGTCTCTGGCTGGCTCAGTCAGTATGGTGTGTGTCTCTTGATCTTGGGGTCGTGAGTTCAAGCCCTGCGTTGGGTGTAGAGCTTACTTTAAAAAAAAAAAAAAAAAGGATATCACCATTAAGCAACTCTTACTGAATATTAAGTACTGATTTAAACAAGAACTATCAACCAGAGTTAAAAACGCTAGGTGATGGTTACAGGGGAACTGGATATTTTGATGGTGCAAAGGTACAAAAAGAGATTATGCTACGGGAAAAACATAAATATACATTAGAGGGATAAGTTGTCTCCCCAGTTCAATGATCAATCTTAGTATTTCTAACGGTGACACAAATAGATTTTATATGCCTCTAGTTAAGAGATATGAAACACACATCACCAAAAATGTTGACTTGAATCTTGACAACCCTTTGGATGTAATTTCCAATTTACAGGAATAAGCCAAGTAACAGGAAGCAACCAGAACCCGAAGACAGAACATTTTATACAAATTGGTCCCAGCTCTTTAACCAGTCGGCATCATGAAGACAGGAACCACGCTAGATTAGAAGATACCTAAGGGATACAACAGTCAGATGTAGCACATGGTCCTGCACTCGATCCTGGTTTGAAGAGACCAGGTGAAAAGGACAGTTTTGGAACAAGTGAAGAAGCATGAAAACGGACTAGGCTTAGAAGATACTAAAGATGAAGTGCTGCTTTTGTCAGTAGAAGACAGCACTATTGTGGCTACAAAATAAGTACCTTCATTGTTTCAGATAAGCATATCTATATATTTAGGAGTCGAATGTCATGATAATAGGTAATTTACAGTAAGTCGTCCAGCATAACAGTTAATAAAGTGAATCAAAACAGGAAAAAAAAAGAAAAGAAAAGATCACACTAAGGTCACAATGCCTGAAAACGGGAGTGTTGCTGACCAGCAACAGAGTAAGAGCCGTCTGATGGACTCAAGCTGCCACTCTGGGCACCCACCTCTGACAGTTTTCTTCTTCAATATTGGTAAGGCCTGTCACGGAACTGCTCAACTGTTTCCACACGGTGTTCATGTCCCCTGACTCCAACGCCCTGTTGATTAGGGCCACTGATGACAACATCTCCACTGCGACAGAGAGCTCGGGATGGGTGAGGTTATGCTGTACAGAGAGGGGGAGGGGGAGAAGGGGAGGACAGACATTCTTGGACACCAAGCAAGGTTACAAGCTTAATAAAGGCATAAGAAGTCTAAGCTTCTGGTTTATTTAATTTAAAAAAAAATAAAAAGGCTCTGCCAACGACTCCATGGGGCAGGTATCAAGTTCATGGCCACTCCATTTTGCTCACAAGCAGGACAGGTTCAGCTGACTTACCTCAGGACTCTGTTGCTGCAGGGTAGCCAGCTCTTTCTGATAAAGACCAGCAGCAAATGGAAACACCTGGGGCAGCTGGGCCTCGGGATTCATGAGCTCCAGAACCGTCTTCTCAGCAACACCCTTCTGGATGGCGGCGTTGATCGCTGCCACGGCTGTCAATCCTGGTAGAAAACAGGTGAGAAATGCAGCTGGCGTGGGAAGCCCCCAGGGGAAGGAGAGTCGTCTTCACAGAAGAAAGTTACATTCTGTGGATAAACTATCAGCCCTAATGTTTGAAGTGGAAATTTCATCTTTACGGAACAGGCTCCCCCTTTGTATGAAGGTGAACCGGAGGCAAGGCCGACTGTATCTCCACTGTATCTCCACGAAGCTGTTTCAAAGGGTGGCCTCCCTTCTCCCTCACCCATATCTTCCCTCCACTCCAATTTATAAAACATCTTTCTAAAACGTCTCTTCCATCCCCTGCAGCCCGGCAAGTAGAGGACCAGCTCCTTAAGCTGCCACGCAAAGGTTTCCGGTCTTTCCAAGCCTTTATCTTACACAGCTCAGCTCCAAACACGTACAAAAATGTTATTCGAACCACCGTTGTTTCCAGACCTCTTTCACCTTCTATACCTCTACTCGCGCGTCCTTCCTTCCTCTCTCCCACGTTAGGAGCGTCCTTCTCCTTCTCCTCCCTCCTCCACCGTCCAGATCTTACCGATCAAGCCCCTAAGTCTCACCTCCCCCAACCGTCAGGTGCCTCCCGGCCCGAGTGAGCCTCCACGGGCTCAGCTCTGCTTTGAAAACCAGGGGAGCCGCCGCCGCCAGAGGCACCCGGTGGTGGATGGCGAGCAGGCCTGGGGAGGGGGCGAGGAGTGACGGAATCTGACCTCAGACGCCCCTTGTGACATCAGCCCCACTCGGCCTCTCAGGGGGGGCTCTTACTTCTCTGATACTGCTGGGCAGCGCTGTTGGCAGCATCCACTCCAGACTGCAGTTCCTCCTTCTGCAGGGGATCCGCCTGGCCACCCTAAGAAAAGCAAACAACTTGGTTTTTCTTTTAAGTTTATTTATTTATTTTGAGAGAGAGAGGGAGAAAGAGAGAGAGGGAGGGGGAGTGCACAAACACGTGGGGGAGGTGCAAAGAGAGGGATGGAGGGAGAGAGAATCCCAAGCGGGCTCCAAGCCGTCAGGGTAGAGCCTGATATGGCTCGATCTCAATCTCAAAACTGCGAGATCATGACCCGAGCCGAAATCAAGAGTCACCGACTCTCAGTGACTGAGCCACCCAGGTGCCCCAAGCAAAGAACATTTATATAAGGATTCTCATGCCTACGCCTCCAGGTCTTATAGTTGTCGTATCTCAACAGCAGTCACAGGGACAAAGAACCAGAGGCCTAAGTGACAGCTTCAGGCTATGTGCAAAGTAGCAGCCCTGGGTAGAGCCAAAGCCCTTGCCAAATCTGGGGTAGAGTGACTTTCCAGACACCAGTACATGTAAAAAAAACTAGTTTGTGAGAAGCATCAAAATATTGAGATGAGATGTTTATAGACTCCTTAGCACATTAATGCTATTGACTTTGGCTGATATATGCTGGGAATCTGTATAATGTACACTGTCCTCATTCAGACAAAAAGAAAGCCTCTCATATTTGTTCTAAAAACCCACTAAGTACAATTCCACAGTGTACTTTTACTGCACGTTAAGTACTTTCCCAGTGTTGGCCAGAGGAAACCAGTGACGTGTGTTTTCTTTTAAGTAGAAATTCCTGAAGTAAGAATGTAAAAAAGATTCAAGTTTTCCCCAATGGCATTTAGCTGGGGGATTAAGAAGGATGCTTCAGTGAAAGGGTGGTCAGGTTCGGAGGGTGGGTGTGTTTAAGAAGATTTACAACTCTAAAAGCAAAAGACAGCTAAAAACAGTGTGTATTTTACCTGAGGACTTTTTTTTTTTTTTTTTTTTGAGAGACGGAGCACAAGTTGGGGAAGGGAAGAGAGAGAGAGGGAGACACAGAATCCGAAGCAGGCTCCAGGCTCTGAGCTGTCAGCCCAGAGTCCGATGCGGGGCTTGAACTCACAAACTGTGAGATCATGACCTGAGTGGAAGTTGGACGCCCAACCGACCTGGCCACCCAGGTGCCCCCGAGGACTTTTTTTTTTTTTAAGTAGGCTTTATGCCCACCACGGGGCTTGAACTCAGGACCTTGAGATCAAGAGTCGAGCTGAGATCAAGAGCCGGACTCTCTCAACCAACTGAACCACCCAGGCACCCCACTTGAGGATATTTTAAAAACCTACATTTAGGGGCACCTGGGTGGCTCAGTTGGTTAAGCATCTAACTTTGGCTCAGGGCATGATCTCCCGGGTCGTGAGTTCGAGCCCCACATCAGGCTCTGTGCTGACAGCTCGGAGCCTGAAGCCTGCTTTGGATTCTCTCTCTCTCTCTCTCTCTCTCTCTCTCTCTCTCTCTCTCTCTCTGCCCCTTCCCTGCTCACACACTCTTTCTCTCTCAAAAATAAATACACATTAAAAAAAAATTTTTTTTTCAATAAATAAAATCCTGCATTTATATGCGGGAGAAAAAGTTATACTAAAAACTATGGGTGATACTATAACTATAGGGGAAAAAGCCTCCATAAATATCTTTAAACGATACAGGATCGAATACAGGATTCGAATGGCTACATGTGAAAGCTTGCGGGTTCGACCCAGGACACTTTTACCTGTCTCTTCTGCTGTCTATCACCCAGGAGCTGCTTGAGGTACCAGTCACCGTTCTGCTGCTGCAGCCCTCGAAGGCCCAGCGCGGGGGACTGCAGAGCCTTGAACAAGGCCAGTGCAGCGCCCTGCTCCAAGGCCAGATCCACATTTGCTAATGCAGAAGAAGCTGAGGAAGAAAAAAGACCAGAGCTTAAGAAAACACTTTGTAAACATCGGTCTAGAGTATTTTTCCCTCCCCCAAACCAATCTCAATTTCAGATGAGGGAAATATAGTTCAGATGGCCTTTATTCTGGAATATCACAGAAGCACAGGATCTTGGCATTGGAAAAGAACCTTAAAGGCATCAAGTCCAGGGGCCCCAGCCGGGCTGTTCATCAGAGTTAACAGATTCCTGGACCAGGCCTCAGGCCTACTTAAAAGCTTCCAGATGTAGACACCCTGGCACCACTATGGGTAGCACTAAAAGAGGCATCAATACAAACCAATTCGTGTCTAAATTCCCTCTAAATGCCAAATTGTTGCCTAAACTACCACACAGGAGAAAGTTTCTCCCATGGCAACTTACTACATCTTTGGGCAATTTTGTTTTAAAAAACAAAACTAAACAAAAACTATTAAAGTTTTCACCCTAGTGTTGACACTTGAATACATCCAGTCCCTCTTTCCCCATGACAGTCTACCCCAGGAGAAACAGCCTTAGTTCCTCTTTATAGCATCAGTCCGAATCCCTTCATTATCCCCCATCTCCTAAACACACTCCACCCAGGAGTCAGAGCCCAGATAGCAAAGGTGGTCTGACCATGTGGAATGGAAGGGGCTGTCTACACCCTCTCGATATTCTCTGCTTCTAGTCATAGAACCTGAGGTCACATAAGGTCTTTTACATCTGGCAGTGAAAACCTAGATGTTCCTTTACCTGAAAATAATAAAGACACCTTCCCCATAGTGTTATTGTTCAGATTAAATAAAATCAATGTACACAAAAGCACTCTGCATATTGTAAAATAAATAAGGTATTAGGTTGGAAGTCAGAATACAGTACTTTCTGATTTCAGAAATAATAACCACTGGAAAATGATAATTACTGTACGATTTTCAGTTTCCTTATTTTTAAAAGAGAAAAGAATTCTCCCTCCATGCAGTTGAACTGATTTTATCACCGAAGTAGCAAAACAAATCAATAATAACATCCTAAAAATCAAACTATTTGGGACATAGCAGCACTTATAAATTTTTAATGTTTTCATTATAAAAAATCAATATAAGGTGTCAAAAAGAAAAAGATTTTAAATTTCAATGGATTTGTGGTCTCACTGTAGACTCCTAAGAGACTATCCACTTCTTCCCAATGAATACACCTGCAATTCAGTAATTCATTACCACACCAAGGTGATGGCTCTTTCAGTCATGGCTACAGGTCTATGTGACCATTAGCCAATTAACCATCCATTCCTTCAACCCTTACTGAGCACCTGCTCTATGCTGCAAATACAGTTTTGAACAAAACAAGTTATCTCTATCTTTGTGGAACTTTTACAGGAATGGGGACAGAAAATAAACAAAATCAGGTAACTACCAGGCTTTCTCTAGGTCTGCAAAGTAGAATTTCAGATTACCTATCTACAAACGCATCTAGTCACTTATGCTTTTACTGGAAGCATAAACTTACTACATAAATACGTAAATATTTAAATAAACATTTACTAACATTTATACTGTAAAGGTGATAAAGTTTAGAACAATATTTAAATATTTTCTTCCACTAGGCTTTAATCACTTTTCCTTATTCAAAAACTTTTTCTCATTTTTAAGTATTTGGCCTGCAGCTCTCTCCTGGGGCATTGACTTCACTGCTGGTTCTCACAGCCTTAGGGGAAGAATCTTATCTATAAATTATGTTAAGATAATTCTGGACCTAAAGTTCCTGTATCTTCCTAGCATACAACTTTCTCTTGCTTCAGACTGGTTCTACGATTAGAAAAGATTGTGCCTCTCTGAGGAATCCTGCCTTATTTATCCAGAGAAGTTTCCCATACAAACCTCCAACGAGCAGTCATCATTCCCTTCTTTATTTTATGATGCACCTCATACAAGCTTTGATATTTTGTTCTAAGCAAGTTGCCCTGAAATTACTCATTTGCACATTTCTCATCCGTACCACGTTGAAAGCCATTTGAAGGAATTTGTATTATTTTGCTCCTCTGACCACATGAGAATATGAATGGAACACTTTAAAAACATATACTATGGCTCTTCCCTCACAGGTTTATAACAGACTTTCATACACTTTGCCAAGTCAAGCTACCACAGTTATAAAATCCTAAACAATACAGAAAAAAAAAACTTAGTGACACAAAGACTGTTATATGCACCGTGTGCAGCAGGAAACATGCTGCGCTTTCTTCTCACACAACTAAGTATAAAAGGACACTCGAGTTCAATTTGCTGGCCTAAATATTCATATACAGGACAACACATCACTCATACGTGCATGGAACTATTACTCTGTTCAGAAAACCATTATCTCAAATGAACTAGAATGCAACAGAATACAAATACTCCTGGTCAGGATTTAAGAGTTTCTGATCATATGGAATTGCTAAAAACTTCTAAAGGCTGTCTAGAAGCGCCTGGGTGGCTCAGTCAGTTAAGCGACCAACTCCTGATTATGGCTCAGGTCACGATCTCACAGTCCGTGAGTTCAAGCCTTGCATAGGGCTCTGCATTGACAGCACGGAGCCTGCTTGGGATTCTCTCTCTCTGTCTCTCTTCCCCTCCCCAGCTCGTGCTCTCTCTCTCTCAAATTATAAATAAATAAATAAATAAATAAATAAATAAAGTCTCTCTAGTTATTCAGAATATTGGTTCAAGAGAGAAATTAGGGCCTCCCAATGAACAAAGAGGACACGAATTACTGTTACTATTATTATTATCTTTAGCAAAACAAGGTCAAGTCTGGTTGAAATCAAATGTAACCATTATGCTAGGAATTACAGGGATCTCAAAAGAAGCATAACTCATAAGTAATCTGTACTTTAAGGAATTTACGGAGATGTCAGAAACAAAGGCAAGCAATATAAGACAATATGTAATTGAGTATAAAATCGTGTGGTCTATAAATGCTGTGGGAGAGATGGAATGGGTGCAGGTGAGAATCGAGCTGGACCCTGAATGATGGGTATAATTTGAATCAGATTAAGAGATAAGGTATGAGGCCATTATAGTGAGGAGACTACCCCATTAGCAAAAGCTATAATAATGTTAATGTTTACTGAGGACTTACTAAATGCCATGTAATTTACACGCATTATCTCATCATCTGCATAACGACTTATGCCACAGGTGCTATTAATGAGGCCAGGAGGGGCACCTGGGTGGCTCAGTCGGTTAAGTGTCCAACTTTGGCTCCGATCACGATCTCAGTTTTTGAGTTCGAGCCCCTCATCAGGCTCTGTGCTGACAGCTCAGAGCCTGGAGTCTGCTTCAGATTGTGTGTGTGTGTGTGTGTGTGTGTGTGTGTGTGTCTGTCTGTCTGTCTCTCAAAAATAAATAAACGTTAAAAAAATTTAAGTAAGAGGCCAAGAGACCAAGTCCCAGGTCTGAGCCACTCCAGAACAGGACTCCTTCATGAGTCATGAAATGGACGGAGTGAATATGGGAGACAATTAGGCAGATGAGTTTGTACAGAGTAGTATGCATAAAATACAAAATACAGAACTCCACTAGACTAGGGGGTCTACATTTTGTCCAGCAAATAATAATGCAGGTTCTTTAGCAGAAGAGTGATAAAGTGAAAGTGACACTTTCAAGAAATTAGTTTCTCAAAAGAATGTAACACATATATACAAAAATCATTTTTTAATCTCATTTTTGTTTAAAAATGTTTTGAAAAGGATATTCATAAAAAATGCTAATAGTGGTTATTTCTAGGGGATGAGGGGTTAATTTTCTGTGTATTTTTTTGTTTACTTCTGGATAGCCTGTATTACTCTCTGAAAAAAAAATAAAAATATTACTTTAAAAATAGGAAAAGTCACTATTTCGATTTTTTAAAAAGTGTATTAACACAGGGTGAGAGAGTGAAATTAGCCAACAAGGCAAGTCCAGAAGCTACAGCAGACAGATGAGCAAACAGAATAGCGAGGGCCCACCTGAGGACAACAGTAGCTAAAACAGAAGACATACAAACACAAAAAAATAGTAATAAGCAATAGTTCCTAAACAAATCCACTGCTAAACAAACTCAAACCATGTCATCGGTACAAGAACAGATCAACATTCCTCTTGTTCTGTAACGTCTCTCCAAGTACCTGAGTCAGGGACATACTTACTATTGACTTTGTTGATATTGCCTTGAATTTCAGCTTGAGTGAGCAGCTCCTCATAAACATCCCTTTCTCTCTCAGAGTTTTCTGTCTGAAGATGAGTAAAAAAGTCAGATCAGTTCAGGTCTCTAAGAAGACCCACAGCAACATACTTGTACTTCTCCCCCACCAAAAGACAACAAAGAGTAAGGGTGTGGCTTGCAATCCTTAATGAAGCACAACTTCATTAAGTTGTGGGACGCTACAGAAATATCAACTAAAAACGTAAAAAGCAGATCTGCTTGTTAATGACAAGCCCGAAGGTTCTCCCAGAGTTGGAGAACACGAGTCTGAGCAGGAAGCACGGGTGAAGCCCGTCCTGCCCACTTGTGAGCCTGCATCCTTGCCTCAGACCCGAGCAGAACGGGCACACCCTAAGACCAGATGTCAGAACTTCTCGTCAGTTTGTACAAAATTCAAGATTAAAAGTCAAAATGGAACCGAATACCAAAAGACTGCATACTGTGTGAATCCATTATCATTTATATGTAATTCTAAAAAGGCAAATACAGTGATCTGTTCAGATTGGAGGTTGCTTGGGGTCAAGGGCAAGGGGTAAGGAGTAGTGGGGGCGGACTATGAAGAGGGACCTGGGGACTTTAGGGATGATGGTTTTGTAACCATATACATTTGTCACAACTCGTCAAACCATACATGTAAAATGAGCGACTCTTATTGTATGTAAATCATACTTTAAGAAAACTGATTTTAAAAATGGAGTTATAGCCGAACAATGAAAGAATATCGATCAACTAGAAAGAACAGACGTTCCATTTTTACCCTGTTTTTAGCATTTGTCATTTTCTCCTGTTTGGCCTGATAAAGCACATCCTGGTAAGTGGAAGCCAAGGGATCTTCAAGATTTACAAGCATGGCGTTGGGGTTTCTCAGAGCTGCAAACGTGTCAGCTGGAATTCTATGGTCAATAGCTTCATTAATAGCAATAACAGCAGCATGCACTAAAAAAAAAAAAAAAAAATTCAAAACATAGAACACAGAAGTTATATACAGCAAGGGACGTACACGACACATACAAAACAACATTACAACCCCCTATTGCAGAGAAAGGCTCGTCACGATACAGAAACAATGACTGGGGCTGAAGGAATGGCGCCCTGAATCCCGTAAGCCTCGTCTCTTGCTTCGGATGCACAAAGTCACAGCTCTGCCTGCGATCCATGTCTGGGAGGCTGAGTTTGGAATCCCACAGGGAAATATTCATAAAAGAGCCTTGCGAGGAGTGTACGTTATGGAAATGTTCACCCTTAATCATCATGTAAGTACCATTAAAAAAAATAAGACACTCAAAGAGGGGCTGAAATGTAGAACTCACTTTCTAAATGCTTTCATTTTCATCAGAACCAAGCACTTCGTCCCAAATAACAGCAGAGAAGATGGCAGCAGTGTTAAAACCACATCTACTGGGGCGCCTGAGTGGCCCAGTCGACTAAGCATCCGACATCGGCTCAGGTCATGATCTCATGGTTCATGGGTTTAAGACCCACAGACAGTGGGATTCTCTCTTCCTTTCTGGCTTGCTGCCCCTCCCCAACTCGTGCTCTCTCTCAAACTTAAAAAAAAAAAAGCTACATCTACTGACTTGCAAGCAAAATTCCTAATTCCAAGACCATCACTATAGTATTCATTACTGAAAGTGGTAGCAACAATCCCATTTGAACCCACAAAATTTCTCTCTTCTTACATGCAGCTTCATCCACTGAGAGTTCGTTAGCCAGGATGCCCCCAATCTTGCTGAAGGCGGGCATCTGGATCCCGTACTTCTCCAGTTCGATCTTCATGTTGTTGATTTCCTCTTCTGCAGGAAGGGATAAAGACCCAGGTGAGCAAGTTAAGCACCTTTCCATAACTCAGAGAAGGAAGGCGCATCCCCAACTACAAAATGGGATAAAGTGGTAGCTACCTCGTAGGGTTGATACGATGACTTAATGAGATAATTATGGAAAGCACTTAACAGAGCATCCGGCACATAATGTACATTGAGTAGATACTGTTATTACTATTATCAAGAACATCAAAAATAACTAGAACATGAGAACAGCCCTACAGAAAATAGTTTTTCAAAAGTGCTACTTGTGGCATTTCTACAATGAACTTATGAATGGAGCAGCTTTAAAAGGAGCTCAACAACAAGTGACCCACAGGCCAGCCAGCCTTCTCGGTCTTCACACACCAAGTCACTACTGCTATTAAACAATTTTCCTTCCAAGGCAGGAAGCCAAATGATAAAGGAAACAACATGTGAGGTTTGGCCCTTTGCCCTAGGTCTGGTGAACAACTTCCCTAGAAGGAAAAATATCATAGATAAAAGTTTTATTCAATTTAAAATTCCCAAGCCTACAAAATAATGACCAGTTCAAAAGATTTGAATCTATATTGCCCCTAACCAATATGACCAATGTTCTTTTTCTCCCCAGGCCCCCATCTCCTCAAGCAAGCATCTACTAGAGCAAATACACAAAGAATAAGGTAAATAAGGTAAATTTTTTAATTACTTAATTGTCACCTCTGCATTATCTCAGTCCCCATAGCATACCCCTTGCTTTGCCCACAGTAGGGACTTGCGAGAAGCAAAGGAAAAGACTAAGTGTTTTCACCATGCATGGATATTTCATGTTAGATGCTAATACGGTATTATGTATTTTCTGTGTTATATGTTAATACTATTCCCACTTTACATATAGGAAAATGGACACTCACTAATCATACTCACATCAGAAACGAGAGAACAGAGTTTAAAATTCCAACTTTAGCATTCTTCTCAGCACACCAGGAGAAATAAGTTACTTATCCTTCTTTGATCTCTGTCGCCAGAGTGTTTTTAAAGCCCTATGTCTTTAAGATTGGTACTGTTGACTCTCCAGGCTATTTCTACATAAATCAAGCATTTCCTGCCAAGTTTGCAACTCCTTACCTGTGAAGTCAACCTTTCCATATAGGTCTTGAATCTGAGGAGCCAGGCCTAGTTTGAACAGGTACAAACTAGAAGACACGATATGCAGAAAAGAGTTAGGCCTCCCACTGCATCTAGCTGCTGCTCTTAGACTGAAGGGGAAAGGTAGCAAACATAAAGAACAGAAACATTCTGAACACAGACTCCTTGCATGCTACCATAGTCCCCTTTGCAGTTACCATGCTTTACCTCAGAACCTTTTTTCAGTTTTACATAACATTGTCCTAGAAAGTCACATAATGCAATGCAAAAAGCACCAGACTGGGAGTCAGAAGACACAGGTTCAAGTCCCAGTCCTGGTACAAATCTAGTGTATAATTAGATGTTGACATACATGTGGATGTAAAATTAATCTAAGTGGAGAATCTTCACTTTTGTTTACCTTCCTGTGATCAATAAGCTTTAAGTAAAATAAGATATTTGAGAAAAGTCCCATGAAAATGATTCAAATAGAAAGTCTTAGTTAAACTGAATTCAGGGGCGCCTGGGTGGCTCAGTCGATTAACCGTCCGACTTCAGCTCAGGTCATGATCTCACGGTTCATGGGTTCGAGCCCCACATTGGGCTCTGTGCTGACAGTCCAGAGCTTGGAGCCTGCTTCAGATTCTGTGTCTCCCTCTCTCTCTACCCCTCTCCTGCTCACACGGTCTCTCTCTCTCTCTCAAAACCAAACATCAAAAAAAATTTTTTTAATAAATTAAATTAACTGAATTTATATCGCTGATGGAAAAGTTTCATTCAGGTAATTTATGAGTCTTACAGTAAATATTATATATATTTACTGTTTAAATTTAAAAAAATCTAGTAGACTTCAAATTTCATGAAGGCAGGAACAGTAAGTTGTTCACCAATGTCTACCCAGAACCTCTTAATAAATATTTATATTTCATAGATGGATAGCTGGATAAGTAAATGTCTATAAGCCTGAGTTAGCCTAAGTGGATTCTAAGGACCCAGCAGATCAGAATCAGTAAATCAGAAGGGTGCTTGACAGGGATGGACATGGGCAAGACACTGACAGCCTAGCAATAAGGGAATAAATATAACACCCTGAGAAACAAATCATAAACATAATAGAACAATCTCCAGTTTTTGCAAAAAATCTATAAAGCTCAGTATTATCTGAACACAAATATGGATCATACACATTGCATTCACAGAACTGACCAGAATTTAAATTATATATAATAAACTCACATGTATAATCTAAAAAAAAAAAAAGTCAAGCATTCTGAAAACACATTCAAATGTATGCATTCAGAGTAGCTAATTATTTTCTAAGATAAATACAAGTATGAACCATACGTATATGATTAAGTCCTTTCTTTAGAGTAAAATGCTCAAAATAGAACTATACAAAGTTCCTCTCTCAGAAGATTTTAACTCTATTTAACAAATTTTCCAAAGCAAATTAGCCAATAACATTCTACACCTGTAATATGTCCCCATTATATGTATTGTTTCTCCCACATATGTCCCACCTGCATTCCAAATTAGTAAGAATACGTTTCTTGAGGAATTCCTTCCTCTTTTATTTCTACTTTGAAAGAGGAAAGAGGCTGCCATACTTTAAGAAATTGCAAACGTCTGGGGCGCCTGGGTGGCTCAGTCGGTTAAGCATCCGACCTCGGCTCAGGTCACTGTCTCGTAGTTCGTGAGTTTGAGCCCCACATCGGGCCCTGTGCTGACAGCTCAGAGCCTGGAGCCTGCTTCGGATTCTGTGTCTCCCTCTCTTTGCCCCTCCTCTGCTCACTCACGCGTGTGCTCTCTCTCTCAAAAATAAATAAAATTAAAAAAAAAAGAAATTGCAAGAGTGTCATTTTAACAGCCTCAAGGAGCGAATTCGTTTTTAAGGTCTTCCAACAGTAAATTAAAGTTACGGTGTCGCTAGCTGCTACAAATAAAGTAGAGGAGAAGCTAAGACATAGGCATCATCTTTTCTTTTATCTCATTTCAATGATTAGGAATATTTTAAGGAGATGGTGGAGCTATGAATATAATCACAAGGACCACTCAGATCCTCTTGCACAGAACAGAGAATATTCAACCTAAAAGCTGAACCTTTAAAGTCCTACCAGTAAACACCCCTTTTCCAATCTTTGCTCCTATTCTCCCATGCCTACTTTTACAAATAACTGTTAGGCACCTACAATGTTTAGTTTGTACTGAGCTCAGGTTTATTTTTCTTTTCTTTTTTCCTATTTAAGCTCTACTTTACAGCAATAGGGGGAAGGAGGTTATGTTAGCCTACTGGGATTCCTATTATCTTTGCTGACTACAGAGTAACCTGGAGGAAGTCACTAGGCTGATCGCAGAGATCTTAAATACAAACACAGCAGTTGACAGGAAACAGAATCTAGTGCAGCACGATCCCTGATCTCTGATTAGAATTTCTCTGATACTAGAAATGTTTTATAGTATATATAGTATCATGTAATGTTTGCTTATGTAAGTATATACAGTATTAGAAGACATCCCCAGCAAGCCTTGAGGCAGCACCCCTAAACAAAAACACTACTTTTCTGAAGAGAAACAGACACATAATCACAGTCAGTAGATACATATTCTAAATAACCTCAATTAATTCTGATCAGATTTCACCAACAAATCTGTTTGAACCAAACTTAAATGTAACTTTCAGCTTTTACATCTCTTTTGAATTTAGGATATATGACTATGGGCCCATTTAACCTCCAAATCAGTTCTTAGAAAGATAAAACACCAGAGGAAATGGAAATGAAGTATACAAACCTATGCAAAATAATAATGAATTAGGGTCTTATCTGAGGGTGGAATGTAATCCAGAAAAGTAATTTAGCAGGACTAAATACAGGGACTATCTCTGGAATAGCGCTAGTCAAGAAACAAGGAGATAATGCTTCTTTGTTGCTACTGATCCAAAAGGGAGATGGTGCCTCACCCCTCACAGTGAGGCAAGGAATCTGCCTCGATACTGTTGTCCTATATGGTAAAGAGGAGGCTCCCGGCAGGTGTTAAGTGCCTATATAGCAAGGGCTGACGGCACTGCAGGAAAAACACTCTAGGGAGGAAAGAAATCGTAAATCACCAACCGGAACACATTGCTCGGTGTATACTTCCCAAGCATGGGCTGCAAACTGAAGAGAAATGAAAAACCAGAGCAGACTTCCTTCCTTCCCGATTCTGACTCCATCATGAGAAAGGCAGAGTTACTTCTTCATCTCTAATTCAGAGAATTTGAGGGCTGAGGACCCAGGTTACGCTGCAGAAGGCCATGGCTGCAGAACTCGCAGAGAGTTCCGCCAGCTCAGCCTCTTGCCTGCCAAGTTCAGATACCCACTGTAGGTACAACCTTCACAAGGTTATCAACACAGACCTCACGTAACTCACAGCCAGTCACAGTACTCAGAGTTAATCTGATTTTGGCTCAGACCCGTACATTTGAAATCACTGCAATCTGAACATTCCCCTGGATCCCACCCATTCCTAAACATTTTTTAAAAATTCTCATGTCGTTCTTGTTTGTCCAATATTATGCTATGTACCTTGGGGGGGTGGGGGTGGGGAAGAAATGTAAAGCATGACCTCTGTCTCTAAGATGCTAATACCTAAGAGAGAGAAAGACAGTAAACACATGAAAGAAACAATATATAACTTAGAAACCAAGAAACACAGGAGTTTAGACAAAGGAATGAGCTGGAGTCACTGGAAATCCAAAACATCACCAAGAAGGTGGGAATTCAATTAAAATGTGACTGGGTACACTGAGATAAACATGAAGAGTCATCTGATAAAAAGAAAGAACCATTTCCTTTTTTCATTTATGGGTATAAAATATCCCCTTGAGCCAGAACAGGGGGAAGGGAGATTTTTTTATAATGTAGGATTGTGACCACAAGCATTTATTGGCTACCTACTATATGCTAGGCATCTAAGTACTAGAGACACAAAGATAAAGAATAACAGAAATAGTCCTTGTCCCCAAGGAGTCCTCTGAAAGTCAGCTACAAGAACAAATAACCAGAGTACAGTATAAAAGCCCTATACTTGAAGGAGGAGGTATGTGCAGATGCTAGAAGAGCACAAAGATGGGAAGGAGCTAATTCCATCTGAGGGAGAAAAAGGAAAAGAAGGTATCAACGAACAGTGGCATTCCACAGTGGCAGCTGGAGAGGAGCATGGGTCATACCAGGGAGTAAAGGGCAGTCAGGCAACGGAAACAGAATAACCTAAGGCACAAGAGTGTGTGGCACGTCGACCAGTCCTCAGCTATAGTCTTTCTTTTGTAGTTTCCAGACTATTCCAGAGATACCAAGGGTCTGGCCCATGTCCAATCAAACTGGAGACAATAGGCTTCTCATGGGTCAATATTACACATATATTTATATACATCATTAGTATTTATTAAGCACACATACAGGATGCTTTATAAAATGGGTAGCCCACTGGAGCGCCTGGGTGGCTCAGTCAGTTAAGCACATGACTCTTGATTTCATCTCAGGTCACAATCTTGTGGTTCGTGAGTTCAAGCCCCATGTCGGGCTCTGCACTGGCAGTGCAAAGCCTACTTGGGATTCTCTCTCTCTGTTTCTCTCCGTCCCTTCCCGGCTCACTTGCTCTCTCTTCTCAAAATACATAAACTTTATTTTAAAAATAATAAAATAAAATAAAATAAAATAAAATAAAATAAAATAAAATAAAATAAAATAAAATAAAATAAAATAAAATAAAATGGGCAGCCCAAGCAAAGAAACCCCATACTCATGGCCCACTTACTTCTTCCACCTTCTGCTTTAGCCCTATAGCCATCACGTAAATTTGTAGCACTCTGACTCACCACACTACTGCCTCCAATTCCCACCCGACCGCACCCCTCTCTCCACGCAAACCACCTCTTCCTTCCAATACAGTACTCTGTTGATTCCAAGAGCCAAGGACCTGAAATTAAATCATCTTCCAAATTTATTACGAAATTATGAAAAAAATATACTTAGTTTCAGTTCCTATTTATCGTATTTGTTTGACATAAAAATTACTGAACAAATGGCTTGGTGAGGACCTAGAAAACTAAATTAAAAATCAGCCATTTGATATTTGCTGGCATTATTTGAAGATGTTGACAAAATTTAGTTATACTACTAAAGTATTAACACAGGGCATTTTTTAATTCAGCTATTGGCCTGCAACGAAATAGTAAACAATGAAAGTTTTGAAATGTATATACTTTTTGCAATTTTCAAGAAATTTTTTAAAGAAATTTTAATGAGAAGGAAAGGAACTGCATCTCAACTAAAATGCACAGCTCACAGAAACAGTAGATCAATAATGAAACACTATCCTATGTTTTCAGAGCCAAATTATCTGCTATTATGGGAATAAATCCCTTCTCTCTACTTCCTAGAAAAACACAGCTGTTTCTCACCATTTCGTTAAGACAACTGTATCCTATGCTATTTGAAAATTCTGAAGCTGATGCAAAACTTTTTCATCACACCATGGACAAAAAGCTGTATCTTCTATTCAGATGTTGTTCCTAAACTGCTTTCTTTTACTGAGAGAGAACTGACATATAATACTAGTTTCAGGTTATACAACACAATGCTTCAATAGATGCATATACCGTGAAATGTTCACCACAATAAGTTCCACTAACAGCCACCACCACAGTTACTGACGTTTTTTCCTTGTACTAAGAACTTTTAAGATCTACTCTCTTAGCAACTTTCAGATATACAATACACTATTATTAACTATAATCTCTGTGTGGTACATCACATCCTCCGGACTTACTTATTTTATAACTGGAAGTTTGTAATTTTTGACCCCCTTCGTCCATTTCGCCTACCCCCTAATCCCCACCTCTGGCAATTCAGCAATCTGTTCTCTGTATCTACATACACTGTTCATTTTACCAAGAAAATCTGATTACCTGAGTGCATGAATACAGTAGATACATCTTGGCATATTTTTTCGATCGTAGATATCTGTAGTTTCTGGGTAAAAAATCTAAGGAGAAATAAAAGAAGCAGAGTAAGGTATCCATCTACTGGATCATTCACCAATCATCAACAATACAAATGCAACAGTTAGCAAACATTATTGCCATTCAGCAAGTAATTTCGTTAGGGGGAACAGACAATTAATTCATCACAAGTCATATAAGGAACAAAATCCTATAAAACAGAAAAAGCACTAGTTGGAAAAGCCTCATCTGGTCAACCCAATGAATTTCACCAGGTATGTGAAAGTGATTTGTTTACTGCCGACTCAGCTACAAGCAGATGACACCAAGCTCTCATCCAGTTGAAATCACTGGCAAATGTAGGAAGCTCTGAAGGACTACAATCTTCCCAGTTACTATATACCATGCCTAGACTGAGTAGTAGCTAACCAATGAACATTTCCTTAGGTGCTTTCAATTATGCAAACTACTACATTTAGACATTGAAAAAAACTACAAAAAATTAAAATGTGTTGGCTGGCTCAGTTGGCAGAACGTGCGACTGATCTCGGGGTTGTGAGTTCAAACACCATGTTGGGCGTAGAAATTACTTAAAAATAAAATCTTTTTAAAAATGTGTTATATGCTTGGGAGAAGTGAAAAGATACACAGACGAAGTATCTGGAACAGAGGATGTGTATGGGAATGTGGAAGATAGGTGGTTCTCCTTGGTAGCACTTACCACAAATAATCAGTTACTTGTGTTATTATCTGTTTGACTCCTCCAACAGACTACAAGCTACATGAAAGGCAAGGGTCAGGTCTATGTTGTTCAATGCCAAGCCCAGAGCCAAGGTCATGGGAGTGGCTCTATATTTAATGAATTAATGAATGAGGTTGAATAGGGACATATCAAGTTTAGATTGGAAGTAATCTTCAATTTCAAGACCTATCTTCATGGTGATGTGGCACCATATAATTCGTTCTATAACTTAGGGGGAGAAGGAGTAATAGTGGTTTGGAGAAGGGAAAGACTGAATTATGAGGCAATGAGAAGAATCTGGATAAGAGTAAAAGGGCTTAACTAAGGCAACAGGAAGAGTACTGCAGCACCTTGTATCTATTAGAGTCCTTAACACATGGTGTTTGTTTTCATGCTTTTCTCACAATACCTATGGCTCTCAACTAGAAAGAACCACCCCCCTTGAGACATGGGATGTAGCAGAATCCTCTTTTTTGATAATTGCTCAAGTTTTACATGCTCACCTCCCAAGACTGAGATGTCTTCTCCTGAAAGGTGAACACTACGGTCCCGGTGAGACACCCTTCCCAAAAAAAGTACAGACTATATTTTAGAAAGTAATAGAACAATACAGTTGGGTAGGGTAGGATATATCAGATTAAGAAGACCTTGAACGTCAGACGAGTTTGAACTTGATATGCGGGCCACAGAGACGTCCTAGCTCTGGAGCCAAGGATAAAAACAGAGTCTCTGTAAGATCTGACTGGAGACAGGATACAGGATATATTGAATAGTGGAGAAACTGAAGCTAAGGAGGCAGGCTGATAAGCAGTTTGAACGGATAAAAGAAACATTTCAAATACATGAGGAAGGTTTGGGGAATAACTGCATTTAGGAGTCCAAGGTAACCTTAAGATTTTGAGACGGGATGACTGGGGAAATGAAGACAGGCTACCATTTAGTATAGAGGAGGGAGGTTCACTTGGGGAAAAAGCAAGGTTTACTTTTAGATAGGAGGAATTCTAGCTAGTAAAAAGCTATCCAAGGAGAACTGTCCAGCAGCCATTTGAAGACAGTGTGTTTATCTTATAGCAAAGTCCTCAAAATAACTGAAACCATGAGAATGAAAGAATGTAGCTAAAATAAGGATTGCATCTCAAGGGACGCCCACCATTAGGATAGAACACATAAGGAAGACAGCACTAGTTGAACAGATTTAAAACAATTTAAAAATCAAAGTCAAAACCACAAAATACTTCCTGGAGGAGGTAGCCAAGAGGACCAATCATAATAAAGAGACAAAAGGGATAAGAACCAAAAGCTTTATCACCTTAAGTTTCTATATTTAGCCTACTTATACCATATGAAGAGATTAGGAAAGAACATCCCCCAAATCACTATATGTATGTATTGTCAACTATGTATCATACATTTTGTTATGGACAACAATTTTTTGGCTAAGTATCATTAGTCCACATTACTTAAGTCTTCTGGACCTAAATCGTGTAGGGTGAACATTTCAAGGCTGATAGCCATGGTTAACCCTGTTGTCCCTGAAAGCCTTTGGGGAATTCTATGTTTGGTGCAATTGTGGTCCAGGATAACATACTACCATTAGTAAACAAAAAAAAGTAGTAAAATTAAATCATTAAAAAAAGCATTTTGTAGTAACAATACTACTCATAATAGCACATATTAACAAAGCTTTTAATAGTGTTTATAAAGGTTAAATCATCATTGCCAATGGGGCATACCACATAAAAAACAGACACAAGAAGATACAAATGCACAGAAAGGCAAAGTAGGTGTAAGAACTTGACATACTGCCTTTCCTGACATTTGTGGGGCCTAATTCTCAAACCCACCAGTGTGAGGAATAGAAGTTCAGTATCTGGCTCTGAAAAAAAGAGGACAAAAGCTAGTCTTCTACAAAGATTTGGCTCTGGATTGAGCTCAATTCAAGACACAGATGTGCAAAACAATGCTAAATATCAAATGTTCATTTCTGAGTGGTTCTAGTCACTCTCTGGTACTCCCCATCTCCCGTTTTTTCTTCATCTTTCTCTGGTTACAATTTAGACTCTATAGGAAATTATAAAGAAAATAAAAACCACCCCTTAATCCCATTCACAGAAATGAAAACTACTATCTCCTTATAGACTTTTCCCAAGAATATTAACTTTTCCATAAAAATAGCAATCTCACTTTAGCCAAAACACAAACTCTTACCTTAGCCTGTTTTGTTTTCCCCCCAACTTAACACATCACAGACAACTTCCTTTGCCAATACAGATTGATATCATGTTTTCTAATGGCTGTATTAGTGTATGATTGGCTGCAATACAATTAATACCTCTAGTGAAGGAATATGTGGGTGCTATCAATTTTTCCTATCCTAAGCAATGCTGAAAAAAAAATCTTACATATTCATCTCTTTGGGCTTGTCTGATTTACTAGAAGGATAAATTCCTAGAAGTAGAATTCTTAGGTCAAAAGATATGGAAGAGAAAAAGGAAAAAAAAAAAAAAAAAAAAAAAAGATGTCCACACCTCTAAGAGTTGACAATACAGCATGGCTTTATGGATTCAACACAGAACGGGGGGGGGGGGGGGGGGGGGGGGGGGGGGGGGGGGGGGGTCTAGAGACGGCAATCAAACAGCAATGCTAAATAAACTCCTGAGCAGAACACTCAAGGATGTACACTTACTCCAAACTCATCCACTATACACATTAAATATGTGCAGTTTCTGTCTAGCAATTAGCCCTCAAGAAAAATGTTTAAAAAAAAAATCACCAAAACAAGATATAAGAAGTACATGTTATTATATTGCCTCTACAATTTGAAACATAAAATAATAACCCATTATGTTCTCTTGCAGATATGATTATTCTGCATCTGGAAAATGACATTTCTAAAATATTTCCTAAAGTCAAATTTTAATTTAACAACTTTGTGGAAAAAAAAAAAAAAACACCACTGAATTATATACTTTAAAAAGGTAGATAGGTAGATTTTGGGGCTCCTGGGTGGCTCAGTCACTTAAGCATCTGCCTTTGGCTCAGGTCATGATCTCACAGTTCGTGAATTCAAGCCCTGCGGCAGGCTCTGTGCTGACACCTCAGAGCCTAGAGCCTGCTTTAGATTCTGTGTCCCCTCTCTCTGCCCCTCCCCGACTTGTGCTCTGTCTCTCAAAAATAAATAAACATTAAAAAAAAATTTTTTAAGGTAGATTTCATGGTACATGAATTTTAATCCAAGTCTACAATTTGATATAGTAAAAGTAAATGACATCATAGGGAATTTCTCTAGGGTAAGGTAAAGCAGGAATGAGTAATAATAAAGAAAAAGAACGAAAGAAAAAAAAACAAAACTATTTCCTAAAACAAACAGAAGAAAGAGATCCTTTAGTACTTAAAAAAACAAGAAAGAAAGAAAGAAAGAAAGAAAGAAAGAAAGAAAGAAAGAAAGAAAGAAAGAAAGAAAAGAAAGAAAGAAAGAAAGAAAGAAAGAAAATCACCAAAGATCCGATTGAGAATAATTTTACAGGTAGAATGACAACTACATGCCAAAACAACCTTATCTAAGCCCGAACTTGAATATCACATAAATTACCTTTGGCAATCCAATGTCATCCATGGCATTCAACCACTGAATCACATTATCAGTGTGTCTAAAGTGCAGGCCAGTTGCCTAGAACAAACAAGAGACAATTAGGCACTGTTGGCAATGTTGAAGCAAATACTAAATAAAGACTCTTTGCAAGGTCCCCTTATGAGACTTTGCAAGGTCCCCTTACATTTAAGGTCTGTCTAAAGCACTGTGTTAAGATTCTGCTCCCCAAAACCCGAATCTCAGCTCCCCTCACTTAAGAACTACCTGGAGCCAAGCCAGGCTAACTCAGTTGGTAGAGCATACATATGACTCTTGATCTCGGGGTTGTGAGTTTGACCCCCACATGGGGTGTACAGATTTATTTAAAAAAAATAAAATCTTAAAAAAAAATAGAACCATCTAGGGAATCTTCCTGTAGAGTTGAGCCTTACAGAACATGATCTTTGGAGTCCAATTATATTGGATTTGCCTCCCGGCTTGGCCGTCTACTGGTGACACTAGGCAAGTCACTTCACCCTGTTGAGTTTCCCCATCTGTAACACCCACTGTATGTGTTTGGTGTAAACACACAAGGGGAAAATGTACATAAGGCACTCAGTGTGGTGGCTGGCAGAGAGAAAATACTTACAGACTGACATATTAAACATATTAATCAGGGTTTGGATACCACACATACAAATATCCCCCTCTAAACCTCTAAGTCAGCTATTTTTCAGCAAGATTCACTCTCCAGACGGGAGGAGGGGCAGGACTATTATTTTTATTGCTATACAGTCTCTACTCTTCTTTAAGTGTCTTCTTGTTCTGTCCCACACGGTACGCCACTCAACAGAGTTGCCTTCAGAAAAGGAAAGTTTCTCTTTGGGATGTCAATTTTGGTCTGCCTACACTCCTGTCGTCCTTTGAATTTATTTTTTTCCAACATTTGCTTTTTGTTTTTGTTTTTGTTTTTTTTTTTTATTTATTTTTGGGACAGAGAGAGAGCATGAACGGGGGAGGGGCAGAGAGAGAGGGAGACACAGAATCGGAAACAGGCTCCAGGCTCCGAGCCATCAGCCCAGAGCCCGACGTGGGGCTCGAACTCGCGGACCGCGAGATCGTGACCTGGCTGAAGTCGGACGCTTAACCGACTGCGCCACCCAGGCGCCCCAACGTCCTTTGAATTTAAACATAAAACGTAAAAATCTCTTTTGATTCTGTCTTCATCCTTGGTTCATTCCAGGTTCTGGCCCAATTCCTATCATTGCCCCGCTTCCATCTGCTCTTGGTTTTTCAGTCCTCCACCTTTTACGCTCATCCTTTTCCAAAGAGGCGCTCATGGGAAAGCTCCCCCACAACAGATTTTGGTCCTTGTCAACACTCCAACTTAACCAAGCAGTCTTCTTTTTCAGAGCCCTGGGCCACAGGAATCAAACCCTTTCACGTACCTCAATTTCCTGAAATTGGATTGCTTTCCCAATTTACCTTGAACTCCAGGGGGACCTTTTTTCCTAAAGTTGCTATTGCTTTCAGTTTGCCAACAAACCTCAGTGCTTGGTGAAGATTAAAGTGGTAATCCCCCCTAGTTACTTCCTCTACTTTTTGAGAAATGAAAAATCCATCAAGGACCATGAAGATTTCTAGGTACACACCATCATAAGAATTATATCAGAAATACAGATAGCCATCTTTTACTACTCCGACTTTGCACCCTTTTCTCCACTCTGCCAGATGCTTTATTTTGTCGGAATAAACACACCTACACATATTTCTCAATAACTCTTACACAGGATAAAGTCCACTAACCTTCTCTCCTAAGTTTATGGAAATTAAAGCACCGAGCGAAGAAGGACTCACCCTGTATCTGGTCTGCTCTCGATCGTAGATTTTCTTCAGGGACACCACTTTGGGAGAGAAGAAGTTTCCTAGTTTGGCAAGGTAGACCCCATTCCTAAGGCCCTCCTCCAGCTCTGTGGTGGGAGGCAGGTCTTCCCCGAGGCATGCTTCCATCCACCTGCACAAAAGGGGAGAGGACATGAGAAGAGAGGGAAGGTCTGAGCTCTTCCTTAAGAGACTTTGAGCCTCATTTCCCTTCTTGTTGGAGGAGTTTAAGTTCAACATAAGCAATACTCCTTTAAGATCCAATTGCACCCACATCTTTGTCCTGACCCACTCAGATCTCAGAGGCGAGGAAATTGCAAAAAAACCCCAAGCATCACGGCCACCTTCTTCTCCACACGGCTCCCCTCTCCCATCACAGCAGACACCTGGCTCCTCAGACCCCAACTGCCCAGGAACCTCGGGCTCTAACCCTCAGTCCCAAAGTTATTCCTGCAGAACTCCTAAGAAAAATCATTTATAACTGAAGCCATGATGTCAACTGTTCAGAAACTTAAATTTATTGATGTTCTTTTCCAGTTTCAGAATCCACAGTGAATTTCTAGGTTCAGATTTTGAGGTTGTTTTGGGGTTACGTGAATAGCCAATCATCTCAGCTAAAATAGGGAAGGAAATGCCAATGGAAGCAGTAAAAATTAATTCGTGTTTTTCAGAGGATGGGGGGAGGAGGCTGTCAAGGGGAAAGGAAGAGAAAGTTACATTTCCCCTAGAAGACCTCTCCAGAGATGTCAGGCAGGCCCAAGATAAAATAAAGCACATCTGCATATATTTTCTGCCAACAGAAATGTAGGTAACTAAAAATCATTTAAGGCAATGGTTTTTTTTAAACCATTTTTAAGTCACAGAATCCTTTGAATATCTAAGGAAATCCCTCCCCAGAAAAAAATGGAGTCTACCTTGCCATGTACTTAAATTTAATATGTCATTTCAGAGATTTCACAGACTCCAGAATAAAAACCCCTAATTTAAAATTACTCTACTTGGGGCACCTGGGTCCTGAGTTCAAGCCCCACAATGGCCATAGAGCTTACTTTTATTTGTGTGTGTGTGTGTGTGTGTGTGTGTAAAATTATTCTACTCAAATTTTACACAGCCAACGTTATCCCCACATTCTGGTATCCCCACATACTGGTAAAAAACCCCCCAGACACTGGCTGTTGCCTGGTCTATTTTACTAGTGTTAAATTGTGAAAAGACAAAAAAAAAATATTGAAAGACATAGCCAACTGAAGTAAAAACTACATTTACTGCCAAGCAGGACAACATAAAAATGAAGCATTTATAATGTTCACTGACATACAGAAGTTTAAATTAAAAGCCAAGTAAAATTGGAAGAAACATTTAACTATCCCATATTTTATAGACACACACATACCCGTGAAAATTTACATGAAAACACTAATGTACCAATAGAAAAACAGGCCACATAATATGTACATGTATCTATGTATTTTTATATAATTCTTTGTATTAATAAAATTGTTTCAAGGATATACAACACTTAGATTTATCATACTTCTGTAAATTGTTGCTTTTTAAATAAACTGTTCCTTTTATAATTCAGAATAAGCTTTCTTGTATTAATTCTATCTTTCCAAACTGAGATTACTGCTCAGAATTTTTACAAAATGACAAGGAAAAGCAACAATTTCCTTGTTTTTCTCAGGTTCTATAAATAGTCATATGTGCTTAAGTAAATAAATACTGGCTGGGTATAGGCATGGCCGGGGAATTTTGTGATTATTCCCCCTACTCGATGATAATAAGTTTTCACCTCCGGCTTTTCTTTCAGGTAGTAGAACTTAAAGGTCATGGGGTCGGGGGCAGGGGGAACAAATGAGTTTTCCAGAAGAGTTGTCACAGTAACTAAAACTAGATACCAACTGGTAACCGTTGCAAAACCCAAACTACACCTCCGCAAGAGCCCAAAGACCAGAAGGGCAATGTGGAAAAAGAATGCAGGTCGCGGGTGTGGAAAGCAGCTGTAGCCCAAGGACACGTCTCATAGCATCGGCCCGGCCCTCCGATATTTTACTGCTAAAAAGCTCGTGGCAAACGCCTCCTGGCAGCCCCCGCTCTCAGGGGACAGTCTAACTTGCGTTCTCATTAACAGAAACAAACCTAGAACAACGGTAGTCTAAGCCAAAACCAGCCCTTCACCATGTAATGGCCCGAGGAAAAAAATACTTAATTTTCTCCTCCAAACACAGTAAACACATACAAGACTACAGACGAAGAGCACAGTGTGTGCTTTTGCCTCGAATCGGAGCCAGTTTCCAAAGGTGTTCTGGTTGTCCTCTGAGACGACCACACCAAAATCAGAGTGAAAGGAGGACCACCGCAAGGTCCCCCCAAGCCTTCACCCTGGCCCCTCCCTGGGGGACAGTCCTGAGTCACAGGAAGGCTCAGAAGTTCTGTGCGGTCAAGGACACGGTGCGCATCACACGATGCCAGGCCGGAAGAGCCGACGGTGAGCTGGTGAAAAGGGGTAAAGGAGGGCAAAACACAGTGCGTCTCTCCACGAGCCCCAAACCACACTGCCCTCCAAGTCACCACACGTGGGGTGGACTCTGCTTCGCAACAGAGTACCACGTGGTTCGTGGCTGAGCATAAAGTAAGTTGAATCAGGACCAAACCGCTCTGAAAAGTTAAGAGCCCGAAGCAGGGTGCTACGTTACTCTGCCATTTTCAATATCAGCAGAAGTCTAGATTCTACCATGGTCCCAAGAATATACCACAAACTCTCCTGTCTACCCTCCACAGCCATCTGAGACATTTCCCCCTCTGCCACTAAACCACAGAATCACAAGACGAGAGCCAGGAACTTAAAGCACTTCTAGGGCAAATCCCTTTGGGTTTTTTTTTTTAAATATAATAATACATATCTATTAGAAAAACTTATTAGACATTTCTTAATATTTTATGAATATTTTCCATGTTATTATATAATTTCTGAAGACTAAGTTACATAAAAATTCTACCAAGTGCTTAATTGGTCACCTATGTTGAACACTTAGTCACTTCCAAATATTTTCAACTATTAAATAATCCTCCAAGGAACATGTTTGTACACAAGTTCTCCTGTATTTACAATTAATTCCTAAGGAAAGGACTTTAGAAGTATAACTCCAAAATAAAAAATTATAAACATTAAAGAAACATTTTTTTATTGTCCAAAAGCTTACCCAAAGGCTATACATATTTGCACAAGCCCCTCATTTTACAAGTTAGAGTAAGGCCTACCCAAGGTCACCTGCTAGCTAGCAGCAAAGGCAGAATAACCAGACCCTGACTCCTAGCTAAGAATCCTCCCTCAGTAAATGACTGCTTTTACCACGTCACTCCAAGAGCCTAACAGGGCTGAGCTCCATAGGACAGTCTAAACACGGCAAAGTGTCAGATAACCCTCCCAGGAAAAAGGCTGGTATCTCTCCACCTCCTGTCCACTAAATAGGGTTTTAAGTATTTCAGTTTAACTCTAAACCCACCACTGATTCTCAACTCAGATAGAGTTTTCTTATAAAACATAAGCATTTAATTTGGCTTTATAAGTACATTTTATTTTTTTTTTTAAGATTTTATTTTTTAAGTAATCTCTACACCCAATGTGGGGCTCAAACTCAAAACCCTGAGATCAAGTCACATGTTCTACCGACTGAACCAGCCCAGTGCCCTTTGCTTTAAAATTTTTTTTTAAATAAATCTACATATAGATCCCTTACACTGCACACAAAAATCAACTCAAAATGGGTCAAAGATTGAAACCTAAGACCTGAGACCATAAACTCCTAGAAGAAAATATTGGATCTAAGCTCCTTGACATCAGTCTTGGCAATTATTTTTTTGGATTTGACACCAAAAGCAAAGGCATCAAAAGCAAAAATAAACAAAAGTGGGACTACACCAAACTAAAAGCTTCTGCAGAGGCAAAGGAAACCATCAACAAAATGAAAAGACAACCTATGAAACTGAAGAAAGTAACTGATAGAAGGTTAATATCCGGGGGTGCCTGGGTGGCTCAGTTGGTTAAGTGACCAACTCTTGGTTTTGGCTCAGGTCATGATCTCACTGATTTGGGAGTTCAAGCCCAGCATCAGGCTCTGCAGTGGCGACGTGGAGCCTGCTTGGGAGTCTCTCTCTCCTCTCTCTCTGCCTCTCCCTGCTGCTTGCATGCTCTCTCTTTCTCAAAATAAATAAACATTTTTTTTAAAGGTCAATATCCAAAACATATAAAGAATTCAAGGGTGCCTGGGTGGCTTGGTCGGTTAGGCGTCCAACTTCGGCTCAGGTCATGATCTCACGGTTTGTGAGTTCAAGCCCTGTGTCAGGCTCTGTGCTGACAGCTTGGAGCCTGGAGCATGCTTGAGATTCTGTGTCTCCCTCTCTCTCTGCCCCTCCCCCGCTCTGTCTCTCTGTATCTCTGTCAAAAATAAACATTAAAAAAAATTTTTGTAATTAAAAAAAAAAGACAGTTAAACGTCTATAAGGCAATAAAGTATTTTCTTAAAGAAAAGATAAACTGGAGGAAAAATCTGCAACACATAACAAGGAATTAATAATCTATAATCTTTACATACATATGTACATTTTTTTTGCATATGTACATTTTAAATGCTTGAAATAAATAAAATAACAAATATTTCCCCCAGAGAAATGGACTAGAAACACAAACAGGCAACTCATAAGAGAATGTAAATGTGGGAAGGCCAGCTGGTGCAGCCACTCTGGAAAACAGTATGGAGGTTCCTCAAAAAGCTAAAAATGGAACTACCCTACGACCCAGCAATTGCACTACTAGGCATTTACCCATGGGATACAGGTGTGCTGTTTTGAAGGGACACATGCACCCCCATGTTTATAGCAGCGCTATCGACAATAGCCAAAGTATGGAAAGAGCCCAACTGTCCATCGGTGGATGAAAGGATAAAGAAAATGTGGTGTGTATACATATATATATATATATATATATATATATATATATATATATATATACATATATGTACATATATGTACATATATGTACATATATGTATATATACACGTATACACACATATATACATATATATGTATACACACATACCACACACACACCACACACAACGGAGTATTACTTGGCAATCAAAAAGAATGAAATCTTGCCATTTGCAACTACGTGGATGGAACTGGAGGGTATCATGCTAAGTGAAATTAGAGAAAGACAAAAATCATATGACTTCACTCATATGAGGACTTTATGAGACAAAACAGATGAACATAAGGGAAGGGAAACAAAAATAAATAAAAACAGGGAGGGGGACAAAACAGAAGAGATTCATAAATATGGAGAACAAACTGAGGGTTACTGGAGGGGTTGTGGGAGGGGGGATGGGCTAAATGGGTCAGGGGCACTAAGGAATTTATTCCTGAAATCATTGTTGCACTATATGCTAACTAATTTGGATGTAAATTTTAAAAAATTAAAAATAATTTAAAAAAAGAATGCAAATGGCCAATAATTATAGGAAAAATTCTTAATCTCACTACTAATCAAATTAAAGTAACAATAATGCCGTATTCGGCTATCAGACTGGCAAAGATAAAAAGGGACAATAGCAACTTATCATCCAATACATGGGGAAACCCCACATTCTTGCACTGTTCCAGAAGGAAATCTGGCAACGTGTACCATCATTAGTAAACTTTGAGAAACTTCCATAAAAGGCAAAGGGTTGCTTCACTTTAAGATATGACTTGGTGACCTGTGGCGCGGATGGCTAAGTGAAAGAGGCTGCCAGCCGACGAGGCTGGGACACAAGACCAGAATGATAAATTCATGCCGGAAACATGTTCAGCTTGAAACAAGAACGGGACATCAGGTGGTGACATCCTACAGGCAGTGGAAAGTCTGAAAGACTCAGGACAGAGGCCCAGCTGGAGACCCCAGTGTGAAGAGGGGCACCACGGGAGTGGAAGAGCTCACCAGAGAATCAGACGTTGAGCAAAATAAAATATGGTCAAGGGACGCCTGCCTGGATGGCTCAGTCAGAGGAGCATGTGACTCTTAATCTCAAGGTCATGAGTTCAAATCCCGTGTTGGGAGTAGAGATTACTTAACTAAGTAAATAACTTAAAAAGTAAATAAATGGTCAAGACTGTGCCTCAGAGAACACCAACACTATTACAAAGAGAGAACAGTCACTATGGTAAAATGAGAACCGTGGCAGAATCACATGATGGCAAGCAAGGAAGGACAACTTGTCAGGAAGCTGCAGAGAGGTGAACGGCAGAGAAAAGGACGCGGCAAACAAGGAAGCAGGCCCCATCCTCACGGGGGACCTCAGTGGAGTGGTGGAGCATGAAGAGATTACACTAGGAAAGTAAGTAGAAGTGGGGAACTAGAAACAGCCAAAGTAGACTTCTTTTTCGGGAAGTTGAAGAAGTAAGAGAAATCGGAGGAATGGAGAAAGGGTAGATCTGAGGTGGTGGCACCTCTCTCTGTTGATGACTCACGAAGAGGCAGTTATTTGCAGGCCGCAAGAAAGGAACAAGTGCACAGGGGACTAAAGATACAAGAAATAAAGAAGGCAAGGTTCTGAACAGTACAGGGGGCAGCTCGTTATAGACAGGAACATACCCACTTCTTCCTTGAGAAATGAAGGAAGGAAATAAGAATGAGCAAGAATGACTAGTAATCTAACTAACCTCTCTGAGCTTCAGGTTCCTGTCTGCAAAAACACCTAGTCTCATAAGACTGCTCTGAAGATTAAATGAGAGAATGCATACAAGCAACAGACTCTAACGGTAGCCGTGTATCTGTGTTACAAGTACATGCACGAATTAGCTAGATTGCAGAAATAAACCTGCTTCTAGAGTCTGACACCTAGTAACCTGCCTAATACCTGCCTACCTTGTCCTATGATAGCACTGTCACAGGAACCTCATACTTGGCCCTACCCATTCCACCCCTGCAGCAAGACAAAGAAATCACTATTCAGAGAATTCTTAGTGTGGTAAGCCCTAAAACAAGCCCAGACCTAGAGCATATGGAGGCAAGAATCAGGGTGGGACTCAGAATTAGGGGTCTGTGAGGAGGAAACGAGTTGAACAAGTTCTGCAGAGCACGTGACTTCAGCGGTTTCCCAGCTCTGTGCAATACAGAAGGGGAACAGACCAATGCCGGAACTGACGCTCCACACCATTGAGATTCAGTTCCTCCAGGAGCCGCTCCTCCGCTCCTCCGGTTACCACACCCGGCGTGCAGAGCAGATGCTCCCTCATGCCAAGGTTACTCGCGGCTGAAAACCTCCCAAGCTGGGCAGTCTGTCCTTGCAATTAGGATTCTACTAAGACCCTAACTTATCTAAGCACCACCCAGGCACTGGAAATACCTAGTAATTATAATACAGTGTGGCAGGAACAAGTCTTGAGAGAAACTAATGTATTCGATAAAGAAGTCACCACCTGAAGAGGAAGGGAATTAGGGCTAGTTTCCCAGAGAAAATGACATTTAGGTCTTGAAGAACGGGGGGGGGGGGGGGGGGGGGTAGTGTTTAGGTAGGGAGAACAAGTCACAGGCCAAGGGAAGAGAATACACAAACCTTCTGAAGGATCTGAAACAGGAATGAAATGATCAGATATAACTTGACAGATCACTCTAAGCAGTAGGGTGAGGAGGAATGGGTAAGGATACACAGTCCTAAGAAGTACTGGCAGTAATCCAGGCAAGAAAGATTTATAAAGGCTTGTTTCCCAAGCCATGCAAGCACGTGAGAAACCTTGATAGTATCTGCTTTAAAAGAAACTTCTGAGTATAAATTAAGCCAATCTGAATAGCTATAGGAATGAATGAGAAACAAAAAAGAAACTTTCTTCTTCTCCTCCTCCTCCTTCTCTTATTCATTTATTTAGAGAGTGAATGAGTGCACAAGCAGGGGAGGGGGGGGGAGGGGATGGGAGAATTCCAAGCAGACTTTGCACTCAGAGCACAGAGCCAGACTCAGGGCTCAAACCCATGAACTGTGAGATCATGACCTGAGCTGGTATCAAGAGTCAGATGCTTAACCGACTGAGCTACCCAGGAGGCCATTCTTCTTCAGTAATAACTTATTTAACCTAAACATCTCTGAGCAAATAATTTTAGTCTTTGCTAAATTGGATAAGTTATGTAAAGTCTACTTGTCAAAATTAAACGTCTAACTGTTATATTTCAAGAGTCCCCATTCTTACTGGGGTGATGGAAACTACACTATGGTAACAGTTGCACCATTCGATAGTTACTAAAACTCATTAAGTTGTACATTAAAAAATGGGAGACCTTTATGGCATGTAAATTATTACTTCAAAGAAGTTTTTCTAAAAAGTCCCTGCACTAACAGGATTAACTGCTGACTCCCAGACCACATCGTCAGATGCAGAGCCTGGCGAAACATTACCATGTTTGATCTACCCATCCATCTCTGCCACGTATCACAAAGCGTGAAAGACCTTTTAACCTTAAATGAAAACAAAATCTTCAAACTGAGTTAGATGATACTAAGTCTCACCAGCTGCAGCCTAGTCATTGCCGGCCGGCCGTGAGCAGAACTTGGGGAAAGACACAGGTGAGAGTCCTCTAGGAGGCGGAAGACAGGTACCCATTTCCTTGCAAACGCGAGGCTCTGAGCCAGCCATCTCAGCCTACTGCCGCAGAAGCAGAGCCCCGGAGACCAAGGAGAGCCTGTAGAGCAAGTACTAGGTCTGAAACTTAATTTTCAGACCTAGTACTTAGTGAGAACATGTCAGGAGGACGGGTTAACTGTCTTAATCATTAAGGACATAATCCTTGCCCTCTGAGGCTCACAGTATGTTAGGGAAGAGAAAAGTATAAGGCATTTATAACATATTATAAAGACAGGGGTGGGGAGGGACAGGTAGAAACACAAGAGAGGAGTACCTGACTCAGACCTAGGGTAAGGGTGGTGGGTGCTTCCTGGAGGAGGTGGATGCTACCTGAATTTACTTTCTTTTCTTTTCTTTTTTTTTTATTTTTCATTTTAGAGAGAAAGATCGACTGTGGGGGTTGGGGGAGGGCGAGAAGGTGTGGGGAAGAGGGAAGGAGAGAGAGCAGGAGAGAGAGGGGATGAATATATCCCAAGCAGGCTCCACACACAGTGTGGAGCCCCAAGGCAGGGTTCCATCCCACAACTGTGAGATCGTGACCTGAGCCAAAATCAAGAGTTGGGCACTCAACCGACTGAGCCACCCAGGGGCCCCTGAATTTACTCATAGATAGGCAATATATATACATAGGTCAAAATTCAAAAAGTATAAAAAGATACCCATTTAAAAGGAAGAAAATTTCATGAAATGGACAAGAGTGTCATATGCCACAGAGATTAAGAGAAGTACTGAAAATTTTCTAATGGACATAACAATTAGGTCATCAGTCATTCCAGCAAGAGAAATCTGGTAGGGGAAAGAAGGGTACACAAACCACACCCACACAAGTTAGGATAAAGAAGTGGGTACGGGGAGTAAAGACAAGTTCTTCCTGAAGGAACAAAAGAAGGGATAATACAATAATCAGAGGAGGGTCTAGTATTAAGGGAATAGATCTGGAATGGGTGAGGATGTTTATGTGCTACAGAGAAAAGAATCAACAGGAAAAAGTTTAAGTTATAGTTAAGAAAACAATCCTGGAAAGGGTGCCTGGGTGGCTCAGTCGGTTAGGCGAATAACTTCAGCTCAGGTCATGATCCCACGCTTATGAGTTTGAGCCCCGCGTCGGGCTCTGTGCTGACAGCTCAGAGTCTGGAGCCTGCTTCAGATTCTGTGTCTTCCTCTCTCTCTGCCCCTCCCCCCCTCAAAAATAAATAAACATGAAAAGAAAAGAAAAGAAAAGAAAAGAAAAGAAAAGAAAAGAAAAGAAAAGAAAAGAAAAAGAAAAGAAAAGAAAAGAAAAGAAATGAAATGAAATCCTGGAATATGAACCCTAGAAGACAAAAAGGAGTATGATCCAGACCACACATAGAAGATGGAGTCTTAGGAAGAAAGATATTTCTCCCATTGCTACAGGGAAGGTCAAGCTGCCATGTTAAATAAGATGGGATAAACTTGTTACGGCCAGAGAAATTGAGAGAGTTCGTAAAGAGAGGTCATCAAGCTGTAATATGGGAAGCTAAGGATGGAGACGACTACTAAGAATAAAGATTTGGTAAGAGCTTTTTGACTGGCCTTCCCCATCTGACAATTCAAATGTTACTTTCAAAAGTCACCTCCTCCATGCACTCTTCCATGATCTACCCTTGGAAATAATCTCTCCTTCCTCCAAACTTCCTCTAAACTTTCCACTGGCACTTTGTACCTCTTTACCTCTTAATATAGTTATTTAAGTACATAAGGGTGGAATCCTTTTCTGATTTACCTTTCAAGTAGAGTGCTCAAAAAATAACTGCTGAATAACAAACTGTTCTTTCCCTCTTGCTTAAGGACCATAGCACTGGTCTCAATTATAACCAAGTAATAATAAAAAAAATCATCCTAAGCTCTCATCCCACAATGCTGAAATTCTCTTAACCACCCCAACCCCACACTCCACACAGCTTTGCACCAATTTAACTGAATATTACTGAGCAGCTACTTTGTGGAAAAGCACTGTGGAAGGAGTGCTCCTGGGTACCAAAAAGTAGAAAAAGGCAGTCTCATCTCTCAAGGAACACAAAATATGTGTATATTTCTGCTTTCCCTTCTTGCCTATCTGATTTCAGCTTATCTTGCAAAGCTCAGCCATAAAATAATCTTTCCCTCATCTAAACTCTCACACATTTAACTGCATCGTTTCATTGGCAATCTTATATTGTCTTGCGACATTAGTTAGACCTTCCAACCTTTGATGTTAGGTAACTTTTTTTTTTTTTTTTTTCAAATGGTGATGCCCTATCTGTCCAATTAATCTGTAACGCCCCTATGGACAGGACTGGGTTAATAAGCATTTGCCATTTGCCATCTTCTCCAGTTCTATATTACAGAGTCCTGCACAATGAGGAACCACAAATGCTTTCTACCTGTTTTATTTTATTGGAAGTGCTTTTCCCAACTGGTTTAGCCATGCCAAGGGAAAAAAAAAAAAAATTGAGCAATAGAATGTTATCACTTAAAATAAAAATACCTTTGGGGCACCCGGGTGGCTCAGTAGGTTAAGCATCTGACTTCGGCTCAGGTCATGATCTCATGATTTGTGAGTTCGAGCCCCACATCAGGCTCTGTGCTGACAGCTCGGACTGCTTCAGATTCTGTTGTCTCCCTCTCTGCCCCTCCCCTGCTCAAACACACTCTCTCTCTTTCTCTCTCAAAAATAAACATTAAAAAAAAACCAAACCTTTGAATAACACAGGAGATGAAAATAAAAATGGTTTGAAGTAACTCGAGAAAGTACTATGGAAAGAACATAATCTTCCATCAACTGTTACATAGTCTATGCTTGAAAATCTTTTGCAACATGGATTTTTCCAAAGCAGATCTTTTATTTTTTTGAAATTTCTTATTGCTATAAAGTTCTTCCTCAAATTAAGCAGATTTCCATTGCCTGGTTCTGTTCCTCTGGCACCACACATGATAAACTGAACCCCTCTTCCATATTTCAGATCTTTTAATAATAATAGGCAAAGTGTTAACAGTTGAATGAATTCCTATACTGGGTGAAAGATTGCACTTCTGAGATTCTATGTTTCTATAGTCCCCCTGAATCTTGTCTCCATATTAAATACTCTCAGTCCTTTCAAGGATTTCTCATACATCATAATTTATAGACCTTTTACCATCCTGGTCAAGCTGATTCAACATGCACCAGTCCTTGAACAATAACCATGTCTCAACCAATGCACCAACACCCACTGATGGGGTTCCTCACTCTCTAAGGATTCTGACCTATCAGCAGTGCCTGCTGTGGGTGTGAAAGAATCCCATCACACAACTATCACCCTTGCTCTAGACTATCAAGGTCCCTCTTAAGGTATGGCCTCCAGACCTGAAGATGAACTTGTTAGCCTCTGAGGAGTACAGAGGACAAAGGGACATATACCACATTTCTATTAATGAAATGGTAAACAACACAGATTTGTTTCATTGTGTTCTTTTTTCCTACTAATGCTATTGCCATAAATGCTGCTACTCTATCCTGTACCTAAACACTCCATTTTTGAACCCCAATGTAGGATGTCACATTTATTACTATTAAATCTCATTAGATTCAGGGTATTTTGAATGCAGAACTTATCATGAAGTGTATTAACCATCCCTCCAGCAACAAGTCAAACTCAAATTTAATCAATACACATCACTGATAAGCCCCAAGAAAAATGTTTTATCTGTAACATGCCCTAGAGAGCTTTCTTTGAACTTAAAACCTAGCAGCTCCTTTTATCATTGAGATAAAATTCATATAACATAAATTCACCACTTTTAACCATTTTAAAGTATGCAATTCGGTGTTTTTTAGTATACTCAAAATGTTGTGCAACCACCATGACTATTTAATTCCAGAAGATTTTCACCACCCAAAGAGAAAGCTCGCGCCCATTAAGCAATTACTCCTCATCTAGCAGCTCTTCTTGAATATGGTTTATTCAACTGGCTACAAATCTTAATTACCTTACAATCTAGTCCACATTTGTCAAACCTGTCACTAATGTATCACAAGACACACTTGCAAATGCCTTACTGAAATCTAGACATTACTGTGTTTCTCTGATTCACCAATCTGGTGACACTGTCGTCAAAGAGGAAATGATCTTAATGTGACAGAGCTTGTCTCAGAAAGCCCTGGTTGACTCCTAAGCATCAGTTGTTTCCTAAGTGCTCATCTACTTGACAATATGCTAGGAATTCTGCCCCAGACTAATTCGTTACACTAGAATTTATGATTATCTTCTTTTCCTTTTTAATAATTAGTACATTTGCCCTCCTCTACTTTTTTAAGTTTATTTATTTTGAGAGAGAGAGAAAGCTCAAATGCACATGCACACATGCACTCACGAGGGCAGGACAGAGAGAGAGAGAATCCCAAGCAGGCCCTGTAATGTTTGCACAGGGCCCAACATGGGGCTTGAACCCACGAACCATGAGATCACGACCTGAACCAAAACCAATAATCAGATGCTCCATCAACTGAGCCACCCCAGGTGCCCCACCCTCCTCCACTTTTAAAAACCACACTGCAGTTCTGCACAATGCCTTAAAGATCACTGATGACAGTTTAGCAATTATACCTACCCAGTTAGTACAGTAATGGCTTCAATTTAAGCTCTCTAAGCTGAGAACATTAGAACTCAAAGAACAGAAAGAAACTACAGATAAAACCTATAACAGTTGAGAACTAACCAGGAACATGTTCCAAATTGTCACTTGAAATAGTCCCTCAAATCCATTATTCTGACACAAAAACAGTGCTTCCCAAACCAGTGTACTCTGGAACACTAGTTCTGAGCAAGAAAGTCTGTGAGAAGAGTCTGAGAGGAAACGAGGGGTGAGAAATCCTGCTTACACTATCTTCTCCCTTTGAGATTCGGAACTTACAACCCACGATAAAAAGCCTATAGAACCCACCAGTCAAATCTAGTCAGCCACAGTTTCCAAATCCCAAACTGTATTCTCCTTTAACACAAAGAATAAACTGCGTTACTTTGGCAAGCTGATTCATCTCATCACAGTCTGTACGCCAAAGCTGTTCATCCAAAACCTGTTTTCTCAATGCCAACTTCATTACACACTGATTAGTCGTTTTTTATGGCACAATACAACCTGCTTCAAAGTACTCTGGAAAATTCTAGCCAGTTTCTCTAAAATGGTATTTTTATGTTTCAAAAATCTCAACAGTTGGAAGAGCCTGGGTGGCTCCTTCGGTTAAGCATCCGACTTCGGCTCAGGTCATGGTCTCCCAGTTCATGAGTTCGAGCCCCACATCGGGCTCTCTACTGTCAGCACAGAGCCTACACTAGATCCTCTGTCTCCTCTCTCTGCTCCTCACCCACCTGCGCTGTCTCTCAAAAAATAAACATTTTTTTTAAATCTCAAAAAATTTTAAAGTAAATAAATAAGTCTCAACAGCTGAACCTGCCTTGTTCTGAAAAAAAATTAAGATCTCAATTCAAAGACTAGACAGCAAGGCAAACTACACAGAACATCTCATCGGAGAGTCATTGTTGATGCTCAATATGTATTATCCAAACATCTAGAGAAAATAAGTAAATAAAGCAGGATCTCTACTTTAGTCCTCATACCAAAAAAATTCAAAATGGATCAAGGGGTTACATGTTAAAACTCTTTACATCCTAAAAATACTAGAAGAAAACACAGAGGAATGTTTTTGTATGGCACTGGTATAAATGACTCTAAAAAGGACATAAAGCCAAAAATCTAAAAATAAAAAAAAACATTAATAAAATCAAACATGTTTTAAAATTCTAAATTGTTAAAAATAATAATAAAATGAAATTCTAAATTATTTTAAAAACCTTAAAGTCAAGCTTAAAGGACAAACTGGATTCTTTTCAGCACATGTGGCATCCAAAGCATCAATCCCCTCAATATATAAACAGCGCTTACAAATCAGTAAGAAAAAACTCAACAGAAAAATGAGCAAAGGGTTCTACCAAAACAGTTGGCAGAAAAGGAAATACAAATGGCTCTCAAACAAAGATCCTCAGGAAACCTGGCTGCCTCTGTCAGTAGAGCATGCAACTCTTGATCTCAGGGTAGTAAGTTCAAGTCCTACACTGGGTGTGGAGCTTACTTAAAAAAATAAATTTAAAAAAAAGTTAAATTAACAAAAAAGTTGTTCAGCTTCACTCAGAATTAGATAATCTGAAAATGAAACTACAATGAAATACCATTTTCACCTATGAAATTCTCAAATATTAAAAAAACTATAATACTGCAGGTTGATGAAATTATGGGTAAAGCAGCCCTCTTATACATTACGGATGGTACAACTTCCAGACCAAATTGACAATATTTATCAAAACTGGGGCACCTGGGTGGCTCAGTCGGTTAAGCATCCAACTTCAACTTAGGTCAAGATCTCACGGTCTGCTGTGAGTTCGAGCCCTCCGTCAGACTCTGTGCTGTCAGCTCAGAGCCTGGAACCTGCTTCAGATTCTGTGTCTCCCTCTCTCTCTACCCCTTACTGGCTCACATTCTGTCTCTCAAAAATAAAAATTTTTTTTAATTAAAAAAAAAAAAAAAACGTACACATTCCCTTTGACTTAGAAATCCCACTTTAAGAAATTTATCCTACAATACCCCCAAGTGTGAGATGACATACATACAAAGTTGCTAACTACAACACTATAATAGCAAAAGCTGGGGTAAAATATGCACTGGTAGTTTCAATCTATACACTGAAAAAGTATGCAACTGTGAAGACAAAAATGAGGTACTCTGATGTATTCATGTGGAGTAAGTTATGAGATGGAAAGCAGAATATGACAAGGAAATAAGTGACTAGGATTTATATGCATTGAATAATGAAAGACACATATTCATAACTGTGGTTCCAACTGGGGAAAAACGGAATGGCTGGGACACAGACTTTTTTTTTTCCACTATATATCCTAGCATAGCCTCTAAGTATCATGTTCGTGTATTATCTATTTTTTTTAATGATTAAGAATAAAACTGTAATTAAAAAACCTAAAATCTGCCTAAGAATATTTTTGTGGGACTTCTCAAGTTTTTGAAGGAAATCCCCAAAGTCAAACCACTGCTGGGCACCACCTTTTCAATCAATGATTAAGAAGCATTGTCCAAACTAATGACATAACAGTATGCCTTCAGAGCAGAAAAACATTTTGTTACAATAGTCCTAGTAGTAAGTAGTAAGTGGCAAGTAGTAAGTAACTTTTGTTTCCTTTTAGCTTATCTAGAGGTCATCTGATATGTATGTGTTATTTGTAAGGAAATGATCTGCTCTACTGTAAGGCTTTTTGTATTTAAATTTTATTTTTATATCATTTTTCTATCTTCAATAATCACAGGTTTTTTCCTCCTTCTTTTCAATTTTTCCTCTTCTAATTTTGTCTCATTCCCTCCTTTGTACTTTAGTTCCTTCTGCTTCAGTTTGTAGGAACACTAACCCTATTCAAGAAAATATCTTGGGGCTCCTAGGTGGCTCAGTCGGTTGAGTGTCGACTCTTGGTTTCAGCTCGGGTCATGATCTTACGGTTCGTGGATTTGAGCTCCACATTGGGCTCTGTGCTGACTGCATGGAGCCTGCTTGGGATTCTCTATCTCCTTCTCTCTCTGCCCCTCCCCAACCAAGCCTCCCTCCCCCTGTCAAAAATAAATAATTTTTAAAATATATACCTTGTTTTTTATGTTGCAGATTAATAATCCCTAGAAGCAGGTGGATAATTTCTACCTTATGGATAATACCTATCACAATAATAGTTACTTCCCTTCTACTATAAAAGTCTCACAATTTTTCCTAAAGCCAGAGTCCTCTTGGTTCCCAAACATCTGCCCCAACAGAAGCCAAGCCCTGGGCTGGCAGCTGCCTCTCCAATGCTCCTTCTGCTTTTCGTTATGATTTCCAATGAGTCAACAGGAAGGTATTCTGAGTAAAGAAGAAATAGAGGCCTTTAGACAGGACTTTCCTCCACCCACAACACCAAAAAATACAGTTCTTGCCAAACGATCCGAGGCAATTTCCAATCCAATTTGCCACTCCTGTCTGCATGAGGTCATTATGTAAAAAACAAGCAACTGGGAAGAAGACATGCCTTTCTAGGCGGAATCACAAGCAAATCCCAGGTTATGAACATGAAAGCCAAACCAGAACTCTCTGGCCTCCCCAGAGTCACCATATTCAACTACATCACCTCTGCTGCAACCGCTCCCCCTTCCAAGGAAATCATCTTACCGAGCGGGAGTTAGGTCAAAAAAGTTAAACATACACATTTATCACAGATACCTATAAAAATCACTTAGCTAAGATTTTACGTTTGCTATATTTAAGATTTTACTTTAAGTAATCTCTGCACCCACCGTGGGGCTCCAACCCACGACCCCAAATTCAAGAGTTGCACGCTCCACCGACCGAGCCAGCCAGGCACCCCTATGTTTACTACATTTCTTATTAGCATGAATAAATCCTTCACCAATCAACAAACATTTAACAGCTACTTATGTATGTCCATCACTATCTTTAGCTCTTCAGTAAATAAAACAAGTATAAAACAAAGTAAAAAAATAAAAAAGTCCAACACTAGTTAGACACAAAGCTACGGGACAAATCAGAGAACGGTCGTCACACAGTCAGAGTGGCAGGCAAAAGACTCTGCAGTAAGTGGGCAGGCTTGCCCATCAGACAGGTAGGCAATTAACACCTGTGGGAACCAGCTGACTTAATGGTGGACTTCAATGTCGCCCCTTCTGTGCCTATAGAGGTCAACAGCACTAGTGTCGAGTTGGGCTTGAACCCCACAGACAGTTACGAGGCCAGCAGACAAGCGATACTAATTCATTTTTTCCCCTCTTCAAAATAAAAATAATGCCCATCTCGCAGTAATGTTGTGTGTAAAGTACTTAATTACAGGCAGTTACTGCCGCTGTCATTATTTTTAGAAGCAGTGGTACTGCAGCAGCAAGCTTGCCAGGTCTGGGCACTTGCCAGAACTGAAATCCGGCTCTGCCACTCACTAGACGGGCAAGTCAGCCTCTCCAAGCTTTGCTTTCTTTTCTGTTAAATGCAGATAAGAATAAGCACCTCTTTAAGAAGAGCTAATCACCCGAATCAGCTAATCAGCTAATGCATACCAAGTGCTTAGCACAGCGCCTCGCATATAAGTGCTCAATACATGGTATTGATAATGACGGTGAAGAGGCAGAGGAACACGAGGATCTCGGGGCAGATAGAACAATGTTCTTCATCTTTTTTTTTTTAATGTCTATTTACTTATTTTGACAGAGGAGAGACAGAGCTCGAACAGGGGAGGGGCAGAGAGAGGCAGAGAATCCCAAGCAGGCACTGCACTGTCAGTGCAGAGTCCGACGTGGGGCTCGACCAAAGGAGCCACAAAATTGTGACCTGAGCGGCGATCAAGAGTTGGAGGTCTAACCGAATAAGCCACTCAGATGCCCCAGACAAAATATTTTATATCATGATGTCCTGGCAAATTGCAGGCTTGAGTTTTGGGTTGGTTTTGCTTTTTGGGGTTTTTTTGGGGGGGAGGGGGGTGTTTGTTTCCCTGTAACTGTTGTAGAAGTATTTGAAGTATTGAGATTTCTATAATAAAATGCCTTATTGGAAAATAACAATTCTTCCCAACATAGAATTTTAAGAAAAAAATTTCAAAACAACATTCAAGCTTAAGCAAGCAAACTTTCTCTTCAAAATAAAACATTAACCAGATCTTTCATTTATATGTTTAAGATTTTTGATTCATGTTCTGTCAAAGCACAGGGATCAATCGGAATAGCAGGAGCTCATCTCGAAGAAAAACCAAGCGGCACAGTCCTGACTGGATCAGGTGGGACACAGAACTTGTGCACTCGAGTGGCACTTTACTCAGTTTGCTCAAAGATATGGTCTCTAAGCAACCAGGTCCCAAATTTTAAACAAACAGTCCCAGTCATATGAATCACTTCCGAATGGTCTCACTTTGCCTACCAGCACTTTCTTACACAAATACTTCCTGCGAGGGGTTTATTTAGCAGTCTCAATTGGAAATAACCAGAAGCCATCAAATACCACATGGCTTAAAAATGTTCAGAATAGGTCCTGCTACCAACAGATATCCCCAAATCGCTAAACTGTGAAGCAGAAGAAATTCTGCAGAAATCAGAGACGGGTCATCATGCAAAGCCAGAAAATTAAATTCCTAGAACATGCCAACTTAGGCCCCCAAATACATTTTTCCTATTCTTTCATTGGGAACATTAAAATATACAAACACGATTGTTACTCTGACTCTAAGACTAGAAGAAATAAATGCCAAATTCAGTCAAATAAATAGCCCACTTAGCCCAATTAGACTTTCCCAATCTTGATGGGGGAGCAATCTATACAGTTAGCTGGCCTCTTAACACTGGTTTCCTGTGGTCACACCCACTCTGAGACTTACTGAAAATAAGGGGAACTGGTAAAGTATTCAACCCAACTCTTGGCTCCAGCCTCCTTTTTTCCACCTGAAAAGAATGCTATATGTGTCACACTATTCTCCATGAACTAGAGACCATTAAATCTATTAACAAGAATAGAGAGGGAAAGGAATGAACAATCCAAAATGAAAACTGCAATAAGACAAAGAAACTACCATTAACAGAACCAAAGGGGAAAAAACCAAGACAGTAGAAAAATCCAGTAAATCAAAAGATAGATGTGGGACACATATCTCGTCCTGATTTAACATAAACAGACAAAATGGAGAATAGCCATAAAACAAACTACAGAGATCTAACCTACCAACAGGTACCCCAAGACGGAACTAATGAGTCAGAACTAATTGTTAAAGGTATAACTCCTTAGAGCTAAAACAAACAAAACACAAAACAAAAACAAACAAACCAGAAAGATAATATAAATCAAGAGTCTCCACATTACAGGCAAAATTACTAAGCCAACATCAACTCTAATATATAACTCGAGGAAACTTTAAGAAAGAAGAACTCCACAAGTTTCAAATCATGGAAAATTGTGAGGCAAAAACAAAACAGAAAAAAGTCATTTGTCATGGAGCTAAAATCAAGCCAGCTTTAGATGTTCCTAAGTTCTACACATTTTCTCAAGAAAAATGAAATATAGTTTACCATAAAAGAATAAAGAGTGTAGAAACAGAACTGTACTTAATTTAATATTTGACAAAGTAGACATCGATTGCTAACAGGTTGTAAAAAGATTATTTTTAGGTGACAGAATAACTTAGGGGCTCCTGGGTGACTCAGTTGGTTAAGCACCCAGCTTCAGCTCAGGTCATGATCTCGAGGTTTGTGGGTTACAGCCCCACGTGGGGCTCTGTGCTAACAGCTGGGAGCCTGAAGCCTGCTTCAGATTCTGTATCTCCACTCTCTGCTCCTCCCTCACCTGTGTGAGCTCGTGCTCTCTTTCTCAAAAATAAGTATTTTTGGGGGCGCCTGGGTGGCTCAGTCGGCTAAGCGTCCGACTTTGGCTCAGGTCACAACCTCATTTGTGGGTTGGAGCCCCACGTCGGGCTCTGTGCTGACAGCTAGGAGCCTGGAGCCTGCTTCGGATTCTGTGTCTCCCTCTCTCTCTGACCTTCCCCGTTCATGCTCTGTCTCAAAAATAAATAAACATTAAAAAAAAATTTTTTAATAAAAAAAAAGATAAGTATTTTTTAAAAAGGCAACAAGAGGGATTTTTTTTTAAATGACAGAATAATTTGCATAAAATTTATTTATTTTGAGTGTGAGGGTGCAAGCAGGGGAAGGGCAGAGAGAGAGGGGCGGAGAGAGAGGGGGAGAAAGGGAGGGGAGGGAGAGGGAGAGAGAGAGAGAGAGAGAGAGAGAGAGAAAGAGAGAGAGAGAGAGAGAAAGAGAGAGAGAGAGAGAGAGAGAGAGAGAGAGAGAGAGAGAGAATCCCAAGCAGACTCGTGCTATCGGCACAGAGCCCAATGAGGAGCCCGATTTCACGAGCCCATGACCCATCAGATCATGAGCCCAAATCAAGAGTCAGATGCTTAACCGACTGAGCCATCCAGGCACCCCTAAGATGACAGAATAATTTACAAACACCATGAGATTTATTAAAATTTTTTTTTTCTTAAACGTTTTTATTTATTTTTGGGACAGAGAGAGACAGAGCATGAATGGGGGAGGGGCAGAGAGAGAGGGAGACGCAGAATCGGAAACAGGCTCCAGGCTCCGAGCCATCAGCCCAGAGCCTGACACGGGGCTCGAACTCACGGACCGTGAGATCGTGACCTGGCTGAAGTCGGACGCTTAACCAACTGTGCCACCCAGGCGCCCCTAAACACCATGAGATTTAAAGACTTAGATTCCTAACAAAAATTAAGCATTAAATTGAAAAAAGCTAACAATATAAGACTTCACATTTTAGCAAGGCTTTGGAGAATTTGAACTATGGCTTTGAATTGATCAAAGAAATTGCAAAGAGAAAGATTAACATTTGAATTGCATAAAATTGAAAACTGCTGTACAGGGGCACCTGGCTGGCTCAGTCGGTATTGTGTGTGACTCTTGATCTCATGGTTGTAGATTTGAGCCCCGCGTTGAATGTGGAGATTACTTAAAAATAAAATCTTAAAGAAATTTAACAAAATTAAAAAATAAAACTTCTGTACAGTGAAAAACCAAAATGGCAAATCAAGAGAAAATATTGGTAGCAAATGCAACAGGAGGTTGACCATATTATAAGAGAGCTTATGAAAGTTAACATCATGACTCTATTAGACAACCTCATCCACAATGTGAATAAAATTGATAAACAAGTACATGGGAAAAATGTTTAAACTTTCCAGCAATCAAAGCAATATCATTTTAAACTGGAATAAGCCTAAATAAATTATGGATGTTATGTAACCACTGAAAATAGTAATTAAGACAACGATATAGCAATTAAAAGATCTAAATTTGTGAATACAACTATCTAAAAATTATCTACAACTTTTCCTTTTACTCAGGCCCTTTCTTTTTTCTTTATTATAAAATTCATGATCATTGTAAAAAGCATTTTAAATCTACCGAAGAGCACTAAAATAAAAAGGAAACGTCTTGGGGTGCCTGGGTGGCTTAGTCAGTTAAGTGTCTCTTGGTCTTGGCTCAGGTCATGATATCACCATTGGTGGGTTCAAGCCCCGAGTTCAAGCCTGCTTGAGATTCTCTCTCTTCCTCCCTCTCTCTCAAATAAATAAACATTTAACGGGAAAAAAAAAAAAAAAAAGGAAAAGTCTTCTCACACCCTCCATCCTGACTCCCTAGAGGTATCTTCTTATTTCTGGAGTTTCCTGTGAAACACAAGCTTAAATCTGAAGTGAAAAAACTAAGGCTACAAACCTTTAAGACTTTGAAAGTGCCCAGAAAATTCTCCAGAAAAGTTTACTGATGCCTCATCACCTTTATGTTAAATCTGCTTTTGCCCCAAGGGCCAGGATAAAGAATACATTTACCCAGTGCCCACTGCATTTCAGCCACTATGCCAGGCACTTAGCCCTCACAGCACCTCCAGAAGATGCCTAGTATCTCCATTCTGCAAAGCACAAATTTAGGCTCACTCCCTCAAGTTAAACCAGAATCAGAAATCACACCTGCCCAAACTGAAAATCCTCACTCTTTTCACTTCGCATATCCCAACAGCCAAGTTTTTTAAAACATTTCAGGTTTGTTTGTTTTTTTATTTTTTTTAATGTTTATTTTTGAGAGAGAGAGAGAGAGAGAGACAGAGAGAAAGGCAGAGCATGAGCAAGGGAGGGGCAGTGAGAGAGGGAGACATACAGAATCTGAAGCAGGCTCCAGGCTCCGAGCTGTCAGCACAGAGCCCGTCGCGGGGCTTGAACTCACAAACCATGAGATCATGACCTGAGCTGAAGTTTGGACGCTTAACAGACTGAGCCACCCAGGTGCCCCAAATGTTTCAGGTTTTTTAAATGTCTGTTTTAATTAATTATAAGTGTTATGAGATTACAGTAGTATGACTTTTCTTAGTACCAAAGATAGCTGACTGCCTAATACATACCAGATTACTCTCCATATTTCTTCACTGTAAATTTTGCTGAGTGTCTCAGCTACACCACAGGGTAAAAAGCAGTAAAATGCTTTTCTGACCACAGTAGGAACTAATCCTTCCGTGTGTGCAAAAAGCACTCTTACTTTGAACAACTTTAACAAAGGCACTTTTAAATGCAACCAACTTCTTACCTCTGAGTCTATCCAAGGCAGGTGCACCAAGGTAAGTTTCAGAAAATAGAAGTGAGGTTTTTCATCTGTATCATCATTTTCAGAGTTAAGACTAAATCCCACCCCATACTTCACCTTGCTAATTATGAATACATGAATATACCCGGCTTGTAGTCCCAATGTGCCATTAAGTAGCTATATCTATGTGACTCTCTGACTCACACAGGGTCTCATGAGGCAATTAAATTAGTTTTCCCATCTGTAAAAGGAAAACATAGGCCAACCTCCTAAAAAATGAAGGGATATTCCTCCACTTGAGAATTGTAGAGGCTGATGGGCAAGGTGTTGTTCTTCTGAATCCCCTCACCTACCCATTTTTTTTTTTTTCTTGCCTAATCTTAAATATTTTTAACTTGCATTCATGATCATGGTGTGCCAGCCTGGATATATCCAGATGTTACTGAATTCTGCTCCCATGTAGAGACCTAAAGAGCCCATCCTAGAAAATGTTCAATGCCAACAACAAAGTCATATGCACAAAAGAGAATTTGTTCTCAAGAACTGATTTTTTTCCAAGACACTGTTTCAATTCCCCTAAATTACAGAAGGAAGAGTGCCTGTTTAGTGCCATGCTCTTGTTAACAACGCGAAGTCTCTGCCCGTCTCCAACCAGCCAGAGCCCTGCTTTCCCTTCTACACGGGGCTGGGGGTATGTTGGGGGGGGGAGGGGGCGGGTAGGCCCTGCCCCTTCAGGTAGGGTATGGACACAGCAAGAGAAAGGTGGCCCATGACAGGTCTTGAAAGGGCATTACAGCAAGCCTCTGAAAGAAGGGACCCTTAACCTTCAACACCAGAGAGTGCTGGGATTAACGTTCTTCCTGTGACCTTTAAACTAACTGAATTTTCTCCTGTTTCCATTTATACATTCTCCTCACTGCAGACTACGCGTCCTGCCCGGCCTGATATGTTCTCTTCCTGGGTCTGTTCACGTGAACATTCTGATCCTTCTCTGTATCACTTTCTCCTCTCCAAGACCTGAGCGCCTAGTGTAGCTCACATATTTACACTTCGCCTCTCTCAACTAAGTGAAAATGCTAGTCGTCTCTACCATACAGCTATTCCACAGACCAAACAAATGCGAAGACAATCAGAACAGGCAAAAGATCAAAATAAACCCACATTTTGGGGCGCCTGGGTGGCTCAGTCGGTTAAGCGTCCGACTTCAGGTGGGGTCATGATCTCACAGTCTGTGAGTTCGAGCCCCGCGTCAGGCTCTGTGCTGACAGCTCAGAGCCTGGAGCCTGCTTCCCATTCTGTGTCTCCCTCTCTCTCTGCCCCTCCCCTGCTCATGCTCTGTCTCTCTCTCAAAAATAAATAAAAACATCAAAAAATTTTTTTTAAATAAAAATTAAAAAATAAACCTACATTTCAAGTCCTTGGTCTGTTCTGCAGCTCGTAACAAAAAGCCCTGAATCCTCAGATATTTCATTAAAATAGTAACTTAATTTCCATATTAAAGCTACTCTCCAAAAAATAGGGAAAAGCAGAATCTATTTTCTTATTCCCAATCACTCTAGGTGCACACTTTTACGGAATCACTCCTAAATTTTCCCACTTAACCTTTCAGGGAAACATAAACCCACGGCACACCCTCCTTTCTCTACAAACACCCCTACACTCACTGTCTCCACACATTCATCTTCACCCTCTCTACACAATCTCCTCTCTTCCCAGGGAAGAGCTCTGTTACAGGTACGGGAGAAAATGGAGTGCCCTGGGACACACAATGGAGCCACTGTACTTGAAGGTGGAGCTTCCAGGGGGAGGAGTATCAGTACTAGAAATAGAACCGAAGAGGGAAACCTTTTCTCTCCTGGATCTCTCGGATCTTTCTTCCTGGACTTGGAAGGGGTGTAAATTCCAGACCTTGGGGCTCCTCCAACTCAGGAGGGGTGGAGGTTATGAAGGAAACAGGATGGGGGCCGATCCAAAAAGGAAAACTGGGCTTGCGCTAGAGGGGAAAGTGGGGCGCCGACAGCGCACGGGGACAGCCCAGCTCACCAGGGTAGAAAACACAACGGGAGCTAAAGCCCCAGCTACGACGGGAGAGCATGTGATCTGTCCGTGGTTTACCTCAAACACTTCTTAAGGGTGGCAGCAGCCGCTTCATGCGGCCAGTAGGGATCCCAGTCTTCTATTCTCTGCAGAGCACCCCAGGCTTCTTCCTAGCCCCCTCTGGTAGTAAAATCTAAATACATGCTCCCAACTTGATTTTCTAATCAAAGCTTTCAACAACAACCACCACCGCATCCTGGGATTGCCTCCCTAAAATAAATCAGGCACATTTCCACGATGCCAGGCCAATAGGACAATACGCCACGATTATACCCTCCCTTATAACCCAAAGCATAAAAAATAAAGAGTATATCACCAATGTCTCACTTCCTCGGTCACTTCCTAAGTATGCAAAAGTAGCCAACTAAAAAACACTGCAGGTGATCATGGATGTTAAAGGAAATGGGCTACTTTTCTATTCTGGAAAAAACACCTCAGAGGGACACGTGAGTGGCTCAGTCGGTTAAACGTTCGACTCTGGATCTCAGGGTTGGGGGAAAACTCCCGACAGAAAAGAACGGCCCTAGAGCAGATGGAAATGAGCAGACAGAATATGCAAAGAAGGAAATGTGGTAGAAAGCACCATTCTCGTCAGGCTATCATAACGCAGAGCTCTAAAACTATTTTAAATCTTGCTTCTCGGGCGCCTGGGTGGCTCAGTCGGTTGAGCGTCCGACTTCGGCTCAGGTCACGATCTCACGGTCCGTGAGTTCGAGCCCCGCGTCAGGCTCTGGGCTGATGGCTCAGAGCCTGGAGCCTGCTTCCGATTCTGTGTCTCCCTCTCTCTCTGACCCTCCCCCGTTCATGCTCTGTCTGTGTCTCAAAAATAAATAAACGTTAAAAAAAAAAATTTTTTTTTTTTTAAATCTTGCTTCTCAACTAAGGGGGAGCCTATCAGAACCACCAGAACCACTTAAATATATAGGTGTAGGGGCACCTGGTGGCTCGGTCGGTTGAGTGTCCGACTCTTGATTTTGGCTCAGGTCATGATCTCACAGTTCATGGGTTCGAGCCCTGCATCAGGCTCTGTGCTATCAGTGCAGAGCCTGCTTGGGATTCTTTCTCTCCCTCTCTCTCTGCCCCCACCCCACGCTCACTGCTCGCTCTCTCTCTCAAAAAATAAATAAACTTAAATAAGATATACAGGTATCTGGACCTTCCAGACCTACAGAATCAGAGTCTCTATGGTAAGGCCGAGATATCTGTATTTTTAAGTTCCCCGGGTGACCTAATGCACACACTTGGTTGAGAACCACTGCACGACTGACTTTCAAAAAACTAATCTTCAGTCAAGAAAACTACAAGTAGACCATGCAGACTCAGGCTTCAGCTTCCTCACTGACATGAAACGGTTAAAGTGGAAGAGGCGTTGAACTAGAGTAGCGGTGGCAAGGGGGTGGTAGCCAAGACGCTCTGTAAAAAGGGAATTTTACTGTGGAAACCCAAGTTTAAAACAAAAGCAGAACTGCTTCGGATGGAGGAAGGAAGGGAGCTGGGGTTCTTCCCTCTCATCCCCAGGTCACCGCAACAGAGACACAGGATGGTCTCTCATTCCAGCTGCGGCTTTCAAATTCTTTGACTTTCCAAAACTAGATCTAGTGCGCAGTTTAAGTAACAGGGACCTAATCTTTTTTTTCCATGGGGCCCTTACACACTTCATATGAGAAACATCCCCTTGTCTTTTTTTTTTAAGTTTATTTATTTTGAGAGAGAGCGAGCAAGCGAGCGAGCAGGGCAGGGGCAGAGAGGATCTCAAGGAGCCTCCAAGCTCAGCTTAGAGCTGACGTGGGGCTCTATCTCGGGACCGAGATCATGACCTGAGCCAAAATCAAGAGTGGGTCCTTTAACCGACTGAGCCACCAGGCGCCCCTCCTCTTTTCTAATCACATATTCACTTCCTGCTGTCTAACCTTCTATTTAGAAAAACAAGTGTTATTATCATTCTCCCCACCTAAATCACCACTAACCGCCCCCCTGTACCCAGTCTAAAGGAAGAGGTTTAAGCTCAGCAAAGAAGCCTGGATTCAAGACATCAGAATGCTGTTAGAGTCCCAGGGACGGAAGAAGGACAACGGAACCAGGGAGGGGCACAAAAGGGACCATGTCTTTCGAGAGGAAAAGGAAAAGAGCTGAAAGGCTAACACTTGTAACTTCAGGAACACATGGATGTTTGTTGTATTGTTCTCTGGACTTTCCTAAAAGTGTTTTAAGGGCCTCAGAATTAACAAAACAAAAATACTCTTGTTTATTAACACTACTGAAACATCCTTGATTTTCATTGGACTTTGATCACAAATACCTTTCATTACCCCATGCTGGCCTTTTCCACCAAAGCTCACATGTAGGAAACAAGATCTGTAATTATATCTATCTGCCCTGGGGCCTTGCAAAGGAATACCAGCACCAAAACAAAACTGAACCACTGATAGCAAATAGACACTCTAAGAGTAAGACCACCAGGTGTCCCAGCATCTGAAGAGGGAAAACCGCCCTTATACGTTCACTTCCCAAAAAATGCAGAGGATGGTGACTCCGGTAAACTTTGAATACTGCCAAACCGGTGGACCTTTCCCCAGAGTCCTACCAAGAGGAAAACGAATCCAATTCATATATAAATCAAAACCAGTGAAACACCAGGCTAAGAACTTTAAACTTCAAAAAATGCTATTTCAAAAAAAAACCAAAATGCTATTTCTGGGCCGCCTGGCTGGCTCAATCATAAAGCCTGTGATTCTTGATCTCAGGGTCCTGAGTTCAAGCCCCGTGTTGGGTATGGAGCCTACTTAAAAAGACACACACAAAAGAAAAGTTTGGGGGAAAAACCCCCACAAACTGCTATTCTCCCCTACAGCTCGTAGTGCCCCAAAACATGCACGATCCGCATAAAACCAAACACAGATCTGGGAATTTTTCAGAATACATAAGCGCCCATCAGAGTTTCACGATAAGCCGCTATCAAGGCCACTTGATCCCGTGAATAAATACCCTACCTATACTTATTCCTTCAAACTACCAGCCTCTGACAGTCACACCTAGGACATATTCAAAGAGATCTTTATCTGTGTTCACATCACAACAGCTCCCTTCTCTGCAGCCGGCCAATCGTTACCTCTTTGCTTCTTCCAAATGACAAAGGTACTCATAAGCCACATTCTGACGTCTCCTTTCGTCCATCTCCTCTGCAGTGAGTCTCTCATTATCCAGGACAGCTAAAACATGAAAGGAAGAATGTAAACACAAGAATCTGTAACCTTTCTGACAGATAAAAGAAAGCCACGGCATCAAATTCCTGTTAGTCACCTGGCAGGTCAGGGTAGCCTGTGGACGTGTGGATGGCCAGATGTACTACGAGGACTTTCCTAAAACAGGAACTAGGGAGTTTCAACTACATTCGTCTTACCCTTTTGTTAAAAGTGTCATTAGGGGCGCCTGGGTGGCGCAGTCGGTTAAGCGTCCGACTTCAGCCAGGTCACGATCTCGCGGTCCGTGAGTTCGAGCCCCGCGTCAGGCTCTGGGCTGATGGCTCAGAGCCTGGAGCCTGCTTCAGATTCTGTGTCTCCCTCTCTCTCTGCCCCTCCCCCGTTCATGCTCTGTCTCTCTCTGTCCCAAAAGTAAATAAACGTTGAAAAAAAAAATTAAAAAATAAATAAATAAATAAAAGTGTTATCATAATAGACTTGTACGAAATTTTAGTACAAGTTTGTCATCACTTGACAAATACTGAGTTGAGATTTTGGCCCAACTCTGTTCTGGTCTATCTACCAGACTCTCTCCCAATACAGAGCTGAGAGTGTTGTTTTCCCCTTGTTTATTAATAACCCAAGGCAGCAGTCATTGAGAACTAAGTGGCGGTAATTATGTTCAACGCCTTACATGCATTCTCTCACGGAAGTCCCACAACAATCCTCTGATTATCACTCCCATTTTACAGATGAGGAAACTGAGGCTGGGTGCCCTTAGCTCTACCGCTAATAAGCGGTTGCCGGGCCTGGATTCCAACCCAGGCAGTCTGTCTCAAATCTGCCAACTTCATGGGCACCCGGGGTATGGCATCGACTCCTGACTCCTTGGGATGGCATTCAAGGCCTTTTCCAATTTGGCCCCAACTACTTCTGGAAACTCTTCTCCCTCTGCCCGACCCTCCTCCCCCCACCACCGTGTACTGTCTGTGACCCCACGCTGCCCAACCTCACGCAGCATCCGCCAGAGCTCCGTTCACATGTCACTACCTGTGTTCTTACTGCCTTCCCCCCACCCCTCCTCCACATCCACCTTCCTGCTTTTGCCCGGCTGGCTCAGCATCTTTTATCTTTATTACACCTCACTATCATTAGCTTGTACACCTGTCCTTCTCTGATTGAGACGCTCTTGGCAGGCAGGGCCTGCTCTTACTCACTAATTTCACAAACGTGACACAATCCCTCACACATAACTGTTGAGTGAACTTATCCTAAAAACGGACCATTACTCTCACAAGAGAAAATAAAAACGAAATCTCGGGATTCCAAAGGACCCTCCTGCGGCCAGCGGTAGCTGTGCCGCCTACAAGTTCAGTGCCGTCCCCTGGACGGCTACAGAAAACGAGGTTCGGAAAAATGAGGAAGTCACAGGGGTTCTTTTTTTCTTTTCTTTTTTTTTCTTTTTTTTTTTTTTTTTTTTTTTTTTTTTCTTCTCTCTCTCTGTTTTAATTTTTGAAAGCCTGACCAGGGAACGAAGCCCGAGCAAGGTGAAGTGGCCCGCCCCGGGCCGCACGTCTCCGCTGGCCCGGGGCCCCCCGCAGGTCCCGACCCCCGGTCCACGTCGCAGGCGGCACCCGGGGCAGCGCCTTCCCGCGAAGCGCGAGCGGAGCCCAGCGCTCCGGGACACGCCCTGCCCCGGCCTCCTGCCACCTCACCCTAGGCCGTCTCCCCCAAATCTCGGCGGCGCTGCGAGGCGGGAGGCTCTGGGTGGGGCCCCTCGCGTCGCGGCGCCCGGGCTCTGGCGAAGAGGGCCGCCTGCGTCCCCGCCGCCGCCGCCGCCTCCGAGCCCAGGTCGCGCGCCTCGCCGCCCCTCCCGCCCGCCGCCCGGCCCGGCCGGCTCTTCCGGGTCCGCGCGGCCCGCAGCCGCCCTGCCGCGCCCGCCCGCCCGAGCCCCCCGGGAAAACGGCGCCTGGGAGGCAGCGAGCCCGGCCCCGAAGCCCCCGCGCCGCAGAGCCCCGCACTCACAGCCATAGTGCGGCCGGACCACGCCCAGTCCGTCAACATCGTCCGTGGCGGACATGGCGGCCGAGCCCGGGTCTCTGCTGAGGAAGCGGTGAGACCTTGAAGGCGCGGCCGACGGCAGCTGCGGCTCCTGCAGAGTGCGCGGGCTGCCTTGCTCCCTGAGGCCCCGCCCCGCTCCGTCGGCCCCGCCCCATCCGACCCCGCCCCTCCGGCCCCGCCCTGCCGCGCCTCGCCCTGCCGCGCCGAAGGGAGCTGGGGTGGGGGCGGAGCCCGAGCCGCTCAGCCCCGCCCAATCCCCGCCCCTGGCGGTAACACCCTCTGGAGGCGGAAGGAAGGGGGCGGAGCCCACCCGTCCCCGGCGCTCGCGGTCCTCCTCGCTCCGCGGGAAAGGCGGCCCCCGCCCTGGAGCCCTGCCCTGCCGGCCGCCGCCCCGACCGCACCTCGGGGACAGAAAACGCCGCCTAACTGAAACAGAGCATATTGTTCCTAAACTAGAAGAGGAGGTTGCGCAGAAGAAAAAGATATTCCAGAAGAAACAAAAGCTTATGGGCCGGGATTAAATTCAGCGTTAAATAAAAGCACATAAAAGTTAAAAAAAAAAAAAAAAAAAAAAAAAAAGGCTTGAAATAAAAACCATGGCCCCTCCTCTTTTCCCCTGCCGGTGGAGCTAAACTCCTTTGCACCAAAGCGCTCCAGGAAGGCGTCCTTTGCAGTGACCCAAAGTGTTCTTGAGGAACAGAAGCAAGACCCAAACTGCCGTAAGGGAGGCACAGCCCTGCAGCCTGGCCTCAGTCTTCTCTCCAGATTCGCCCCTCGTCACCAGATTAGAACTGCTTAACACCCCCCCACACACACACACCGCGTACTTGAGAAGTGGATGCTAAAACAGGAGACTGTCCAAGCCTCCTTCTCTTAGTTTCCCCTGCCTGTTCTTCCTAAGTTCCTCTTTTCTCAGGGGATTCTTTGCCCTTTTTTAGGATGCCTCTTCCCCTTGCAGCTTGTGGCCTGCCCTTAAACTATTGGTATTCATTGGAATTCTGTTCTTAGCCTCTTCTGTTTTTTGCCCACTCCTTCTGGGTTTTGTTTTTTTTTCCCCCATTTTACGCACTCTTTCTGGGTATTTTTATTCTTACTCACCTTCAACTGCTGAAGAGCTTTAAATGTACATTTCCAGACCAGGCTCTGTAAAAGACCCGACTCAGTATTTTCAGCTGTGTAATGGACATGTTCCCCTGTGAATCCTGCAGACACTTCAAATTTAACGTGTTGAACACTGACTCTGTTCCTACGATAGTCTTTGTTAATAGAAGTGCTCTGTTGGCCATCAGGACACCCCAGCCTCCCTGCCTCACACCGCACATCCAGCCAGTGTTCTGAAGTGTCTTGCTTTTGTCTCTATCCCCATTGTGATTATACTATTTAGATTGTCACCATCTCTGTTTTCTCTTTGGCCAACTCACTCCTCACTGTCACCAGTGTGTTCTTCCTAAAGTGCAAATGCCTTTGCATTCCTCCTTTTTACATTTTTCTCATTATTCCCTTCAGGATATGGTCCAAGTTCCTTAGCATGCCGAATAAGCCCCTTCATAACCTGACTCCAGGCTTTTTGGTCTAGCCTTTTTTTCATCTATTTGCTCTTCCTTCAAAATATTAAAGCGAGGACCTTGAAAACCTAAAACAAAACACTTTCCATTAAAAAAACAAGCAAAGGGTGGTGCCTGGGTGGCTCAGTTGGTTGAGCGCTGGACTCTTGATTTTGGCTAGCGTCATGATCTCATGGGTTCGGGAGATGAGCCCAGCATCAGGCTCTGCTCTGACAACGAGAAGCCTGCTTGGGATTCCCTCCCTCTCCCTCTCTCTCTCTCCTCCCCCCACCCCCACTCATGCTCTCTCTCTTTCAAAATAAACTTAAGCGAATAAATAAAAAATTAAAAAAACAGGCAAAGGTTTAATTATTACAAATTCAAAAGTTAGTTCTTTCTAAAATTGTCAAGTTCAGCTTACAAATTTTATTATTCTAAGCCTAGCATATTTTACCAATCACTTTTCAGAAACTTTGAATACTTTTTGGTCCCATTTACAAACTTAGTTAATTCAACATCTCCAATCATTTAAAATTATGTCTATAAACTTAATTTATTTGGTTTCCCATTTAATTTCTTCAGTTTTCTAACCTAGAAACTTTTCAAGGCTTAGCAATTCTTATAAATTAAACAAACTTACAAAAAATGAATCTAAATTTCTCTTAAATAGCCCAGTTCCATGTGCAAACTTAGTAAGATATCAACTCACAATCTTAAGTCTAAAACTAATCCAGTAGACATATAAGACTGTCACTCTAATAAGCCAAATTTTCTTAAACATTCCAAGTGCATAAAATGTGAAATATGCACATATTTCTCCTTTAATGTTTACTTTTTTTGAGAGAGAGAGAGAGAAAAAGCGTGAGATGGAGAGAGACAGAGAGAAAGGGAGACAGTATCTGAAGCAGGCTCCAGGCTCTGAGCTGTCAGCACAGAACCTGATGCAGGGCTTGAACTCACGAACTGTGAGATCATGATTTGAGCTGAAGTCAGACACTCAACCGACTAAGACACCCAGGTGCCCCTGCACATATTTCTTCTTAACCCCAACATATTAGTCCCATAGTTTTTACCCCACTAAGCTTTTCTGTACTAATTTTAAAGCTTCTCTGAGTTGAAAGGTACATAGCTGCTAAGAAAGTTTCCAACCTAGTTAATTAAGATTACTTTTTAAATTTATTTTATTTTATTTTATTTTATTTTATTTTTTATTTATTTATTTTTTAATTTCCTTTTTTTCAACGTTTATTTATTTTTGGGGGGGACAGAGAGAGACAGAGCATGAACGTGGGAGGGGCAGAGAGAGAGGGAGACACAGAATCGGAAACAGGCTCCAGGCTCCGAGCCATCAGCCCAGAGCCTGACGCGGGGCTCGAACTCACGGACCGCGAAATCGTGACCTGGCTGAAGTCGGACGCTTAACCGACTGCGCCACCCAGGCGCCCCTATTTTATTTTATTTTTGAGAGAGAGAGAGAGAAAGAGAGAGAGAGAGAATGAGCAGAGGAGGGGTAGAGAAAGATAATCCCAAGCAGACTCCACTGTGAGCACAGAGCCTGACATGGGGCTTGAACTCACAAACCTTAGATCATGACCTGAGCCAAAATCAAGTGTTGGACACTTAACCTGCTGAGTCACCCAGGCACCCCTATTTTATTTTATTTTAGTGAAAGAGTGCACCACCCAGGCCTGCAAGCAAGGGAGGGGCAGAGAGAGAGAGAGAGAGAGAGAGAGAGAGAGAGAGAGAGAATCCCAAGCAGGCTCCCCACCCAGCTCAGAGCCCCTCGAGGGGCTGGATCCCACAACCGTAGGATCACAACCTGAGCTGAAATCAAGAGTTGGTCGCTCAACCGACTGAGCCACCCCAGGAGCCCCAAGATTACTTTTGATCAGAGATTTCCATTAGATATAACTTCTGGAGCTTCAGACTTTCAGAACCATTTTTCTCATTGTGCCAACTGTCACTTTGAGCTGTTTTCTGTATTATGTCATAGATTTGAAAACTTGTTATCTATTCCTCTGACTACCCTTAGAAACCAGCAAGTCCTATCCAGTTTACCTTTGGATTTTATTTTCTATGTCTTGGCTTTTAAAACACTTACCTATGTTTTCATTTTAATTCTAAAGACCTTTGGAATGGATGGAATCCAAATACATAAATGTGTTTTATCTCTAATGATAAAAGTTATGAACCTAATATGCTCAGGCATTTTTTTTTAAGTAAGCTCTAGGTCCAGGTGGGGCTCGAATTCATGACCCCAAAAACCAAGAATTGCATGCTCTACCCACTGAGCCAACAAGACACCCCCTGTGAGTCCTTTCTTATTCCTAGAAACATGCAATTCTAACAGGTATTTAAATCAATCTCCCATTGAATTTCAGATATCTCACATAGCTTTATCTGATGTTCACAAATTAAGCCATTCTTCATAATTATACTAACTGAAAGCTTCTGAGGCTTTACGAGACTAAGTGTTTTGTATTTATTTTCTTTTCTGAACTTCCTGATAATTCTACAAAGTAAGAACTCCAAGGGGTGCCAGCTGGCTCAGTCAGTAGAGTAGAACTTACTTTAAAAAAAAAAAAAAAAAAAAAGGAAGAAAGAAAGAAAGAAAGAAAGAAAGAAAGAAAGAAAGAAAGAAAAGGAAAGGAAAGAACTATTATTATCTCTAATTTACAGATGAGAAGTGGAGAACTAAGTAATTCAACTGAAGCCACGTAGTAAGAGGCAGAGCTGGAACTCAAACCCCAGGTCTAATGACAAAGCCCCCATGCCTGGTAAATAAACCTGAGATTCAGGGAAATGCACATGAAGACCATCCTTGGCCACTTAGTACTTCTCACCTATCAGAGTAGCAATATTTTATTTGTTTTCATTGATACTGTTGGCAAAAAGTGACAAAGCAACCACTCTCCTACACAGCTGCTTGGGCTGTAAATTGATACAATCTTTCTGAAGTCCAAATTGGCATTAGGCAGCTACCCTTCAACCAAGGAATTCCTCTCTTGAAATTTATCAAAATGAAACTTTTTTCTTTCTTTCCTGCTCTTTTTAAGTAAACTCTGCCCCAATATGGGGCTGGTACTCACAACCCCAAGATCAAGAGTCACGTGCTCTACTGACTCAGCCAGCCAGATGCCCCATAATGAAAATACTTTTAAGGTGCAAAAATTAGCAATAAATACGCTTATGGAAATGTCTTAAATGCCCATCATTAGGCTTTGAAATCAGCAATGGCACCTCCACACAATGAAATGCTAGACACCCCTAACAGCGATAACTTGTGGTTCTGGTCACGTTTGACTGGCTACCAGGAATATATATATGGACTAGAACTGCAGCAAGAGAAAAACAGGACTCGTGGAAGGCTGAAGGCATGGCTCTGTTCCTCTGAGCATCTCTGCTTCTCTACAGGTCTGCTCTTACCCCCCCCCCCCCCCCCCGCTCCTCTTTTTGACAACCAGCCTCCTCCATTCTAGTTTTTTCTGCTCCTTCACAACTATGACTTCTATTTGTTTGGCTTCCCATGGCCTTAATTCAAAGCCATGACATCCTTACGGCATCAGCTCCTTTGAGGATAGTCTCAGTTGCCCAATTCCATAACCCAGTGGCATGATTGGCCCAGCTCATCTTTCCACCTCCCAGGTATGCCTCTGATCGCCCACAGGTAGGCTGCCCTTCAATCAGATGCCAATCCTTTGGTTCATTTAGCTGCGGTCGGGAGATACAGCCAAGTAAGGATAGAAAACTAAGAGCTGGGCAATGTTTCCTTCAATGGGAGGCTGGCTAGGCAATGCTGTCAATCTTTTGGTGACTCGTATTTTTTTTAATTCTTCTTTTTTTTTTAATGTTTGTGTATTTTGGAGACAGTGTGCGTGCCCACATGCTTTGGAGGGTCGGAGACAGAGGACAGAGAGAGAGAGTATCCCAAGCAGGTTCAGCACTGTCAGCACAGAGCCTGATAACAGCGCTTGATCTCATGAACAGTGAGATCATGATCTGAAACAACATGGAGTCTGATGTTTGACCGACTGAGCCACCCAGGTGCCCCTGATGGTGGGTATTTCTAATATTTCTAATATGATGCCTAAATGAAAATAACAAATTGCAAACCAATAAATATATTATGATACCATTTTTGCTTTAGAAGCATAGAAATAAGAGCACCTGGGTGGCTCGGTTAAGTGTCTGACTTCAGCTCAGGTCACGATCTCACCATCGGTGAGTTCAAGCCCCACATTGGGCTCTGTGCTGACAGCTCAAAGCCTGGAACCTACTCCGGATTCTGTCTCCCTCTCTCTGCCCCTCCCTGCTCACACTCTGTCTCTCTCTCTCAAAGATAAATAAAACATTAAAATATTTTTTTTAAAGTATAGAAATAGGGGCGCCTGGGTGGCTCAGTCAGTTAAGCGGCCGACTTCGGCTCAGGTCATGATCTCACGGCTCGTGAGTTCGAGCCCCGCGTTGGGCTCTGTGCTGACAGCTCAGAGCCTGGAGCCTGTTTAAGATTCTGTGTCTCCCTCTCTCTCTCTGACCCTCCCCCGTTCATCCTCTGTCTCTCTCTGTCTCAAAAGTAAATAAACGTTAAAAAAATTTTTTTTTAAAGTATAGAAATAAATACATATAGATGTGCATATGAATAGAAAAAAAGAGCCTTGAAGCATACACATCAATATATTAACAGTAGTTTCTCCAGGTAGTGGAGTTACAATGGATTTTGTGGAATTTGTTTATTTGCTTTTTTCTATTAACCAAGTTTTCTACGATGAGGTACTCAAAATACTCTTTTGTCAGTAAGAATAAATATGAATAAAGTTAGTAACTATGAAATAAATGAATTAAAATTAAATTACCACAGGGGCGCCTGGGTGGCTCTGTCAGTTAAGCATCCGACTTCAGCTCAGGTCATGATCTCACAGTTCGTGGGTTCGAGCCCCGCATCGGGCTCTGTGCTGACAGCCCGGAGCCTGGAGCCTGCCTCGGATTCTGTGTCTCCCTCTCTCTCTGCCCCTCCCCTGCTCACGCTCTGTCTCTGTCTCAAAAATACATAAACATTAAAAAAAAAATTAAATTACCACAGATGTTGGCGAGGATGCAGAGAAAGGGAAGCCTTGTGCACTTCTGGTGGGAATGCGAACTGGTGCAGCCACTCTGGAAACAGGATGGAGGTTCCTCAAAAAATTAAAAATAGAACGACCCTACAACCCAGCAATTGCACTATTAGGTATTGATCCAAAGGATACAAAAATGCTGATTTGAAGGGGCACATGCACCCCCATTTTATAGCAGCATTATCGACAATAGCCAATTTATGGAAAGAGCCCAAACGTCCATTGACTGACAAATGGATAAAGAAGATGTGGTAGGGGCGCCTGGGTGGCGCAGTCGGTTAAGCGTCCGACTTCAGCCAGGTCACGATCTCGCGGTCCGTGGGTTCGAGTCCCGCGTCAGGCTCTGGGCTGATGGCTCGGAGCCTGGAGCCTGCTTCCGATTCTGTGTCTCCCTCTCTCTCTGCCCCTCCCCCCTTCATGCTCTGTCTCTCTCTGTCCCAAAAATAAATAAAAACGTTGAAAAAAAAAAAAAAAAGAAGATGTGGTATATATGCAAATGGAATACTGCTCGGCGATCAAAGAGAATGAAATCTTGCCATCTACAAGAACGTAGATGGAACCAGAGTGTATTATGCTGAGTGAAATAAGTCATGCAGAGAAAGACAAATCGATTTCACTCCTGTGTGGAATTTAAGAAACACAACAGATGAACGTAGGGGAAGGGGAGGAAAACTAAGATAAGAACAGAGAGGGAGGCAAACCATAAGAGACTCAAATACAGAGAACAAATTGAGGGTTGCTGCAGTGGAGGCAGGTAGGAGGACAGGGGATGGGCACTGAGGACAGGTGGCTGATGGGCACTAAGGAGGGCACCTGTTGGGATGAGCACTGCGTGTTGTATCTAAGTGATGAGTCACCGGGTTCTACTCCTGAAACCAATACTACGTGGTATGTTAACTAACTCGAATTCAAATTTTAAAAAATAATAAATTACAAAATAATTAGCCAAATGGCCATTTTGGGAGATAAAATTGGTTCATAAGCTCAAGGAATTTATAGACTCCTGGGAATGGAGTAATATTAACAGGACAGATTCAGATAAGCACCATAATAGAAGTTTCTCTTGACCTGGAATACCTTTAACCCCCTTATCTGCCTGGGAAACTGCTACTCAACTTCCCAGACCCAACTTACTTGTCACCTCCTCCCCCCAGGCAAAATTAATCACTTCCTCATTCATTTCCCAGAAGGACTCTAGAAACCACACGTCTTCACAAAGAACTCCCAAGTTTTTCACATTTTAATACTTCTGAAATCAGGATAGGACTTACAATCAGTCATTTAAAAAACCAAAACACAGGGACACCTGGGTGGCTCCGTCGGTTAAGTGACTGACTTCGGCTCAGGCCATGATCCCGCAGTTCATAAGTTTGAGCCCCACACTGGGCTTTGCAGTGACAGTACACAGCCCGCTTTGGATTCTCAGTCTCTCTCTCTCTCTCTCTCTCCCCCAGCCCATGCTGTCTCTCTCAAAAATAACTAAACATTTAAAAAAATAATGAAAAACAAAACAAAACAACAACAAAAAACTAGCCAGCTACCAGTATAAGAAGTAGATGAGAAAGTAACATAATTATCATTGCTTGCAGATGTGCAATCTTAATTAATTTCTCAGAAAAGATCAAAGAACTGTCAGCGCTAGAATTAATGACAGATCCACTCTTTCGGAATAGTTAAACGGATCCAAATAAAGTTAGACTCTTCACAAAAAGCTTGGCTCCAACTTTGGTTTAGAGAAGAGGCTAAGTAAGTAATTCCAGGGATAAATGTACGCTGTTGTGGATCAAGTTTTTTAAAACATACATTTGATAGGATAGTCTGATGATGATGATATAAACTCTACCCCCAAGGTGGGGCTCAAAAATCATGACCCCCAGATCAAGAGTCACATGCTCTACCAACACCCCTAGGCGCCCCTAGGATATTCTAAATGTCCCAAAAGTCTGTTGGAATTTGATGATGCAATCCCACAAGCAAAGGTGTCTTTGATTCCAGGAAGTCTGCAACCTTATATGAGTCCGTTATAGCACTTAGTTCATGGAATTACAATTAGTTATTTACTTATCCGTCTTCCCAAACAGACCATTAACTCCTCAAAGACAGACATTTGGGTAACTAAACTCAGCATGAATAGTTAACAAACGTGACATCTTTACTGTTGGAATTTTAAGATTTGCTTTTTATTCATTTATTGATGGATTCCCAGGGACAGACAGGAACACTTTTAACTGCTTTGGTCCCTTATGTTGTGTGAGAGCTCACAGGGTTTTAGATACCAGCATCTTCTGAAAGAGGCTGGAAATCTGAGGCTATAGCTCCTCAACACTTTTAAAAAGGTCACGTGTCACAGGATGCCTGGGTGGCTCAGGCAGTTAAGTGTCTGACTTTGGCTCTCAAGTCATGATCTTGCAGTTCATGAGTTCAAGCCCCACATCGGACTCTGCTGTCAGCACAGAGCTCACATCGGATCCTCTGCCCCCCTCTCTCTCTGTCTCCCCTTCTCTCTGCCCCTCACATGCTTGCACTCTCTTAAGAATAAATAAACATTATAGGGCATCTGGGTGGCTTAGTTAAACATCTGACTTCTGCTCAGGTCATGATCTCACTGTTCACAAGTTCAAGCTCCATGTCAGGCTCTGTGTTGACTGCTCAGAGCCTGGAGCCTGCTTTGGATTCTGTGTCTCCCTTTCTCTCTGTCCCTCCCCTGCTCACACTCTGTCTCTCTGTCTCTCTGTCTCTCTGTCTCTCTCTCTCTCTCTCTCTCTCATAAATTAAGCATTAAAAAAAAAAAGAATAAAGATTAAAGAAAAAGCAAATAGAAAACTAACACATATGCCCAAAGACATGGGGTGTATGTGGAGGGGAATGAGGTGGTCTTACTAAATATGCTGATGACAAAATCTTGCATAAAATGGACCGTGAGCTAGCTGGGCACCCTATTCCTCTCCAACAGGACTGACTCCATATATTCAATGAGCCTTTTGCGCAGATGTATCCAATAATAAATGGGTATTCAATCTGATCTCTGACCTGATTTCTTTGTCTTCTTATAGCCTAAACAACTTGGGTAAACTAAGGGTAGAAATGCAAAAGGAATCATATGCAGCAAATTACAGTACAGCATCAAGCAGGTCTTTGTGTTTTTTTTTAATTTTTTTAAGTTTATTTATTTTGAGAGAGATAAAAAAGCACAAGTTGGGGAGGGGCAGAGAGAGAGGGAGACACAGAATCCAAAGCAGGCACCAGACTCTGAGCTGTCAGCACAGAGCATGACATGGGACTTGAACCCACATACTGTGAGATCATGACCTGAGTGGAAGTTGGATGCTTAACCGACTGAGCCACCCAGGTGCCCCAGGAGCAAAATGTTTTAACTACCTGTTTATAATTGCGGCCATTTACCAACTTACTATGTTCCAGAATGTTCTAGGCCATGTGTGTGTGTGTGTGTGTGTGTGTGTGTGTATGTATATATGTGTGTATATATATATATATTCTTATATAATCTTTATAATAACTCTATGAGAAAGATATTATTATCTTCATATTATAAATGAGGAAGCAGGTACAAATAGGTTAGCTATTTTGCTCAACATTGTAAGATTCAGAGTTAGGAATCCAGTGGTCTAGGTCTTTCTGATTCTAAAATCTCTGGCAAATTACCATTCACTCCACCTCCCAGTTACAAATAGCATCTCACTGAGAAGTTGTTTGTTCACTTTTTGCACGTGCCTCATTCCCTCTGGAAACCCTTTGAGAAACATTCGTGAACATCTGTGTCCTGGCCGAGGGACAACTGACAAGAGAGACCCGGACGTTGTGGGAGGAAGACAGGAAGTCAGCCCAGAATGGAGTTGGGGCATTGGTTTCCGGGTTGGGGTTAGAATAGGCCGCAAGACATTACTGTTGCTGTCTCAAGGCTAAAGACAAAGGATAACTATAAGGACCTACCAAGAGACATAGGAACCATGAGCTCAGAAGGTACCCAGATCAAAGTATGGAGAAAAAAGGTCATTGAAACAGGAGCCCCCTCCTCACAGGCCTGGATCCTGAGACAAGCCTGCACGGGCAGCGTTCTCTCGTGGCCTGCCTTTTAAACATCGACACGATGACAGTAGGTCACTAGGTACAATAGTGAACTTGTAATAGTGCCATCCAGGTCCAATTCTAAATGTTTGACATGAATCATCTTTTTGGATCGTCGCAACAGGCCTACGAGACAGTTTAAGGATACGGAAACAGACTCAGAAAGGTTAACTAATTTGGGGCACCTGGATGACTCAGTCAGTTAAGCGTTCGGCTCTTGACTTCTGCTCAGGTCATGATCTCACAGTTCGGGGGTTCGAACCCCACATTGGGCTCCATGCTGGCAGTGCGGAACCTGCTTGGGATTCCCTTTCCCTCTCTCTCTCTGTCTCCTCTCATGTGCTCTGTCTCTCTCTCTCTCAAAATAAATAAATAAACTAAAAAAAGAAAAAAGAGTTTACCTTATTTTCCAAAGATTACACTTGTAATTAGTGACATACCCAGAATTCAAACTGCACTTGACCCGAAGCCCCTGTAGGTGAACACTCGTCTGCTGATGTGCCAACCCCTGTCTGTGGCAGTAGCTACCTAGAGAACTGAGTTGAAAGATTTGTGAGGCCACATCCACCAAGAACATCATGAGCACTGCCATGACAGAGTACTCTCGTGGAGCTTTTGGACATCAAGAAATCATCTGAGGGTGCCTGGGTGGCTCAGTTGGTTAAGCATCTGACTCATGATTTCAGCTCAGGTCTTGATCTCAGGGTGGTGAGGTCAAGCCCCACGCTGGGGATGGAGCCTACTTTAAAAAGAGGGAGGGAGGGAGGGAGGAGGGAAAAAATTGTCATTTGAGGAGTGCTAAGCACAGAATAGTTGCCTTTTTTTTTTTTTTTTACAGTAAGCTCTACACCCAATGTGGGGCTTGAACTCAGAACCCCGAGGTCAAAAGTCACATGCTTTACCAACTGAGCCAGCCAAGAGCCCTGAGAGCAGTTGATTTTTACTAGATGTTGGAAGGTTTCCTAGAAGAGGTGTTATTTAAGCAAGTCTTCCAAGGAATAACCAGTGGAAAGTTAAAGCACAAGTTGGAAAAACTGTAAACAAAGCCAGGGAATTATAAAAATGTATTGTGTATGGGCATGTGTTTGTGCATATGTGCCCCACTTACCTCCTAGATGCCTCACTCTTCCCCAAGAGCGGAAGCCAACATGATGCTTCAAGAAGTCCAAGGGAACCTCTTTGGAAATATGCCCAATCTTTGTAGAGGCTGTGACCTCCTCTTTCCTCAGAGACCATGGGTTGTTGGTTGGGTAATGAGTGGATATTTTGGGTGAGAAGGGCTATAAATCACCTCTCCCTTTTTCACTCCCCATTCAAGTTTGGTATTCAGGTGGCAGAATGCTCACATTCTTGGAGGAATTGCTATGGGCCCCTCCAGAAGGAGAGTACGGAAAATCTTACAAGGCCTTTTCGTGAGATTATGGGCAAACTGGCAACATTTCTACCACCACTTATATTGCTAGAATAGGGCAATGTAAATTACTGTGAGGGTTGAAACATAGATAAAGACTGTCACGGAAAAAAATGAGACACAGACACATGTAGCCATGTTCCTCCCTCAGACACTAATTAACTGATCCACATCCAGCCTGGTGAGAAAATGGCCAAGTTCTAGCTTGTTCCTCGCAGTATAGAACTGGGTTCTCTGAACCGTAAGTACAAATCGTGTTGTTCAGTTCAGTGGACTCATTGGCAACACCCTCATGTATCAGAGTGTCTTATGTAGCAGAATTCGCATGTGAAGCTCAAACAAAGCTTAAATTTCAAGATCAGGCCTTGTATTCACCTACTCGTTTATATACCAACTGCCCTAAGTGACACTTACTTCCTTCATGGAGCCTTCCTTGATGCTCAGGAGTATAGCCCATCTCTGGTTTCAGATTCTTCTTTTCTTCTTCTTCTTCTTCTTCTTCTTCTTCTTCTTCTTCTTCTTCTCCTTCTTCCTCTCCTCCTCCTTCCTCCTCCTTCTCCTCCTTCTTTAGAGAAAGAGAGAGAGCACAAGCAGGGGAGAGGGGCAGAGGAAGAGAGAGAGAACCTTAAGCAGGCTCCAGGCTCAGCTCAGAGCCCACAACACTGGGATCATGACCTGACCTGAAATCAAAAGTCGGATGCTCAACCAGCTGAGCCACCCAGGTGCCACTCATATTCTTCTTTGCATTGAAAACGATGTGTCTGTAGGTCTGTTTCCCCCAACTATTCTATGTGTTTCTTTTTTTTTTAAACTTTTTAAAAGATATTCTTTATTTTAATTAAACTTTTTACACAATGTGGGGCTCACACTCACAACCCCAAGATCAAGAGTCTCAGGCTCTACCGACTCAGCCATCCAGGCATTCTTCCATATGCTTCTTGAGAGAATTGTCATGTTTATGCCGTATCCCCAGCACCTTGGGCTGGGTCTGGATATAACAGGTGTGCAGTGAGAGTTTACTGAATTAAATTGAATAAGGTGGAGAGATACAATGTGGGGATGGGCATGTATTCATATATTCTATTTGTGATACACCTCGGACTCTGAAGAGGTAGGACAGGCTGTGCTGGGGCTAATTCAAGGCTTAGATGCTGAAGTTAAGTGTTTTGGGTTTCCATCAGTTGAATCCAAGTCACCTAGATAAAGAGGTGTATGTACTCAGTACACAAGTGATAGATTCAGAGCAAGAGCCATGCTCAGGAGTAAAAGCAAGCTTCTGGCTTCAGAATTCCCAGATTGTGTTTTAGATAATCTGATGGGTGGCTAAAACAGGTGGGATCCATATGTCATCCTGGCTTCAGGGAGAGAAGGTGAACATCTGTAGACAGGGGCCTCATTGTGGATGAAGACTCCAGTATCTGGGGCAAAAGGCAGGGTCATACCAGAAGAGACAAGAAAGGAGAGTCAATGCCAGAGCTCACATAAGGGTCTTCAGTTCTACAATAAGGAGATCCAGTGCTCTCCTGTAGACAATAGGGAATTATTTAAGACTTTATAAGCAGGGGAGGAGTATGATTTGGTTCAACAAAGATTCATGAAATGTTTACTTTGCACTAGGTACTAACAAGGACATAAAGTTGAGTTAAAGGTAGTCTCTGTCCTTTAGACAAGTACACACGATGAAATAAAGTAAGTGAAACCCAAGATGTACAAAGGGTTAGAGAGATCGAAAGGAGATCCTGTCCACCAGATGGAGAAGATCTGGAAATATTTCACAGAAAGGGAGTGCTTCAAAGGGGCCCTAAATTTATGAACATAGAATTTATGAACATAGAATTCACTAAAGAGGAAACATGAACAATCAATAAACTTGTTTTATGGGTTTTTTTTTCTTTTCAATTTTTAAGTAAGCTCTATGCCTGATGTGGGGCTTGTACTCATAAACCCAAGATCAAGACTCACATGCTCTACTGACTGAGCCACCCAGGCACCCCAATACTCAAAAAACTTGTAAAAGCTGTTCAACTTCCCTACTAATTAGGGAGATGCATGTTAAAACCACAATGAGATGTCAAGGTGCCTGGGTGGCTCAGTCAGTTGAGCATCTGACTATTTTGGCTCAGGTCATGATCCCAAGGTCATAGAATCAAGCCCTGCATTGGGCTCTGTGCTGAGCATGAAGCCTGCTTGAGATTCTCTCTCTCTCTCTCTCTCTCTCTCTCTCTTTCTCTCTCTGCCCCTCTCCGCCACTCCTGCACTCTCTCTCTCTCACACACACACACAGACACACACAATGAGATGTTTTTTCATACCCATCAGATCAGAAAAATTTTAATGTCTGACAAAACTAAGGGTTGACAAGGAAGAATGGTGAAAGAAATTTTTATACATTATTGGTGAGAATGGAAATTAGTACAACCACTTTGGAGAATATGGTAATTTGGCAATATCTATTTAAAGATGTGATGTGCGCTTACCATATGACCTCAGAATTCCACTTCTAGGTGTATATATATATATATATATATATATATATATATATTTCTCTGGAATTCTTATATATGTACACAAGGAGACATACCAAAATGCTCATCAGGGAAATGAATGAAGTACATGTACCAATGTGGATGAATCTCACAAATACAATATTGAAGAGGGAGAAAGTACAGAATACTTACCTGGGGGGATAGCCATTCATATACAACTTAAGCAAATTTATGCAAACTGAGTTTACACATTGGTTTATACAAACCAGTTTAAACAAGTTTATATGTTACTTAGGGATTTATATCGGTATCTCTATGTAGAGGTGCCTGGCTGGCTCAGTCGGGAGAACACGTGACTCTTGATCTCAGGGTCATGAGTTTGAGTCTCATGTTGGGTGTAGAGTTTACTTAATAAAAAAAAAATTTTTTTAACCAATGTATATATGATTTTACCCCTGGGTGGCTCAATCAGTTGAGTGTCTGACTTTGGCTCAGGTCATGATCTCAAGGTTCGTGAGTTTAAGCTCTGCATTAGGCTCTGCACTGACAGTGTGGAGCCTACTTGGGATTCTGTCTCTCTGTCTCTACCCCTACCCCACTTGCATGATTTCTATCTCTCAAGAATAAATAAATAAGCAAAAAAAAAGCTAAAAAATCTATGTAAATATGTATATGCATATATATATGCATATATATATATGTGTGTATATATATATATATGCATATGGCATTCTTACACCATCAAACAATTCTCTGGACTCCAGCAGGATGCCTGAGAATTCAACTCAATTCTGACACTATCTACCTGGAGACAACATCAGATTCCACAAGGTAAAGGACTCATATCTACAAGACTGCCCCACCCCATCCCCACTTTAGACCAGTAAGCCTAGGTTGTTTACCTGTGCCTCTCTGAACGACTAGCTATAAATCAGCTAGGACCTCCTGGGATCTCCTCTAGCAAATTCAGTCAACTTGCTAGAGTGGCTTGCTCAAACATTTTGCTTGGTAGATTAATGGTTTATTATAAAAAGGTATAACTTAGGAACAGCCAGACGGAACAGATGCAAGAGGGAAAGGCTTGGGGAGGGGGCGTGGAGCTTCCGTGCCCTCTTCCTGCCCTCTCCCTGCATTTACCAACCCAGAAGTTCTCCAAACCCCACCTTTTTTTTTTTTTTAATTTTTTGTGGAGGCTTCATTATGTGGGCACGGTTGATTAAATTGTTGGTAGTCACCTATGGCTTCAACTCAAGCACCTCCCCAGAGCTCAGGGGGGTGGGACTGAAAATTCCAACTCTCTGACCACGTGGTTGGCTCCATTGGCAACCAGCCCCCAAAGGGACTTGCTTTCCAAAGGTCATTCATTAACATTAGAAAAGACACATTTATCACTCTTCAAGCTTGCTTAGGAAATTCAAGAGTTTTGGAAGCTCTGTGCCTGAAATGGGGATGAAGACTAAATATTTATTTCTTATTATAAATCACAATATCACAGAATAAGAAATACCAAATTCAGAAGAGTGGAATGAGGTTCAGGGAAGGAAAGACTGTAATTGAGGAGATGTTCACAGAAACCGTTATGTGTATGGGTATGGGTAAAATTTTCTTTCTTCTTTCTTCTTTCTTTTCTTTTAATTTTTAACGTTTTTATTTCAGCACAAGCGGGGGAGGGGCAGATAGAGAGGAAGACACATAATCCGAAACAGGCTCCAGGCTCCGAGCTGTCAGCACAGAGCCTGACTTGGGGCTCAAACCCACCAACCTTGAGATCATGACCTGAACCGAAGTCGGATGCTTAACCAACTGAGCCACCCAGGCACCCCTAAAATTTTATTTATTAATCTGTGTGGTAAGTACATTGTTGTTCTTTGCACCACCCTTTATATTTTTTCTAGATCTTACATATTGAACTTTTTGAAAAATAGAGTGAATACTTGCATCAGGAAGTTATTCTAGGGAGAGAAAAAACTGCGCTGGCCGGGCGGGCTGCGTTCAGGGAACGAAGTGTCTTTCTTCTGCTTAGCAAAGAGTATTTAATGTCCTAATAGCAGCAACTTGAATTTATATAACATCCTGAACTTTATCAATCATTTTCACGTACACCAGCTCATGTAATCATCAACTTGAGAGGTAAGTATTCATTCCTTTTTTACGGAAGAGGAAACAGGCTCAGAAAGGTTAGGTGATACATTTGTGACTACTTTTGTTAGAGCAAGGTTTAAAAAGATATGTATTAAATGGTATTGATCTCTAGAAGGCGGAATAATGGGTGATTTTACCTGTTTTGTTTGCTTAATTGTATTTTCTGATATTTCTAAAATGAACATGTATAACATATCAAGTGGGAAAAAAATGGTATAGTAGAGAGAGGGAGGGAAGAAGACAGGAAAAAAAAATCAGTGACTTGTGGGATCGAGCCCACTCTCCCCCTTTCTCTGCCCCTCCTCTACTCACAGGCTCTGTCTCTCTCCCGCTCTCTCAAAATAAATAAATGAACTTAAAAAAAAAAAGTGACTTTCTCAAATTCACATAGTCAAGTTTTTGTTTTGTTTTGTTTTGTTTTTAAGAAAACCCTGCCTTCGGGGCGCCTGGGTGGCGCAGTCGGTTAAGCGTCCGACTTCAGCCAGGTCACGATCTCGCGGTCCGTGAGTTCGAGCCCCGCGTCAGGCTCTGGGCTGATGGCTCGGAGCCTGGAGCCTGTTTCCGATTCTGTGTCTCCCTCTCTCTCTGCTCCTCCCCCGTTCATGCTCTGTCTCTCTCTGTCCCAAAAATAAATAAAAACGTTGGGAAAAAAAATTAAAAAAAAAAAAAAAGAAAAAAGAAAACCCTGCCTTCAACATGAGGCTCAAACTCTCCACCCAAGATTAAGAGGCTCATACTTTACCAACCGAGCCAGCCTGGTACCCCTTCAGTAGTCAAGTTTTTGATCCTGATCCCATACCCCAAGTATACAAATGACAGACAACAGAAGAAATACAAGAAAGAAGTTAACATGTGAAACACAGGCATAACTTCACTAGCAATCAAAGACATGCATGCAAATGAAAACAATATGTAAGAATCATGTCTATTAAATTAGCAAAATGTTTCTCAAGGATAAGGGTGTAGTAAAACTGTTAGTCATTTATTGCTGATAGCATTGTAAATTGGTACAATTTGCTCAGAAAATTATTTGGCAGCAATTAATCAGAGCTGTAAAAATATTCACACCCTGTGGAAATAATCTAAAAGGTGGGAACATTTTTTTCTGGGGGAAAAAAGTTGTTCGGAAGAGCACTACCAATGTAGCAGGGTATCTTCATTTAGACAGGGGTACACATTTGGCTGTTTATAGAAGGTGGGCCTAGAAACTTCTGGACATTTATTTTCACTAATTTATACATATAGGGATTTTTTTTTTTTTTAACTGAAAGAAAAATGGGAAATTATGAGGGTGTGATTGGGAAAGAATGGTGGGGATTGGCCTAGTGTCTATTTAGCCTTTGGTGCTTGGAATGCCCTTTTTTTATTTTTATTTTTTTCCCTCATACTATAACTTAACTTTATGAGATTTAAGTGGAAAAGGTCAGTCTCTGGAAAACTGTTCTGTTTTCCTGTTTCTTTTTTTTCCCCCCTTGTGAAATATAAATAAAAAGTATGTAAGTGATGCATATTAATTTGAGGAATTATGATAAAAAGAAAATCTGTGTGCTCGGTACCCAGCTTAAGAAATAGAAACTTAGGGGCACCTAGGTGGCTGTCTGTTAAGTGTCCGACTTCGGCTCAGGTCATGATCTCTCGGTTCGTGAGTTCCACCCCGCATCAAATTCTGTGCTGCCAGCTCCGAGCCTGGAGCCTGTTTCAGATTTTGTGTCTCCTCTCTCTGCTCCTCCCCCCACTCATGCTCTGTCTCTCTTTCTCTCTCTCTCAAAAATAAATAAACATTGAAAAAACTTAAAAAAAAAAAAAAGAAATAGAAATGTAACATTCTTTTTCCCATTCCAGTTAACCTCTACCCTGGATTTTGTATTCATAAACCTTTTGCTGTTCATTATAACTTATGTTCATCCCTACTGCTCAAGCAATATATTGTTTAATATTTCCTGTGTTCATCTTTATGGCTTTTCAACTCTTCTATGTGTATTTTTGTCCTATTTTTGTGTTCACTAGTGAGTTTTTGAGGCTCATTGTGTTGATGCATGTAACCGTAGTTTGTTCATTTTCTCTGATGTACAGTATTCCACAGTGTGAATTTACCACGTTGGTCAGAGGTGGGACCACTAAATCTGTATTTTGAACAAGCACCCCCAGTGTTACTAATGCAAGTGAGCCTCGGCTCATGTTTTTTTTATTTAAAAAAATTCTTTTTAATGTTTATTTTTGAGAAAGACAGAGTGCAAGTGACAGAGAGGCAGAGAGAGAGGGAGACACAGAATCTGAAGCAGGCCCCAGGCTCTGAGCTGTCAGCACAGAGCCTGACGTGGGGCTTGAACTCACAGACCATGAGATTATGACCTGAGCCAAAGTCAGACGCTTAACTGACTGAGCCACCCAGGTGCCCTTGGCTCATGCTTTGAAATGTATTCTTAGAGGATGAGTCCAAGCTCCTACACTTCAGTCGCTCAGCTCTCTACTCCTACCTTTTAATTTCCTTTTTTTTTTTTTTCGTAATTGCTACACCCAACATGGGGCTTAAACTCACAACCCCAAGATCAAGAGTTGCACGTTCCTCCCACTGAGCCAGCCAGGTGCCCCTAGAAAATTCTTATTCTTCAAGTCTCCCCATTAAATGATAAACTACTCCAAGGCAAAGATTATCATCCTTATCTTTGTTGTCATTAACATTTATGGGGCAGACGAAAGCAGATACTGTATAGTCAATTTTCTGTGTGTCATCCCATTGATCAGCACTCAACCCCATGAAGAAGGCACTGGGATTATCCTCCTTCTGCAGATAAGGAGATAAGGGTCAGAAAGAGTCAGTAACTTCCTGAAGTTCAAGAGCTCTTCAACATGGACCTCTTTCACTGTCTTGTCTTTATACCTCCAGGGTCTAGTGTAGGGTTTGGTGTGTGGTAAGCCCTCAGTAAATGTTTGCTGAGCCTAAGTGAAGGGAAAAGTTAAAGAGACCAGATGGAAAACCATCCTGTTAGTTCAGATGATGGCAGTAGGGTTGGAGAAGAGGAGCTAGAAACAGGATGTGGCATGTGGGGCTATTACAGAGTTGAAATCTGGGTGGTGAAACTGGGGGAGGGAATGAGGAAGAGACAAGGGATTTCCTTTTTTTTTTTTAATGCTCAGGGACCAGTAATTTTATTTTTTTAGGTTTATTTATTTTTAATAACCTCTACACCAAACGTGGGGCTCACACCCATGAGAACAAGAGTTGCACGCTCTTCCGACTGAGCCAGCCGGGCGCCCCTCCTGTTTTATTTATTTATTTATTTATTTATTTATTTATTATTTTGGGTAGTTCTGTATTTCTGGAAAATTTTAAAGAAAGCTCATGGTGCTTTTACAAATTTAAACAGAGAAAAAGCAGGGTAGAGGCAGTGGCTATGTAACTTGCCACCAACAAAATAGAGCAAATAAGGGAGAAAGAGGAATCTAAGCCAAAGGCATGCTGGGGCTGGGAAGCCCTATTAAAAGAGCCTGAGAATAACTACATGTGAGTAGAAGTTTGATAAAAAAAAAAAAAAAAAAGAAGAAGAAGAAGAAGAAGAAGAAGAAGAAGAAGAAGAAGAAGAAAGAAATATAATAGGGTCTAGGAGAGTTCATTTTGAGGTAGGAAGATTTAATGATCTCGCTTTATTGTTTTGGTGTCTCCCAGCGCCTGCCATGGTGCTCAGTCATGATGATAACCACCTACCATGACTTGGTGTGGGCTGGGCATTGTGCTATAAACACTTTATATCATAGATTCTGGCAATGCCTTCAGTTTCTCTCTCTTGGTAATGTAAATTACAGATAGCTGTCAAACCAAACTTCCTCAGCTGCTGATCTTGCTTGGCCTCTACCGGACCATTAGCAGCACTCCCTTCTCCAGAGAATAACATCTGAAATCTTCAATTTGGCAACTAAGAGCTTTCTCGGTGTGACCCGCACTTACCTTCTCTGTCCACCTTTGTCTCGTGCTGTTACTTTTCCAACACAGTGAGATCCCTGCCTGTGAGTGTGCGTCCATCCATCCATCCATCCATCCAGTGAGCATTTATTGACCGCCTACCACATGTCGGGCACTCTTTTAGGTGTGGGCAATAGATGGGGAAACAAGAGAAGTGGTTCCCTCCTAATACGGAGTTTTACCAGAACAATAAATGAGAAGATATCAGACAGGTGTAAGGACTTTGATGAAAATGAGAGAGGGCAATGGGATAGTGGGCACTGGGAGAGGAAGACTGACTAGATAGGGACAGTCAGGGAAAGTCTCTGCAAGAAGGTGAGTTTCAGGCTGAAAGCTGGTTGGCAAATAGGAATCTAAGCAAAGATTTGGGTGAGGAACATTCTAGGCAGAGGGATCAGTTAGGACCAAGGCTCTAAGACGTACACAACCTTGTTGCGATCAAGGAATGGAGGGAACGTGGGCAGGCGAAAGCACAGCGGGTGAGAAGGAAGGTGATATCAGAAGAGGCTGGGGGTGTCAGACCAAGGGGGGGCTTGTAGGTCTGGTTAAAGATTTGGGTCTTTATACTAAAAGCAATGGGAAGCTGTGGGCTTTATTTAAGCAGATAGGTGATGTGATTAGATTTAGGATTTTATTTTATTTTTTAAGTTTTTTTTTTTTAATTTTGAGAGAGAGAGAGAGCAAGCAGGAGAGGGGCAGAGAGAGGGAGAGAGAGAATCCCAAGCAGGCTCTGCGCTGTCAGCACAGAGCCCGACGTGGGGCTCAAACCCACGAACTGGGGGATCGTGACCTGAGCCAAAATCAAGAGTCAGATGCTTTAACCAACTGAACCACCCAGGCACCCCTGATTTAGGATTTTAAACAATCACTTTGGTTTCTGTGAGAAGGAATTAGAGCAAAAACAAAATCAGGGAGATCAGTAGGAGCCTAGGGCAGGAATTCAGAAAAGAGAGTGGTGGTCGTTTGGAGCTGAGAGGTGGCAGGAGAGATGGAGGTCTGATGTAGGGCTGAAAGGAATCGGGAGAAGTAAAATTGGTACAGGTTGGTAACGATGTGCATTTTGAAGTGATGGAGGGAGGAGGTATGGAGTGTGTGCAAGAAGCTAATGGCCCAGTAATAATAGGGTAGAAACAAAGGGAAAATAAGGAAGGTCACTTACCTCAACTCTCACCAATAGTATTTGAGTCTTCCTGCTCATGGCTCTGTGTGTGTGTGGGGGGGGGGGGGGGGTGGGGGGTGGGGAGGGGGAGGGCAGAGCCACAAAGCAAGTCACACATTGCCCCTCAAGAGCTCACATCTTACTGGACAGACACATTTGTAGATACACATCATCAAAACCAAGGTACTAGAAAAAGACTTAATATGTGACAAGCCAGTGGGGTCTGTTAAATACAGTTGGGAGGAAGTAGAGATAGGAGAGGCTGGAGCCTGCAGAGCTCTTTGGTTTGGAGGTAATGTGCTAACTACTGGCGGCAATGGGGGGGGGTTGCTTGTTGTTTTTCTGGATGCGCTCTGCCCAGCCCCACGTGGGGCTGCAACTCACCAGTAAGAGTTGCAAGTTCCACGGACTGAGCCAGCCAGCCCGGGGCGGGGCTGAGGCGTGGGAGATGGAGAAAGACCCAGGCCATGGGCCCCTCGCTCTCCTCCTCCCAGAGCACGAAGGAGCACTCGCAGAAGAGCCCGTGCACCGCGGCGGACGGTGCTGGGCACTCCGAGAGCCCCGGGTGTGTGAAGTGCAGCAGCCGGAAGGATCTTTCTCTGCTTGAACTGATGGACTGAAGCCGACGGTGATCAGCTGACCGACCTGTCCAAGGACCGTCGGCTGGTAACTAACTGCACCCAAACCAGAAACTGGGTCTTGTGCCCCCTGGTGCTGTGCCGCCTCTACATCCTGCCCCCTACGTGTCATTTGCAGACAATGTGTGCGCATCGCAGTTCTGGCGGGATTCAGGGTTATGCTGCTTGTGTTTAATAATGTAGCTTTTGCGTCCCTCTGAGTCCCTAATTGGCTCCTTCTTGTGGGATTACCCTTCCAAGACACCTTCCATAAACTCAGTGCAAAATTCTCAGGATGTCACTTCTGAGGGATATGATGCTCACCTCTGTATACCTCATTCTACAGCCTACCCTGGACAAAGCACTCTCCCCCTGGAGGGATGTACCCCTGGACTTCACATAAATTACCCGTTACCTCCGCCAGCCAGGCTTTCCCTTACCTTCCCATCTCAATTTTACAAATTATTACTGTTGTTTAACAACAGATCGTATTGGATTCAGGATAATACTTGGGTAGATAGATCCAATGAGTGATAAAATGGCAGATAAAATGAGCGAAGATGCTATACTCTCATAGTACCATAAAAGGGATGTAAAATCATTCCCTGCTAATGGGGACGCGGCTGCCTCTCCTGCTTCAGGCCAGGATAGTGATGGGAAGTATGAATTGGCAAGTTACAGTCCGTCCCGAAGGAATCATGCAAGTATTTACTGAACTCTTCAGCGCACTGTTTCACGGGGAACCAGACAAACTGGCGGGGAAGAAGGCTGGAAAAAAAAACCAAAGGAGTCCACTGGAAAAGCGAGATTTATGCGTGTATAAGTGTCCTGTCAGAAACAGCCTCTCACGGAAGGAGCTTCGAAATCTAGGGCACGGAGGCTGATATACAGGTAGCGATATTTAAAGAGTGAAGGAATTCTAATAAAACAGTGGGTGTGCTGTTCCTATACAAACTGTACCTCAGGGAGACCAGAGAGTTGAGAGGAGGGAGTGCTGTTGATAGAAGCATTCCCGCTAATAAACGAAGAAGGAATAAGTGATATAAATAAAGCCTCGCCATTTGGCAAACCCAAATGAATCAAGGGCATGTTGATGGCTGCTAATATCTGAGACAAAACAGCACTGTGTACCTCCTGGTAGAAGACACGAGATCACTCTGGAGTTTTCCTGCCCCCCCCCCCCTGCAAATCTGAATCTGATCATGTTTACAGATCCGAATGCCAATATCAGGAGGCTGGAGGAGCGCGTTAAAGGGCCCAGAGGATGGAATCAGCAAAAACGCAGAGCTGTGGGAGGCACCACGGGACAACCAGGTTTGTTCAACAAGGAAGTTACAAGAACAGAGAGAGGGAGGAAGAAAGGGGAGAACTTCGGATCAAGGCTTGTAAGGAAAATACCACCTCAATCGCTATGGAGACCTTATTTGGATTTTGATTCGAACAAACAACAGCAGCAACAACAACAAAACAATAAAAAATGCAAAACAACATAAGATAGTTAGGGACATGTGAACGTTGACTGAAATATTTGATGATACTGTGAATCACTGTTAATTTTTTTTTCCAGTATTGTGGCTGTGTTTAATAGAAGAGACACCTTTTAAAGGAGGTTCTCAAACCCGAGCATGCATCACCATCGCCTGGAGGGCTTATGAAAACAATATTGCTGAGCCCCAGCCCTAGAGTTTCTGATTCAGCAGGTCTGGGGTGGGAGCTTAGAATGTGCATTTCTAGCAAGTTCCCAGGTGACAGTAACACTACGGGTCTGGGCTCACCTTTTGAGAACCACTGCACTGGATTCACCGGAGTTTTTATTTCTGGTCGATTATCTAATTACTCTTTCAAAGAAAGAGCTTCTGTTATCAGCTGTCCTAGCCCCGAGTGACAGCACTCAGGCAGCATTCCATATAACGGAAGGGAATGAACTCGTGTCCCAAGGCTCATGTAATAATTTAGTCCGTATCGCCATAGGGAGCCTCAGAAGACTACCTTTGGCTCACCGCTCTTCCCTTGGAGTGTGAACCACCCCCCCCACCCCGCCCCAAGCCACGTGTGCCTGTCCTTGCCTTTCCACTCTCACTCCATGACGATCAAGGACCTCCAGCACAGGGTCCTGTAAAGCTCCCTGGAACTTATGCTACATCCTTCCATCGTTTCCAAATTCAAAACGGTTTGATGCAGATAACATGGGGCGGCCAGTCCTACACGTAATGTCTCAGAGACACTCTAACAAATGTCAGAGCTGGTCTGTTCTATGTTGTTAAAGAAGAGACTCGCAGCCAGATCCTGGCTCTGTGTCGCCTAGGTGACCCACGAGGAGTTGCTTAGCATTTTCGGGCCTTAGGTTTTCAACAGGTAGAGAAAGAAGTCTGTTATTATGAGAGAAAATGGGACACCTGGGAAATATTAGCCAGAGTTCCTTGGAGGGAAGACATTTGCAACACTGAACTTTAGAGATATTATTACTTTATAATTTAACAACAAAGTGCTTGTGTGTGTGTGCATGTGTGCGCATTAGAGCCTCACAACAATCTTGTGAGGTAGGTAAGGTAGAGGCTGAGAGAAGGTAAAGTCCGGCCAAATTAAATGGCAGGGCCGGGTCCCAAACACCTCACCTTCTCAAGGAAGTCAGTGTTCTTTCCAACACACTGCCTTCCCTCAATTTATTTCAGTTAAATACAGAAATGTACTGGTGCATCAAATGAATGACTCTTAAAAAAAAATTAGGGAGTCACAGTAACTTAAAACTCACGGGCCAATGACCCAGGCGATTCAAAGACAGGAGTTGTTTCCTTCAGCTAAATGCCAGGAAGGATCCCGGTAATATTTAACAGCAATGTTGCTTCCATAGTTTTATAGTCCCCTTCCAGGTCCCTTGGGCTTATTCATCGCGGGATATTTGTGCCTCAGATGATAGCAAACCTCCAGTGGGAGTACCTCATACACGGCTGTACAAAGAGCTTCTGAAATTCTTTCAGCCTCTAAATCACAGGACCACAAACATCCTCTTCGAGAATTCTGCCTCGTCATGGCAATGAGACATCTGGTGACTAATGCCTGCACAGCCCTGGATTGGGAGAGTGTTTTCTGTTTTCTGTGTTCACACCCCAAATCTTCTAGTGGCAATCTCATTTCTGGCAAGTTCTGGGCTTGCGGGGCTGCACTAACGGATTCATTATCAAGTTATAAGGCTAGTTAAACGCAACCAACTTCGTACCGAGAGCCTTTTAAGGGCCAGCCATTATACGGTATTAAGGGCTTATGATAAGATCTCAAATATTATTCACTAACAGTGATAATGTGGCCACATTTATCTCACTTCTCTTTTACTTACCAAGCATCAACCGTCAAACTCACCCCTAAGGTCGGTCAAAAACACTGAAGGGATGCCTTTTGTGTTCAGGATATTATTTGGTGCCTATGAGTTTATCTCCGCCATTAAAGCGGGGAAGAAGACGGAGGACAGACCGGGGCCCAACCTGAGCCTCTGATGCCCAGGTTCAGGCTTTCTCTACATGGAGCACTTGGAGACAAGAGAAATGAAAATCTGGAAGGGGCAGCGGACCATTTCCTAGATCAAATGGGTGTTTTGATGGCATAAGAGATGTGCTTTTTGGCGGAAGCTCTTGTCACACCTACTGCAGTGGAAAGGTTTTTCCCCTGTGTGGGTTCTCTGGTGTGTGAGGAAATGGGAACGCTGACTGAAGGTTTTGCCGCACTCGGGACAGCGATAGGGCCTGTCTCCTGCGTGGATTCGTTGATGGGTAATGAAGTGGGAGCTCTGGTTGAAGCTCTTCCCACACTCGCCACATTTATAGGGTCTTTCCCCCGTGTGGATCCTTTGGTGCTTTATGAGGGCAGAGCCGTCGGCGAATCCCTTCCCGCAGTTGTCACACCGGAACGGCCTCTCACCTGTGTGTGTCCTCTGGTGCGTGACCAGGTGTGAGCTCTGACTGAAGCTTTTGCGGCAGTGAGGACAGCTGAAAGGCCTTTCCCCCGAGTGGGTACTCATGTGCGCTACAAAGTGAGAACTATCTCGGAAGTCCTTTCCGCACTCTGCGCATTTGAAGGGCCGCTCTCCCGTGTGGGTTCGCTGGTGCTTCACCAGGTCTGAGCTCTGGCTAAAACTCTCCCCGCAGTCGCTGCACCTGTAAGGCTTCACGCCCGTGTGGGTCCTCTGATGGGTGATGAAGTTTGAGCTTCGGCTAAAGCTTTTATGGCATTTGAGACACGTGTAGGGCTTCTCTCCCGTGTGGGTTCTTTGGTGCATGACGAGGTGTGGCTTCCGCCCAAAGGTCTTCCCACACTCGGGGCACTCGTAGGGTCTCTCGCCTGTGTGGGTTCTCTGATGTTTGATGAGCGTAGAGCTGTCGCTGAATTTTTTCTCACAGCCGCTGCATTGGTAGGGTTTCTCTCCCGTGTGCGTTCTGCGATGGGTGACAAGGTCTGAACTCTGCTTGAAGCCTTTCCCACATTCGATGCACTTATAAGGCCTCTCGCCAGTGTGGGTTCGTAGGTGTCTTATGAGATAGGAGCTCTGGTTAAAGCTTTTCCCGCACTCTGCACACACGGGCTTCTTTCCTGCGTATCCATCCAGGAGCTCGTTTAAATCCTTCTCTTGTGGAAAGGGCTCCGGCTGGCCCTCTCCCGGGCGGGTCCCGTGTTCCCCTTCTAACTCAAGGTCCCTCTCCCAGTTTCCTCCCCAACTAGGAGGAGGAGAAATATCCTTATTGGCCCTTTCTGAGGATGTTCCACACCGTTCTGCTGCTTCTGAAATGTCCCGACTGAGTTTGGTCACCTGATTCTCAAAGTCTGAAAAATCAACACAAGTTAACCAATTATCGGGAAAAACATCAGAAAGCAGTGAGGAAGACTGAGATTAGTGGTTTTGCAACAGACTACACTTAATTTGACTACTCTGATTTTAAACCTTGTGAAAAGTTTTATTTACTTTTTTAAAGATTTTATTTTATTTTTATACTACAGGCTGGCGTATCCCATCTATTTTATCATATCTATATTATACAGCCGCTTTTGCTGGTGCAAAGATTTTATTTTTAAGTAGTCTCTATACCCGATGTGGGGCTTGAACCCACAACCCCAAGATCAAGACTCATGGGCTGTACTGACTGAACCAGCCAGATGAACTCGGTGAAGTTTACCAAGCTTACAAAACCTAAATTCCTAAACCCTTTTTAAGATGAATCCTTTTTTCACAATGTTTATTTTTGAGGGAGAGAGAGAGACAGAGTGTGAGCGGAAGAAGTGCAGAGAGAGAGACACACACACAGAATTCCAAGTGGGCTCCAGGCTCTGAGCTGTCAGCACAGAGCCCGACGCGGGGCTCGAACTCACAGACCATGAGATCGTGACCTGAGCCGAAGTCGGCCGCTTAACCGACTGAGCCACCCAGGCGCCCCTAAAACAATTTTTTTTTAAAATAAATGAACAAAATGAAGACTTTATTTGGTCCGTTACTGACTGCCCAAGAAGTCCAACTTAAACCTGTAAAAGTGAGAACAGAAGTCTACGGCAGCATTCCAAATTCGTCATCTAAGCAAGGGCTAGATTTCTTCCCACCTCGTAATAGTCACATCTCACCTGTGTGACTTTCCTGTAGGATCTTTCTTGCCTCGAAATTTTGGAGCCGTAGCGTCCACGGTTCTTCTTTCTGCTCCAGCTGGGAAATCACACTTGGTCTGGAAATCCTATACAGGAAGGTGAACACAGCATATTAATCGGAACCAGCCATACAAAGCCTGACCAAAAGGCAAGCCCTCCTTCTTCCCTAAGCAGAGGACAACACCCAGGGAGATGCTAATGTATGTTTGGTCTCAGTGAAACAATGAGATGGAATAATAAAACAGATTATCTCCCCAAGGGGCTGAGAAAAAAGCCCCTTTCCTCTCATCACACACACACACACACACACACACACACACACACACACACACACACCAGACTTGGGTGACAGAAACTCTAGAGTGAGCACAATAATTCACCTCTGAAGGCACAAGGCTAAATTCAGATAGAGAGAGAATTTTCTCAGAAACAATGCCGCCAAGACCTCACCCTTAGAAAGAATCAAGGAAGTTAACTCTAATGTCGGGCTTTAAACTTTTCCCAGAAAGGCAGCAGTAGATATAACCATGAGAAAAAGACAAACACTTGTAAGAAAAAAAAAATGGGCAAAGGTCATAAATAGGCAATTCACACACACACACGAATACACGCAATCTATAAATATATGAAAAATCTTTAACCTTACCATTAACCGGAAAAATTCAAATTAAAACAATGATACAGTTAGGCAATACAATGTAGAGGAAAAGAGTGCAAATTTCAGTTATATTGCCTACAAGTCAATCTTTTTTTTTTTTTTTTAATTTTTTTTTTCAACGTTCTTTTTTTATTTATTTTTGGGACAGAGAGAGACAGAGCATGAACGGGGGAGGGGCAGAGAGAGAGGGAGACACAGAATTGGAAACAGGCTCCAGGCTCCGAGCCATCAGCCCAGAGCCCGACGCGGGGCTCAAACTCCCGGACCGTGAGATCGTGACCTGGCCGAAGTCAGACACCTAACCGACTACGCCACCCAGGCGCCCCACCTACAAGTCAATCTTAACCCTTCCTCTTACTAGCTGTGTGACCTCAGGAAAGTTACTTAAATTCTTTGTCTCAGGGTCATCATCTATAAAATAGGGATAATGATAAGACCTACCTTCTAGTATTGTTGTAAGGATTAAGTGACAACTCTTCAATGTTAGTTATCACTATTATTTAACCCAGACTCTTAAATTATCCTACCATGATAGGTAGGATGTATAGAAATGGAGGCTTTCATATAATGCTTGTAGGAATAAAGAATTCAATCATTTTGGAAGGCATTTGGCAAAAATATCAAATACTATAGAAAGATATCTATTCTTTGGCCCAGCAATTCTAGTTCTGGGAATTCTAAGAAAATGAAAAATAAAAAGTTAAAAAATAAAGTTGTGCAAAAGATCTATTACCTAATTATTAACTAATTATACTTTAAGAAACCATATTCGGGGCGCCTGGGTGGCTCAGTCGGTTAAGTGGCCAACTTCGGCTCAGGTCATGATCTCATGGTCCATGAGTTCAAGCCCCGCGTTGGGCTCTGCGCTGACAGCTCAGAGCCTGGAGCCCGTTTCAGATTCTGTGTCTCCCTCTCTCTCTGACCCTCCCCTGCTCATGCTCTGTCTCTCTCTGTCTCAAAAATAAACGTTAAAAAAAAAAAAATTAAAAAAAAAAAAAGAAACCATATTCTCCGCCCCCCCCCCCCCCCCAAAAAAAAAGACAGCTAAAAGATGTTCATCACAATACTGGTAAAGATCTGGAAAGGACCTAAATGTCCTATGACAAAGGAATAATTATATTTGATTAAGCCATATGAAATTGCCAGTGTAGGGGCGCCTGGGTGACTCAGTCGGTTAAGCGTCCAACTCAGTCTCGGCTCAGGTCATGATCTCACAGTGAATTCGTGCCTTGAGTCGGGCTCTGTGCTGACAGCGTGCAGCCTGCTTGAAATTCTGTCTCTCCCTCTCTCTGCCCCTCCCCTGAGTGTGCTCTCTCTCTGTCTCAAAATAAATAAATAAACTTCAAAAAAAAATTTTTTTAATTGCTATTGTATAAGTTAAAAAGCGGCTTAAAAATGGTCAAATATATGGTTCAATCTAATGTAAATTATTGTATTCTATACAATAAAATACTAAGTGATTATTTTGAAGCAATGTATAGAAAAACAGTTATTGTTGTCAGAATGTATTACAATACAATGTATTGTATAAAAAAGTAAGATGCACAATGGAATTTACAGTATGATCCCAATTTTTTCTCTTTTGTTTTTGTTAATTATATCTGTGCTTAGGACAATGGCTGGAAGGACAGTAACTCTTCAGAAGTGGGATGGAGTGGGACTTTTGGTTTCATTTTCTTTTTCTTCAATGAGTATATATTAGTATACTTTTATTTTTTTATTTTTTTTATTATTTTTTTTTAATTTTTTTTTTCAACGTTTATTTATTTTTGGGACAGAGAGAGACAGAGCATGAACGGGGGAGGGGCAGAGAGAGAGGGAGACACAGAATCAGAAGCAGGCTCCAGGCTCTGAGCCATCAGCCCAGAGCCCGACGCGGGGCTCGAACTCATGGACCGTGAGATCGTGACCTGGCTGAAGTCGGACGCTTAACCGACTGCGCCATCCAGGCACCTCTTTTTAAATGTTTTTTTAACATTTATTTATTTTTAAGAGACAGAGAAAGACAGAGCTCAAGCAGGGAAAGGGCAGAGAGAGAGAGAGAGAGGGAAGACACAGAATCTGAAGCAGGCTCCAGGCTCTGAGCTGTCAGCACAGAGCCTGACGCGGGGCTCAGGCCCACGAACCGTGAGATCATGACCTGAGCCGAAGTCGACCTGAGCCGAAGTCGGATGCCCGACCGACTGAGCCACTCAGGTGCCCCTATGGTGAGATACTAATTAAACAATAAATATCAAAGATATCTGCAAACCATAAAGTGCCATAAAAATGTAAGTCATTAAAAAAAAGGAAGTTATTTTTTTTTCTGCTAGGGAGGCAACAATTATTAAAGATCTCACAGAGATCTTTAGCTCTAAGAGATCAACGTCCCTAGAGACCACTCAGACCTGGGCTCTCTCACATGATCTAAGTCTTTAAAAAAAATTTTTTTTGATGTTTATTTATTTTTGAGATAATGCGAGAGACAGAATGCAGGCAAGTGGAGGGGCAGACAGAGGGAGACACAGAATCCAAAGCAGGCTCCAGGCTCCGAGCTGTCAGCTGTCAGCCCAGAGCCTGACGTGGGGCTCAAACTCACAAACCGTGAGAACATGACCTGAGCCGAAGTCAGACGCTTGTCCGACTGAGCCACTCAGGTGCCCCTCACGTGATCTAAGTCTTAAACCTAAAGGAGAGTAGCATCCTTACCCTGGGAGAGCCCATTCTTGTAACTGTGCTGGGTGGTATCCCTGAAGAGCATTCTCTAAGCAGGGTCCAGGTAACCCATTCTTCCCTGAAGTCCCCAGCCACGTCATTGAGAGTCATCAGTTCCTAAAGCAGGAGAACTCAGTATGCATCAAAAGCTCTCTGGATAGTCTAACCATTGTCTCAAAACCAAAAGACCGCCCCGGTGCCACCAGTATACCCAAAGACCCCGGCCCCTCCCCCACCCCGGAATAGAATAGTTCTGAGATAAATTCTGTCAACCACAGAAGGGTTGCTTTTCTTACTGTTTTTACATAATCCTTCCCTTGGCCAACATTCATATCACTAAGCGAGGCCTGGAGCTCCCAAACACAGCTACAAGAAACATTAACCTTTTGAGGAACAAATTGTCCACGATGGACAAGACAGACAAAGGATAGAGTACGCAGGTGTTGGGGGGAGGGACTTGATTTTGCGAAAAGCTCTCCAGCTACCTCTTCCTCGGCAAGCTAGGAAATTGTGGATTTAATTGTACTCGTATTAGCCATGAGAACAGCTGACTTTTCCTGGCTTGCAGATTTGGTGTCAACCTCAAGGAACAGATCAGACAGAACATGAAAAGTTCTGGGTACCATTTTTACAGTAATGTGCTGTAAAAGGCAGTAGGAGTCACAAAGAAATAGAGTTTTGTTTTGTTTTGATGTGCGTGTGTGCGTGTGTGTGTGTATGTGCGTGCGTGTGTGTGTTTGCGGGGGGGGGGGGGGGGGGGGTGGCTTAAAGAGTTTCCGATAGAAAAAAACACAAGTCAGCCAGCTGAATCTACTACAAAAACTCCTGCGTTTCAGTGGAGGATGGACCAGACTGGAACGAGGAAGCTTTCCTCTTTCTCGTCTTTTGTCACACCAATCGAAGCACCTGGCTACTACTAGAGAATTCTCTTGCACTTTTCGTGGAAATACTCATGCATTTACACACATTGCTCTCGGTCCTTTATAAAGTACTGAGTTTTTAAAGACCTAAAAACCGTAAGGAAACATTTCATCTCTCTGCTTTAAAACCCCAACAAACGAAAGGAATGTCATTAGGAGGTAAAAACTGAAAATAAGTTTTGAGCGTACATTTTATTTCGGCATCCATGAGGAGACACAACTGCAGGGCCCACTTGCAGGAGACAGCGGGACTGAGGGGAGGAGAGTTCACAGCCACGGTCACGGAAACATTGTTTCCCACCCGGTCTCCCATCCCCCCACCCCCACCCCCCGCAGGTGACCCCGCAGGCTCCCGGAGCGCCGAGGTGCTGTGACTAAGTGCCATCGTGAGCGGCACCGGCTTGTTCGCTGGGTTTATTAATAGGGACATGACGGCACGGGTGGGACCGGCACTCGTCCCCCACCCCCACCCCCCCCTCGCGGTGCTGCAGGCCCTAATCAGGGCGCCGCGGTCACAGGGTCACAAGGCACGCTGAAGCCCGGGGACCACGACCGAGGAGCGGGAAGACTGATCAAGAGGATGGGCTATCCCGACGACGGCACAGAAAGCCGCAGCCACCTCTCCTCACTCTTCAGCGAAACCCGCGGGCTCCGAAAGGCGAGCGCGGCGACCTGGCAGGGGCCACAGCGCGGCGGCGGGCGAGTCCCCTCCACGCCCCTCTGCAGCTCCCGGGCGACCGCCGCAGTCTCCTTCCCCGCATCACTCACCGGCCCGGCTCCGGGATGGAGCAGAAAGTGAGAGTCCTCCACCGCCGAGCCGCTCCCGGCCCACAAAGCCGAGGCGGTCCCTTCTCGAACCCGACCGGGATTCGTGACAGGGCTGTGGGGACACAGGTGGGACTCTGCGCTCGACCGCTCGCAGCCGGAAGACACCGCCCCTGTTTCATTGCCATTGGCTGTTCAGTTTCGGCGACCAGAAGCCTTGTCCGTCCATAGGCTGGTGCAGCTTTCAATCTCCGCGCGGCCTTCTGGGAAATGTAGTCTCGAACAAGACCGCTTCAAAGGACTCGGAGTCCGGGGATGCCCAGGTCCCAGCGGTGCCAAGTGCAAAACCCAGTTCTCCCTACCGCGGGAACTGCTTCTCCCGAGGTGAGAGGGTGGGGTCCGGAGACTGCACGCCCGGAGAGGGATCTGCAGATGCGAACCACCCGGCCTCACCCGACTGCCGCCGAGCAGCCTTGTACCCACGGCGGCGTCTTCCGCGCTCTGGCACCTCGCCCTTTCCAAGCGCGGGGCAGCTCATCGCCGCGGCCTTGTGGATCCTCCTGTGCCGGGTTCCCCATCCTGGGGGGCAGAGCCTGCCTGGTGTCTGCCACCAACAGATCCCTGGGCAACTGAGGCTGTGCATTAAGAAACCCCAAGCAGAAGCCTTTAGCGGAAAACAGACGTTTTGCCCCCTTCCATTAGCATCGCAATTTCCTCTCCATTGGTTACCACACCTGTTAATAGCCAGAGGAGGCTGGCCTGGGTGTCTTATCGCCTAGGAAAGGTGTACCGGGTTCCAAACTGTGGAGCCTCCCGGACCTTATGTGAGAACCAGTGCTCACTTTGGGCAAGCCCCTACCTAAAAAATAATAGAAGCCTTTCTTTACAATGAAGAAAACGCACCTGTCTACCCGATTTGTTGATTCATTCAGTGCAGTTAAAAACAAACAAACAAACAAACAAAAAACAAACATTTTGGAGCACGTGGGTGGCTCGGTTGGTTAAGCGTCCAACTTTGGCTCAGGTCACAGTCTCATGGTTCTTTGAGCCCTGAGTGGGGCTCTGTGCTGACAGCTCAGAGCCTGGAGCCTGCTTTGGATTCGGTTTCCCTCTCTCTGCCCCTCACCCGCTCGTGCTCTGTCTCTCTCTCTCTGTCTCAAAAATAAATAAATAATAATAAAAGAATAATAATAATAAAGAAGAAATTAAAAATAATATTATTAAAAATAATAATAATAAGAAGAAGAAGATTTTGTGGTGGACTGTAAAATTCTTAGAATTACCAGCTCAAGGGGTAATGTGAAAGACTCCTTAAGCACTAGTTCAACCATTCCTTCAATGTGTACGGTGTATCTTCCAACAAATATTTACTGGGAACGTTCTACATTCCAGACTGTTCTGCGCATTGTGGTTACCCACAGGAATCACATGTGACCATTACCTTCCTGCAGCTCACAGGCCAACAGAGGCGAGAAACCATAGAAGATACACTGCAATACCAAATAATGTTTTCTTTCTTTTTTTTTCTTCCATATAGCTAGTGCATCTCAATTGTTTTGCTATATAACTGTAGTCAGCTGCAAAATGACCACAGTAGCATTTTGGGGAATTCTGTCCACCATAAACAAACATCTGGTTTTGCTCAGCAGATAAATTTTAGTTAGATGGAAATGGGATAAACTGAAATCTCATGGGAACCCAGAAACAGCAAGGAACACCCTGGAAACCTAGGGAGTGCCAGGCTCCCATAAACGGAACACAGTTCAGGACCTGGATAATCAGAGGCATCTCCAGACCCCTCAGGGGTCTTTCTGGTATTCTGCCATCAGGAAGATTCTATGGCTCTTCAAGCGATCATCAGGGAGTGTGGAGGGCAGATAAATGAAGAGTCACTGAATCTGGCTGATGGCTATCCCTTGCCTCTCCCTCTGGCCTCGTTCCTTCTGCCCCAGCCTTGCTCTCTTAGCATTTTATTCATCGTTATCAGATGTGTGGGGAGAAGAAGGGGAGGAGAAGCTCGGTCTCATGAGAAAATCAGCCTGTAGAGAAATGAGGCCATGTACCCCGGGTGGCTGCTTGGAGCAGGCCCATGACCTATTAGGAGTTGGGTGCTTACAGGTGTGGCAGCATGGAAATGGAGGAGGGGAGGGAAGCTGAAAAGACTTCATGGAGGATGAAAAGAGATTTTTAGCAGGTGCTTTAACTCCCTCTAAGGGAGGGAGTATATCGTCTATTGGTGCATAACAAATTACCCCTCAAACGTCGTGGGTTACAACAACATTTATTATGGTTTCTGTGGCTCGCGAATCCGAGCAGCTTAGCTGGCTGTCTCTAACCGAGGGTCTGTCATGAGGCTGCATCCAGGTGCTGACTGGGGCTGCAGATGATCTGAAGGCCTGACTGGGGCTGGAGGATCTGCTTCCAAGCTCACACATACACAGGCTGTCTCCTCACACGTAGGTCTCTCCTCACAACATGGTGGCCAGTTTCCCCAGAATGGGCGATCTGACAGAAGCAGAGGCTCACCTAATCTTGGAGGTGATATACCGTCCCTTCTGCCAAATGCCCTTGGTCATGCAGACCGCCCCTGGTACGGTGTGGGACAAGGACATGAATACTAGGAAGCATGGATCAGTGGGCCACCTTGGAGACCGGCTACCACAGGACTAAAGTGGCCTTTAGGACATTTTCCTTGTGACGCTCTGTCAAACTCCTGTGGCACCTCTTTAAGGAAACTTGTAATAGAGATCTACACGTATGGGGAAGCGGGGAGGGACAGTCACAATGTACACGGCATGACCCAGAGGTACAAATTAAAAAAGAATTTTTTTTTATTTTAGAGAGAGAGAGAGAGACAGAGAGAGAGAGAGAGAGAGAGAGAGAGAGAGAGAGAGAGAGAGAATCTCAAGCAGGCCCCACACTCAGCATGGGGCCCAACGTGGGGCTCGATCCCACAACCCCGGAATCATGACCTGAGCCGAAATCAAGAGTAGGATGCTCAACTGACTGAGCCACCCAGGCGCCCTAGTACACACACACACACACACACACACACACACACACATATATATATATATATATATATATTTTTTTTTTTTTTTTTTTTTTTTTAAGTCTTCATGACCGCACTAAGATTCCTCAGAAGATTCTCATTACTGGGCAGCTCTTCAGCTTACTGGTTAAAAAGAACATTCTCTTTTGGGTTTGAAATAGTTAAATTTGGGCAAATCGTAGTCCATTTAAAGTTCAAACTCCCTCTGAAAGCTGTCTGTCTCCCCCAACGGCGTCCTCTCCACTTACTCATTCCCAAGATGTTATTGGGGAGCAGGGGGCGCACGGGGGGAAGGGACCCCAGTTCTCCAGCTGACCTTCTCCACCGACTCCTGCTCACCCCACGCACAGCTCACTCACCAGATCTCTCCTGGCCTCTCTACTCATTTCATCGCCACTGACCCATCCAATTCCAGGGGGCCTGTTCTCTTCGGTGCCTGCTTAGGCCGCTGCCCTGAAGTCTTGGCCACGGGTCTTCAGCCACAGGGTGACCCTTCGGGAGGCTTCCTGGCTCTCAGTTTCAGCCTGTCCCATCACCCTTACTGGGAGCACTTGGAGATTTCTGAAACCCTCCATGGTACACAGCATAAGCCTCAGGGTGCTACTTCTGACCCTCTTTCTGCCCGACTCATCCATGGCTGCCATTTCCACACTACTGTAACTACGTCGCGTTGACTCGGGGATGCTCTATGGGTCAGTCTCCTTTAACAGTTCAAAAAAGAAACAGGCTGCAATTTCTTTCTTTCTTTTTTTAATAGGTTTCCTTCATTAAAAATTTTTTTTTAATGTTTATTTTTGAGAGAGTGGGGGAGGAGCAGGGGGATGGGGGGACAAAGGGTCCAAAGCAGGCTCCAGGCTGACCGCACAGAGCCCGATGCTGGGCTTGAACTCACCAATCGTGAGATCATGACCTGAGCCGAAGTCGGAGGCTCCCCCCCCCCTTCCCCGGCTGAGCCACCCAGATGCCCCAGCTGCAATTTCTTTTATTTCAGTTTCCCTTTCAGTCTCTTTGGGGTTCTTAGCACTGTCCTGCATCTGTTCCTATTGGTGATAAACTTCCTGGCCTCCTTTTAATGGCTCCAGCCTGCCTGGAGCCCCTCTCTAAGGGACTGCGCCTGGCTGTGTGTAAGGGACTACTGTCGTTCAGCCTGTAGGGGCTATTTTTCTCAGGTATCAAGAAGCGTGGAAATATCACCGGTCCAGCCACTCTGGGAGGGCCAGCAAGGACTCAGATGACCTCTGTCTCTCTGCTCTGCCTACCTTAGTGGGAGGCCCTTGTCTTGGTCGCTTCCAGTCATCACGTCCGGGTTCCGGAATAGAATATCGTTCCACCATTAAATGCTATCAGCATCGAACTAATGCAGAACGTGGAAAAATGAAAGATGTGTAAAAAAAAAAAAAAATGTGGCAAAACAGGTGCATCAAATATGATCCCACTTGTATGTGGTGAACACTTGTCCTTTGTCTACTAGCTCACTGGTCCCGGGTATTACAAGAAATAGCACCCGATCTTTCCTGAGGAAACAGCACCCGTGGTTCAGATGTGAGCTGGCCTCTCCTCGCATGACCCTCCCCTCCGTCACAGGGTTTGGTTTAGAAGCGGGTACTTGAGGGGCGGCTGGGCGGCTCCGTCGGTTAAGTGTCCCACTCTGGATTTCGGCTCAGGTCATGATCTCGCGGTCCGTGGGATCGAGCCCCACGTCGGGCTCTGCGCTGATATCGCAGAGCCTGTTTGGGACTCTCTCTCTCCCTCTTTCTCTGCCCCTCCCCTGTTTGTACTCTCTCTCTCTCTCTCTCTCTCTCTCTCAAAATAAATAAATAAACATTACACTCTATACTAAAAAACAGAAGTGGGTACTTGATCCAGACTGAGCCAGTCACAGCCCCGTGCCACCTTGCGATGACAATTTGTCAGAGAGTGTGCTGGTGTATCGAGCAGAGCCTGTCAGGAACCTTCCCTGGCACTTCTTAATCTGGAACCAAAGAAAAAAGGCCTTTTCCCACAGGGGAAGATGGGAGGCCGGGAGGCCGGGAGGCTGGGGGGAGGGGCCGCCATGTTTCCTGCCGGGTGAACTGCAGTCTGAGAGCATGAGTGGACCACAGAGAGCTGGAAGCAGAGAGCAAAAGCTGGGGGGCAGTCCTGAGAGCCTTCGAGTCTTTGGTCACTGAGGCCAGAAATAACCCTGACTTTGCCTTAAGTTTGTTTTATGAGTCAATGCACATTCCTTTCTTGCCTAAGCTAGTTTGAGTGGCAAAGGTCAGACACTCGAAATTTTTTTTTTTTTTTTTTTATTTTTTTTTTTTTCAACGTTTATTTATTTTTGGGACAGAGAGAGACACAGCATGAACGGGGGAGGGGCAGAGAGAGAGGGAGACACAGAATCGGAAACAGGCTCCGAGCCATCAGCCCAGAGCCTGACGCGGGGCTCGAACTCATGGACCGCGAGATCGTGACCTGGCTGAAGTCGGACGCTTAACCGACTGCGCCACCCAGGCGCCCCCAGACACTCGAAATTTAAAAATTCCCCAATAACGCACCATTTCTGTTAAAAAAAATCCATGGACGTGTACACAAACATAAGAAGAGCTTTTGCTCATCTGAATTTCAAATCTCTCTCAATGACCCTATTCAGTTTTTAATGCCGTGTTTTAGAATTATCCAGTTAAATGTACTTTCTGTAAAGCGTTCAGATAATTCACCTAAAAGAGAATACAATTAGAAACAAAATGTGCAGCTTTCATCTTGCCGATAATAACAAATGAGCAAAATTACTTGAAACCCTTTTAAACTGAACCACTTCCAGGAGAATTAACCAATTCAACTCCTTCTTGGTAGAGATTCAAAACAAAGTATCTATACCTAATGTGATAAAAAGGATCAGGCGGGGATTATGACCAACTGGTATGATAATGAGGTAATTCTCCTAAACTCCCTCTTTACAGAGGAGACAGTATATCTTCTGTAAAGATGTGTTCTCATTTGGAGGAGGGCCTGAAATTTCCAGAGGGCTTCCGCACAACCTCCTTCCAGGATCTGGGAACCAGCTTTGTTTCCTGTCTCTGGTAACCCGACATCACTCATAAAAGACTTTTTTGTGTACTGTGAATCATATGAGGAAGACTTTGTGACCCTACAGGTTAATTTTTGCAAGACAGAAATTCTCTATTTGAAAAATGCATGTTGAAATCACATATTCCATCACCATGGGGAGTTTCTTACTTCCTCTAACAAAAAATCTTTTATTTTTATGATTATGTAAGTAAGATGCATTCATTTTTTAAAAAATTAGAAATACAGGGGCGCCTGGGTGGCTCAATCGGTGAAGCATCTGACTCCGGCTCGGGTCATGATCTCACAGTTCCTGAGTTCGAGCCCCACATCGGGCTCTGTGCTGACAGCTTAGAGCCTGGAGCCTGCTTTGAATTCTATGTCTCCCTCTCTCTCTGCCCCTCCCCTACTCATGCTCTGTCTCTCTCGCCTTCAAAAATAAATAAAAACATTTTTAAAAATTTAAAAAGTTAGAAATACAGAGAAATAGATAAATCCTACCACCCACTAAAAAAATCACTGTTAATATTTCGCTGCATATCTTTCCTCTGTGTGTGTGTGTGTGTGTGTGTGTGTGTGTGTGTGTGTGTCTGTGCATGCGTGCTAGAAAATTTTGCCCAAGCAGAAGCTACAGCTGAGATATCTCTGGGAAGAAGGGGGAATCCTTCCCTTCTTTCCTCATTCCATTTGATGTTCTTATATGTGTCGGTCGGTATCCGAGGTCCTTTACTTTTTTGTTTCAAGAAGGAGAGTGGAGATTTGGGGGCAGAGGTACCTGGTGAGAAGAAGCGATGAGGACAATGTGGGGAAAGTTTGGTGACTGGTGTGTTTTTCGGCCACTTATGAAGGCAGACCGAGAAACTCGGAGAGCCGTGCTCAGCAGAGGCCGGCTGGGGCCCCGGGCACCAGCCGTGCTCTCTGGGGAGCAGGGATGCCTCGCAACCCAGGACTGGAGAGGGGCCCCCTCCTAACCCCGGGGGGGTGGCGCTACCTGGCCAACAGCCTCTACCGCACAGGCAGCCGGAGAAGGGTGTGGGCTGGCCAAGCTAACAACTGGAGTAGTGTCACATCTGGGGATGCCTCTAAGGAAAGGGAAGAGTTTTCCGAGCGAGGGTGAGGAAGGACATGGTGGTCTTACAGTCAAGGGCATGATATGTAGAGCAGCACTTCCCAAATCTTAATAGCTACGTGAATCACCTGGGCGGGGGGGGGGGGGGGGGGGGGGGGGGGGGGGGCTTGTGTTTTGTTTTGTTTTGTTTTGTTTGTTTCTATTTTTAAATGCCTTTTAAATTTTTGGCTTTTTTCCTCCCCCACTTTTAATGATGTTAACATAGCACTTTATTTACTGGGAACCTTTTACTATACATTACTTCCATAGATGATCCAAAATAAAGCCATAAGATTTTCATGTTGTATTACTTGGGGAACATTTCTTTCTACTGGAATGATTAAAAAAAATTTTTTTAATGATTATTTATTTTTGAGACAGAGACAGAGCATGAGCAGGGGAGGGGCAGAGAGAGAGGGAGACACAGACTCCGAAGCAGGCTCCAGGCTCCGTCCGAGCTGTCAGCACAGAGCCCGACGCGGGGCTCGAACTCACAAACCTCGAGATCATGACCTGAGCTAAAGTTGGACACTTAACTGACTGAGCCACCCAGGTGCCCCTCTACTAAAGTGACTTAAGCAGCATTTTCTCTTCCTGTCCCGTGGGAACAAAAGAAATCTAGGATTTGTTAAAGGTTGCAGGCAATATGTTAGGTTGGCTTCATTTAAAAAATGTTTTTTGGTTTTTTTATTTTTGTTTTTACATTTATTTATTTTTGAGAGACAGAGTGAGAGGAAGTGAGAGTGGGGGAGGGGCAGAGAGGGAGGGAGACACAGGATCAGAAGCAGGCTTCAGGCTCTGAGCTGTCAGCACAGAGCCCGACGCGGGGCTTGAACCCACAGACTGTGAGATCATGACCTGAGCCGAAGTTGGATGCTCAACCGACTGAGCCACCCAGGCGCCCCTAAAAAATGTTTTTGAAATAAAATTCATATAGCATAAATTCAAAAATTCAGTGGTGGTTAGTATATTCACAATGTTGGGCAAACGTCACCACTATCTAATTCCAGAACATTTCCATCATTCCCCAAAAGAAATCCCTCACCCATCCTCAGTGACTCCGATGCCCCCTTTCGCCCATACCCTAGGCAGACAATAATCCTCTTTTTGTCTCTATAGATCTGCTTTATCCAGGACATTTCAAATGAATGGAATCATACGAGATGTGCTCTTCTGTGTCTGACTTCTTTCATTTAACATAATGTTTTCAGGGCTTATCTATGCCATACCACATATCAGTATTTCATGCCTTTTTATGGCTCAGTAATATTCCATTGTGTGGACAGACCTTATTTGCTTATCCACTCATCAGCTGATGTGGGAGCCTGTATATTAAATATGTATTCTGATTCAGCAGGTGGGGCTAGGACGGGGTCTGAGATTCTGCATTTCTAGCAAGTTCCCAGGTTGTTGTCCCACACTGCTAGTTCAAACACCACGCTTGGAATATAAAGGATTTAGGGGCACCTGGGTGGCAGAGTCGGTTAAGTGTCCAGCTTCGGCTCAGGTCCTGATCTCACGGTTCGTGAGTTCAAGCCCTGCATCAGGCTCGCCGCTGTCGGTGTGGAAGCCGCTTAGGATCCTCTGTCCCCCTGCCCTCCTCCACTTGCGCTCTCTGTCTTTCAAAACATAAAAAATGAATGTAAAAAAAAAAAAAGGAATATAAAGGATTTAGACTCTAAACACGCATTTTAGAGCATCACAATTTAGGATACTAATATGAGTACAAACCTGAAGCATACTGGGTAAATACACTCATACACAATTTTTAAAAGAAGGATGGACTCCTGCTGTTAGTGTACTTTTGTTAAGGTGAATGAGGCGTCAATCTTCAGCATGGAGCTCTGCCTTCATTAAAGCCTTTACTCACATGAACGCAGGGAAGAACTTTCCTTTCACAGCCTGGACTTGACCTTGACAAACGTTATCAAGCACTGATACCTGTAAGCCACAAATGGTCATATTACTTAGAGTGAATGTTTATTACCAACGACGGAGATCCGAGGTCCCTGATTTATGAATTTGTTCATCGCTCTTCCTTTTATGGGTCGTTCCCACAGGAGATGGGAGTGCCTCTTTTGTGAGAACATTTCTGCGCCCAGGATATCAAGAGACACGCTGATACGCAGCAGCCCAAATGAATTACCGTCTTTCATCTAAAATGCCACTACGTGCCGCTAAGAGAGGGAACAAAACTGCCTATTAAACTCTGACATGCTGTCAGTTGTAAGGTGCATCCTGACTTCAATGATGCCACCATAAGGTAATCAGGGGCAGCGAAATATGGCAACGCCCCCGTGGGCCCCAAACTCACTTTATGTGCCCACTGAAATCCCGTACCGGCCTTGCTTTCCGGCCGGGATGCGAGCAGCGACCTGGTCTGTGGCTGCCGCAGGCTCCGAGTCACAGGAGGGCATGAACCCACCGAACCCACCGTGCCCGGCCTCGCACCAGCATCCGTGCTTCCGCCCTCTGCCTCGCGGGTTCTAGCATTTGGTTCTGCCTCGCGGGTTCTAGCCTCGACGGAGGCTGCCTTGGGTTCTAGCATTTGCTGTAACTGCTGGAGGAGGCAGGTTGCTCAACTCCTAAGAGAGAAGAGGTTCATACCCTGCAGGGGCAAACGTTGACTAATGAGGGACTTTAGCAGCCTGGAGATGGCTTGATCCTCCCTTCCGTGCCCCTCCCCCACACCGGCCGCCCACCCCCCACCCCGCCCCAGGCTCAGAGATGATACAGCTTTTTTTTTCGGCTTCTCAAAGACATCCTGTGAGACACAGGAAGCAATCGTGTTTGCAAAAGCTGTGGCCAGTACAGTGATGCGTGCTCTCACATTTGCTCCCCTCCTTCCCTTGCTGTGCTCCCTTTTCCTCATCACCCCTGCGGCCCTGGGAACAGATGCTCCCACACAGTCTGGTATAAAAACCTCGCCTCAGATTCTGTTCTCTAAGGAACCCAGGCTCAGACATCATCTCCACCGACGCACGTCGCGGGAATGAAGTCACATGCCGATGTGGATGGGGAAAGAAGGGGCGGTGTTGAAAGGAGAGGGGAAGTAGCAGAGGTGTTCTAGAATTTTCCAAGTTGTCAGTACCAGGGCTTAACTGATTTCTTACACACAAAACACACTGGACATAGATCTCTATGATCAGGTGAATAGCTAGTATCTGCCTGCAGAAGGGAGGGTGGAGGGGCGCCTGGGGGGCTCAGTCGGTTAAGCGTCTGACTCGGGCTCAGGTCATGATCTCACTGCGCGTGAGTTTGAGCCCTGCGTCGGGCTCTGTGCTGACAGCTCGGAACCTGGAGCCTGCTTCGGGTTCTGTGTCTCCCTCTCTCTCTGCCCCTTCCCTACTTGTACTTTGTCTCTCTCTCTCAAAAAATAAATAAAGATAGGGGCGCCTGGGTGGCGCAGTCGGTTAAGCGTCCGACTTCGGCCAGGTCACGATCTCGCGGTCCGTGATTTCAAGCCCCGCATCGGGCTCTGGGCTGATGGCTCTGAGCCTGGAGCCTGTTTCCGATTCTGTGTCTCCCTCTCTCTCTGCCCCTCCCCCGGTCATGCTCTGGCTCTCTCTGTCCCAAAAATAAATAAACGTTGAAAAAAAAATTAAAAAATAAAATAAATAAAGATAGACGGGAAGAGTGGATTCAGTATGTGACTTCTTAGAGACTGACACTAAGGGTAACAGTAGCTCCTTCGACCCAGCATTTTCACTTCTAGGAATTAATCCTACAGACACACTTCTGTGCGTGCACCGTATATAAAGATAGTATCATATTGTTGCTTATAACTGGAAGCATCTCAAACGTCAGTCAGTACGAGACGGGCTAAATGAATTAGGACATCCCAGGCCACGAAACACTATGCGGCCATTCAACGGTGAGGAAAATCTAAACGTTCTGGTGTGGACTGCCTTCCAAGATATAGTACAGCATGAAAAAAAAAAAAAAAAAAGCCAACACCAAAGCAGTACGTGCCGCCGACCAACATTGGAGTGAAAAAGATCCATATACCAGGGAGCCTGGGTGGTTCAGTCAGTTGAGCGCCCGACTCCTGGTTTCGGCTCAGGTCATGATCTCAGGATTCGTGGGATCGAGCCCCGCGTCGGGCTCTGTGCTGAAAGTGTGGGATTCTCTCTCTCTCTCTCTGCTCCTCCCCCCTCAAAATGAATGAATAAATAAATAAATGAACATTAAAAAATATATATCTGTAAACATGTTTCTATCATTCATAGACTTTCTCTGTAAAAGTAAAGAAGAGACCGCTAAGACTGGTTACTTCTGAAGAGGGCAACTGGGGTCCTGTGGCCTGAGGGACAGAGGTGGGAGTGAGACCTGTTCGTTTTACTTCCGTTTTTTAATGGTGTGTATTCTTCAATCGCCTAAACATGTTTTTGAGCACTGGCTGGGTGTTTCTCTTCTGTGAGGTGGCAACGCTTAGTGTCCTCATTCCACAAGGAGGACACCAAGGTAGAAGAGGTGAAATGACTTGCCCAGGGTCACACGCGGCTATGGCAGCTGAGCCGGGATTCAAAACTGGATGTAACTCCAAAATCCAGGGGGATCAACTCATCCTGATTTGCTGGGATTCTCCTGGTTTAGCAGTGACTGTCCCTCACCCGGGAAATGCTTAAAAACTGTCCTGGGTTTTTTTTGGTTTATTTTTGAGAAAGAGAGTGAGACACAGCGTGAGCATGGGAGGGTCAGAGAGACGGAGACACAGAATCTGAAGCAGGCTCCAGGCTCTGAGCCGTCAGCACAGAGCCTGACACGGGGCTCGAACCATGAAACCGTGAGAACACCACCTGAGACGAAGTCAGACGCCCGACCAACTGAGCCACCCAGGCGCCCCTGCCCTGGTTTTCAGACAGAAAGCCCGCATCCTGGACACTTCCTTGGGCCTGGACAAAGCAGGATGGCTGGTCACCCTAACGAAATCCCAGATCCCGGCCGCTTTGCTCTGTTACCTTCCCGACGAACTCACGTGTCCTATCCGATCCAGCGTTGACAAATACCTATAAACCGGGAATTTGGAGCCGCACCTATGGACACCTTCTGAGGTCCCTCCCCGGGCCACACTGTCATCTGGGAGAAACGCCCTCCCTGCTGGTGCGGGTCCCTGGGGCCAGTACGCACCACGGGACTCTACGTTTTCCTGCACAAACAGTTGCAGCGTCAGGGCACTTTTGATCCAGGTCAAAAACCCAGCGGTCACAGATTCTCTCTCCCAGGAGTGCGGCCCTGGCGCTCTGGAGACTCCCTACTTGAGGCTGCAAGCCCCGTGAGGGCCCGGTAACCCTGGCCTGGTAACCCTGGCCTGAGGCGCCACTGGGGCCCTGCGCTGGAGGCAGACTCGCCAAGCAGAAGAATGAATCCCATGTCAGACAGCAGCAGACGCGGGAGGTCACGGGGCCGCCTCTGGGCCCGGGGCCACGTGGCTTCTCGAATTGGGTCAGAGTACCCTGCGGGCTTGGTCTCATTGCTTCTCCTGGACACTACCATGTCGCCCTGTACCTTCCCACCCGATCTCCCTTTTGGTCTGGAGCTATTCTCCGTGGGTTTCCATCCCTTGAAGACAAACATTCCCTAAACAATGAAAACAATGCTAATTAAAAATGTAATCTCTGCTGGGGCACCCGGCAGGCAACTTTTCACCTTGGGGTGATAGGTTTGAGTCCCACGTTGGGAGTAGAGATCACTTAAGAATAAAATCTTAAAGAGGCCCCTGGGTGGCTCAGTCGATTGAGCGTCTGACTTCAGCTCAGGTCACAATCTCGCGGTCCACGAGTTTGAGCCCCACGTGGGGCTCTGTGCTGACAGCTCAAAGCCTGGAGCCTGCTTCAGATTTTGGGTCTCTTTCTCTCTGCCCCTCCCCTGCTCAGGCCTCTGTCTTTTTCTTTCTTTCAAAAGCAAATAAACATTAAAAAGAAATTAAAAATAAAATCTAGAAAAAAGAATACACGCACACACGTGTGTGTGTGTGTGTGTGTGTGTGTGTGTGTGTGTATGTATACTGTGTGTATATATATAATCTTTGCTTCCTGAGGGCTGGCAATCCAAGGCAGAGAACACTGACATTGCCCAATGTAGGGGGCCAGAGGACAATTTCTTTGGTCCTTCAATTCACAGGGTTCTTTTCTTCGTTTTAAAGTAGGTAAGTAATAATACATACTTACATTTTCACGGTCAAGGTCTCAAATAATACAGAAAAGATGAAGATCTACCTCCGTCTTCAACAATCCCATTCTTTTCCTCTGCCCCGAGGAAACCACTGTTAAAGGTCTGGTGGATGTGTATCCTTCCAGACCTTTCCCCTACATTTCTATTCACATGTGTACTTTTCTCCTAAACGCCACTGCACGCTGGGGGCCACAATCTGGCAGCCTGTAGGCTTATATAGCAGGTTTGGCTTGACCCACAGAGCATTTTTGAAAATCTCTAAGTTAGTTGGCAACATTTTAAATTGGGATATTTCGTGAAAGTCTTGGAAACTTGGAAGATAAGGCGACAGGGGCTCTCACTTCTGCCTGGAAACCGCGGAGTAGCACCCAGCAGCGGACTGCCCCCTGCAGGCGGGACGAGCCCTTCTCTTCTCCGGCACCCACTCTTCCCAGAGGTCTCCCACCGGCCCGCCTCAGCCTCATCGGTTTACGTCGCGTCTCTGGCCCTCTGAAGGATGTGCTTTTTCAACCTCTGTACGTAGTGTTCCGTGGCTCTCTTTTTTCACTTAAAAACCTATCGTGGGCGTCCTTCTGCAAGTACAAACTGACCTACCTTAGTCCTTTTCACAGGTACAGTCCGTACTCACTGTTTGCGGATTCTCTATTTGCAAATTTGCGGCTACTCTCTAAAATTTATTTGTAGTCTCCAAGTTAATAGTCCCAGCGCTTCCGGGGTCACACGGAGACATGGGCAGAGCACTGGACAATTTCAGTCGCTTGATGTGCATGTCTCCCGCTGAGGCTGAACGAGGTGAGGCGCTGCTTCCTTGTTTCAGCTTTCATACCGCAAATGAGTGCCCCCAAATTTTGGCAGTCTTTTTAATGCCATGATTTTTGTATTTTTGTGCCCTTTTTTTCTTTTTTTAGAGACAGAGAGAGCACGCATGCAAGCGGGGGAGGCACAGGGCGAGAGGGAGAGGGAGAGTCTTAAGCAGGCTCATGACCGAAGCTGAAATCAGGAGTCAGACGCTTAACCGACCAAGTCACCCAGGCGCCCCTGTCTTTTTGTGCCTCTGCTGTTGATTTCACTTCTTCCATGAAAACCAGTAGGGCTGGAGTGGTGTCCAGCGTTCCCAGGATCAAGAAGGCTGTACGGGGGCTGAACCTATTGCAATAATCATTTGACAACACGTGTCAATCAATGCATCCTGTGTGCCCCTTAAACTCACGCCGTGACGTGTGACAATTATTTCTCAGTAAAACTGAAAAAAAGAAGAAGGCTGTGATGTGCCTTATGGAGAAAATACATGTGTCAGATACGCTTCATTCAGGCTCCAGTCAGTGCCCACTGGCTGTGCGTTCTGTGTTAATGAATCAGTGACACCGTCCACCTAGTTAATTTTGCAGGCAAGACAGGTCTGCTGAAGAAGGGTTTTAAAAGACTACCTGCTAAATGTCATACAGGAAAAGGGTTATGTGGACGAGAAGGTTTGCAACACTGGTTAGACTGGTTTGTTTTACAAGGATGTTGGCAAATGCACCTACTTAAGGCAACTAGCCTCCAAAGCCCTTGGCTTTCAATCATTGAAAGACCTTGCTATTAATTATTTTTAAGCAATGTGTAATAAGTCAAGTGTCTTTAAACAGAAACACACATGGGGCGCCTGGCTGGTTCAGTCGGTGGAGCGTGCAACTCCTGATCTTGGGGTTGTGAGTTCGAGCCCCAGGTTGGGTGTGGAGATTACTTAAAAAAAAAAATCTTTTTAAAAAATCTGAAAATAAGAAAAAGAAAGAAAATGTGAGCGGAGGCTCCCAGGAACCTAACCCGTATTTCCTTTAAGAGCACTGGTTCTGTATTTGCTAATTCAGCGTTCACAGTACTTTACAGAATGTGACTACTGTGAATACTGTGAATAATGAGAATCAACTGTACTTCTATTTAGCCACTCTGTTATTTATCAATATTTAGGTTGATGCCATTTTTTTTCATGTTTATTTATTTTTGAGAGAGAGAGAGAGAGTGAGAGAGCGTGTGCGAGAGGGGAGGGCCAGAGAAAGAGGGAGACACAGAATCTGAAGCAGGCTCCAGGTTCCAAGCTGTCAGCACAAAGCCCGACGCAGGGCTTGAATCCACAAACCACGAGATCATGCGGGGCGCCCGGGGGGCTCAGTTGGTTGAGCGTCCAACTTCGGCCCAGGTCATGATCTCACAGTTTGTGAGTTCGAGCCCCACATCGGGCTCTGTGCTGAGAGCTCAGAGTCTGGACCCTGCTTCAGATTCGGTGTCTCCCTCTCTCTCTGCCCCATCCCCACTCATGCTCTGTCTCTCTCTGTCTTAAAAATAAATAAAACGTTAAAAAAAAAAAAAAAAAAAACCACGAGATCACGATCTGAGCCAGACCTGAGTCAGATGCTTAACCGACTGTGCCACCAAGGTGCCCCCGGTTGATTCCATTTCTTAAATATTACATCCAGTGGGTACGTGTCTCTATATGCATATGCATGAATTTTCTCTAGGATAGGTATCCAGAAGTACAAAGCTGATTCAAAGGGTGTGCCCACTTAAAACACTGATAAATTCCGGGGTGCTTGGGTGGCTCAGTCGGTTAAGTGTCTGACTTCAGCTCAGGTCATGATCTCGCGGTTCGTGAGTTCAAGCCCCATGTTGGGCTCTGTGCCGACAGCTTGGAGCCTGGAGCCTGCTTCGGATTCTGTGTCTCCCTCTCACTCTGCTCTTCTCCTGCTCATGCTCTGTCTCTCTCTCCTTGAAAAATAAATAAACATGGAAAACAACAATAATAATAAAATAAAATATTGGTAAATTCTGCTAAATCACATTCCAAAAGGCTCCTTCAATTTCACTGTCTACCAAGTTTGTGAAAGTGCCTGTTTTTGTGCATCTTCATCAAACTTGGTGTTATCAATTTTTAATTTGGCCAATGTGTTTGTCATATAATGATACATTGTTTTAATATGTATATTTGTACTATTAGTGGCATTATATATCTTTGCATATGTTTCGTGACCAGTTCATAAGGTTTTAATTGGAAAGTATAATAGCCAGGTTCGCATATAATTTCCTACCATTACAGACATTATTATAAATACACACAATGAAACAGAAAATCTGAACAGGTCAACTACTAGCAAGGAGATTGAATTAGTAATCAAAAACCTTCTAACAAAAGTCCAGTACCAGACAGCTTCACAATGAATTCCACCAAACGTTCAAAAAATAATTAATACCAGCCCTTCACAAATTCTTCTAAAAAAGAGAAGGGGGGGGGGAACTCTTCCAAACATATTTTACAACACCAGCATTACCCTGATAGCAAAACCAGATAAGGACGCTACAAAAAAAAAAAAAAAAAAAAGGGAATTTTTACAGGCCAATATCCATGATGAACATAGATGCAAAAATCCTCAGCAAAATATTAGCAAATTGAATTTAACAATACATTAAGAGGGTCATACGCCATCGTCCAGTGGGGTTTATTCCAGGGATCCAAAGATGTTTCAACATCCGCAAATCAGTTCACAGGATACAAAACGAAGGATAAAAATCATACGATCACCTCAACAAATGTAGAAAAAGCATTTGACAAAATTCAACATCCATTTATGATAAAAACTCAGCAAAGCTGATATAGAGGAAACGTACCTCAATGTAATAAAGGTTACGTATGTCAAACTCACAGCCAACATCATACTCCATGGTGAAAACTGAGAGCTCTTCCTCTAAGATCAGGAATAAGACAGGAATGTCCACTCTCACACTTCTTTTTTTTTTTTTTTTAAGTTTATGCATTTACGTTGAGAGAGAGAGAGAGAGAGAGAGAGAGAGAGAGAGAGAGAATGTGAGTGAGCTGGGGAGGGGCGGAGAGCAAGAGAGAGAATCAACACGGGGTTCAATCTCATGAACTGTGAGATCCTGATCTGAGCCGAAATCAAAAGTCAGACACTTAACCAACTGAGCCATCCAGGTGCCCCAACTCTCACCACTTCTATTCAACATAGTATTGGAAGTGCTAGCCACAGCAATTGGGCAAGAAAAAGGAAAAAAAAATTTTCCAAATTGGAGAGGAAGAAGTAAAACTGTCACTATGTGAAGATGACAAGATATTATATATAGAAAACCCTAAAGGGGCACCTGGGTGGCTTAGTCGGTTGAGCGTCTGACTTCAGCTCAGGTCATGATCTCACAGCTTGTGAGTTCAAGCCCCGCATCGGGCTTTGTGCTGACAGCTCAGAGACTGGAGCCTGCTTTGGATTCTGTGTCTCCTTCTCTCTCTGCTCCTCCCCCACTTATGCTCTGTCTCTCTCTGTCTCTCAAAAATGAATAAATTTAAAAAAAAGAAAAAGAAAAAAAAAGAAAACCCTAAAGACGCCATCAAAAACTGTGAGAACTAATAAATTGAGTAAAGTTGCAGAATATAAAATCAACAAATATCTATTGTGTTTCTTTACACCAATAATGAACAGAGAAACTAAGAAAATAATTCTATTTACAATTGCATCAAAAAGAATAAAATACCTAGGAATAAATTTGACCAAGGAGGTGAACAACCTGTAGTCCAAAAATTATAAGATACTGATGAAAGAAACTGGAGAAGGTACAAACAAATGGAAAGATACTCCAAGCCCACGTACTGAAAGAAGTAATATTGTTGAAATGTCCATACTAGCCAGAGAAATCTATAGACACAATGCCATCCCTGGCAAAATTCCAATGGTGCTTTTCACAGAAATAGAACAAACAATCCTAAAATTTGAATGGAACCACTAAAGCCCCTGAATGGTGGCATCACACTCCCTGAATTCAAACTTTATTTTGAAGCAACAGTAATGAAAACGGTATAGTACTGGCATGAAAACAGATACATAGATGAACGAGACAGAATAGAGAGCCCAGAAATAGACCATCACTTATACAGGCAATTCATTGATGACAAAGGAGAAAGGAAAACACAATGGAGAAAGGACAGTTTCATCAGTAAGTGATGTTGGGGAAATTGGACGGCCATATGCAAAAGAATGAAACTGGACCACTATCTCATGCCATACACACAAACTAACTCGAAATGGGTTAAAGATTTGACTGTAAGATCTAAAACCATGAAAATTCTCGAAGAACACATGAGCAGTAAACTCCCTGACACAGGTCTTGGTGATGAATTTTTGGATCTGACACCAAAGGCAAAAGCAACAAAAGAAAAATACGGAAGTGGGACTCCATCAAAGTAAAGAGCTCCTGCATGGCAAAGGAAACCATCAACAAAATGAAAAGACAACCTACTCAATGGGAGAAAGTAAGTGCAAATTATATATCTGATAAGGTGCTAATATCTAAAGTATATAAATAACTCAGACTCAATAGCAAAAAACAATCTGATTTACAAATGAGCGTAAGATCTGAATAGACATTTGTCTTAAAAAATTTTTTTTGAGAGAGTGAGAGAGAGAAAGAGCATGAGCAGGGGAGGGACAGAGAGAGGAAGAGAGAGAATTCCAAGCAGGCCCCACATCATCAGCATGGAGCCCAATCCAGGGTTCGAACTCACAAACTGTGAGATCATGACCTGAGCTGAAACCAAGAGTCAAACGCCCAACTGCATGAGCAACCCAGGCGCCCCTGAGTAGACTTTTTTCTAAAGTTTTTTTTTTTAATTTTTAATGTTTGTTTTTGAGAGAGAGAGAGAGGGAGCGAGTGGGAGAGAGGGAGAGAGAGAGGGAGACACAGAATCCAAAGCAGGCTCTAGACTCTGAGCTGTCAGCACAGAGCCCGATGTGGGGCTTGAACTCACAAACCACGAGATCATGACCTGAGCCGAAGTCAGATGCTTAACTGACTGAACTATGCAGGCGCCCCAAAAAGAAAACATACAGGGCTAATAGGTATGTGAAAAGATGCTCAATATCATTAATCATCAGGAAAATGCAAATGAAAACGAGAATAAGAGATCATCTCCCACCTGTCAGAAAGGCTATTACCAAAAAGACAAGAGATAACAAGTGTTGTGAGGATATGGAGAAAAGGGAACCTTTGTGCACTGTGGGTGGGAATATAAATTGGTGTAGCCACTATGGAAAACAGTTGGGAGTTTCCTCAAAAAATTAAAAATAGAACTACTATAGGGGTGCCTGGGTGGTTCTGTTGATTAAGCGTCTGACTCTTGGTTTCGGCTCAGGTCATGATCTCACGGTTCATGGGTTCGAGTCCTGAGTGGGGCTATACACTGACAACATGGACCCTACTTGGGATTCTCTCTCTCCCCCTCTCTCTGCCCCTCCACCGCTGGCTCACGTTCTCTCTCTCAAAATACATAAATCAACTTAAAAAAAAAAAGAACTACCATATGATCCAGCAATTCCAAATTCCACTTCTGGGCATATATCCAAATAAAACAAAAACACAAATTTGAAAAGATATATGGCACTCTTCATGTTCCCTGCAGCATTATTTATAGTAGCCAAGATATGGAAACAATCTAAGTGTCCACTGATGGATGAATGGATAAAGAAATTGCACGCACACACACACACACACACACACACACTCAGAGGCTGGGATGTTATTCAGCATTTTAAAAAGAACGAAATCTTGCCATTTGCAACAACATGGATGGGCCTCGAGAGCATCATGCTAACTGAAATAGGTCAGATACAGAAAGAAAATACTGTGATCTCTCTTAATGTGGAATCTAAAAATAAATAAGTAAATAAATAAAAAGCAAGCTCACAGATACCTCTTGGTGGTTGCAAGAGGTGAGGGGTTGGGGGTGGGGAAGAAATGGGTGAACTGTTCTATTTAGTGTGGTTTTTTAAAACACTGAATAATAATTTAAAAAAACCCTCCATATTCATCGAACCACGCAAGGCTGACATGATCTTCAGCTGGACTTAGGGAAGCGCCAGGTTTGGCACCATTGGGGGGTTACCAACGTCAAAGCCCTAGATTCTTTCTTCCCGCCATGACATCCCGGGCTGGCATCCCTCTTGCCACAACATGGCTGCAAGCGATTCTGATATCACACTGGCTACAGAAAAGTTCCCAGAGGGAATGAGACCACCTCTTCAGAATATGCAAACTATTCCTAGGAGCCCCTGCGGCACATCAGCCTTTCTCATCTCATAGGTCAGAATCGGGTCACTTGTTCACCCTTTAAACCAGTCCCTGGTAAGGAAAATGGAACCCCGGTGATTAGCTTCAAGTCCACAAACAGGCCAGACAGTCCTGCCTCAACCAGGCATGCTTGCTCATCTTTCTCTGATCTCTTCTCACTTCTCACCTTAGCAGCCAGGCTTTTCTTGACCATTGTGTTCGCAATGACACCTCCAGCATTCTCTTTTTCTCTTCTCTGCTTTAGTTTATTCTAACATAGCACATGCTTTACTTGTTTTTTAAAACGTATTGCCCACCTCTTTCAACCAGAACGTAAGCTGGAGGAGCGTAGGAATTTTGCTGTTCTATTCACTGTTAAATCATTAGCACGTTCTGGCCATATAAATAATACTCCGTATTTGGGGCGCCTGGGTGGCTCAGTCAGTTGAGCGTCCGACTTCGGCTCAGGTCATGATCTCACGGTCCGTGAGTTTGAGCCCCACGTTGGGCTCTGTGCTGACAGCTCAGAGCCTGGAGCCTGCTTCGGATTCTGTGTCTCCCTCTCTCTCTGACCCTCCCCCGTTCATGCTCTGTCTCTCTCTGTCTCAAAAATAAATTAAAAAAACATTAAAAAAATTTTTATAAAAAATAATACTCCGTATTTGTTGAACAAATGAATACTATTTGAATGAATTCTATCTGAATCCATCTCTCAATTAATTCTAAACTCAGGTGAGGAAAAGAGGGGAATTGTTTCTTGAGTCCTCCCCGCTCCCACCCCGCCTGGCCGCTGCAACAACAGTTTGCATATCAGCAGGACAGGGTGACCCCATCATCACCTACCAATCTTGGCTCTGTCGCAGACTAGGAGTCTGGAGTTCTCTCTTGTCCAGCAAGAGAGCAGACGCAGCATTGAATACGAGAGAGGCTAACGTCCGGGAGGAGACAAGAGCCCCGAACAGGGGTTTCATCTCCGTATTTATTGAGGGCTCAAGATCTTACACACGTGGTGAATGTGGAGAAAACAATGGGACAGTAATTGTTAACTTGTGTAAGAAGTAAAGGGTCTGGGGGGCAAGTGGTGTTTGTGATCAAAGTATATTGGCACCAGATGGAAAGTAGTTTCCTGTAGGTGACATAACAAGTTACTTGTGGTCCTGTTAACAATATCTCGCTAGCTAACCTCGGGCGCTTTTGCCACATGGTGGTGGCTTTCCGCCCTAAGCTTTTTTTCTACTAAGTGGTTAACGTTGGGAGCTTTCACCCTGTGGTGGTGGCTTCTTAACCCACTTATGTGAGTATAAGGAATTCTGGAGACTATTTCCCCCCAGGCTCCACGTACAGCACCTTCTACCTGGATGTGAGGTTGCTACTGCCGCCCGATCGCAGGTGCATTTGAGCCGAGGCACAGTTCCTGGTCCTGGCTGTTCTGCTCCAACGTTCCTCACAAATGACCACGACCACCCGTTGGTGTCATGCCTTAGCTGAGAACCTCTACTCCAGGCCACTCTGCAGTCATGTTATGGCTTTGGGACCAGTATCTTGCCCTCATCCTCGGTTGCTTACATTTCCACCACCTGTGCTCATGGTCCCTTCTCCTCCTCTACTCCGGGGACTTACACCTCCATCTACTCAACCTCTGAGGCGTGGCCATATCAGGAACCTGCTTCTGCTTCAGGACCTCAACTCTGTTCTCCTTATTCCCTCTCTTCCTTTCTCTTATAACAACAGGGACAGCTCTTTATCTTCACTGATGCCTCTTCTGCGTCCTTGCTTATTATTCCTCTTACTGTCCACTCAGTCTGGACCCTACAGTTGGTTCTTCAACCATATTCTTTTTTTAAGTTTTTTTTTTTTTTATGTTTATTTATCCTTGAGAGATAGAGCGAGAGCAGGGGAGGGGCAGAGAGAGAGGGAGACACAGAATCCGAAGCAGGCTCCAGGCTCTGAGCTGTCAGCACAGAGCCCGACATGTGCTCGAACCCACGAACCCTGAGATCATGACCTGAGCTGAAGTTGGACGCTTAACCAACTGAGCCACTCAGGCGCCCCTCAACCGTGTTCTTGCTAGTGCCCTAGAGTTCCTGTTCTCCAGCTTCTCGGTCTACCCACTGTGTCATTCCCCACAAAGCGGAATTCCCTGCTGTCTGTGTCTGCGGCTTTTGGGCGGATAGAAGTGGTCCTGACCCGGCCCAGCTGGAGGGGCCTGTCCAGGCGGTACAATCCCCACAGTGCCATCCGCCATTTTTCTTCCTGGAGCTGTCTGGGGTCCTGCCGTCTGACCGGCCTAGGGAGTGGGAAGGAGACGGGTCAGGTGAAGGAGGGAGAGAAATGTGGGGCCTCGGTGCGCCGGGCTGGCCAGCCTGGGGGAGATTCTTCTCTCTCCTGTTCCTCCTTGAGGCTAGCCCAGATCCCTTACCTACGCCTAAAAACTTTCACATCGCCAGGGAAACTGCTTGATTTCACAAATGCTTTGAACCAACTGGGAACTTCTTACTAGAAATGAAGAAAACAGGGCTTGCCCTCCAGGAAGCCCCTAGCAGCTCACTGGCTCCCCAAGTTTTGATGCTTTGAGAAGAAGCTGAAGTAGCAAATGAAAAAAAGCAAAAACAAATGCCCAGAAAGACAACAGTGTATGGACTTCACCTTCTTTACTGGAAATTTGGAAATGTGTAAGAATGTATTTCTTTATGCTTTCTAGGCACAAGAAATAATTCTAGCTTTTCTTGATGATTTCTAATTAAACTGTTGGTCTTGTCCTAACACTTTCATTTATTTATTTTTAATTGTTTTAAAGTTTATTTATTTTGAAAACGAGGGAGAGAGAGAGAGCACAAGTAGGGAAGGGGCAGAGAGAGAGAGGGAGAGAGAGAATTCCAAGCAGGCTCTGTGCTTGTGGGGCTTGAACCCACAAACTGTGAGATCATGACCTGAGTGAAATCAAGAATCGGGTGGTCAGCCGACTGAGCCACCCAGGCGCCCCTGTCCTAACTCTTTTAAATACACTCAATTTGATTTTGAAAAGAAACTGTTTCCAGAACGAATCCAGGCCATAACCTATTATTAACCCTCAGCTTAAATATTGGCAATATTTTTTTAATATTTATTTATTTTTTGAGGTGGGGGGAGGGGCAGAGAGAGAAGGAGACACAAAATCCAAAGCAGGCTCCAGGCTCTGAGCTGTCAGCACAGAGCCTGATGCGGGGCTCAAACCCACAAACTGTGAGATCGTGACCTGAGCTGAAGTCAGATGCTTAACCTACTGAGCCACCCAGGCACCCCAATATTGGCAATGTTTAAAGGTAATGTTGTATTTATTTATTTAAAAAAATGTTAATGTTTTTATTTACTTTTAAGAGAGAGAGAGAGACAGACAGAGTGTGAGGGGGCAAGGGGCAGAAAGAGGGAGACACATAATCCGAAACAGGCTTCAGGCTCTGAGGTGTCAGTACAGAGCCTGATGTGGGGCTCGAACTCACGAACCGTGAGATCATGACCTGAGCCGAAGTCGGATGCTCAACCGACTGAGCCACCCAGGTGCCCCTACAGGTAATGTTTTGAAGAGAACATGATTGCAATTCTCATGCAGATATAAAGTGAATACATGTCAAAGATTTTATTGACTGCATTAACTAATCAAGAAACTAGTAAGATGTTCACAAGAGTATTCAAAGAACTACACACACACACACACACACACACAAATGTAGGCAGATAGGAAATGGTAAAAGGAATTTATAAATCGATGCAAATGTATGTATCCACAGGGCAGTAATCAGTTCCATTCCACCAGACATGACTAATCTGCATTTCTCTGGACAAGAATAACTTGCATTAATACTGGTTTTGTACAACTTACAGAGGTGTAAAATAGGTCAAAGATGAGAAAGATACCAGGGATGGGTCCTCTAGATAAGACACCCAATAATGTTTGTTTGGTCCAGTTTAGTCTTTTGCTTTTTCCTAATAGTGACCACTGGAGGAGAAAACCAAGAAGTACGAATGCATAAAAATTTAAAACATGTACATCACAGTATATATACATATATACATATATATATATATATATATATATATATATATACACACACACACATATATATAGTTGTTAAAACTCTTTGGTATGTACACCTAAGATCTGTGCATTTCATTGTCTTATATTTTACCTACATTAAAATAATTATTTCAGGGGTGCCTGCCTGGCTCAGTCAGAAAAGTACACGACTCTTGATCTCGAGGTCATAAGTTTGAGCCCCATGTTGGGCGTAGAGATTAAATAGCTAAGTAACTAAATAAATGGTTTTAATCTTAAAAAATAACAAGCTGACGGGGCGCCTGGGTGGCTCAGTCGGTTAAGCGGCCGACTTCAGCTCAGGTCACGATCTCGCGGTCCGTGAGTTCGAGCCCCGCGTCGGGCTCTGGGCTGATGGCTCAGAGCCTGGAGCCTGCTTCCGATTCTGTGTCTCCCTCTCTCTCTCTGCCCCTCCCCTGCTTGCTCTCTCTCTCTCTCTCTCTCAAAAATAAACATTAAAAACAAAAATTTAGGGGCGCCTGGGTGGCTCAGTCGGTTAAGCATCCGACTTCGGCTCAGGTCATGATCTCACAGTCTGTGAGTTCGAGCCCCACGTCGGGCTCTGTGCTGACAGCTCAGAGCCTGGAGCCTGTTTCAGATTCGGTGTCTCCCTCTCTCTGACCCTCCCCTGTTCATACTCCGTCTCTCTCTGTCTCAAAAATAAACATTAAAAAAAAAATAGCAAGCTGAAAAACCTTGTGGATGTTAAAAATGTTACTAATAAATTTTTCAATTCAGCATTATACTGAGAAAACATTTGAAACATGTATAACAGACAACAGATTAGCATCGTCAATAAATAATGGGGTCACGTGAACCAATTGAAAAAATTAAAACTCATATAAATGGGCAAAATCTAACACACAACAGAAGCAGAGACATACATTTAAAACCATTCATACCAGTGATTAATCACAAATTTAAATAAACTCTTTTTCACGTATCTAATGGTCCGAGAGTCTTAAAAATCATTTTACTTTGGACAAGGGTGCAGGAGGGTAAGCATTCCATATCCTGCATGCTGCTGGTAGGACACACGGTTACCTGTTTTTGAGGGCCTCTGTTTACAGCATGAGTAAAAAGACTTACAAATGTTTTTGACTCAGTAATTCTAATACTAGGTCTCTTACAAGGAAATAATTCGAAATAGCCCAGGTGGCTCAGCTGATTGAGGGTCTGACTCTTGATTTCGGCTCAGGTCACGATCCTCAGGGCTGTGGGATTGAGCCCCATGCTGGGCTCCACCCTGAGTGTGGAGGCTGCTTGGGATACTCTCTCTCTCTCTCTCTCTCTCTCTCTCTCTGTCTCTCTCTCTTTCCCCCGCTGCCCCTTTCTACCACTCAGCTCTCTAAATTAATATAAAATAAATAAACAAAAAGAAATACATTCCAAGATGTTATGTACAAAAATATTCAATATTGTGAAAAATTGGAAATAACCAGTATCTAGTAAAAGGCGAATCACTACAAAAATTACAAAAGAGGGGCAACCAGCTGGTTCAGTCTGAGGAGCCTGTGACTCTTGCTCTATTGTGAGTTCGGGCCCTATGTCGGGTGTAGAGATTACTTAAATAAATAAAACTTTAAAAAAATTACAATAGAACCATAAGGTGAAAAGATCACTCAACCATTAAAAATAATGTTCAAGGGACAGTTGTTGGCTCAGTCCGTATGACATGTGACTCTTGATCTCGGGGTTGTGGGTTTGAGCCCCAGTCTGGGTGTGGAGATTACCTAAAATCTTAAAAAATAATAACGTTTATGAAGAATTTATAAAGACATGGGGTGATGCTCAAGATACATTACGTGAAAAGTGGATGTGGATCTGTATAGGTTACGTTTACAACCATATAAAAAATATATGCACCGTATATTCATATGTCATAGATGCTGTGCTGGAGATGTAACTTGTGGGTTCTGTCACTGCTCTACGAAAAGAATGCCAGAGGGGAGCCTGGGTGGCTCAGTTGGCTGAGCGTCTGACTCTTGGCTTCGGCTCAGGTGATGATCTTGTGGGTTCGTGGGATTGAGCTGTGAGCTGGGCTCTGTGCTGACAGTGCAGAGCCCGCTTGGGATTCTCTCTCTCTCTCTCTCTCTCTCTCTGTCCCTCCAACACCTCCCACCCCTGCTCTCTTACATCCCTCCCCACACACATGAGCCCTCTCTTAGTAAATAAACATTAAAAAAAAAAAAGAAG